>NC_134171.1:83742492-84412492 GCF_964188355.1 Buteo buteo | reverse complement strand
AGCAACATGACGTACAAAAGTGGCAGGCACCATAACAGCATGTAAGCGGGACAGCAGCTTACAGAATACATGAAATACTTCCACGCTGTTCGGTACTCAGGGCTCATTTCGTTTGTTGTATTTAGTTCTGGTCGATTTAATTCAACGCAGATTTGGATCAAGCGCAGGAAGAAGGGCAACGAAGCTGGTGAAGGGTCTGGAGCACAAGTTTTATGAGGAGCGGCTGAGGGAACTGGGATTGTTCAGCCTGGAGAAAAGGAGGCTGAGAGGAGACCTTATTGCTCTCTACAACTACCTGAAGGGGGCTGTAGCAAGGTGGGTACTGCTCTCTTCTATCAAGTAACTAGTGATAGGACAAGAGGGAATGGCCTCAAGTTGCACCAGGGGAGGTTTAGATTGGATATTAGGAAAAAATTCTGTATTGAAAGGGTTGTCAGGCATTGGAACAGGCTGCCCAGGGAAGTGGTTGACTCACCATCCCTGGAGGTGTTGAAAAAACACATAGACAAGGCACTTGAGGACATGGTTGAGTGGGCAGGGTGGTGTTGGGTTGACGGTTGGAGTCGATGACCTTAAAGGTCTTATCCAACCTAAACGATTTTATAAGTCTATAGGAAGTCACAGGACAGACCAGAGGGCTCCAAAGTATGACCTACAGGGAAATATTGTAAGATAAGGGGTCATTTAATCTAAAAAGGTAAAATGTGGCAATACATTCTCCCATTTTGCTGTAAATTTCAGAAATACTTTAGCATAGCGTCATACATGTCAGTAGGTTAGACATGAATGATGTACGTTTGCAGTTACAGGGCTTATCTTTGCTTCCTTTTCCAGAGAAAGAGCAAGGCTTCAACAACAGCCAAACACCAAGTTCCAGACTGAAGCGCAAGTACGCGACAGGCAGAAGTGCAGAAGCTGTCGCTAACAAACTGGAGCACCTGGGTTTGCCAAGATAAATGCCACAGGCAAGACAGCCTTTTTCCTAAGTCAAGATTCCATCAGAGTATCATTAACTTCATCGAAATTGTTTTAAGGTATGTTTTAACTTCATTTTGCACTTCATGTCAGCTTCCCATATAAGCAGAAGTGGTCAGTCTGCGTAATATAAGACTTTAACTTTAAAGTACAAACTCCGAGGATATTTATGAATTAAGGTAGCAGAACTTGAAGTATTTTATTTACTTTTTCATGCATCAGCATTTTGATGATATTTGATATGAAATACCTCACAGTGTCTTACCTCAAAATAAGCCCTGAATATCCAATGGAAGCTGCAGGCTTTCAGCTAGGAAAAAGGAGCTGTGAAAGAAAAGCTACACTAAAAATAGCAAGTTGCAATATAAAATTTTTTTCTTCTTGACGTTTACTTCCATGAAGAAAAACAAGTATACAATGAGAAGCAAATCTCTCATTTTTAAATGAGCAATCCCAGGGAGACATACCAATCTTAAAGTTGCATGCTGAGCTCTTATGAATGGACTGAAACTGTTTATCCTCCCCTAACTGTCATTTATCTGGGTAGCCTGAGCTGAGACCAAGAAAAATATTTTGTCAAAGGTTGTTTGGTTTTTTTTAAAAGATCTTAAACTTTTCCTATCCTGTCTAACTATGAAGAGCAGTGCTAGCAGTAGGATTGCTATAATAAACAAAACAAGACTAGTTGCAGATTACTCATCCCCTTGAGGTGGGAATGTAAAACCTTTCACCAAAAAGCCAAATCTCAAATGTAAATCAGAAGATGCTAATGGAAGGTGAGGCATTCACAGCAAGTCTATTACATTTCTCTAGAATATATAATTTTTCCCACCCTGCCTTCATTCTTCTGACATTCACATAATATGACGCAGTTTTCCTGTCAAACATGGGGTTTATTACCACACTAAATGAGGAAGAGTAAAGCAGAAAATTTACCATAGCAAAACCTTGCTATAGCTAAGCATTTTCTGCCGTTTGCTAGTAGCTGACCTTAAGATGGTAATGTATGCATTTTATCCTTTCAAGCACATAGATGTATTCTACCAGTTTGCCCAGAAACATTCAAAAGCTGAAGTATCTCCTGTGGCTAATAGCTGAATAGGGTGTGGAAGTTTGTCAGTTACTTGTTTTGCCTTTTTATCCATTATGAAGCTGTATGACATACTGTACAAGGAGAACAGGGATTGATAGCATGAACAGATACAGTGACAGTGTTTTTAACATGAGCTGAGTGAGTACTTGGTTATACAGTAAAATGAAAGTTACCTAACACTTTGGTAGCAAAGCAACATAGAGAAAATGTTTTCTGCATGTGTGTTCTATTGTGATAGCTGTAACATAACATACATGGAGAATTAGAGCTTAGACTGCTTACCTATTGCTTGTCATTTTACCCCTATGTTTTTGCTTAATGTTTAGTCAAGCTTTAAGCTTCTGAATTTAAGGTTTTCCTATTCTATGTGTCACAGGCTGTTTTAAATTTTAACTAAAATCTCAGCCAACTGTTCCCTGAAATGAGATAAAAGTAAGATTTCCACACACAGGCACACTTATCCAGCCATTTTATTAAGCTGCCTAGCAAATCATAAGATTTTAGCTCCCTTATACTTGGAAATAGCTTTTTGTCATCTTCAGAAGAATTCCCCCAAGACCACTCACAGCCCAAGTCTTAAAGTTTTGCATCTGTTAGTGGCCTTTTTGCAACTGGAATCTAAGGAGTCTTTTTAGCCTTAGTTCTCTTGGCCAGCAGCAGGCTGAGAAACAAGAATGGTACTAACCCTAATGCCAGCAGCACAGGGGAAAATAATCAAAAGGCTCTCAGTTGAGTAGAGTGCAAGGAAATTACACAAATGCATTCAGTAGAGGGCTTGGCCTAGTCATGATAACAGAGACTTACACCCAAGCCTTAAATTAATAGCTGCCAAGTCAGAAGCCTAGCACGTATGAGAGAGAACATCAGTTTAGAAATTGTACAGAACGTAATTAAGAGCAATTGCAATTCTTAGTGAGGCTAAGTGAAGGTATTAGAACACGCTTCCTGTGTTTCTGTTATGCCCCCTGATACCGCTCTTGTTCTCTTGATGTAGTATTATACTGAAAACACAAGGACTCCGAGAAATCTCCTTTTGTAAGTCAGTGCAATTTACCTGCTACTTAGGACACGTTCAAAGATATTAATACTTAGGGTACCTTCCCTTTAGAGTATTCATCCCCACCTCACTGCATAATCTAGGACTATCCAGAAGCGTACTGGGCTTGCTATACTACACAAGCCAGAATCGTGCAGAAAGCCAAGCGCGCTCATTCCACCTCACCTTTGCTATTCAGACAGGCATTGAGCAGAGAGATGATGAGTTTCTCATTAAATTAAGTGGGTCTTTGTGGCGGAGCACTAAACCTTCAAAGAAACCACTGTAGAAGAAAGCTAATACAGCAAGAGCAGCATTCTCCCTGTTCACCAGTAACAGGTGTAGCTAGAGTGCAGCAAGCATTACGAGTGCTTTGAAAGTAGGCTAGCAAACCTGTCAGATCTCTCTTCTCTTTCACTAATGCTGGCTGATCAAACATGTCCACTAGTCCTGTGAGCCAGACACTGAACATGACATGCTTGACACCCTCTTCTACCTCCTCAGACCTTGCTCGTATTAGTCCATTTTAATGTATTACTTGAATTCAGAAGGGAAAATAAGTCCCTACTTGAGAAGATTTCAGTAAACTATTTCAATTAAGTTCTCTTGGGATCCAGTCTGTAAGTAGCGGCTTCCCATCTGTCATGGGTAAGTGGCCAGGGACCCCACTAAAAATCATGTGAACTGGTCTGAGTTTTTTTCACTGGAGAGATACTCCAGTGAGCACTTAGCAGTAAGTATTGTGGATTAAGCTATAAGAACAGTTAAATGGTCAGTGCCGGGCTTTTTGCAACACTAAATTCCCCACTAATGGGAGACCAGCCTCCTAAATTGCCACCTTCCAGCACAGCAGCTGATTTTTACCATCACTAGTCCTTTAATATTGGCTGGACGGTAGGCAGAAAGCTGAATCATCTGATCTTATGTGCAAGTTAAGGCTCTGCACATGAGTCACTCCTTTTCAGAGCACTCAGGTAGAGATGACAGCCATGTCATTTGGAGTATTGAAAGTAAGCAGAGTAATTGGGAAAGTAAGTAGAAGGAGGAAGCAAGAATAATCATAGTTTAGGTATAAGCTGAGAGGCGGGACAGCCATGAGATAGTCCCAGTGGAGAACGAAATTGGCAAACAAAATAAGCAATTTAGGAGCCCATTGGTCAGGTTGCAAGCTAATTCACTAGGTAGAGAGAAGCAGGAACTGTCATGGTATAGTTTATGCCTCCCCCACAAATTGGGGGGATGGGGAGGCACAGAGGATGCTGTAATCACTGCAGAGTGAATGACCAGAACTCAGCCCAGGGTTCACTGACACCGAGTTATTAGTCCATACAGAAACATGGCATGGATGTGTTCCGTTTTAGTCCACTGCAGAGCCACAGGCTGCCAAGACATATGGCAAACCAATCTGCTCTGTATTGTGTCCTCTGCAGTGAGCCTCGGAGGAAGCAGTTAAGTGCTTCCTCACACACCATGTACTTGTCCCTCTAAAAAGTTCCATTCTGTGACATGGAATGATGCTGTTGGGAAGGCAGGGTCCCAAGTAAATAATTAAGCAGGTTAGCCCAATTTCCCACCCCTCCTTTCCCCACTTTCAACTGCTCCAGGCAGCTGAAGAGCCAGCATTGCCTCCCACGCAAACCCCAGACAGAACTGGGAACAGTGCAAGTGGTTCAGCTCCCAAAATGGAACAATTTGCTCAGACTGTCAGAGTGCTCCTTGGATCAAACACAGACACAGCTGAAAAATTACTTCTATTTTGACAATAACACTTAAAAAAATCTGTCCATTTATAAGCCTTAATTCATGTTGTTTTGTATCCAAGTTAAAATTGTATTTTATGGTAACTACAGAAGCCTACCGGGAGACAGGTACTGCTGTGTAGGCAACAAAGGATGGCAAAATTCATGGCAGCAGAATAGGAACTGAAAATGCAAATGCAGGTAGAGATTACTGCAGCCAAGCCTCCAGGTGGAGTCCAGCATTAAAAATTCTGATCTGATTGGCCATCAAATAGTTACTCTCACTAAGGCAAACTCAGTACAAAACCAGTATTAAAAAAAAACAAACCAAAAAAAACCCCAAACACCTCTATACAAGCATAAATTAAGAGAATTAAAGAATCAGTGTGCTTGTGACAGCTTCCTGAAGTGCTACCCTCAGCCTAGACATCAGAACACTGATGTTTCAATCCTAACAGGACAGCATTTTTTTCATGAAACCAAGGGCTGGCACAAAAGATTTTGGCAGTATTTATGACAGACCCCTGCATGGCTTTTTAAACTTTATAAAAACAGAACTTGAAAGATAAATGGATTTTTTATTTATTGTTTTATTTTACCCAGAAAATTGGTTTCTATCTGGAGGTATTGAAGTGAAGAATTTTTCTTGCCCTTCCCAGCCTCCTTTCTCCTACCTAAGAACATGTGAGCTGCCAACAGCCAGAACCAAAACAATACCAATGCAAATAGCACATCACAAAGGTTCTTTGCACTAGATTTTACGTATGCTTATTGTGAAAAATGAGCAAGAGCCATATAATTATTTGATTTATATCTATTCTAGCATGGAAGTGTTATTGCCCAATATGAAATAAGCATGAAAGCAAACAGAGCCCATGATCTGGAGTGTATTTGTTTCTTCTCCTTAGCTGGAAGACCCACCTCAATGCAATAGTCATGCTGAGAATCTCTGTTCGGTCTACATAGAAAAGAAAGCAAGTATTTTATTTACAAATCAAGAGGGAAGGGGAGTATATATCAAAACCAGGTGAAGCTACCCAATAAGCATCCATTTTTTGACAAAAGTGATAGTAACAGGTCCAGAGTTACAAGACCAACACCCTCCTTCCAGATATTTGCTGTGATGACATGCAAGTCAAGGTGTGTGTGAAATACCATTAAAAAAAAGAATAAGCTGTTCCCCCTACATAAGAAAAACTCAGCCTACTCCACATAGAAGTAAGTCTTGGAACAACAGCTACAAGCCCTGCTTGTTCTCAGCCAGGGCTTGAGCTAATGCTGCTTTTAGGGTGACTTTGTCACATGTAATTAATGCCTGAAGTCTCATAATACTGACATTGTTTTGGAGACTGTAGCTCAAAAATACACCCTTTAACTCCCCAGCCCCCTACCGCTTGGTATATACTAGTTCAAACCCAGCCAGCTGCACGCTTAACATGAAACTAATTGTAGAGTTTACGTAGTTTGCATTTTGTATCAGGGATCAGTAAGAGCTTATTACAATTAAATAGCATTTTACCTCCTCACCGAAGTTCCCAGGTAGTGGAATACCTGATTAGGCTTCACTAAAAATTAAACAGAACAGTCTGCCTCGACAAAGGGCAGAACAGGTAGACTACATATGCAGCAAGTCAGTGCCAAATCCTTAACGCTTAGCTGCAACCAAAGGTCAGATTTGTCCAGAGGCACTACCTTTAATCTTAAATAACTGTATAAACTAAACAGAAAAAAAACATCTCTATCGGCTTATAGCAAGGGTTTAACCTGCATAGTAGCATCTCTCTATAAAGAGCTAATAGTCTGTAGAAGGACAGTAGATCAAAGAAGTGGACTGAACTCTTCCAATACCTTCCTACTTGTTAACTGTTCACTTTTATGCACTTGGCACACCAGCATCTACATCTACACAATTACTTTAAATACTCACTTATAGATTAATCCACTGAATCTTTCTGTGAGTTGCTCTATTCATCTGAATCCATTTAGTACTCTTGAATTCCCATTTACTGCCTCAGTGACTTAATTTCATTATGCTCTGAGCAATTAACACCACTCAAATTTTAAGCCTCCACTGTACAACATTGATAAACACCTCTAACAGAGGTCAGAAATTTTACATACTCCTATCATGCCAAGAGGTTACCTGTTAGTAACCTGTGGGGTTCAAGCTGTCGAGTTTGAGGTGGTTCTCTGTCCAAACATAGGCTATTCCCCACAGAGTCATCCATGTCCCCTTTCCTGTGTTTTTCCAGGTACATGGCATCCTGTCAGGGATCAAGGGGAGTGCAACATGCACCACTAGTGACATGGTAAGCTGTCCTGCTTTGTAATCTCCTCTTCTCTGAGGATCCATTTTATCACTGATTAGCATTAATATTATTGCACCAGGTTACCACCACCCTAAGACCTCAATGAAAATAGCTACTGGAAACTACCATTACATGCACCTATTGCAAGTTAGCTATGCATATGTATTTCAGCTCTAAAAAGGGTTTATTCTGTTTTGCCCCTGCACTCTAAGGTTTCCATCACAACAAACCCAAGTTCACATCTTGAACCAAGCTCTGTCTCCACTCCCCTAAAGCCAATTCTGTTCAACAAGTGATAGCTGAAACTCAAGTGTGTCATGATTGTTCCCGATAGCATTTGCTTCAGTATTCAAAGCAGCTTATGCTTAAGTGTAGTTTATTTGATGGGCCATTAAGCTATCTTCACCTCTGAGTTTGATTATGTACCTTAAATAACATAACCTGTACCAGCCATATCATAACACTGCTACCAGCAAGTTGCTATAACAACCTAGGTTTATCCACTGGAAGGCAGCAGCAGCAAAACAAGCAGCCTCTAACCGTATTGACTAGGGTCACCTGATGACTAGTAGCATTTTAATGCAACAGTATCAGGATTATAGGCTTCAATTCTAGGGACAGTTGAAGACAAACAGGACAGTAACTCTTTACTTCTAAAGAGAGAGTTAATGATCTCCTTCAAGAGAGACAATCGCTTCTCTGTCAATGCAGAACTCTTGAAACATTTCATTTACCATGCCAGAAAGCTGGAAATAGTCAACAGGTTCAAGATAAGTAACCCTGCCACAAGGAGAGGTCAAGCCAAAATTTTCAAACACCTTATCCTTAAATTTTAAGGCCATGTGGGAAATTATTTTAGCCTATGAAGTCACCTGTCATTATACAATTAAATAACCACCTCTCCTGGTTTAAGGGCATTAATGCATGAAATACTGGCATCAGCTACTACCAGACTACCAACTGTTATATTTCCATATAAACAATGGAATTCTAACCCAGTACACACAAAATCCTGCCTTCAGTTTGCAGGAGTTCAGGGTGTTCAGCAGGTCAGTGGGTCAAGGCAACAGATGTCCTGTTGGCCATGACCCGGTTAGACTCAGCCTGCATCCAGTTTACCCTTGAGATACCTCAGTCCCATGAGCAGCGACAGCCGGTGTAGGCAATCCCATTCTATTTCTTCAGTGGCAATGGCTGTACCATACAGACATCCTCATCTAATGAAGAACTGCAAGGTCAGGGTCAGTTTTCACATGCACTGTGATTCACATAAAAACTACCCATTGATATAGCTTGATGAGGTCAGATCACAGGTCACAAGATCAGTAGAGCAACACCACAGAAGCAGTTGACCCAGGGCAATTAACTTAAAGCTTTGTACCAGCCTTCTCCCCATCTTCCTGTTCCTCCTTTATGGAACTCTGCAAGTTCATACAGCAGCAACAGCCACAACACCCCAGGCAGTTTGTTACCCACTTCTCTCCACAGCCCTCTTAAAAAGCCTGTGAGTACCTTTGCCTTTAGCACTGCTGTATGTCACTACATCATCAGCCTCAGTGCATTCAGCAAAAGTGTAAGTCCAGATGCAAACACCACGAATGAGGGTGACAGAAGCCCATCACATGAGGATCTGCAGGATGTACACTTCAGTCTGAGGTCTACATAGTTAGGTTGCTTACCAAATTACATGGTACATAAATTCAACTTTTAACCTTCAGGAGTCTTGGATTTCTGTGGAAGCAAATAAGTTTTACTGAGATGTTAATTAAAAAAAAAAAAAAATAAACATCAACACACAACAGAATTTAGGATGTGCAATAGGCATAACGTAAACTAAGCCAAGATTTGGGAGGTGTCATAGCCATAAGGGAAAAGAATCAGATTACTGCTCTGCCTCAAGCAGCAAGGACTGCAAGTAGGTTTACCTGGCTAAGATTATCCTTTTGAGAGAAGCAGCAGCACAGGTCTGTTCCTTTGGTTTGAAATGCCATCTTACAGGTACCTAATTGCAAGCCTCAAGAACTGGTTCTCCCTTGCAGGGAGTTGCCTCCAATTAGTTAGCCTCTCTACAGCAAAATATTCAAAACCGATCCCATGGCATGTCATACTCGGCAGCCCCTGAGTATGGTTCAGATTTCAAGAACAAGGCACTAGTCTTCTGTAGATAGAGTTACATAACAAAAAGTACCTCAAGCTCCAGACACTTTTCCCCTAGTGGAGGTAGTCTGCTATTGATATATTAAAAAAAAAAGCCTGTAAAACTTAGTCACTGAGGAAAAAAAATGACAAAGTCAGCCCTTGGTGAGCTATTCCAATTGAAATGAGTAGTTCACTGGACTAAAAGGGGTTGTCCTTGACTTAAAACATCACAAATGTAACTTTAGAGTTTTCATGTTGATTCCCTTCAAAATAACATTTAAATTCAGGTTGAATTCTCCACTGTACATCTGTGCACATTTGGTGTTTGATCTGAACACAGTTACACTGCTAGCAGTAACAGAAATACAGTGTGGACTATTAGAGGTAGAGCCAACACAAAACTTGTTCTAAAATACCATACTAGGCTTCCTGCACCTGCATTCACAACAACATTAACATAACGCTGATTCCTGGCATATCAGTTTCCCAGACTCAGCAGGGCAACTGTGTTAACTAGCAGCATTGGACAACTAACCCTTACAACATGATTTCAGCCCTTCTAAATTGACAGCCATTTGTAGAGTCAATCAGGAAAAAGCAAAGCAAGTCATCCAAATGGCTTTAGTCACCCCTCTTCCAGAGCAGTGCTCGTAGTGGCAAGAGGCTTATCTTTATAAAAACCTGGAGCTCTGTGCAGGCATTAAGCAGCCAGCCCATTTAGATTGGCACTTGCAGCAGCAGCAACACAGATGCTTTCCCCCATCGCACACAGTGGTTCTTGCTGGCCACACAGCTGCCTTGTCCTTGCTGGGGCGGGGGGAAGACTTGCCGTGTGTGTATCCCAGGTTTAGAACGCCAAAGCCATTTGGGCCAGAGGCATCTACCCCCCTATCCTCCCCCAGGACATGAACTGGTGAGTACTGCAGCCTGGCACTCTCTGGGACTAACTTAAGCAGCTTGCCAAGGGAGGGCAGGGGGGGCTTGCTTACCAGAAGGCAGATGCCTAGCATCACCAGGAGCCCCATGCAGGCACTGTTACCTCCCCAAATAAATTGGGGCACCCCCCACACACACCTCAGAGCAGCAGGGTCAGCATCCCACCTCGCAGACACAAAAACCTGTTGCTAACAAAGCACCTGCAGTTCTACCCCGGCTCCCAGCTACGGCCGAGAGGAAGGAACAGCCCAACCTCAGTTCAAAGCGCCCCCCCACCCCATTCACACAGGATACCCCCACTTACAGGTGCCAGAGCTCCGCAGCAGCCGCTGGTTCAGTGCGCTGAAGAGGAAGGCTGCAGCCCCAGGCGCAGCAGAGAGGGAAGAGACCCTGCGGCTCCTGCCTGATGCAGGGAGGAGGGAGAGGAGGAGGAGGAAGGAGGGACTGGAGAGGACAGCCCAAAGCCAAGCTGCCAAGCCCTGGGGCTAGAGGGTTGTCACCTGCAGCCACTGCTGCCCTGGGGTGGAGGGGGATGCCTGGTTTGCACATCAGGGCTGGTTTTTTTGCATGTGTTTCATTGTAGAGCCTCCCCCTTCTGCTCTTTTTGAGGCATCTCTTTGACTTCGGAAGCTTGTTATCAGGGCCAGGGACTAACAGTAACCTCTGTGGATGCCAGCCCTCTGGCACTCACCCCCTGCCATTATAGCAGGGGGCGGGGAGGGGAACAGCGGTCCAGGGCCATCCCCAATGCACCCAGTGTTCCCCAGCACAGCATGCACCTCTCACAGGCTCATCCTGCATGCTGAGCTACAGCATTTAGATCAAGGCTCTCTAGAGAGGGCAAGGGTAGCTTTTAAATCTGCAGCAGGAACCAGGGAAAAAAGAACAGTTTGTATGGCCCAGGTTAAACTCTTTGACCCTTGTATCTGAGATGACAGGTTTTGCCTTATCGCCTTCTGCCTCCCCAAAATCCAAGTCCCACCCAGATCCCACAGAGAAAGTTGGGAATAGTCATCCCACTGTGATAACTAGGAGCTTTCTACCTCCTCATAGAGCTAAAAGCTGGAAGAAGGGAATCTCAGGAAGGCCAATGACTGCCCCAGGCCCAATTTACATCTCCACATCCAGAGCAAGAAAAGAAGCTCCTGGGCTTTGACTTACACTGGAAAAAGCATACCTGCTCTCAAGGGGTTCCCCACAGTACCACTCCATAGGTATAGGTTACCAAAACAGCCTCTTGATCTGACCTAGGCTTAAACAGGTAATAGAAACGTTGCTAATGATCAGAAGAACAAGAAGTTCCGCCACAATGCTATAATCAGACTGGGTATTTCTAAGCGTAAGCAGTAAGACAAAAGTTAACAAGCATCCTTTAAAAAGAACATGCTACTACCTTATTATATCAGCCAGTAGAAATAAATGAAACATTCATTAATTGACATATTGCCACTAATTCTGGTAATGCAGACATATTACAGTAAAACTGGAAGACAAACAAACTTAAACCTGATGACAGCAGGAAACAAAAGCCTCCCCTCCACATGCACAGCCCCACAGTACTTAAGCAGGAGTCAAAGACATTCCTATAACACTATCCAAATAAAAGCAGAAAATAAAGAGAGCAATAAAATAGCAAAACCAACAGAACAAACAAACAAACAAAAAAAGTGAGAATTTACAACATAGCTACCACTGAAATGAAAAATGAACCCTCCGACCTGAGCTTAAATGCAGATCTGGGTCCAATGGGGAAGGGTGTGTGGGTGGTGGAGGCTCCAGGTGAGGCTGTCAAGGTGATGGGGACCTGGTGGGGCACCCCAAATGCCTCTACCAGCAGCTGAAACCAAGCAGCTCTGAATTCTCCACTGACATCTCCGGTGTTGGCTTCCCAGCAAAGCTGACAGCATCCTGTGGAGTGAAGGGTGAGGCAGAAACATCATCTCTAATTTAGGATGTGTGCGAGTGTCTTCTCTGCAGCAAGGCACAGTGAGGGCGAGCGGTGAGATGTATGTGTGCGGTATATGTGCTGTTAACAGAGTTACCCTCTGTGATCCATATCGTTAGATCTGACTATGTGGTGAGTTCAGTCCTTGTTTTTCTCATGGTAATTCCCAGGCTGGCAGGAAAACAATTGATGGGCACGGACTATGAACTGAATGTTTACTACTTAATTTGCCTACTGTCCTTCAAATCAATCAACAACAGTTGAAATTAGAAAGACCCATTTAAAATAATAAATGTGGGGAGAGACAGGCAAGGGAGAAATGCTTTCAGCTTTTCCAGATCCCAGACCCATCCCAAGCACATTAAGTGCAAGTAGCAGGCTGTCACAATTTGCAGCCAGCAGCACGGATGGCTGTAGCAGAAGCGAGGAGGTCTCTGTGGATTCTGTACAGGGATGAGAGCATCAATCTCACACTTGGATTAGGTATGTGTATTTTGTTATACGCCCGAGAATACATCATGAGGCTTGTAACAGTCCCATCTGGCCTGACGAAGAAAAAAAATAATCTGAAATTGGAAACACCTCATTCAAAAGAAACCTTTTCTGCCAGGAAAAAACTGAAATGTCCCTCTTCATCTGGAAGTGATGTTTTTGTGTGTCTGTGTACACTAAGATGTGCTGCTGCATCGGGTATGGGAATCTGTAACCAGCAGAGCAGGATTTGGATTTGTGTCCCAGGTGAGCTACTCACGGATGTGGTGGTGTGAATGTTTGCTTTCTTTGCCTCAGAATGGCTCACAAAGTGTTGATGCATCGTGGGGCTATCTTGTGGTCTAATTTCTTCTAATCTGAAAGTCTTTCAGCTGTTAAAGGGGAAGTTGCTGTGCAGGAGATGAACTATGCTTGCACTTGAGATTATAGACTGGGTTTTGTTCTTGTAGGGCCTGAAACAGACTGTGACATTGCTGTTGCGTGGGATGCCACTGTAGACGCTTGTGATAGCTCAGAGGATAATGATCCCCTCTCTTCAGTATACCGGAGCAATCGTTCCCGAAATATATCCAGCTCAGGGTGAGTGCTTTTGGTTTTACCTTCAAATAGCGTGTGTGTGCGAGTTGCAGCTTGCCTGCTTTCTGTCTGCCACCGCGCCTGTTAGAGGGGGTTACCTGTTCTCTCAAGCACAGCGTCACAGGCATGCGTGACACTGTTACGTACTGCGTGAGGACTGGCTGAGAGGGTAGGGTGGCCTTGGCAGGTAAAATAATAAAAACCGTATCAACCTTCATGCTGAGTGTAAAGCCACGATTTATGTCACAGCAATGACTTCTGTCTGTTAAGTCTGGGAGCTCATCAGTAAGAAATACCAGGGAAGAAGGAAGCTCTGGTTTTATTAACTCAAGGAAAGCAAGAGCGAGTTAGTAACTCAGTGGGATATTAGGACAACATGACATGAAGTATTTCTGACAGAGGTGGTGGTTTTGAAAGTTTCACGGAGTATTAGAAAGCCTTCGCCTGGAATTGTCTGCATTAGTCAAAGGCCCCACATTCAGGAAAGGTTAATTTAAAACAAATTCACGGAGATGCTGCTGAAGGACTGGAAGAGGATGCCCTTTGTAGGAGAGAAACTGCCAAGAGCTCCCCTTTGTGTAGCCCATATAGCACATGCTGAGGCAGGATCTCATTTTTTGTTGTTCTTCAATCTCAGAAGTAACTATCAGGAAACAAAACCAACATGTTTAGCTACAGGAAAGTCTTGAAAGGGTACCTATTGGGTATAAGCTGGCAATGAGCAAATTTAGGTAGGAAATTAGAAAGCTTTTTCTTAGAAAAAACATAACCAAACAGTACCCCCGAATATTTTTAATATGGGATTTTTTTCAGCCTGAAAGAAATGCTCCCTTGAGAATTCTCAACTCTCAGTAAAGCTGGTGAGATTCCTGTGCAGCCATCCTGACATGGTGGTATTCACTGGGTGTGAGCAAATACGCTCTGACCTGTGCAGGCAAGAAAAGAGTGAACACTGGAAAAGGTTTCCTGAATAGCATTTCAAAAACTAAAACAGCCAGCTTTTACACTACATGCTTTCTTTCCTCCTGGTATGGCATAACTGCTCTTTCTCTCCGTCTTTTATTAGATGAGAATTTAAAAGGAAACTGGTTTTGGCTACAGTAATTTTCTATAGCCAGTAACAACAGCTGTAACTGGAGATTTATTTCAAGTCAGACAGGTTGCTCAGAGCCGGGAGAAAAACGGGCCTGGGCTGATTTTGTTGGTGTCTGGGGAGTACAAACTTTTTTAGGGGGGGGAAGAAATGAGGGAAGCATTACTTCTAGCAACTGCGTTCAGAAGCAGATATGTGTGCATTTAGGATGTAAGATGTAGTGCGACTGCTGGACAGCAGAGGAGTTTGATCTGAGACACTTGAGACCTTCAGCATTTGACTTCATTACTGAAATGTGACGTTATTGAAATGTGACAGCCTTGAAACTTGCATTTCAGCTACAGGGAGACTACATCAGAGGTGCAGGTAAGCCCTCATGCTTCCAAGCACATTACTAAACATAGCATCTTAAAAAAACAGCTGGGCTTCAGCTGTCTGAACAGACAAGGGAGGACTGCTGTTGCTGGAAATCTGGCTGGAATGGGTTTTAGGCATGCATTGATTCCTGCCTTAATTTCTCACTATGAAAGATGTCTTACTGACTTACTGCAGCTTAGGAGGGAATGACCACATACAAAGCTGAAGCTTGCTGCAATTGCAAACCTGTCTTTTGGGTTCATTTCTATGCTTAACCTCACTTGTGGCAGACTGACACCAATCTGTAGATTGTTTCTTCTATCGGCTTTCTCTCATTTGCAGGATGGACGCGTCCATTTCCAAGAAATACATATCTTGTTCTCCCTTAGTCAGTACAAAACTGACTTCTCTGTACTTCTTTCTGCTGCTACGCCATTGCTTGAGGGTGAGGGTTACTCAGTTTTCATCAAAACTAACAGCAATTGGGCTTCCAGATCCTCCAGGCAGTCCTGAAATGATTTTCTCACAGTACCTCACTCCTGGTACAGCACTTGTTTTCTCCGCAGGTTCTTGCTGGCTCCCCCACTGCCCCTGTAATAGACGCAGGCAATAATAATAGCCAACTGCCCTGGGATGTTGTTATTAACGGCATGTGGGGTTGGACTCGTGCATCCTCAGTCCTGCTACCCAGTAAAGTCTGCTTTGTCCTGACATCTTCCTCTCTTTGGAGAGAAGTGGAAGCTCGAGTCTCCTCTGCTCTCTGCTCCCGAGTGTTTCCAAGCGTCACATTTTGTCATCTCCCTCCAGCTTGCTGCCGGATGTCACTCCTTCTGCGACTAATGTGTGTTGAAAACGGGTACCCAGAAATGATCTATCTGTTGGGTCTCTTTGCAACAGCCTCGGAGGGCCCCTCCAGCAGGTACTGCTTAACCAAAGGCCGTCAGCTTCGGAACACCCACCCGCACCCTGCTTTTGTGTTCCTTAACAAGAAATTGGGCTCTGTTGCAAAAAAGATTTGGGGGTGCCGGGGCTGGACAGCGGTCCGGCTATTGCAAATATTCTGGTAAAGAAATAAAAATTTAATCACATAAAAGAGTTTGGTTTGATTAAGGAGTAGAAAATTGTGAAGCATAGGTTTGGGAGTGTTAAGTTTGAAATGTAGTCATAGGAACTTAGGAACTTTAGAAAATGTACTACGTGTAACCATAAGAATTCAAGTATTGTCTAAAATCAGTTAACCACAGGGACTTTGACAAAGATTTGTTGATTTGTAGTGTTTTGTTTTAGGAAACTAAGGAAACCGTTATGGACACCAGTTTGCTGCTTGGAAACCCCTTACCCTTCCCACCTCGATCTAATTATCGAGGATTCTAATCAGTAGAGTTAAGTGAGATTAACCAATGATTGTTTTAACATAAGAATATTAATAAGATGGTGTGCCTGAAGGACCAATTATTAGAAAGGTTATATTTAAGAATAGACGTATATTTAAGAATAGACATGCATTTTTATGTAAACTAATATAGATGATGGTGAGAATCATACTGCGCAGAATCACCTAAGAGAGGCCAAGAAGTGGACAAGTGAGGAAGACTATGGAAGACCACCAGAGACCTTCACTGCGCCTGGGTGGAGAGACATTTACATATGCTAATGATTTATCGGAAAGTTAATGATTATGTATAACATTTTCCAGTAATTTAGTGACTATGTATAACAGGTGTGTATTTAACCTGCACAGTTAGACTAGACCGGTGCACACGATAGGTGGAGCGATCCCCAGCGCTGCAGTAAAGGAGTGCCCGCTTCTTAACTCCTCATTGCTGTGAAGGAGTTTTATTCCAGATTTCGGTAACACGTCGAGTTCCTCCTCTGATTTCCCACCTGCCTTCCTACGGCGAACGGGGGGAAATTCGGGAACCGTGGCCGCTTCGTGCGTGTAGGCCGTGGGCAGGGAGGAATCGATCGCCCAGGGGAAGGCGCAGCACCTGCCCCCCTCCCTCGCTCTCAGCCGAGGGCTTTTGAGAGGGTACGCAGGGGCAAGCAGAGGCGGCCACTCCTCCCGTTGAGGACAGGGAATTATCAAAGGACGGCTGAGGGAGCCAAGCCACCCGGGGACACCGGCCGGGCTGCGGCCATCGCCGCCGCGGCGCGGCGAACGCTAGGCGGCACCACCGGGAGGGGTGTGTCTTCCCGCCCTTCCTCGCGATTGGCTGGTCGCCGCAGGCGCCGGCACCGCTGATTGGTCGGCGCGGGTCGCGGCCGCCCCCGCTCGGCATGGGTGTGCCGATCCGCCCCCCTCCGCCGAGGCTTTAACAAGCCCCGGGGTTGCAGTACCGGACGCCGCCGGCAGGGGGCGCCGTCGTGAGGGGACTCAGCGGAGCGGGGCGCCGCGGCGGGAGCGGGTACGGGCGGGGCGGGGGGTCTCTGACTGGAAGGGGGCTCCCCTGACTGGAAGGGGGGGGTCCCCGGCCGCAGGGGGGGTCCATGACTGGAAGCGGCTGCACCGCTGCTCCTCAGGCGGCGTCCCGGGTCCGTTAGAGCACCGGCACCCGCGCACCCGGCTCTCGGGGCGGCGTTTCGGGCACCGCTCACGCCGGGCCGGGCGGCTGCCGCTTCCCCGTCGCGCCCGGCTGCCGTCGGCGCCGCCGCCGCTTTCCCTCTTCCCAAAGCTGCGGTCCGTGTCCACCGGGGGCCGAAGCGGCCCCGGGCACGGGCGTCCGTCCCCCCGCGCGGGCTCGGGGCGGGGGGCTTCGGGGCGGGGGCCACCACGGCGGGTGCTGCCGTGCCCGGAGGGCTCTCGGGGACTGGGAGCCGTGTCTGAGGTCCCCTTCGGTGGAGCTGACGCCGTTTTGGTGCGCTTTGTGTGGTCCCCGTGTAACGCAAGTGCTGCTGCATTTGCCGAGACCCCAGACTGCGAGACTTTTTGTTTCAATTGCTCCGGGCTACCCCCGTTTCCAGCCCCGGACAGGCCAGGACGGTTTGGGCCGCACAGGCAGGGAGTTCCCTGGACACCGGGACATGGTCTTGGCACCCAAACCCACACACTGGATGACCCATGGACTGTCAGCCGTTCCTGGGGCTCTCCAAAGAGGGGGCGCAGGGAGGAGAGGCTGGTTACTGCCCTAATCGTGGTGAGTATCAGGAGGCTCTAGGAGAGCCACCAAGAGCTGGAGGCACCTCGTTCGACTCCACCTGTCTTCCCTTGCCTGGCTTTCTCCACAGTTTCTTCTGGTTCCCAGCTTCAGGTATCGGCAGTTACTCTGAAGAATGCTTTCTGCTGCTTCCTTCAAAAACCCAAGAGCTGCAGCTGGTTCCCAGCAGGGCCGGAGCTGGGGGGGATCATGTCCCCCGCGCTGCTGGGGGCAAGCGGGGCAGGGACCAGAACTGCTGCAGCGGTTCTTCCAGTCACCCAAACAAGAACAGCCTTTCTGTAGGTGTTCTGGTGAGATCAAGGGTATAATTAAATGCATTTCTGTTTCCTTTTGCTTAACACCATTCGTTAGCTGATGTGTTAAGCAGCTGTTTACCAGTCCCCTGTGTGTGCTTGCTAGCCACAGGTTACGGCTGAGACGTAAAGTTGAAATTTAAGATTAAAGGTTAAAGTCTTGACTTTGCACAGCAGTCTTTGCATTTGTGCATTAATTTTTACCATGCTTTTCTCTCTCCCCCGCAGCCCCAAACAGAGTGTTTCATTGTGCCGTGTCCCTCTCCAAGCCCTCCCTGTCCATGTGCCTGACCCGACAGCCTCTCAGCCGCTGGGTTTTTGCCGGGAGCCTGCAAGTGACCACAGGCAGACTCAGCGCTGGCTGTCGGCCGTGATGTTTCCCAGCTGCAGGAGCTGCCGTCGCCGCACTGCCTGCGCTCTGGCAGCTCTGCAGGGCTCTGCTGCGGGCCGGGCACGAGGGCTGCTTGCTCACGGGGCCACCGGCGTCGGGGCAGCCACGGCTCAGGGGAACCGGCCAACACTGTGGCTGCTCCCGGCACTGGTGAGTGGGGACTTTGGCGGCGGCTGCGGTGACTTTGCTCGGGGAGGGGGAGGAGTGGAGCTCCTGGGGGTCAGGGGCTACCGCAGATCCCTCGGCCGAAGTCCCAGGGGCTGACACCTCCCTGCAGGGCTCGCTCTGAGAGGCCTCGGGGGGAGCTGCGGCGTGTGCTGCGCGTGCCCCCTGCCCGGGGTGCGTTAAGAAAATGCCCTTCCTTGACGATGATATCGGTTGGTCTTTATTGTATGAAAGCGTATTAACTTTGCTGATCTGTACTGGTTCCTATTCTACACCGCAGAGCGACGAGGCCGTGGGGTTTTACTGGAGATGTGGGTAGTGCTCAGGCTGAAGCAGAACAAACTGAAGGATGGCCTGGCCCCGGACTTGAGGACTTCGCTTTGTGGAAGCTGAGAGCTGTCCCTGAAGGATAAAGGACACCCCGGGACATCTGAGGTAACGCCGGCATCCCAGCCCTTTTGATGCGGCTTTGAAACCCTCCCGGCATCGGCTGGCGGCACGGAGAAGTGACTCTGGCAAGACGGACTCTGGGGCTGTCCGGATCCACAGACAAGCAGCAGGAACGCTGCAGAAATCGAGTTGCTGTGCTGAGTTGTTCTGTGAGCAGGAATCCTTAGTGTGGGTGCCAGTGATGAGCTGAATATTTGAACAGTGCGAGAGCTCCGGGTGAACCCACGTTTGGGGTGCCCTGATGTGGCTGGGACGCCTCCAGCGCACAGATAAGTATTTCCTCTTGTGATTCTGAACTTTGCATCCCAGGATCTCTCCTGGGTCAGTACGGGCTGGTTGCAGATTCACGGACAGGAGCTGAGCCCCCCTTCCCAGCCGGGTACCCCATCCTGGGCTCTCGGTTCTCACTCTGCTCCAGCGCAGGCGTGCGGGGCAGCCAGGAGCGAGCGGTCCCTTTCCCTCTCCCCCCTGGTGTGGGACCCACCGTGGGTGCCCGGCTGGGGCCCGGTGACCTCCCTGGTGGGTTTGGGCACCGACCCTCTGGGGTCCAGGGCAGCAGCTGCAGCTCGGCCTGTGGGACTGGGGGTGCCTGGCAGCTCCCCGTTTCAGCCGCGGGATCAAGCCCTGCCCAAAGCATGAACTGGCACCGGCCGTATGGGCTCCACAGGCCGGACTCCGGCCCGGTCCGGTCCCCGACAAGAGGGGCTCCTGTCCGCCTCCGAACCCGCCGCAGAGGGGCCGTGGGAGGAGCCGCAGCCGTGGAGAAGCCGCGGAGGGGCCTTCGCACAGCCGGCGGCAGATCTCGCACGCCTGCCCACAGCCCGGGGTGAGTACGAGTGCTCCCCGTAAAAGGGGGTTTGCCTGCGGTGACGGGTTTTGCTGCTTGCGGGGAGTCGGCACGGGGGCCGCACAGCCGAGGTGGGGACGGCCGGGCTCCTCCGACGGCACGGCCGTGCGGGGAGACGCCTTTGCACCGGGGGTCCTTGGGCATCCCACAGCAGGGCAGTCTGGGCTCCGTGTGAAGCCATCTTTTCACTCAAAAGCTAACTTCTCAGCTCAAAACGCACTGTGGTGGGAGCAGAGGCTGCTCCAGGGACCCGTACCGGCTCCTGCTGCCCCGTCACTGAAACCGGTCTGGCCGGGCAACGGCCGTCCTGGTGCTGGTGGCCCAGGCGATGCCGTGTGGGAAAGCTCATCCCGGCGCCCGGGGAAGGAGGGGTCCCGGTGCGGGTGCCAGATGTGCCCCTTGGGGCTCAGCGCCGCAGGGCCAGGCCCTGCACCCACCCGGGCAGGGTCGCCCTGTGGCCAGAGGCTGTTTGTGGGCACAGGTGGGGACCCGGGGGTCCCCATCCCCGCAGCCCACGCTGAGCCAGGGCCGGGCAGGTCTGGGACGCACGTTTTGGGGGGGCATTGGGAACTGGTGCTGTTGGGGTTTGCTCCAGAAGGCCAGAACCCGCTGGCAGTGGTGTGGTGCTGGCCCCGTCCCCAGTCCGGGGCTGCTGGTTGTCAGTGTGTGCCGCTGCTGCTGGACAGGGCAGGGGGGTTCGGCCAGATCTGGGGAGAAATGGGACGTTTCTCGTGTCCTGTTCCCATTTCCCCCCCTCCCCTCGTGGGCGTGTGTGGTGCTGGGCTGCTGCTGCCAAGCAGAACTGCAGCTCCCGGGCTCTTTGGTCCCGGCCGCGCTGCCAGGAGCTGATTGTCCCACATCTGTCTCTCCCTGCGCAGGGACGGACGGACGGAGGAGCCCCAGGAAGAAGCTGAGCTGCCTGCGTGGTGATGCTGTGGGGACCGTGCAACTCCAGGTCAGTGTGGTTTCGGGTTGGTTGGTTGGGCCCCTATTTGTTTTTGTTTGTTTGTTGGTTCAGGCTCCCGTTTGTTTGCAGGTCCAGCTCACGGACAGCTCCGGTCCAGTTTGGCTCCGGTTCCTTTGTGGCACCAGTTTGTTTCTGCGCTGGTTTTGGATCCAGCTCATTTGCAGCTCCAGGTGGGTTGTTTCTGCCCCTGTTCATGTTGGCTCCCTCCTTGTTTTCAGCTCCGGCTCGTTTGCACCCTCAGCTCATTTGTTTCTGCCTCCATTCATTTCAGGCCCAGCTCATGGATGGCTCTGCCTTGTTCCAGCTCCAGCTCATTTGTTTCTGCCCTGGCTCACGGATGGCTCCAGCTGGTTCGGGCTTCCAGCATGTTATAGACTCCAGTTGGTTTGAGCTCCAGCTCCAGCTTGTGCTTGTGAAAACGATCTTGGCTTTTGGCAAGGTCGTAAAT
Source organism: Buteo buteo (assembly GCF_964188355.1). Classification (NCBI taxonomy): domain Eukaryota; kingdom Metazoa; phylum Chordata; class Aves; order Accipitriformes; family Accipitridae; genus Buteo; species Buteo buteo. The sequence goes on along the minus strand of NC_134171.1, from coordinate 84,391,086 downwards.
CAATCACTGTCATGACTTGAATATGAATATTAAATGTCATAAACTGTACAGGCAGTGACTCGTGTGTTTGTGTTTATTGCTCAATTAGTAGTCCGGGGGTGGGACACCCCTTGGACAAAGAGTTGGAAACCGACAGTGAAAAGCACCTTTTCGCCCAGAGACTATCTCAGACGTTTAATTCGGCCTGGTGCATGCCAGCCTCCCAAACTTCGGGGACCAACGCGACCGGACCCCCACCTCCGGTGGGGGTCCACGCACCCTGCCCACCCCCCACCCAACACCTCCCCCAGCCCCCAACACCCACCCACCACCCCACCACCACCTCCCACCACCACCTCCCACCACCCAACCCAGGCCCCTACACCTCCCACCCACCACCCAGGCCCCCACCACCCAATTCTCCACCACCCAACCCAGGCCCCCACCACCCAGTGCCCCAACACCCAACTCAGCTCCCTAATATCCCCCAAAGCCCAAGGCAGTTCCCTAACATCCCCCAACTCCCACCAACACCCCCCAGGCTCTGGCCCCACCACCAGCCCCCCGGGGCTCCGTTTCTGACCCCAAACCGGCGGGACTCGGGCTCTGCTCCAGCCCCCGGCCCGGCCCCACAACCGCAGCCCCGGGGCTCCCTTCTCCACCCGAGGAAACGCCCGGCTCGGGCCGGGACCCCGCGGCTCTCGCGTCCCCAGAGCGCCCGGCGGAGCCCCAAGCCCCGCCGCTGCTGGGACGGGGCCGGGGCCGGGGGGACCGGGCGCTGCTGGAGAGCGAACGGGCCGGGGGGACCGGCGGGGCGGGCCCGGCCGCGGCCGAGAACGAGGACGGGGCGGGGGGCGCCGGGCTCCGGCCCCGCGGGCTTTATTCCCCGCGCCCCGCCGCTCCTCCGCCGGCAGCACCCCGCGGCCCTTCCCGGCTCCGCGGCCCCGGACCCGCCGGGGGAGCCCGGCCCGGCCCGGCCCGGCCGCCGCCGCCGCCGCCGCGGGGGAACGAGAGGAAGGGGCCGACGGCGGCCGACGGGGCTCAAATCTGCTCGGCCCCGCCCCGCGCAGGCGCCCCCAGGCCCCGCCCCGCGGCCGCGCCCTCTCGCACCTGTGCCCGCCCCGCCCCGCGCAGGCGCCCCGCGGCCCCGCCCCGCCGCACCTGTGCCCGCCCCGCCCCGCGCATGCGCGCCGAGGCCCCGCCCCCCCGCACCTCCTCTTCCGCCGCCAGACCGGCGCCGGCAGCGACCGCGGCGGACGCTGGTACCGGGTCGGGGGCGCCGGGCGGGACACGTCGCTCGGGAGGCGGGGACGGAGCCCCGGCCGGGCCCGGCGGCTTCTCCGGGGGCGGTGCGGAGCTCGAGGGCGGTGAGGTGGAGCTGGGGTCGGGCCTGGGGCTGGGGCCGAGTCCGGGCCGGGGCCGGGGCCTGGGCCTGGGCCTTTGTCTCGCCTCGCGGGCGGGCGCGGCCGGTGTCCGCCTCTCCCCGGGCGGGACGCGGGCCCAGGGCCGGCGAGCGGCGGTACCGGGGGCCGGGCCTCGGGCGGGGAGTGCCGGGGCTGAACTCCGGCGGCCGCCGCCTGCTTCGGGCGCGGGTGCAGGGCCGGGGCCGCGGAATAAAGGCGGAAGGCGGCGCGGGCTCGGCGGGCAGCGTCTGTGTCCCCAGCCCGGCCCCGGTCCCGCTCCCGCCCGGCCGGGGCAGCAGGCGCTGCCTCCTCCCAGCCACGGCCAAGCCGGGCCCCGGGGGGATCCCGGGAGCAGCCGCGGGCGCCCGGTGGGAGCCCAAACAGGCGGGGCTGGGGTTCTGCTTCCAGCCCCCGAAGGCGGGACGGGCACCCGGTAGCTGAGGCCTGAAACTGCCTGGGGGAGCCCGGCTGTGAGGCACCACAACATGGGGCCTGGGCTCTGCTTCCCAGCCATGAGTGGGGCCTGGTGAGCCTGGTTTCAAGCCCCCAGAACGCATGACTTGGTCTCGGTTTCTGAGCCCCAACCCTGGCCTTCTGGGCTCCAAAACACACCACTTGGTCTCTGTCTGGGAGCCCAGAAAGTGGCTTCCTGACCTGTGCTCCAGGACCCCAAACCACAGGACTTCTCTTCCTCAGCTCTAACACTGGCCACATGAGCCTGATTTCCAGGCCCCCAAAGCACAGCACCTGGTCACTGTTTCTGAGCACTAAAACACAGGACTTGGGCTCTCTTTCTCAGCTCTAACACTGACCATGTGAGCCCAGCTTCAAGCCCCAAACACACAGCACTTGGTCTCAGTTCCCAGCCACTGAAACACAGCACTTAGTCTCTCTTTGTGAGCCCCCACACTGGCTTGGTGACCCTGGTTCCAAGACCCCAAAACACAGGACTTAGTTTCTGGTTTTGAGCCCCCCAGACTGGCCAAATGAGTCTGGTTCCAAGACCCCAACATGCAGGACTTAGTCTCTGTTTCTGAGCCCCCAGACTGGCCAAATGAGCCTGGTTCCAAGACCCCAACATGCAGGACTTAGTCTCTGTTTCTGAGCCCCCAGACTGGCCAAATGAGCCTGGTTCCGAGACCCCAACATGCAGGACTTACTTAGTCTCTGTTTCTGAGCCCCCAGACTGGCCAAATGAGCCTGGTTCCGAGACCCCAACATGCAGGACTTAGTCTCTGTTTCTGAGCCCCCGGACTGGCCAAATGAGCCTGGTTCCAGGACCCCAAACGCAGGACTTTTAGTCTCTGAGCTGAGCCTGGTGTCACACCCCAAATGTGCAGGATACGTCTCTGTCTCTGCACCCAAAGACACAGCACTTGGTTTCCAGCCCCCTCAAAACGCAGCACTTTTAGTGTCTCTCTGTGAACCCCCAAACTGGCCAGTTGAGCCTGGTTCCAAGACCCCAAAACACAGGACTGACTGACTTAGTCTCTGTTTCTGAGTCCCTAGACTGGCCAAATGAGCCTGGTTCCAGGACCCCAAAACGCAGGACTTTTAGTCTCTGTTTCTGATCTCTGAACCTGGCCAGTTGAGCCTGGTGTCAGGGCCCCAAAATGCAGGACTTTTTGTTTCTGAGCTGAGCTTGGTGTCACATCCCGTATGTGCAGGATAAGTCTCTGTTTCTGAGCCCAAACAAAGACACAGCACTTCTTAGTTTCCAGCCCCCCAAAACGCAGCACTTTTAATCTCTCTTTGTGAGCGCAAGACGTGACCCTGGTGTCAGGACCCCAAAATGCAGGACTTTTTTTATTTCTGTTTCTGAGTTCCAAAATTGGCCAAATGAGCCTGGTGTCATGATTCCAAAATGGAAGACCTCTTAGTCTCTGAGCTGAGCCTGGTGTTGAGCCCCAAACATGCAGGACACGGTCTGTTTCTAAGCCCAAACACACAGGACTTGGTCTCAGTTTCTCAGCTCTAACGCTGCCCTGGTGAGCCTGGTTGCCAGCCCCCCCAAACACAGCACTTGATCCCCCTTTGCGAGCCCCAAAACTGGCCTAGTGATCTTGGTGTCAGGACCCCAAAATGCAGGACTTGTACTTAGTCCCTGTTTCTGAGCTCTGAGCCTGGCAGGATGAGCCTGATGTCGGGACCCCAAAACACAGGACACCGTAGCCTTTGTTTCTGAGCCCACACACACAAGGCTGGGTCTCGATTTCCAGCCCCCCGAATGCAGCACACACTTAGTCTCTGTTTGTGAGTCCCAAAACTGGCTTAGTGACCCTGGTTGTCAAGACCCCCAAAATGCAGGACTTGTAGTTTCTGTTTGTGAGCCCCCAAAACGGCCGAACGAGCCCGGTGTCACAATTCCAAAATGCAGGACTCGGTCTCCGTTTCTGAGCCCAAAAATGCAGGACTCGGTCTCCGTTTCTCAGCTCGAACACCGACCAGATGAGCCTGGTTTCCAGCCCCCCCAAAACACAGCACTGTTGCCCTTTGTGAGCCCCCAAACCGGCCTAGTGACCCTGGTGTCAAGACCCCAAAATGCAGGGCTCGGGCTCTGTGTCTGAGCCCCCAAACTGGCCAAACCGTGCAGGACTCACAGTCTGAGCCCTAAAGCTGTCCGAGTGACCCCGGTTTCAAGCCCCCAACACACAGCACTTGCTCTCGGTTTGCAGCCCCCCAAGCGCAGCCCTCTGTCCCCCTTCCAGAGCCCCCAAACCGGCTCAGTGACCCTGGTGTCGAGCCCCCAGGCGCAGGACTGCACTCCCTTTCTCAGCTCTGGCCCTGGCCCACTGAGCCCCCCCAGCACAGGACCTGGGCTCTCTTTTGGAGCCCCCAAACCGGCCCGCCGACCCTGGCGTCGAGCCCCCCAAGCGCAGGAGCCGGGCTCCGTCTCGGCGCCGGGCCGGGAGCCCGCAGCGGCCGCTGGCGCGGCCCGGGAACGCGGGGACGGCTCTCGGGCCCGGCCTGGAGCCCCGAACCCGGTTCCCGGCGCCGGGAGCGGAGGGGACCGGGCCGGACCGGGCCGGACCGGGCGGGGGGCAGCGGGCTGCGGCCCGCGGGGCTTTATGCCCCGGCAGCCGCGGGCCCCGCCCCCAGCCCCGCCCCCTCCTTTTATAGGCCGGGCCCCGCCCCTTCATCAGCGGCCTGGGCCCGCCTCCTCCTTTAACGGAACTGCCCCGCCCCCTCCGTTCTCAGACCCGGCCCCGCCCGCCGGGGCCGCCCCGGGTCCCGCCGCCCGCCCGCTCGGCCCCCGGCCCCAGCGCAGCGCCGCAGAGGTGCGGCGCCTTCCTCCCCCCGGAGGCGAAGCGCGGCCCGGGGAGGAAGAGGAGGTTCCCCGGTGCCTCCGAGGCTCGGATCGGCCCGGCCGGGGAGCACGCGTCTGTCCTGGCTGACGCCAGCCGGCCCTTCCCTTGCGGGGCCAGGGATCCCCTTTCCCCGAAGCCCGTCCCGCCTGCCGGCCCGGGGGGCCAGGGCCGGGCAGAGAGGCCCCGCCGGGCGCTGGGGTCCCCCTCCTCATCCTCACCTCCACTTCTCCCTCCTTCCCCTCGCTCTGGAGGCCGAGCGCGCAAAGCCGGGGCTCGGCGGAGAAAGGCCGGCTCCGAAGTGAAAAGGCGAGGCTGGTTTTCGCATCGGTCTCGCTCCGTTCTTCTCATTCCCACTCAGCCGCACCGCTCCGGGGAGCCTCTCTCCGTGCCCTGTGGCCCCCGCATTTTCCACGGCCTAAACGCGCTTCCCGGGAGAAACCGCTTCGCCTGGCTTCAGCCTGAGGCTGCCGAGACCCGTCCCACCAGTGCGGCCGCTGGCCGGGGGGAGCGGGGAACTGGGGCCTGGGGAGAGGCCGCTCTGGCCCTCGGGCGAAGCCCCGGAGCGGGACCACGAACCCCTGGCTGCTCGTTCTGGGGAGGAACACGGCTGCTCCCGGCGTCAGCAGAGCCCTGGGGCAGGACTTAAGCACCTCTCCTGTTCCCCACGCCGATTTATGGCCGGTCGATCCTCTTGCAAACCCACCCGAGTGCGTGGCAGCCTTGGGATCCCAGCTACCGAGAGCGGGGGCCGGCACCGGCGAGGACAGGGACAAAAAAAGCAGATGCCGGGCTCTCCCCCCGGCCCAGGCAGGGCAGGGAGATCGCGGGGGGCTTTTGCCCCCTTTAGCCCTTTATGCCGCAAACCCCCGCTTCCAGCTTGCGGGCAAACGGCGCGGGAGGGGTTCTCCTTTACCTTTGGACGCGCCAACCTGAATTATTTGGGCAGCTACGCTACACCCCGCGCCTTGATGCGGCGGCCGAAGCCCTCCCGGGGGTCCGGCTGCTGCTGCTGCTGCCCCAGGCCGCTTCGCTGGCAGGGAAAGCCGTCCTGCTGCTTCCTGGGAGAAGCTGCTCTTGACCCACTGGTGCCAGCATCGTCACCGAACCCAGGAATGCCACGCGAGCTTTTTTCGGTAAAACACGGCTGCAGAGAGCCCAGAGCAGCCAGACCGGGTACAAACGCGACCCGGGCAGCCAGTCGGTTCCCCGGCACCCGTAAGGACCGACACGCAGCCCGGCGGCCCCGTCCCCGGCCCTGTCCCATCGCAGATGCCACTGGCCACCGGCACAGACCAGTCCCCGGCTCTTCGTTTCCAGTTTGCGGGGCAGCTCCCCGCAGCGCTGCCCTCCCCGTGCCAGCCCGGCCCAGCTCAGCTGCCCCGCGCCACCGAGGTGGCTTTTCCATTTCCCACTGGAAAAATTTTCCCAGCGGCTCGGTCAGACGGCCACAGCCAGCCGAGAGGGGCCGTTCTCTTTGCCGGTGGTCTTCATGGGTGGCCAACGTCTGTACAGCTAACGAAGATACCTAGCACGAGCACGGGGACCCCCACAGCTGTCGCTGGCAGGGAGGGTGGCAGAAAAGCCCAGACCCCAACCACGGCTTCCCCACAACCCAGAGGGGCTCAGCAGCCCCCAAGCCCCTCCTTGTGCCCACCTCCACCTCCCTTTCCCCCCACCCTCAGCCAAGCCCACCCCAGGTGCGGGTCCTTTCTCATCGGCCCAAGTGCCCACACCTGTGGGGCTGCCCCGGCGAGAGGCTGGGGGCAAAGCAGGGGAAAAAAAAGAGGGGGAAAAAGAGAAAGGGGAAAAAAAGGAAAAAAGACCCAGAAAAAAACAGATTTAGAAAGAGAAAGAAGGGGAAAAAACAGGAAAAAGAAAAAAGGAAAAAGCAGAAAAAAACTTACAAAAAAGGAGAAAAAAAGAGGACGATAAAAAAGGGAGAAAACCCCCAGCAATAAGGAAAAGAGGAGAAAGAGTAAAGTAAAAAGCACAAAAATAAAAAGCAGAGGTGCAAAAGAAGTGAAATGAACAGCATCACCCCCCCCCCCAGCCCCACCCCATGGGGAAAAGCCCCAAGGCAGCAAAACTGACCCTGCAAAGCCCCTGCCTAAAAACAAAAAAATCAAAAACCCAAACCAAAGCAAAGCCCCCTCAACCCATCCATGCCAAACAACTCAGAAAACCAGCAGGAAAATACACCAACCTGCTGAAAAAGGGAAAGAGGACAAAGCCCGGCAAAAATTGGCCCCCAAGCCCCCCAGCCAAGGCAGGGCAGCCCTGGCCGGGGTCCCCCCTGCATCGCCCCGGGGTCGCTCAGGGTGCCCCCCCCCCCCCCCCCGGCTGCTTTTAGGGCCAGAGAGCGGGGCAGGTTCTCGGGGCCTCTCCTGGTTTCGGCTGGGACAGAGTCGGGGTCTTCCTAGTAGCCGGGCAGCGCTGTGTGCTGAGGGCAGTAGGAGAAGAATGTTGGTAACGCTGATGCTCTCAGTTGTTGCTCAGTAGTGTTTAGGCTAAAGTCAAGGATTTTTCAGCTTCTCAAGCCCAGCCAGGGAGAAAGCTGGAGGGGCACAAGAAGTTGGGAGGGGACACGGCCAGGGCAGCTGACCCAAATTGGCCATCAGGGTATTCCATACCATGTGGTGTCATGTCCAGTATAGAAACTGGGGGGCGTGGGGGCGGGGGGGATCACTGCTCGGGGACTAGCTGGGCATCGATCGGCAGATGGTGAGTAATTGCACTGCACATCATTTGTATATTCCAATCCTTTTATTATTACTGCTGTCATTTTATTAGTGTTATCATTATTAGTTTCTTCTTTTCTGTTCTATTAAACCGTTCTTACCTCAACCCACGAGTTTTACTTCTTTTCCCAATTTTCTCCCCCATCCCACTGGGTGGGGGGGAATGAGTGAGCGGCTGCGTGGTGCTTAGTTGCCGGCTGGGGTTAAACCACAATGGCATCATATACGCACCCCTTATAGAGCATCTGAGCACAGGCGAGCGCACCCTCCCCTTATTCTGTTACAGCGAGGCACCTTGCAGAACCCAAATCCCAGGGGGTTCAGGCGCAGCGGGATGGTGAAGGCAGCTGCCCATCCCAGGGGGGCTGAATTTGGGGGAGCCCAGGCAGGAGGCTGCCACCGTGCCCGGGGCAGGAGGGCTGGCTGGTTTCAGCCTAGCACACCACCAGTTTTCATAATTTTTCACATCCTGCCCCACCGGCTGATGAGCTGTTAAGCATTCCCCTGGTTTGCTGTGATTTTACAAGTGATTATATTCCATCTCGGTTAACCCATACCTGGGGTTTTGTCCAAAACAGGCTGAATAGGTGGCGATTCAACAGCAAGCTGCTGGGAAATTACAGCTTGACTCCTACAGGGTAGTCACAAAAGAGATCAAATTTCTGTGTTTATACCCAAATAGCCCATTACCCAGGTTTCTTCCGCAAGTGCAGTGTAATCAAACCCTCCTCTGATCTCTAATGGCCCTGAATCCTCCTTAGCATCCACACTAGGCCCATGTTTCTGGTTTTATTACTCCCCAGCTCCAAAAACATAGTCCCTGCACTGAAAAGCATCTCAGCTGGCACCTTCACCCAGGTAGGGCTGCTCACGGGTGAAAAGCACCTTTAATCCCAGTAAAAGCAAGAAAACCCACTTCCCCACACATCTGGATGTGCACACAGTGTCGGTCACCGCTGTTTTAACCCAGAGCCACCTCTAGACCACAACTATCGCAGGACTGTCCCAAGAGACGAGCCCGCCACTGCAAGATTTGGAGGGTGGCCCAAGACTAGCAGCAAACTGCTCAAACGCCACTTGCCCCGAACAGCTGCAAACTCTCGGTACGCTTGCCTGGAAAAAAGGGATATTGAAGATTTGGTTGCTTTAGTCACAACCGAGATCTTAAAAAGCCCCAAGGAGGCACCGGTACGTCCGCCCGTGGGAAGCCACCCCAGGGGAGCGGGTCGCTTCAGCAAACACCGCTAACCCAGGGCAATATTTGCTAGATATTTGTTTTGCGGCAGCCTCGGGCCGTGATGCCTGCCGCCTGCCTTCCTAAGGCTGAATAAATAAGCTGTTCGTGACCCCGCTGGCTCCGCAGTCCCTCTTTCCCCGAGCCCAAGCGCCAGCCCGGCACCTTGCCAGTGCCACGTTACAGCACCCGCTGCCTCTGCTGCTGCAGATCCCGGGGAGCAGGGGGGCTCCGGGGCTCTGCCGTCAGCCCAAAAAAGGGGAAAAAGCAACGCACGCTCCCAGAAAGCAGCAAACCTTGGGGCACGCGCGTGCGCGACGCCCTGCCCATCGGTCGTTTTTGGGTGGGAGTCACCCTGACCGGCACAACAGGGTCACGGCAGAGCAGGGCGCTCCACCGAATCACCACCCCGGGAGAGTTTGGGGTGCCAGCACCCCGAAAGCGCGGGCTCCTTCCTCGCACGGGGTCGGGAGGAACGTTTATTCGCCCGACCCCGCACGGCTTCGCACTCGAGGGATGCGCGGGACGCTTGCCCCAGCACGTCTCCTCTTCTTGTTCACGTTGCGCCCATCATCCATGGAAGACCCTGCCTGAGGTCCCGCAGCAACCCATCCCCTTTTTGCCGAGTTAATGATTATAATCCGTCTGGTTTTGGAGGCGCTGGCACCCAGGCTATGGCAGGCAGGCCAAGGATGCTCGCCCTCTGCCCCGCCGACGGGATTAATCATTCACACGGCAGTCGGCACTACCTCCATATAAACGCCGGGATGGGTTTCCCGCCGCCGTTTTTTGGCAGGAGGAAGGAAACCAGCCTCACCATGAGGGCAGCTCTCACCCTGCTGCTGCTTTTAGCCGCCGTGCGTGCTGAGCACCGAGGTAAGGGCATTTATCACGCGCCTGGGGCTTTGCTCTCCCCCGGGGACGAGGGGTACGAGGCTGGGGTCTGTCAGCTCCGGCGGTTTTTGTTGCCCTGCCCTCTCCCCATTCCTGCTGGGCAGGAATCAGAGAGAGGAAAGGGAAGGTGCGGGATGATGTTTCGGTACCCGGGATGCCCCTTTGGGGTGATGCTGGAGGAGCTGGGAGGGGAAAAGGCTGGGCTGGGGTCGGGGGCAGAGGGAGGAGGAGAGGACAGTGTTGCGGGGCCCGGCTTCTTCCCTCTGCAAGGGAAAAAGAGATTTTCTGCTCCCCTTCACAAGCACCATTTCACTGTAAAACCCACCCCTCGGATGGAAACGATGCTCTGTGCCACCCCTTGCTGCCTTCACAGCTCCGCAGGGAATCACCCACCTGCCAAAAAAACCCTTGAATCTTACTTCTCCCGTACCGCTTCACAAAAATGGAAAGAAATACAACAAGCTGGCACTTATAGCAGGACCAACAGCCGCTGTTCCTGCGAGGAAAGATAATTGCCTTTTAGCACAGCTTTCCCTTTTTTCCCGGCGCTACCAGCCTTGCGAAAGGCCCCTCACCCTTGCTTTCCCACCAAAGCAACGTGACCTTCAGTGTAGCGGCACTTAACCCCTCGGTTTTGGGGAGGTGACCCTGCTCTGCACTGTAATACCGGTAAATACTGGTATCAGTATTTACCCTGCCAGTACCAAAGTCTAACCAATGCGGTCGGTAGCAAAAATCGATAGCATTTTTCCAGGGATGAGAGAGTCGCCGGGGATGTGTCCACCGCTGGGTGCTCCTGACCTGCGTGGTCCTGTCTCCAGAGCTCCCAGCCCTTACGGTCCCCAAACCCTGCCAGAAAAACCGACACCACGCGTTTCAAACGCACAGAAACGTCCATTTGGACGAGGGGCGGATGCACCTAATGTTTTCCCTATAGCTGTCCCAGCTCCAGGGAGGGGTTTTCCCCCCCCGCCCCTCTCTTTGCCTGCGGAGCCGGAGCAGCAGCCTGGGTACCGGCGGTGCTCCTCCGAGACCGGCAGCGCAGCAGCAGCCTTTGCCGGTGCGCAGCACCGTGCCAGCGTCTCCCCAGGGACTACCACCGAGTCTGGCCTGGGGAAAGAAGCAAGTCTCTGAAAAAAGGACAATCCTCAAGTGAAGAAAGCAAGAGCCCCGCAGCCTCTGGACTGTGTTTTGTGGTGGCGTAGCATCCCTCGCTCCCGCGCCGCCGCTGCTGCCGGGGTGGGAAGTGGAAAGCGGAAAGCAAGAGCAAAATAGGGGGTCAAGAGGGAACAGGCTGTTCCCCAAAAGATCATTTTCCCTGGCAAAAAGCAAAAACCCTGAGTTATTTTCCATAGGAGACTCAATTAAGCAGAACCGTGCTGCTTGGTTTTTTCTTTTTTAATCCTGCAAGGAGGAAGGTTGCTGGAAATGAGCTGTATTGCCACCCGAAGAGAAGGGCATCGGAGGTGGTACTGCAGGGGAAAGCAAAGCCGGCATTTCCCCAAACCCCAGCCCCAGCAGATGCAGGGTCACCGGGTCCCGGCTCCCCAGCCACCACCCAGGCTGCACCTGAGCGAGCCAAGGCACAAATCCTGCTCACAAATCCTCCTTTTTCTGTGCTTACAGGTAAAGCTTATGTCCGGGACAAAGTCTGCCAGGAGTTCAAGACCCTGGGGAAGGAGGACTTCCGAACCCTGTAGGTACTTTCTGCCATATTTGCCCTCCCAGGACACTCAGCACCTAAGCCAAGACCACAAAAATTGTGTTAAAATAATCTTAGAAAGGGGAAGTTTTATTCACTCCCTGCAAATGAGGACTCTGATGGCTCTTAAGAGCAGAAAAGTTTGCTTCATTGTTGAACTCCTCAAAACCTATTAGGTGCCTAAATAATTAGGAATTCTAACAGAGCTGGCGCATGATCCCCTGGGCAGCCCTCAGCCTGAGACCCGCTCTGGGTCTTTCCCGGCTGTTTTCCAAGAAATACACTGCTATTTCTTGCAGCGCCGCAGCTGCTCCTCTCCAGCTGACGGCGTTAAACTCCATTTTGGCAGAATGATGCTGCAATGTGATTTTTTTTTTTTTTTTTTTTTTTTTTGGAAGAGAGAGAAACATACCGCCAGCTCATCCTCTCCTTGCTCCTTGCTCCCAGGACCATCATCACCAGCAGCAGGAAATTCTCCAATGCCACCTTCGAGGAGATCGGCCACCTCGTCCAAGAAATCGTCTCCCTGGCTGAAACCTGCTGCGCCGAAGGTGCCGACCCCTCCTGCTACGATGACGGGGTGAGGCTGACGGACCCCAAAACTGGGGCTTGGGGGGACGGGATGGGGTGGGATGGGATGGGGTGGGATGGATGGGATGGGGTGGGATGGATGGGATGGAATGGGATGGGATGGGGTGGGATGGGATGGATGGGATGGGGTGGGGTGGGATGGGGTGGGGTGGGATGGATGGGATGGAATGGGATGGGGTGGGATGGGGTGGGATGGGATGGATGGGATGGGGTGGGGTGGGATGGGGTGGAATGGGATGGGATGGGGTGGGATGGATGGGATGGAATGGGATGGGGTGGCCACCAGCACGTAACCTCCTCTCTACGCCTCCAGTCCTCAGCTTTGTCGGCCAAATCCTGCGGCGAGGGCTCGCCCTTCCCAGCCCACCCCGGCACGGCCGGCTGCTGCGCCCAGGAGGGGCTGGAGCAGAAGCTGTGCCTGGCCGCCCTGCGGCACCCACCCCAGCAGCTGCCCCGCTACCTCCAGCCCTCCAACGAAGAGCTCTGCCAGGACTTCAAGAAGGACCCCAAGGACTTCGCGGACCGGTAAGCCGGGCTGGGGGGAGCAGCCCTCGGTTCTCGCCGATGGCTCGGTGCGATCGGCGGGCGACACGGGGCGGTACCCGGAGAGGGGTCCCACCCCCGGGCAACCCCTAACGCCCCTAAAACCCCGCATCTATCCGCAGCCGAGCGCCTCATCCCGGGGTGCCGGCTCTCCTCAGCCCGCTTCTGCCGCAGGTTTCTGCACGAGTACGCCAGCAGCTACAGCCAGGCACCCCTGCCCGTGCTCCTGGGCTCCACCAGGACCTTCCTCTCCATGGTCTCTACCTGCTGCATCTCCCCCGCGCCCACCGCCTGCTTTCTGAAGGAGGTGAGCCCATTCGGACCGCCGGGCTCGTCGGCACCGTGCCGATGGCCCGAGGAGAAGTGGCTGGGAAAGGCTGGCGTTTCCCTTGGAAAAACGGGAAAAACACCCCCGCCTTCTTTTTGTGGCAGAAACTGGAAAGGAAAACCGTCTCCCTCCTCACCCTGATGTCAAACCGGGTTTGCTCCCGCTTCACAGCGTACGGGAAGGACAAAGTCACCTTCAGGTAAAAGAGGGGGAAAACAGCTTTTTCTCTTCTCGAACATGGGTCCGGTTGGGAGCACGTTCCTATTTCGAGCTGCGGATCCTGTTCGGAGGCAGTGTTCACAAAGGCAAATTTTAATTAAGATGCAAAACCAAGCGTGCTGTAGCATCCCGCGGAAACGCTCGGCATGTAGCAGAAGTGCCGAGCGAGCCCCGTGGCTCCCCGTCATCACCCTCCCGCACCTCTAGACGGCGAAACCCCCGCTTGGAGCTGTTAATAATAATAGGGGAAGGGGGAGCCGAGCTCCCTAAGCCCCCCGAACGCCTTGTGCCTGCCCAGCTACCTCACCTCGCTTGCTCAGAAGATGCCCAGCGCTTCCTTCGAGGACCTTTTCCCCCTGGCAGAAGACGCTGCCGAGGCGTTTTCCGAGTGCTGCGAGGCGGTGGCCGAGGACTGCATGCAGAAAAAGGTAGGGGAGCCCGGAGCCGACCCCAAAACCACCTCCCGGGTCACAGCAGGGGTTTAGCGAGCGAGGGGGTCTGCAGCTTCACCGGCCCCGGCAGCCCCCCTGCACCCTCCGCTCCCCTCTTTGCAGTTATCGGAGCACACGGCCAAACTCTGCAGCGCGCTGTCGGCCCGAGACGAAAGGTTTGCCGACTGCTGCCAGGGGCAAAACCTCATGCAAAACTATTTCTGCATCTCGGCCTTGCCACCGGCGCCCACCCCCAAACTGCCGGAGGCGCAGAAGCCGACGAACGAGCAGCTCTGCGGCGAGGAGGGGGCTCGCCACGCCGAGAGGTGAGCGGTACCCACGGCGGCCGAGCTGCCGACCCTTCCTCCTCCCCTTGTCTTCGTTACGCGGTTTGGTTATTATTAGGATAACCGGGGGAGCATCCTCTCTTCCCTCAGGGCTATCGCCCCCAGGGGCTGCACAAAGACGCGAAAAGCAGCCCCCATCCCACGCTGAGCCGCGCCGGTAACAAAAGATGACACGGCGACTCGTTTTTTCCCCGCTCCAGGTACCTGTTTGAGCTGACGCGGAGGCACACCAGCGTCCCCGACGCCTTCCTCGGCAAGCTGTACGACACCTGCAAAAAAGTCAGGGAGGAGTGCTGCTCTGCCAAGGACCCCTCCGCCTGCCTGGACAGCAAGGTGAGCGGCGGGGTGGGCTCACCCTGCTCTCCCCCCACCGGCCCTGCGTCCCCCAAAATCCCCGCAGAGGCTTTTGGCAGCCCGGTTACAGCCATCCTCTGCCACCCAGCACCAGCGGATGGCAGAAGAGCTGCCCCCCTTCCTGGAAAAGGCCAACCAGCTCTGCGCGCAGTACACTGAATTGAATTTCCTCGACTTCAAGAAGAGGTAAGCCTTCCTCCCACCCCTGCCCCGCCACAACTGGATCAGCAGGCGCGATCAAAATTTGGCCAAAAATTTCGAGGGTGCACGAACGGAGCCGGTGGTTTTGAGCCTAAATAGCAAGAAAACAACACGGGGAAGCACGTAACGCACCCCTTGCAGGGCATCCCGCCCTGCTCCTGCTGCTGTCCGCGCGTGTTCCCCCCAAAAAAACACTGTGTGGGTTTTTAACACCCCCGGGTCCCCGCTAAAACCCGCCGGCCCCCACGCCGCAGGCTGCGGGAGAGCTTGACGCAGAAGATGCCGGACGCCAGCCCCGAGCTGCTGGGGCAGCTGGTGGAGCAGCGAGCCGAATTCGCCTCGACCTGCTGCCCGCCCAACTCACCCCCCCTCTACTGCGCCTCCAAGGTAAAGCCACGGCCCCCCCCGACACACCGCCCCGTGCCGTGCCGGCGGCCAGCCCCCGCGGTTCTTTCCAAACCCCCCGTTTTGCAGGTGAGCGCGGAGCTGGGAGAGGCGTGCGATGGGGACTCGTGCCTGCTGAGCTAAGTGCCCAGAGGTGAGCTGCCGGGGGTCCGACACGCCGGGCTGGGGGGGATTCTGGCATACCGGCATCGGGGATCGCCTCTCCGGTCACGCACGGATGGAGGAGGCGGTTTTGGGGCTGGGGAAAAGGGTCACGGCCACGCAGCTGGGGCTGAGCGTTACGGGACGCGCAGGGAAGCGGGATGCCGAAAGGAACCAGGCTGGAGGACGCCCGGCAAGACGGCTGCTTCTCCTTGCACCGGGAGGGGACGGCGCCACCGAACCCGCGGCCCCCTGCCCGCCCAGCCGGCGACACCACCCATGTATTCCCGCAGCCGCAATAAAGACTTAAAAGCAGCACCCTCGCTGCTGCTGGCGAGGCTTTCTGCACCCCCGGGGCGCTGGGGAGGGCTGGGAAGGGGCTCGGCCCCGGCTCTGCAGGCAGGAGGAAGAGGAGGAGGTCCCAGCTCTAGTCCTGGGACCTAATGGTCTAAAAAATTAAGCAAGAATGCTAAAAAACACTCATCAAGTGCCCCCGAAGACGGCTCTCTGTGGGTATTGGGATATTCAGCTAGCTGAAGGCATTAGCCCATCGCCAGAGATGGGGCGTCTGGGCTGCCCCAATTTCCCCGCTCCGTACCCCAAACTTGGCTCCCCTGCCCGTGTGAGGTTTTGGGGGTGCTGGGGGCGAAGCAGCCCCGGGTTGGGAGGTAGGAAGATGGCAAGCCCAGCAGGGAAAACGACAGGGAAAATCCAGAGCCTAAATTTGGCAGGTTTTTTTTGCAGGAGAACAAGATCTAAATATGACAAGGAAAGCAGATAACGATACCTCAGTGCGCAGAGCTGTGCCGTGCAAAGATAAACCAGCAAATTAAAACAGCCCGTGCTGCAGCAATAAAACACGGATGAGCTGAAGCGATGGGCAAAGGAAAGCAATAAATGGAATAAAGGGATACAAAAGCAGCAATGCCCTTACCAACAGGGCAGAGGGACTCCATCCAGAAAGGGAAAACTCTGCAAGAGGCAGAGGGTTAGTGGGCAGAATCAGGGGAAATCAATTTAAAGCTAATTAAGGCCCCAGAGTAATTACTCTGCAGACAGCATTAGCAGTCAAGACTTGCCGCACTCACCAGACCCGACCTCAAGGAAAACCAAGACGAAACCCCCGTTCACGTTGGTTCCCCTCTGTACTGGAGAGCACCAGTACCCCCCAGGTCTGCGCTCAGTTTTTCCATGAAATGAGACGGACTTGGCTGGGATGGCGCAGGATTGCGTCCCGGCCAGCCCCCTGCCAGAGTCCCTCCGGCAGCCGCAACGCCGACAACCTGGTCTCCAGAAAGATGGGGGGGGTCAGCAAAGACCGTCCTCCTCCCTCCTCTGCCCGGGAGCCGGTGGCTGATGCTGCTCCAGAGCCGCCGTCGTTGCTCAAAGCCTTTCCTAGCAAACACGTCATCTGGGTCCCCACCTTTGACCACCCACCACCGTCTTACGTGGTGCTTTTGGCGTTTATTTCCCAAAATAATTAACGGTTGGGTTTTTTTATCCTCTTCTGTTGGGGTGAGAGACCTACATCTCATTCGCATACTTGGCATTGCCAAGCTCAGCTCCCCTGGTACATCGATACGTATGGAGATGTGTTTCCATTTCAGCTTCTTCCTCGGGGTGGTGGTACCCAAGGCAGCAGCTCTGGGCACCAACCACGGTCACCACCGCGCCTCTGGGTCCTGGCCGGACAGAGGGCTCTAGCCCACCGCTCCCAAAAAAAGCAGTTTAGTCTGCCAGGCACAAGGTACTAGGGACCAGCCTGAGCTTTCGCTCCCTTCCCACATCACATTTGCATCCGTCAAATTCAGGACGCACATGGTAAGGGCTAACCATCCCAGTGACCTTCTGGGTTTCCCAGAAAAGTTGGAGAAATACAATTAAGTAAGCCAAGAACATCTCCGCTGCTCTGTGCCTGTTTCTAGGAAATGTGCTGATGGATATAAAAAAAAAAAAAAAGGAAAATAAAAGAACAGTGCTTATTGTCGTTGCAGCTTTCCAGGCGAGAAGTGCGCACTGCGATGCCCCAAGGGTGTTTCCCAATGCCGAAAGCCCGGGCACGCTGGAGAGAGCAGAAAGCCAAGCCCAGGCTCTCTCCAGAGCAGCCCGCATCACTCACCCCTTCACACCCCGCGCACACAATTTTCAGCAAGGGGTTTGCTCTACACATTTTTGGGAGTAGGCATCACTGCCTGCTGTGATGTCCCATCCCCTTGGCTATCAGGGGCTTAAAAAACCTGAAGCCCTGCTGGCAATCAGCCCATGACCAAAGGGCATAAGGATGTTTCGCTGTTTGCTATTCCCTCGCCTGCAAATGCACCCGGCCGAGCCCCCCGCAGCCCCGACCAGGGGGTTTCCCCCTGCCCGCTGGTGGGTATGGGGCTGCTGACCCCTGCCCCGCTGGTGGGTAGCGGGGGACACCTGGCAGGGCTTTTGGCCCCCAGCTCCCCAGCCCTTGGCATAGGGCTGGTCTGCCCAAACCCACCTGCACTTGATGTATTTTGACTCTTCAAGCACATGGGAAAATGCTGTCTACCTTGGCAGGGGGCTTTGGGCATCGACACGCATGCTCTGCCCGACCTATTTATTTACCCAGTGTGTTTATTACCATTGGTGTTTGGGGTCCCGTGAGCTTTAATTCTGGATGGGAAAGCCTCGTTCTGCCGCATCTTCCTCCCTGCTGACTCATCAGGCAAGTGACTGCACCACACCATTACAGAGATGGCATCCATTATTAAGGATTTCATTTTAGCAATGGGCTGCTGCTCTGAAACAGCTCTTGGGACCTTCCCCACGCATTCATCTCCGAGCCGACAGCCCTCTCTCTCCATCCCAGCCCAGCACGAAGGACACATCCCATTCACTTTCCACCAGAAGGTACCCACGGTCGCCCGGGGAGATTACACCTTTTTGGATGAAGGAGCTATGTGTTGGCACCACACCGGCAGAGAAAAAATAAAATCAGGAAATCCCCCCCAGCTCCTTCCCCACCTGGGGAAAACAAAAACTTTGCCCACAGCAACCTGCGCAGGACCTGGGAAGCAGCGGCATTGCACGAGGCGAACGCAGCCCATGACGGCAAAGCCTCTGCTGCTGTCACTGCTTACGTGGGCACCGCGTGGGGGAAAAACAAACCCCACCCCAAAAATAATCAATTACTGCTTTAAAAATAACCAACAAAAAAAACACAACAATTTTTTTTTTTTTTATTAAAACCAGTCGACTTCTGAGAAAGCCTGGGCTGGCTGGTACAGCAGCACATCTGCTCTCAGCTGATGCCACCCGGGAGCATCGACTCGGCCAGCAACGCACTCCCGAGGGATTCCCATCCAGCCCTCTGCCAACCCGGGCAGAAAGCACTTTCCTTTCCTACTCTTCATTGCTGTGGAGCTTTTTCGTTTGGTTCTTCTTTTAATTTCTTTTCCTGGGTCTCCTTTCTCCGGCCCTCAGCACCGCAACAGGCACAAGGCAGATTTGCCTCCTGCATTTTTATCTCGGCAGCTCTCTAACCCACTTCCAAAGAGTCAGAAGTAATAAAGTCTCTATTTAAAAAAACCCAAACAAACCAAAAAAACCCCCCAAACCATCCTTGTTGCTCAGAGCAACGCTTCCTGGCTGGTCTGCCTGCTCATCACCCAAATATTGGGGTACCCAGCAAACCTCAGGCCACCTCCAGTGCCTTTCTGCCAAGTGCCTTGCAAAGCCCGAGGCCGAGAATGCCATGAGGCTGGAGCAGGCAACAGAACAAGAACCAATTAAAAAAACAAACAAACAAACAAAAACCCCAAAAAACAAACAACCCAAGCCAAATACCTCTGCCAGGCAGATACCATTCCCAACCGCAGCTGTCTCGAGCTGTTAGTCACACTAATTGCACGGCTGGTACAGCAGTAATTAAGCAGCGATGCATCGCAGGCGCAGCAGCAGGGTGGGAGTAACATCACTAAAAGCTTCCAACCAGGGAAAGCAGGGCTGCGATAGGAGAAGCACGCTGTGAATTGCTCGAGGCACTAAAAACCGGCGGCTCTGAATAAAACACCTCCCAATATTTACCTTGCTGGTACCCGCAACCCGTCCAGCGATGGCCAAGCTCCTGCAGAGAGGAAAGCTTGGAAATGTTCATTAATTGACATGCAGCAGGGTGGGTTTTCCTAAAAATTGGTAAAAAAAACCCCTCCAATCTTGCCACAGCAAGCCCGTGGCATCACCCAGCCCTTCGGGGGAACCCAGGGGGTTTTCTGCCTCCCAGCCAGGCACCAAACATGTAGGTTAAGTGATTTATTCCTTAAGAGCAGGTTAACCCAGTACAGAAGGAAATAAGCTGACCAACTTATGACTCCTTTTTTTAAAATCAGTTACTAGATCCATGAAAGCATTAAAAAAACCCCAGTAAAAGTATTGGTTTTATCTGCCTCTGAGACCTGCAGGGCTGTTTGCTTTCCCAATAACTCCTTTCCCCAGGCATTTAGACCCAAGTTTCAACTTCAGCTACACAGAAAACCAGCACATAAATAGGCTCATACCTCCTTTTAATTTTAATCTTCTTTTGTACTGCGTACAGTGCCTTCCTCAAAGAAGCAGCAAGTATTTTCCTCCTGGCTTAGGCACCCCAGCCTCCCCCCAGGAGACAACCTCAGCAAAGGTTTCTGGCTAACTTGCAGGAGGAAACCCAGCAATTTATGAGGGAGGGGACCAGCTCGCAGGTGATGCTTGTGTCACCCAGCTCACACCCAGGGCTTTCTGCAGCTGCAAGGAGTAAGTCATTTATTTCCTCAAGGGATAATCCCGCTACCCCACGGCAGAGGTAGCTGCCCAAAACACAGCAGAGTCCCAAAATGCTACAAAACACTTTCCACGCTGACAAAACGGGAGAGATGCTGGACGATACATGGCTTTTGGTCCCAGTTTAAGAGTGTAGAGCTTGGTGCTGCCTAACCCGAGCCCGCCAGGTCAGGTACGGGAGAGCAGCAGCCAAGGGGAGAAGGCTGTGGGGACCTGCACCATGGTCCAGCACCGCCCCTGCACCAAAAAGACACAACCCATATTCCTTACTAAAGTTAGCTCAGAAAGTGTTTTAATGACCCCATCTCCTCCTGTGGCGGGGAGGGACGGGGTTTCTGGAGGAGTTGATGCCCCATCACGTTTCTCCATCACCGGGATGGCTGCTCGCGATGCTGGTGGAACCGGAGAGGTGTTGATGGTTGCTGTTCCCCCAGCCCCGCGTCCTCACTGACATTCCTGGCCAAGGAACAGCGAGCGCAAGAAGCGAAGTTTGGTTATGACAACTTTCAGCCCAGAAAGCGGAGGTTTCTTGGAGAAGCCCACGGCCATGCTGGGCTCACCCTTACCTGTCCGCAGGTGGTAGAGTTGGGCAGGGAGATGCTGCGCGGCTCCGGGACCTCCTGGGTGAAGCGGCGCCACGATGGAGAGCTCGAAGCCAGAGGCTCGCGTACCCGAGCCACGCAGGACGGCTTCGCCACGCCGGTCCTCGGCAAACATCTCCTCCGGCTTGCTCTCACCCTGCCCAACGCCCGGCGGCAAAGCGCCCACGCAGGTGCCGGGAGGTGGAAGGTGCTGCGCAAACCCGTCTCCCCAAAGCGTCCGTGGCGGTTGCACGACGCCGTGACGGCTCCAGTCACGTCGTGCGAGCAGCATCGACCATTTTCTAAACGCTTCTTCTGATGCAAAAATGCAGAGGCTGGTGCTTATCGAAGGGGAGACCTGTGGGATGTAAAAGGAACTAGGCTTTAAGCCTCACTGTTTTAAGACTATTCGCCTTATTGTTTTAAGGCTATTCATATTAGACATATAACTAATGAGTAGATATTGGGTTAGATATGATTAACAGAATGCAGGTGCATACAAAACAATTATCTATCAGCTGCTTAATTGTTTTATGAGACTCCCTCTTCATGGCTGGCTTAAAATCCAGTCAAGCTGAATCAACAGAGGAAGGATCATACACCTTAAACCTAAGACATGGCAGTAAGCGATTAACTTTAGAATAAGATAAATTAATAAAATAACCTGAGTAGTTTCTTTAGAAATTCATAGGTGCCTTTGAAGTGTAAGAAGACAAGTGATGATGGTGACCGGAGACCTTCTGCCTGTGACCACCAATCCCAGAAGAACCGAGACATGAGAATGGAGAATGGATGAGATAAGATGATGGATGATAACGATATGAAAACAGAAAATCGGCTGGAAAATTACAGAGACTTTGGATTGGGACAATGGGTGGCAAAAGGGTATATAAGGTTTGGAAACTTTTGGAAGTGTGCCATTCACTGCGGTGGTGGCCCAACTCTGAGTTGTGAATAAAGCCAACCTAGAGAAACCCCCGTTCGTAAATTCTTTAACAGGGACGACCACCCCAACGCCACAGGGATGTTGCAGGGCCGAGCGTGCATTAGCTCACAAGCTTCAGCGTCGCGGTGTCATACAAGGGAATTGCCCGGTGGATAACGAGAAAAACTCGCGTGAAAGGATGAAGGGGTTCAGACGGCCCTGGGGGTAGCCCTGCTCCATGCACAGCCCCCCCAGATGCGGGAGCTGACGGGGGCTTGCCCCTTTCCCACCACGGTCTGCGGAAAATTAGCCGAGGGTTTCTCTAACGGTTTTCATCGTTTGCCAACCCTGCTCTTTGTTTTGCTAGCTGTCACCAGAAGTTATCCTTGTACACCTATGGCAGCCAGCGAGCATCCCTCCCTGTTGCCCCTGGAGGACGTGGAACTGGGGGTGCTGGGGAGCCCCGCGGGACCACAGTGGGGTGCCACCACGGCCACCACGATCCCTGGGTTTGGGGGGCAAGGGTGCACACCCCCATTACCGGACCCGTTTTCCACAATCTTGTCTAATCCCAGGTTCGACTCGGGGTCCTGCGGCATCGAGCCCCTCGAGAGCCTTCTCCGCATCCCAAAACGATCTTCGGGGGGGTCGGCGAGGCTGCCCTCGCTCCATCGCCGGGGTCCTGGGGACACCCCCCCACCCCAAGCACCCTTCTGCTCGTGCTCTGCTGCCGACGTGGTGCCCAGCAAGGAACGGGCTGAAAAAGGACCCACAAAAAAAAAAAAGCTGCCATGGGGCTGCGATTCGTACCCGGCTGCCGCCTTCTGTTACGGCCTCGTGCCCACTGACTTACGGAGGTGGGACTGGGGTCTCGCTACCCCTATCTGTGAACAAGTTCTGTTTTGCTCCCCCGAAAGCTTCAATATATTATCTCAAGAGAGAGTATTGCTATCAGTAAACCTCAGTGTTACAGCCACACATCCTGAACTCCTCTATGGTTTGTTAAGAGCCTGTCCCTGCATTTTTCACATGTATTTGTGGGACCTTTCCTAAGCCGCCTCTTCCCCTGGAGCATCTTCCCGTGGAAATGGCGATTACAACAGCGATACAGGGATCTCGATTCAATCAAACAAGACTGAGTATATAACGAGGAAAAATGACCACATGCGCTCTCCCATAAATGCATAAAGTTACTTTATTTTCAGTATACATTTAATTTTGAAAAATATAAATGCTAAAATATCTCATCATCTTTATCTTTTGATTCCATAAAAGTCACAATAGAAAGCTTCATAAAACTGTAAAATACTATAATGTTATAAGGAATTTCGTGTTTTATATTACTGGAAAAAAAAATCATTTTAATATATTGAAATGTTTTCTGCTTTTTTTCCTTTTTGTTCCACATCTTGATCCACTTCATTTTATACTAAGTTTTTATTTTTTTCCTCCAAAGCAAATACAGACTTACGAGAATTAAAAACAATAATAAAAGCATTTGAAAGTGCGTGTTGATTCAAAAAAAAAAAAAAAAAATACAAAGACATATCGGCCACGATGACAAATAAGCGTGGGCTACAGAGGCAGACGGCCACCCCATTCCCGGGGCTGGGACGACGCTGGCTGCAGCTGGTGGCTGCCACGGGGTCCCCCCACGAGCTGGGACCCGGTTTTGTTTCGCTCTGGGAAGTTCATTCCTTGACGGCCGCCTCAGATCGCAGAGGGCTTTGGGTCCGTCTCCGTGCCTACGCCCAGAAGTGCTCACCCAGGCTTTTCCCACGGAATACCCAGTTCTGACTGAAAAGAAGTTTTAGTTATTTTCAGAGGCCTACGAAGTGCAGCGACACTTCCCTCGTGATGCCCGCTGACGCCTGGTGCCAGCAGAGCTCTCGGTTGCTCTCTCTGCGTTGGGTTTTCTTTTGTTTTTTTCAAGGAAAAACCAACAAAAGAGACACAACCACCCATGAAGTGCTAGTGCCAGGCACCAGGAAAAGGAACATTTCCAGCTCCTGTCACCGGAGTTGCCCGTTTTTCACGGAAAGCTACAGAAACCTTTATGCTGTCCCTTCAGCAATGCCACCCTCTGCACGACAGCTCCCTCAGGTTAAAATAAAAACAAAACAGAAAAAAGAAAAGAGCAAGACCTAGATCAGCAGTCAATACGTTTCAAGTACATTTAACACGGATCCGAAGCGGAAGACCTCATTTTTGTGGAGAGGCATCACCTTTGTGGAGAGGTGCCAGCAGACGGGAAGCTGCGTGGGTGCAGCACCCTGCCCGCCGAGCCTACCCGGAGCAAGAAAGCCGCTCCTCTCTATTCCTCTGGTTTGACCTCTCCTCCCTCCGTTCACTGGGATTCCTACAAACCCAAGGTCTGGGCAAAACACAAGCAGCTCCGACGCTCGAGTCTGTTTGCCCTCTGGGAACCAGGGACTTGTGTTCGCTAAGGGATGGAAAACGTCGGCTGAAGCCGGCGTTGCGCTTCCCGGGTTCTCTGTCCTCCAGCTAGCATCGCGGAACCGCTCCTTTTCGGGCCGTTCCCGACGTCTCCCGAGGCTTTGGGAAGCGGGTTTTGGGCCGATTGCCGGGGATGCCGATCTGCGAGCGGACACACCTTTCGTGGAAGCCAAAAGCGAGACCCCTGGAGAACGAGCGGGGGAATGTACGGAGGTGCGCGCACGTGCGGGCGCCTCGGCAGCTCCGTCGTCTTTCTGCAGCAATGAGGGCTCGCGGCAGGTCGAGCTCCAACTATCGCGGTCCCTGCCAACTCACCCTCGAACCAAAGCGCTGTCGGGAAAGTAAGGTGGCCAGCTGCTTCTACAGCACATCGGGAAAAGAAAAGAATAGCCCTGTTCTGCACCTCCCGTTGCCGATCTGGCTACTACGAGTGAGTAGACGCTAAAATTTGGCATGTAAGGTCTCAGCACCATCATGAAATTCTGTTTACCTAACCAACACGGACTTTGGTTTCGCAAGGACAAAAGCGGCAGCAACACGCCTGTCCTCTGCAGTGGGATTTTCTCCATTGGGGAATTAGCCCTTATAGCTGGGCTTTTTTTCTTTCTTTTTTTTTTTTATGAAGCTTTTAGTGTGTTACATGTAGTCCTCACGTGTCATCAAAGAAATGTCTCGGTGAAGCCCAATTTCCCAAATGCACGTTTCTACGCACACACAAGTACATACGTGTACATGCTACAGAGAGAAAAATCATCTCTCCCACGGTGGTATTTGCTCGCTTGGTTGAAAACCAAAAGCAGGGGCATGCCCGTGCCTACCCTGCTTGGTACTGATGCATCACTGCGTACGGATGGAGGGGTCTAGGACCGAGCAGTCAAGATTTAGGGTAAATTCTGTAGACGATGGTAAACAGAGGTGGGATGCTAGAGGATGCAGATGTTTCTGAGCCTGGCGAATACGAGCGTCGGGATGAGCATCCCAGTGGGCCGTCTTCAGCCGTCTTTCTCCTCCATCGCGCCGTCATCGCGCCTGAAGCGCACCCGGGGTCTTCTCATGTATACACATACACACGCGCGCACACACCGATGTTTCAAGAGAAACAACTCCAACAATACCACGTAGGAAATCAACAACATGAATACAATCAGCATCTGTCCACTGATGTCGGTAGCTGGTCAGCGTTTCGCTTACCAACGTTACATTTAAGACTCTTCCTAGATCACAAGAGATTTAAGTTACATCCCGTCTCCTTCATAGCGAAGTTAGATTACTTATTAAAAAAAAATAATTAAATAACATAACCCTAAGTAAAACAGATGCTTCAGAGTAGAAGGTGTTAATCAAACCGATCCAGCCCTATGCCATGTCCTGGAGATTGTGGTGTGGTGTTGCGGTTTTGTGTTTTGTGGTGGTTTTTTTTTTTCTTTTTTTTTTCCTTTTTTTTTGTAAAAATCACATTATATATGGTACAATACATTTTTTACAGAAAGCCTGGCATCTAGAAATAAGAGGTAGAACTACTCATAACTATACGTTTCCTGCTGCAGGAAAAATTCATTTTTCTTTACAGTAATTAAAAAAAGGTTAAAAAAATTGACAAAAAAAAGTCATAGGTTAGGCCCCCATAATTTAAACAAAATAATCTAGGAAAATAACACTCTTCCATGTACCTGACGGATTAAGTCCATTAAAGTGTTTCTTTAAAAAAAATTGCATAGGAAAGGGACATTTCAAAACACATGCTACAACGATGGCAATGGTTTGTCTGTGCTGGGAGTGAAGTACCTTTTCCTTTTCCTTCCTGTGTTAACTACGAGTACAGGCTTTAAGAGCAAGTTAGTATTAGCAGCACTTTCCAGCATCTTCGAGCAGTGTAAGCAAGACATCCAATTAGCCCGGAGGTCAGTTTTGTTCTGCCAGACGACAAACGGACAAACAAACAAACACGGATTCACAACTAAAGTAACGCCAGTCCCCCTGACATCTCCCCGCGGGTATGGCGCGATATCCTTAATACTTCTGCCCTCTGCTTGCGACCGAGAAAGACGCGTGCACGACAAAGCGACAGAGAAGGCAAAACGAGTCTTGGTCGGCGTGGGGAAACGGGGTGAGGAGGGATCAGAGGGGATCCGCAGGGGCGAGGGCGGAGGGGCAGCGCGGGAGGTCTCATTTACCTATGCAGGTGGGGAGCAGAGAGCATTTTAATATTTGGCTAGTGACAAAATAAATTCCATAAAAAGATTTAACAGACAGACAAATTACAAAGTAGTTTCTGTTCCCTTGCTCCTCCAGAAATAACCATTGTCTTCAGGCTCAAGTTCTATTCTAATTTGAGGCACAACTTTTACTGGAGTTCGTGGAGGGCTGCGGAGAAAGAGAAAGACAAGGTAAGCGTGGGGACTCCCTCCAGGCCTCTCGGCCAATTCTTAACGTGGTCCGCCGTGCTCAGGACTTCTGCTAGCACAGCTTCCCAGTGACCAAATCCTGAAAAAAAAAGAATAATCCACAACTGGCGAGAGAAAAACCAGCATTTTGCAAACAAAACAGAGGGGCGACTGGCGTGAACTGGGAAAACCGCAGATCCTAGGGCTTGGCGGGACGCCCAACAGACAGCGTCACATCTAGAAATGGAACAAACGCTCGACTCCCAGGATCGGTCCCCTCGCATTAGCTCACGCTGTACAGCTTTCTGAAACTGGCACCATATAGGTACCAGGTAAATAACCTTGACAGGTGGTGGTAGCCTACAGCTGCTCGTTAGATAAGGCCTGTACATCACGTAAGGTTATTTTAATGAGTTGGTCTAAACACTGCTCACGTCAGGAGGTAAACCCACCGATTTCATTGACTGAGGAGCTCCAAGTATCCAGCACCTGTGCTTCGCGCCAAGCTGTGGCAACGCTCATAAACTGCCTTTGAAATAATCCGGTTATAGCCATTGAGATTAATTTCACACGCTCTCTAAGACCTGGAAGTGTAGATCCTTCTTTGACATTTCAGAGGACTACTGCTGCCTTGGTTGAGACCCGACTCCTGGCGCTGGGAGGTCCGAGGTGGCCTCAAGGGGCTGAGCAGCTCTGAGAAATTGCTCCTTAACTCTTCCTTGCGGCAATTTAAGGTTATTATTTACTCTATTTTCCACCACAGACATGGGAAAACAGATTACTTCCTCTCTGCAACATCCCGTTACATGACTGAAGGAAAGCATAACCGCAATTTTCTCTCGGTCTCTCTCTTTTTTTTTTTTTTAAAAAAGGCTAAACAATCCCAATTAATTTACTTTCCCCCCTGTAGAGGCGTTTCCTATACTCCTCCCAGTTGCTCTGCGTTGTTTTCTGGTTGAGACCCCGAACCAGCCTTCGGTACTGCAGGTGGGGTCTAACCAAGAACAGCAGAGTCCTCAGGCTCCCCATCCCACGCGCCGTTAAGGCCGTGTTCGTTATCAACGTGGGATGCTACAACCCTGCGCACGGAATATTGTCAAAGTGCTTTTTAAGAGTTTCCTATAGGGGGGCAGAAACTTTGCCTCGTTGACTTTCGGCGTACTGAGATGCTTTTGAGGAATCATTATAAAGTGCATTTTTTGGGCGCTTACCTTGGCATGGTGTGTGACTGAAGGAAAGGAATTGTATCAGCACGACGTATGGCGTTCAAGGAATGTTGGTGATTTTTCTCCTGTCGGGGAGGGAAGAAAGTCTTGTTTGTCATTGCCTGCAGCACGGACGGCTTCTCAAGCCCAGCCTCAGTTTCTCACGTACACTCTCATCTATTTGGCAACGCTTTTTTACTGCTGCCTGCCTGCCAGGTGAATTTCACAGCTTGTAAATAAAAACAATTTCTCTCTCTCTCCTCTGAGATAAAAACCCTGGACCTGCCAACACGACCAAAAGACTAATTTCCCAAGACTTTCACCACCTGTAGGTCTCGCCACTTACCTTTTATCTACACCTCTTTAGCTACCCTGCGCTCCTCACTGTCGCACCCAAACGCCTTGCGAGAAAATAGGTGGTTTGTTGCCTGTAACGGCTTTCCCTTCCTGACCCAGCGTGGGGAAGCATACTCTCTATTAATAATAAACCTATTCCTGCTATTGCTGAAGGAAAGCTAATGTTAGTAGTATTATTAGTAATACACTTTGAATCGCAGAGCGCAGTTAATATTTAAGGACAACACCACAGTGTTGCTGGATTCCAGCTACTTTTTCTAATCCAAGGGCCTGGTTTTCTTCTTTTTTTCCCTTTTTTCTTGGTTTTTTTTGCATTGTTTCTGATTAAAAACTAGCAAATCAATTGCTGGATTCTAAAAACGTACAAATACGCAAACCAACTACTCCTTGGCTCATGGGTGATTTAGCCTGTGTTGTCTCCAAGGGCATTCCAACAAACAGGTTTGCGGCAGAATTAACTTTTCCTTAACTATTTCAGCCTTAAAGATGTTGAAAACAACGCACCTGATCATAAAATCCCATGTAACAACATTTGGGATGCAATTCATTTTTAGCAGGTCAGGGCATTTTTACAGAAAAATGAGGAGGACCTGTTTGGTTGTCTGAGCCTGATTTTGCTCCTTTTCTTCTCCTTATCAGCAAAACACTGAGAATATCTAAATAGTCAGGGAAACGTCTCTTTCTCTTTGGCTTTGTTTTATAATGCCAATCTTTAAGTGTTCCTGTACCTAAAAAGCACAGAGCAATGCTTAGGATTGCCTAAGGTACCTAAACGCCACCGAAAGGCAGGGGACTTGGGTACCAGCTCTTAAAGGCAAAGGAGAGTTTAAGGATCTCGAGATCTGTGGGTTTACGTCCTACTCCTAGAAATCACCAGCCTTGCAGCAGTACTCACTTATTACTATAGTTCATATTTCTCCCATCCCGTCTCACAACAAAACAGCATATTTATCTCCAGGTAGCACCCATTGCTCACAGTATTTTAAAAAGTCAGCATAAAGGCAGAAAAGCTAAGGTCAGTTGTTATTCCCGATTCCTCACTTAAAAGACTATAATATGAAACGTGAAAATGACTGAAAATGAAGATCATCATAATCAATTACAGATATTAATGTAAGAAATTAAAAAGAAACAGAATAGCACAAAAGCAAATCACCTAAGAAGGGAAATACGTTAATGGTCAACTGATCACTGCCTTGTCAGTTTAATGCGCAATGCGGATCAATGACACGCTTAATTACTCTTTTAAGCGCTGATTTTTGCAACTGCTTGGCACCTAAGGAAACAAACAGTAACAGGACAGCGATGCAGTTTAGACATGCTGCAAATCCAGAACACTAGGCTCAGAGGGGGAAAAAAAAAAATCAAACCATCAGCAGAGTTAACACAAAATGGGAAAGGTCAGAAAAGAGAGGAGGAGAGAGTGAGTGGCCAAGAGACCTGTTAGTAGCTGGATAAAAGCGCTTAAGCTGGAGGCACCAGAAGGAACAACAACAATTTTGTAAAGAGCAAAGAGAAAAGCTCACAAAACCAAAATCTGTCATAAATCAGAGACCTGGAAATTAAAAAACAGAAAAAAAAGAACAAGAAAAAGTACTTCTCAAGTAATAGGAAAGGGTTTTTTTTAAATTAAAAAAAAAAAAACTCTAAAAATATATATATATATTTTTGTACTGCAAGTCAGGCATGCAAGAGGTTAGTTCTACTCACTGTCGGCAGGTTTGCTATCACTTAGGAAAGGTTCCTGCTCCATGATGTCCATTGGTATTTTAATACTTGGGACTTTTTCTGAGTAGGGGCAGTCAGACTGTGAAAGAAACGTGTAAAAGGTCTTAGAATATTTTCACTGCTCGCTCTCTTATTGTCTCCCACAAATTAAAATCATGCTTCATATAGTTTCTGTAGGAATGAGGAAAAGAAAAGAAGAAAAATAAAAAAGCATCCTCCAGCTTAGTTGCCCGCTGGTTTCCACTGGTTCCCCACTGCACCCCACTTTCCCTCTTCCTTCACACTACGAGAGTAAAACGGATTTAAAGAACAACCTTGTGTAATCGTTATCTTCCCCTTTCCCCACCTCACCAGCTCCTTTGCCACCAGCTTATAAGACACCATCCAATTCAGCTTGGAGTCGGCTGCAGGAAATACAGATGCAAAAACGCATTCGTAGGCAGAAATAGCAGGGCACTGGCTTCTGTGAAAGCTCATCAAAATGTTCTATCCTGCTGTGATTTCTCTCAACCCCCTTTTTTCTTCCCAATTGCTCTACAAGGACGAGGGCCAGACACGCTATGGCAGAGGTTCCTTAACCTGGACTGTCTCAACTCCCCTGTTTATTTGAGTTGAGTCAAACCCAGTCTCAGTTACACCTCTATTTACAGTAAAATAGTTCATCAAATCCAGGGCCCTTGTAAGAATTCGGTACTCCCAGCCAGGCAGGAGGAAGAGCAAAGCGGTCAAGAAGAGGCACAAGTGCAGAGAAAAGCCGTACGCGGGGTCCCCCGGCGTTTGGGTACCAGCACCATTTATACCCCGCCGGCTTCAATCATCCGCCTGCTGACGCTCACGACAAGGTACTTGGAATTATTTTGCTTTTTTAAAATAAAAGTAACTTCTCATAACCAAGGGAAGGCTGATATTGCATAACTTGGCAAAGGAAGTAAGGTGAGACTTGCCAGAAACGTTAACGCATCTTTTTTCCTGGAGACAACTAGACACAGCACCGAGCATAACGCTGGGGTGGAGGGAGGGAGACCTTCAAGTCAGGACACAAAAACATTACAGAGGCCAGAGAATCGCTCTCCCTGGATTTTTTTTTTTTTTTAAATTATTTTTTAACATAACTGACACCCAGTGCGGTATTTCACACTCCAATAGCAAAAAGCTTCCTCAGGTGTATTTTTATGAGGCTGAGGGATAAACGTAGCTCAAACAAAGATGACTTCGCAGAAAAGCACTGAGGCAATAAAGCCGTCTCAAGGTCCCCCATCCATTTGGGGCCATGCTGTAAGCAAAGCATAAGAGCTGGGTGACCTCTTGGACATCTTCGAAACGACAGCGTTTCAGAGCTAATAAATAAATGTAAGAGGTCTGTGGAATGGCAATGCTGACGCTCAGGGTCTACTTTAAACTTCACCATCTAAAATGAACAGAGAGACGGAAAAAGCATCTGCAGTCAGCGAAAATGCCCTGAAGGGGAGCAGAGACCATTACACAGCACTTCTGACTCTGCAATTAAATATACTAGGCCAAGATTTTTTTGAAAAAAATGTCGGCCTTTCTTGGATACTGCATTTTTTGACATAAAATTGGAGAGAAAATCAAGGCCCTTGAGTTTTCATTAGGCAAATGCAGCAATTAGTTGCACTAATTCACACTTCGTAAAGACACGCTGGAGGGAAAAATGGTAAGATTACTGAAAATCTTTCTTTGCAGCTCCTTTTTCGCTGCCCCTGATTGCTAGCAAAGCCCCAGTGAGAACTTTAGGCGAGTCCTAACTAGTGCTGAGAGCGGTTTCCACTAATGCCAGGTTTTGCCATACTCGTTCATCTAACACCACTTGCATTAACAACACCCAGCAATTCTCTTTGCTGAACTCTGTTTGGTGTACTGCCCGCCAAATCCCACAGGACTAACTTTGTGGGGGCATATTTCTGGAAGGGAAAGGGTGAAAAAAAGCAAACCAGTAATGTCAAGTGCTTTACGTTCAGGAAGCTGGTAAAAGCAAGTGCTGAAAAAAAAACCCAAGAAGAGTTAAGAATCAGCATTTTGCATAAAATCTCTTACCCATTAGATCAATTACTGTACATGAAATTAATGAAAAGCCTGAGAAGAGAGGAGACAGCTTAAAACATACCAGCGATACGGGAGCCACGGCTCGGGACAGGACGCTGCTGGGTTCAAATCGGTCAAGAGGAGGGGATGGAGTCAAACCTTTGCTGACCATTTGCTATGTACGGTAGGGCGTTTTCTCTCATTTCAGTTTGCACAAAGTTATCTGCTGCAGGAAACCCTTGCCCTCGGCCTCCCAGCAACCGGAGGAACGACTAGAAAGGGGAGTTTGCTGTCTGAAATAAGAGCCAACCTTCCTGTCTGGGATTCAGCTTGATTTAACCTAAGAAACCCTCCGAAAGCACGGCGAGGCACAACCACGCCACGGCACCCCTGACCCTCCGGTTTGGCGGCAGCGCTGCCACTTTCACGTTTTGCCGCAAGAAGCTCTCCGGGCAGACAAATTTCTTGGGGAGGTCACTGTTACCACTATCGCAGGGTGATCTTACCTCTGCCCACATCACAGGAAAAGCCCTTCTTCACGAACCCTGGACGGTTACATCAGCAGAACAAGCGACACTCTGCTTACTACTCTCCGCGTAGCCTAAAATTATCAAAGCCTAGCTCCCTTTTCACATTGCAAAAGGTAAAGCTGACCGAGGCAGGCAGCTCTCTGAAGGCAGTTCACACTTGCTATACAAAGTGCTATATAACCAGTGTGTTTAGCACTTCGACATAAATTTATAGGATTTGTGTTCCTGCTAGACCTGGGTAGGAGAACGTTTAAAGGCATGAGGACTACATTTCTTCTTCTTATATATATACCGTAAAAAATAGAGCAGTCTAAGGCACGTGGATCTGGTCTAGTCAGGTCACCGCACTTAGTAAAGGCATAAGCAGCTACGTGTCACTATTTTAGGGCATGCTGCAACCTGAGGTAGGACCAGAGTATACTGCAGAAGGGCACATATGCTTTGAAAATATTTAGGTCATGAGTATTATCAAGAGAAAGCAGTCTTTCCTGCAATATGACAAGTCACATCTTTTTGTGCTTTTAAAAAGAGTAATTAAAAGAATATAAAAAAAGAAAACCAGAGTATGTTCAGAAATAGCAGAGCTGCTGGCGAAAACCATTCTCCTCCTAAAACGTAAAAAAACAATGACGGGGGAGAAAGGCGGAGGAGGGAGAGATGAACAAGACAGGGTGATGAAAGGCATTCTAGCAAAGGGCATGACATCTCAGCAGGTATCTAGGGCTCTTGTGAAAAGTGTGATTTCATTCTTGGCAATGCAAGTACCACCTACCACAGGCTGGTGACGTCTGGAAAAGGGAAGGCAATCTAGAAAAGAAGTTTTGTTTGGGGCCGACTTGCTGCAGCAGCAAAAGACTGAGCTGGTCGGCTTCAAAAGAGGCTGGGAGATCCCCAGCCCCAGAGCCGGCGAGGGGCACGGACCGTCCCCCGGGATAAGCTAGCTAGAAATGAGTCTTTTGACAAGAGCAGAAAGCTCCTTACATCATCATTGTCACTGTCCATACTGCCCTTCTTCTTTTTCTTCTTCTTCTCATCCTCTTTCTTCTTCTTGTCCTTTTCTGGAATGACGTCGTCAAGGAAGCTTAAGTCATGCTGGGAGAAGAGGTAGTCCATGGCTTTTCTGACTGCTACGAGTGCCAGGATCTGAAAAGGCAGAGAGGGACTTCTCAGTCACATTTTACCTTGAACTGGGAACACCCTGTGCATTCCTCTTGATATTGCTTCTTCATCCCACACGTTTTAATTCTGGTTGTAAATGAACATAAAGAGAACAAGGTGAACACCTGGGATATCTCTATCGACTTGAAAGTCTGAACAGTGACTGCTTCACGGCACAATAAACAGGAGCAACACACAGAAAAAAGTATGTAATCACTTAATACTCCTGTAGAGACAAAGGTCATCTTCTAACATTCAACTGACAGGCATCAGGCAAAACAACAAAGAGAGAGAAAAAAAGACTATTTTCATTTATTTTTGGATTCAGCCTACATACGCAAGTTCACAGGGGCAGCCTCAGTAATTGTCTTTACTTTTTTCTCACCACTTCCCCAGATGTAAGAACTCTTTAGAAATTAGACAAGGGCCAAACTGTGTCCTCAAAGTCTGCAGAATAAAGTTTACTAGGATTGTGGCTGCATGAAACTGGAGGAAAAGCTTTTTCTGCGCAAGACTGCCATCAAAGGCACTGGGAAAAAAAAGAAGGGACATGTCTGAAAGAGGTGTTTACATTGACGCTGGGTTGAACACCGCCACCAGACGCCTACCGAGATCACACGCACACTTCACCAAAGGCTACACCGTCAGACTGAAAGCTCGACTTGGCTACTAAAAGATGTAACCCATTCCCGACAACTGAAGGCTGCCTTTAAGGTGAAGAGCTTGTTCTGAGCAATGATGATCAATGGCACAAACGATTCCTAGGAAAGGATCTCAAGCTTTGACTTGCGTAACTTAAGATGTGATTACAGAAGTGAGAAATTACGCAGGGGGTGGAAAGATGCCATGTAGATGCCCATGATTACCCCATTATGAATTACATCTGTATTAAAAGTGCTTTTCATTCAAAGAAACAGAGGTTTGGCTATTGGCTGGATCTTCACAAGTTGGACGTTTATAGTCTTTTTGTTCACGAGTGCAAATAATTGAGGTTTCGTCATCAGATCCAGCTACATCTAAGCTGTGACTGTACCTACACTGAATGTGCACCATTATAATAAACTTCAGCAGACTTGGGGCCTGCTCAGATTCTCTCTATTATGGGCAAAGAGAAAGAGTGTCCAGATCTTAGATTCAGCTTTCAACAGCAGTACAACACAGCCGTGAAAATGCAATGGAATGGCGTGTCAGTGGGAACTGCTGATTTTTAACGCCTTTATATATGAGCATGTGTCCCAGCAAGAACATTTGGAGGATTTTTTTACTTGCATCGTCTTTTCTCTCCTCGTTTCACCAGCATCAGAGAACAAATGCTTGTCCTTGTTCTGTTTTCTGCTTCCCCTCCTTCTCTCCCTTAAATAAGCACTGCAGTTCATAAGTGCACCTGCAACTGAAATTTTACTTGTCCGTAAACCTGAAAGTAGGTGACATTAGGCCCAGATTTCTTAAGGGAGTTTCATAAAGGTTTGACTTTGCAGCAGGCTGACCCATCTCCAAGCCAGAGAGCAGACTCGGCAGAACCGCCGCGCGTGCAGCTGTGGTCCCATGGGATCCGCGCTCGATCCGTTTGGCCCTACGGCCACCTTCCTCCCAACTGTTCCAGCTGAGCTACACGTCAGGTGCAGAGGTGGAGAAGGATCTACTACATGCTCCCTTATTTAGGGTCCACGGTCACAGGTTTTGAAGCCTGAGGCAAAGTGTACATATGAACTCCCCTTAACACTTGTTTGGTTTTTATTTGATATCAGTGTCTAATTGTGTCCATACCTCTAGTAATAATCTAAACACACAGGGAGCTGCTTCACTATTCCCCTTCCTTGATGTAGAAATACTATATCAGACTGACTGCAGAGTGTATATTTAAGAAACAGTTCTTCTGTGTGATGAACTTTTTATCTCTCAACATCCAAAATAAGTTTTCACATGACTCTGATATGCATTATTAGAAAGAGGACATGCATCCTATAAACTTAGATATCATGCTCCAATGTGAAACACGTGTATCAACATTATTATCTTTTTACTCAAGTTCAAGGAAAAAGACATTCCTTTTTTTGTTCTTGATTTAGCTAATCCTTTCCCTCCATTTGGCACACCTCTTAGCAGTGAGCCTCATTCTTGCTTTTGTCAACCTGTGCTATTTAAAAAGCAAGGGAGACATCTTCTGTACGGTAATTAGCATGGACTAGAAGAGGGAAACTATGCACCTCTCACTCGTTCGTGCGGCTCAAGGAGAAAACACGGCAAATCTAACCCTGGCAGCCAGGAACGGTCAAGGCTAACTACACCTTTCTGGCAAAAAATTAACTTTCCAGGCTCGTTTTCCTCCAGAGGATTTATGTAAAGGCAGCCACAGCAACGCTGACCCCGTGTAGTCCTACATCAGTGCCGTGAATGGAGGCAGAGCCCCCAGCTAGGGATTTGACAGGGAGAGGCTGGATTTGCCTCTTCATGGGAGGGTATGGCCGTGAGTGGGAGGCGCAGGCTGCGAAAGGCAGGGACGTGAAGGAGAACGTCACCTACCATGACAGGGAATATGATAGCAGCCACGGTGGACTTGAGGATCCAGAGGAGGGCCAGGCACACCACCTGCAGGAAGGTGAACAGATGGACCCGGCGCAGCGGGACGTGGCGCAGGTAGATAAAGTCAGGCTGGTGTTTTAGAGGCATCAAGAGCAGCTTCAGACGATCCATGAACTGGAAAGGAAAAGAAACCGACATTTAAATGACACCCAGGGTACACAAAAGAGAGATACAAAAGCATTATTCCGCCATGAGGTGTGGCCTTGCAGCAACTTGCTTCCCTTCCATAAGAGAAACCCAGCAGAAAACCCAGCACAGCTCCTCTATCCTGGCTGACTTGTGCTTAATGCAGGATGGGCTAAACACGTTAACTCAGCCGTCTCAAGTGAAGGTCCTGGGTCTACGCTATAATCGGCAACTGAACAGAGGCACAGGAGCAAAGCATCTCTCAAAGCAATGCACTGAGGTGCCTTTATTTTCAGGAGCAGGACTCCATGTGCTCTGGCGATCAGCGTGTAAATCAAGGAACGAAGGTGTCGGTGGAAATTCTCTGCTGCCTACAAGAGAACGGGCCTGATCTGCTGCGGCTGTGGCCACAGGGAATTTTCTCTTGAAGGGAGCACTTTGTTACCCACAAAACAGAGCAAACAAGATCAATGCCCAAACTACAGGCAGCATCAAACTCTTGAGTCACTTCTGCCACCCTCCTCCGCCCCGCTCCTGCCAAGGAAAGACATTCAGCATTTAAAATCAATGGGTTATTTTTTCCCCAAATAAATTGGGAGCAGAGGTCAACAGAGGTGAGGGCAGACCTCACATCAGTGGAGAACAGAAAGGCACCTAACCGAAGAGTGAGGAAGATGGGCTGCTTTTCCAGCCGTGTCCCTCGCCCTTGTGCTGGACAGGATGGACTTGGAGTTAAACCAAAATCGGGATTTCTCATCAAGTGAAAAACATCCTTGATGGGAGGAAAACAAGCTGCCCAGTCCCCTGACCACCTGGGTCGGGAAGCAGGGGAAATCCCCTCCAGGAGAGCCGACCCCGGGGCAAACATTACAATCCCCTCCTTGTCCCCTGCCCGAACACGGGGTTGCTGCCTGCTGCTGAGACCCGGTTGATCTCACACCCGTGAATGAAAGCTGGGGCCGTTCTAAAGAATACCCCAGGAAATTCTCATGGTGCGCACAGAACAGGCAGTCTTTTCCCGTTAGAGCACAACCAAGCGCTAACAAGAAAGGCCACAATTAATAGGGTGCCAGAAAGCAACAAAACCACTTCCAGCTTCCTAGGGCCAATTACAGACACTGTGCTGTGAGAAAAGCTCTTTACGTAATATTTCCTCAACAACAAAGAAAGGGGCTTGGCTTCCCCTCCCCGGCGAACAGCAATGTTCCCGCTCGTTAACATCGCCGAACAACCCCGCCGCCGTAAATCATCTTCCCTCGTTTCCCTTCCGTCTGCGACGGACGCCCCGGCAGAGGACCCGAACCATCCCGGGAGTGAGCCCGGGGTCTCTGGAAGTGTATGCTGGGGAAGATGGACCCTGGGTCTTCACCAAGGACCCCTCGTGGCTTACAGGGCCCAGGCTTGGCAGCTCTCCCGCTGAGCGGAGCGTTCCCCCTTGGGTCTCCATCTCAGGACAGCCAGCCTGCGGCAATGTTTGTCAACAGCTGCCACCCTCCCCGGGGGTTTCTTGGGAACGAAAAGGAGGCGGGGAAGGAGAAGGGAAAGGCCGGAGGGTTGCGAAAGACACCCCGCGGTGGTTAAGGATTGCCGTTTGCCGGAGAAGACCCACCTGCACGCCGTTGAGGGACGCGACGCCCATGTAGAGGAAGACGCCGTAGAGCACGGGCATGGGAATGAACTGCGGGGGGGAGAGAAGAGAAGAAAAACTGAGTGAACGACCTCCCCACGCACCGTCCGCCGTTAACACGCGGGAGGGGACACGCGAAATTCCTAGCCTGTCGTCGACTCGAATTGCCCCTGCGAGTGTACAAGGCAGAGCAATCAAGCGAGCAATCCTTCTGCTGTGTTTTGAGAGCCGCAAGGACATTGGTGCAATCGCTGGAGGGCTGAGGAGCAGGGCAGGGGCCAAACACGCTCCGGGCTCTCCCGCTTCGCCGGGACTTGGACGTTCTCTCCAAGAACCAAAGGGAACGAAGCCAGCCGGTGCCAGGCAGCCAGCAAATTAAAGAAGAGGCAGGGTGAACGTGTTTCAGTAAGCTTCGAACTGCTTTTCACCTCTTGGTTTCTGGTGAGACTAGAAGCAGAAGGTAGAGAAGAATAAAAAGCAGCATGGTCCTGCGGTACAGCCCGCTCAGTAAGCCATGGAAATCCATCCAGAAAGGCTCTTCTCTGGAGTCCCACCTCAGCGATGACAGTCACGCCAATCAAATCTCCGACCGCTCCGTCTTTCACTCACACTAATCCATAACTAATCACAAATACGGGACTGTGAGTGACTTTCTTCGCTGCCAGGAACCGTCCTTTCAAACCTCAATTTCTGCTCCCTCAAGTGCTAAGTGCTGCTCATTCCTCCATCACCGGTCCTGCCACCAGCGTCACCTTCCTTCGGAAGCGAGGAAGGCGCACGGTAACAACGCACACGCTCCCCAGAATGACGATCTGTCCCTCCGACCTGAAGCACAAAGCTTTCCTCAACGGCAAAACCCCCCACGCCGCTTGCCAAGAGGGGGAAGCGCTCCTTGGCCCCACCACGAAACTGTCCACAAACAGCGTGGCGCGACGGAAACGGGAATTCTTGGGCAGAAACCACACGCGGGAGTTGAGTAATGGCCTTTGTGGGATTTATTTGAACCCGAGAAGGATGGAAAGGGCTCGGCCGCCGTCGCGGAAGGGAAGCCCTTGTGCAGTGACGGGCGGCCGCCACTGAACGGCAGCCGTAGCACAGCCCAGGCTCCCACGCAACCTGCGGCCAGCACTGCCGCTGCAGGAACCGGCTGTCTTCCAACCCGTGCATGTAACTCACCGAAGAGGCAAATAACACAGCAGTTATTCGGTGTTTTATCGTGTTCCCCACCGCATTATTCCTGGGTCAGAAACACAGTGTCATGCACATGTCCCTGGAAGCCTTGATCCTGAATACATACGTTTCATTTGGGGCATCCGAGACCAAAGCTTCCCTGCCTACGTTTTTCCCTTCTCTCCCCTGAGTCTCATTCCCTATCACCTCCTGCGAGCTTCTCGATTGCTACTTCATCCTTCTGTTGGATTTATTTGCTTCCTTGAGTGAGCTGCGGTGATATTTCACATTAGAAGCCAAATGTTTTTTCCGCAGCCTGGGTTCAACGGTCTGCCTTCACCGTGTGCCATCGCGGGGAGGGACGGGGAGCCAGCACGTGGTTCACGTAGCTGTGGGTGTCCAAGGGATTCAAAGCCCTCACTGGATCTGAGGGATTAGACGAGACAAGATAACATCTCCTTCGGCAAGTTGGGTAGGAGGCTTTCAGAGTTTAGCTTTCTAGTTCATTTACACTGCTCTCTTTCCCTCCCCTTCTATTTCTGTGTTTCAAAAAAAAAAAAAAAAGGCAAATGTTCAAATATTATTTCATCATTCCACAATAATTAATCCTGTAAATCATCCTTAGGTGAAACTTCAGTACATTATCCTGCAGAGTAGCAAGCAGCGCATTCATTTTGGAAGACTTTCTCCTGGCAAAGTATTCACTAACTATGGGGTTGCTGGCTCAGGCACTCCGAGCAAACCTGCTGCTAGCCAACAGAATTAAAAATGTATTTATAGGAAAGTGCTTGTCATTATCCTAGCAGGGCTGAGGATGTTTCTGTGGAGATCTGCCATAACGGAGCAGAAACATCAGTGACGTTCAAAACCAGCACAAACACCGCAAAACCCACAAAAAACAAAGATGAGATTATTCTGTGGATTGACTGTTTTATTGAATTTGGGATCGTTAGTGTTCAATTTGCCGCTGGCATGAGAAGCCTTAAATGTTCTGCAATGCATTTAGCAAAGCAGTTCTCTCGAGCAGGAGACCCTGCCATCGGAGTTTGTTAAAGGTCCTGACACACTGCCAGGTACTTCTCACTGGCACGTGGGCGAGGAGCGTGCCGATTTATCCTCAGGCGTCCTCCCGCCAGGATCTTCCCCATAGGCGTTCTTAGGGGAAGCACAGACAAATAATTAATGAATGAAGCAATAATAGGGGAAATAATAGACCCCAGTGGAATAGAGAAAGAGAGATCTTGCAGGGAAAGGTCACATGAACTAAGGAACAGAATTATTACAATCCGGCATTAAATTAAGAGCACGGAAATGCCTGTTTGTGCAGAGGAGGAAACTGTTACCATGACACAAACATTTGCTAGTTGTAAAAACAACCTTAGAAATCAAGAGTAGGAACACAATGACTTTGTAAAGCCACTTTCTCCACTTCATACAAAGGCAGCGTCACTGCTCTCTGCCTGTCTCCTCCCTTCCAGGCTCGCATCTAACTGTGCCTCACAGCCCCTGCAGCTTCCAACCAAACCTCGTTTGCCTCCTCCAGAAACGCTTCTCCCGACAGCCCTCTGCTCCGTTACGGAGTTACGATGCACGGTGCCGCTGTTTCAGTACGTATGTTACTGTTTTGACATCTTCTGCTCGTACCGTCAGTCTACAGACCCATGGAGATGGACTTCTGCCGCTGACATCTCCCGTTGTACAGTACGCCTGCACTTGGCTCCACTTAAATCATCATCCCCAGAGAAGGCAGTATCCTCCACAAGACATGGATAAGCAGGTTTTCCAGTTTCCTTTTACGATCTGATGATCCACAAAGGATGCTTTTCTCTGTGGTTACGTGCCAACAAATTTCAAGTCTTGCAAAACAGCTACCTACCTAGATTAAATGGTACATCAGCAGCACATCTGTCCAGATCCTTGGCTAAACTCATATGAAAAAAACCGCAGGAGATTAAGAAATCACATTTAATTGCACTGCTTTTCTATACTGCTGTGCCGGGCATCACTTCTGAGCGATAGGGGATGTGCTATTTGGGGATGATCCAGCCTACAAGAGTCAAAATTTGATTGTTGTGCTGGCTTTTTTAAAAACAGCGAGGTAAGCTGCAGGAGCCTCGCACTGCTGAGGCATGTGCCTCGGCAGCTGCACCACGCAGGGTACAGCTCCGCTACGGCAGCGGCAACGGTGCCAAAGATTTTTGGCCGAAACTGTACCTGTGGACTAATAGATCAGCTGTAGGCTCTGCTCACTGCCACCAGTTCTGCGTATTCTCTCTCAACAAAAGCCCCCCCTCTCAGTGGACCATGCACGCAGTCTATGAGTAAGCACCACATGAAGATTTTCTTCACATATGTGTGTTAAGATGTGCGCACACTCAAATAAACGCAAATGTACTTTTAAAACTACATATCCATCTGTTAACCTGTGTCTTCCGCGCAGCAACTCCACTGCATTGCCAATCATCCTTCCGTCATGCCACCAGTAGGCTCTTAAGCTTTATCTGCAATATATTTTCCATAAAACACAGGCACAGCAGAAGCATTAAGACTGCAGAATAAAAGGAAGCTTAACTGTATGCAAACGTGGAAGAAAAATCTTAAAATGAAAAAAATCACCGCCCCCAAGACCACCAGCCCTGAATTTTGTCACTACACTATTACTCCCTAGCACACTATGACGATGCTGGTTTTTTCCTTCCAAAAGGTTTGTGTTCAAGCTTCCGGAAAACTGTAAAACTGCATCAGTAATTCTCACTGATCTCCTTTCCCACACTTCAATGATGAGCTTTTTTAGTAGCATAAAAACAGCCTGACGGCTGCTGTGGCCCTACTTCGGCTGTGTGAGCAGAAGGAAGCAGAAAAGGTGATGTCCTTACCTTCAGGATGGGAGCCATAAAGACAGACACGCCGGTCAGAATGAAAACGATGACTCCAGTGACTCTCTGCTCCCTGAAACAAAATCTCTAGGTGAGCAGGACGGCTTCAGCTTTCACTCTGGTTTTATTCCCTCTCAGAGTACCCCAAACCAACATAAAGCCTGACAACTCATTCTTGCAGCCACATTTTCAAAGCAGACTGGTAATTACAAACCAACGGCATCAGGCAGGTATCTTGATCCTGACCGAGCCTCAGACACCTCTTTTTCCAAACACCAGGTCGGTTTTTGTAGGCTGCCTTAGCTCCGCTGTTTGTGGATCAACAGAATACTGCTACTGACTAAGGAGGAGCGTGTTTACACGTTAAACATTAGACACTGTTAACTAGCAATCCAAATTCTCTGCACGGCAGTATTTAAAGCATGCAAATAGGTCACAAATCATTAGCTCTCCGCTCCTAGATTAGCAGCATATTTCGAGTCCTGGTCATAGTACTCCAGCAGTTGGATAAATGGTCCAGGCCTTGCTGGGGGGCTGAACATGTGCCTTCATCGGCACCCAGAGCTGCTCCCTACATCCAAAAATACTTTTGCCAGTAGTATTTCAGAGTACTGAGAGTTAGGCCATTAAATTTCTATTTAGTCACCTAAACAAGTGGCCTGATTTCCAGAAGCGGTCCTATTGAAAGCACTTCAGACCACTTAATTAAGGCAACCAAATACAGAAAAAATGGCTTGATTAAGTAGAGATGATTG
Organism: Buteo buteo; assembly: GCF_964188355.1. Classification (NCBI taxonomy): domain Eukaryota; kingdom Metazoa; phylum Chordata; class Aves; order Accipitriformes; family Accipitridae; genus Buteo; species Buteo buteo. Next base: position 84,348,981 of record NC_134171.1, on the reverse strand, counting down.
CTCTAGGCATGACAGATTTACATTTTTTACCATTATGTTTGCGAATGAATGCCTGTCTAATTTCCATGGATAAAGAAATCTGCAGTAAATTTCTCTCCTTTCTCAAACACTGGAAAACTATGTCTGATCTGGCCGAATAAACTTTTGAGCAGTTACACGGGGATTTGTCCAAGGAACTGCCAGAGACCTGCGCTGCTCAATCTCACAGCCGGGTTTGGAAATACGAAGAAAGCAGCACAAAATTCTTCACGACAACTTTGCGGCGTCCAACGGGCACCAGAGCTGGCTCTGTTCAGCTTCGTGTATTTGGGGGTGACTTCAACGTGCATGCCCAAAGCAGACCGAGAAATGGTCTAAGCTCCGGTGCGAAGTTTCCTTCCTTTCCTCCCCTTCACTGCCGCACGTTTGCACAGGCTCTCCCCCGTCTACAGGCACGCAGGTAGTACAATGGTTTTCTTCCTTTTCAAGAGAGACTATTTACAAAAGGGCTACGCCAGATAGGCTCCTAACTAGACATACCCTCTGCGGACAAAAGAAAGCTGTAAGGAAGCACAGCTGATCTGAAGATTTACAGCAAATCTAAGAGCTATTCCCCCTGAACCTCTGCATGTGTCCTGCTCGAAGCAAGACCATTTATAGTACAAACTGATCTTTGCAGGCAAACGAGGCAATTAAGGCCTTTCTGGTTTGACATACCTCACTCCCAAAAACTTGGGCTGTTCTCCAGGGGCTGAAGTTTCCGTCTCCATCTTCAAGCTGTCAATATGAGCAATGGAGATCACGGTAGCAGCAACATACCAGGGCAGACCCATAAAGGAGCATACGATCATCAGAATGGCCACCCAGAACAAATCCAGATGATATCCAGCACCTTTCTGTGAAGGGAGACAGACAACCTTCAGCTTCATTATTCTAAATACGTACGGAACGGCCAGGGCTCTGGCCTAGGGGCAGAAGCATACCAAACAAGCAGTGTTTCCTTCTACAGCATCTTTTGGCCAACAGAAATCATCCTAAGAAATAGCAGAGTAGGATACATTGCTCCTTAAAAGGATGAAGTACCTGCCTCCGCAGGGAAAACAGGTAAGCGGTACAGTTCTGGCAAGCTCTGGAAACAACAGCATACAGTAAGCAAAGGAGAGCAGCAGACTTGCAAGCAGTCTGGCAGAAGACCAAGCACCTCGTGTACGCTATATAGTGCTCGGAGGTTGAGTTGGTGCAAGCCCAGCCCTGCCACCAGTCAAATAGCTCTGTAAAGAGGCACCTGACACAGCAGACCATGAGTTAAAAACAATCAGAGAGCACCATCTTCAGCAAAGAATACTTGGTGAGATACACATAATAGCTTGTAAACAGTATAAGCAAGCTCTCAATATGTAAAACTATTTTTAAAATATATATAGATATGCACATATGTATCTTGGTTATAATGGGTTTATAGTGTTCTGAAGGAGCTCTGCATTGCTTCTTAAAAACCAGAAATGAAACCCTATTATAAAGTGCTCTTTTTATAATGATATGTTCCCATTTCTCTAATGAGGTAACACAGTGACAAGAATTCCAATGCCCAGCACCGTCCCAACACCCTGCCGCCTCCCCGCAGCGCGGATAGAAACATGACGGTCCGTTTTCACAGCAGGAGGCAGCTATGGCAGCAAGAGAGTTTGGAGAGGGCGAGCAGACGGATGACCATCTGCAAAGCAGGAGAGCGGCTTGCGACGGTGTGAGCCGTTTGTCCCACTGCTCTGCTACGAGCGCACAGGACTTCTTTTGATGCGGTGGGAGGTCAAGATTGGTACCTTTGTGTGCCAAGTCATCTCGCGCCTGTGTTCAGTGACAGCTTGGACGTGCACAGAGCTTTCAACACCCAAATGACCCTTTAAAACCAGCCTGAAGCCTAATTTTAGTTTCAAGCAGCTGTTGGAAAATAACTCTCGGTGTCATGACTTAGTGAAGTCTACCTGAAAGCACCAAGATACGGTGCCTGCCTAAAGGTAACATTTGCTATTTGCTGTCTCAGAGCAAGATCTGAACTCCTGTATTTAGGAGAGGAAGCAACTGCAGGATCCCACAGTCGGGACGTGACAACTGGTCCGAGCCCTGCTGATCACGCCTGGTGCTGGAGGCATCTTCCTCAACACCCAACCCTAGGGTGCCTTGGGGAAAGCAACAAGAACAGCTCATTCCCTACAGAAAGGAGAAAGCTGCCCTCATTTTTCACTCCTTTTTAAAGACCTCTGATCTTCTATTTTTTAAATCCTTTGATGAACTAACACAGGAAATCCACTGGTCACAAGTGCCAGAAGAACCAAAGAAACAAAAGAGCCACCAAAGAAAGGGATCTTCGGAAAAACACTAGGCAAAACTTTTAAGGCTTGCTATTTTAAAGAAGGTTAACCTTTTTTTAATCCTGTTCAATTCGATTTTATTGGAAAGAACAAATGATCCGGGCTTACTTGGTGACCCAGGAGGGAAAGCAACCCAGCTCATCTTGAATAGTCCTCATTGTTTTCCTCATACGTGCGCTGCTTACCTTGGCTGGCCGGCAGCACCGGGACGGGCACTCAGTGACACTCTGCCAATACTTTAGCAAGGCACTAGCAGAAAAAACCCTGTCTTTCTCTTGGCCTTCAGTGGATTTTGTGAACGGAGGTGGTTTTTGGTGCAGAGTAGCAGGATCGGGCTCGAGAACCCCCAATTAAACAAAAGCATGTGCTCACAACCATAACAAAGGAAGCAGGATGTAAATTTTTTATACTAAACAGTACTTTGCTGGAGTGTTTATACTTTGTTACTACAAAAGCACTCCCAGTGCTCATAGCATAACCATGTTCAGTGCCTATGAGCTGAAGAGATGAGGGACCTTTTTTTCATGCGGGAAAAACAGTGAATATATTCTTCCAGTGATTAAGAACATGACATGTCTGTTTAGTTAGGTGCAGGAGACACACCTAAAACTGAGACCATGTCCATGATTAGCCTCCCCCCGAGGAAGATACGGGCATAGTATTGAAGAGATCCACCCAGATCCGGATGGCAAAAAGCAATGTTCTGACAGCTTTTTTAAACCAGCCCCCTAAGACTATCAGCCAGCACCCATCACTGCACACAACAAACCTTTCCCATTCCCTGTTCCTCTGACTTTCTCCTCCAGATCAGGATCAGGATGGTCTTAAATCACACGTCAGTCATCTAACGCCCACAGTGACCACTCGAATTGAAACATCCTCCTCTTTTTCAAGTAAAAGCTCCGTTCGCATTTCCGACACCTCTCAATATAACTGATGAAGTGGGTATCTAAATAGTGACCCAGCATTACCCATGTTTTGAGGGAGTCTTTACTCTCACGGGTTGGATCACTTGAAACGTATCCTGTGAGCAGGAAGGGAGAGTCTTCTTTTACAGGAATTTAATATTTTTCAATAGAACTGACCGTGCAGAGAAAGGGAAAACCCTACAGGCACGAAAAACTGCATAGCACTGGTCTGGAAAGTTTATTTTAAAAACATTACTACAACCTAGGCTGTTATATGTCAGCGGATATGGAGCTCTTCTTTAAATAACATCCAACTGTGGCTATGCCCTTGGTTATATCCCAATCTCTTCAGCTAATTGCTTCTATTTTACAGCACTGTACAGCCAACACAGCTGTCCTACTTGGGCCATCTCTGGCCATGCCCACCACAGGTGGGGTCCTGCCATCGCCCCGGCACCCCGAAACCTTTTTCGGAGCGGCTGACAGCCACCCCGATGCGCCGTGCCCGCTCAGGGATGGTCACGACACAGAGACCTTGTTGTGCCGATGGCCGGGAACATCCACCAACGATCGTCTGACATGATAAACACGGTAATAGTGGCTTGTCAGATCCAGAGAAACTTTGCCCGTTGTGATAAGGCGAGAGAGCCTTTGGCTTGAATGCAGTAACGCAGTGCTGGGCAAATTAAAATTAGGTCCCGGCTCAGGTTAAAGTAGAGCTCCTGAGGAGACCCTTCCAAGCTCACAGCCTCTCCCCACCGCAAGCCTCAGCTCCCAAAACCACGCACTCTCTACAGATCCATGCGTGACCTGGTGGACCCACTCTGGCCACCCTCGTTTTCCTTTCCGTGCTGATGCACCAGATTCATGAAGTATCCCCTTAGAGTCTATCCCCCTAGAGTCTCCCAGAAGAGCAGGGAGAAAGCTGACCACAATCACAAAGCAACTTTCTCTCCTTAAAACCAGCAGCAGATGACAGGGAATAGGCCCACATTTTCGAGGGAGGAAGGTTGTAGGAGGAAAATTAGATGTTAAAAGTCATTTGATGCTAGAGGAGAGGTGTGAGTTAGCTGGACTTGAATCTGGGACTAGTTTCTCTAGAGAACTACAGCGTGAAGTGAACGGCCATTTGGAAGCACCAGCACTACCAAAACCCAGCAGTTTTGCACAGCAGCTGTAAGGCAGCGAGCGATCAGAGCCTTCTGCTCGCCCCAATCATCTTTCCAAATGCCTTGTTGAAGAACATGCCAGAAAGAACGACTGCCAAGCATCCTCACTGGAAAGCATCCGATCCTTCCTAGGTGTTCCTTATCATCAGACCTGGGGACTCGTTTTAAAGGAATGAACAGTTTTGTTAGTATGTATAACCACATTTGCTGGACAGAGTGGACAGCATGTGTTTACCCTATGCAAGCAAATGTCCAGCATGACAGACATCAACTCTTCTCCCCAGTTCCTGACTGCATTTAACTGAATGATTTCTCATCTCCTACTGGAAAAGCAGAGCACGTCAGATGGACAAGTAAAGCAGACAAGCAAATAAATTCATGTTTGTGGACAGAAGCGCACCCTCTTTCCTCTTCCAATTCTTCACACGGCAGAGTCTTGCAGAATTACCAAGGCAAACGACACCGCTGGGGTCAGGGCTAGTAGATTCTCAAATGAGCTTCATCCAGCCCTTTACCAAGGTTGACCAGTGCTACTACCACAAGTAGAGTTGCAGGCGCAGCAAGGTTAAGAAGGCAGCTAGACATTGTTTACATCAGTATTCTTTACAAGACAAGCTTTGACTAGCTATACTTACAAGTTTTCTTTGCCATTCTCCAACTTTTACAGTTGGAGGGTGAAGCTTTTGCAAGGAAAGATCAAAATATTGTCAAGCTTTTAAGAAACTTTTGGTTTTATGTTGATATGAAAAGGGTCTTTAAACAGAAGTTCTGCCTCTCAAAGGAGGGCTGCTCTAATTTCTTCCAGCTTAGCCACGTCTTTGCCAGATGAACAGTGGGTAGGACGCGATGGGTCTAAGTCCTTTCCTTCCCCTAGAAGGGAAGGGGTAGCTGGCTGGTTTTGTGAAATCTGACTATTCCTGGCATGGGACCTGTTTGCGAAGGAAAAGGGAGGAGCAATCCCAAAGCTTCTCACGTGGGAATGCTTCAGGCCGCACGATGGCGAAGCCAATCAAAATTACTAAGTGCTTACTGAACGAGACACGGCGAGTTAGCCCTGCAAAGGATTCTTGCTTTTGCAGGAGGGCGAACGCTGTTTAGGCAACGCTCAAGATTTTCAACTGAATCAGCGGTTTTCCTGGCAAAACCTCTACACTAGTTAACAAAATAAATATTGTTGTTAAACACCAGCAGCGACGTTTCTGAGGTGGCATGTACGTTCAACGCTGCCACAGGCCAACCTCCACCTCCAGCACAGAAGAAACAGCGGGCAGCTCTCGGCACGTCTGCAAGACGCAAAGCACACCCACCTTGAGCTTGTGCTCCTTCCTATTGACGATGACGGCTGTGATTTGCTGGTCCATGAAGATGAGGATGGTCACCAGCAGTGCAGGGATGGCTGCTGCCAGGTACACCCACCACGGGTTCCCTCCAAAAGGTGGGATAAACCAACCCCTCTCGGGACTGGTTGGCTTCGAAGGGCAAGGAAAAGAAAGCTTGTGTTAGAGCCGCAATATAGGAGCGATGACATCCTAAATACACTTGTACTTCCAGCAGTGGGGCTACAGGGAGACGCTTCACGTTTGCAACAATTTCATCCTTCCCATTAACAGCAACAAGAGGTTCAAAGTATGGAGGCAGGATTTAGGAGATCAATCAGCTGACCAAAATGACGTTAATAAAAAGGACGTAATCTGGTCCTTTCCAGATTGCTGACTACTTTCCTGTTTTGAGGACAAGTCACTTTATACAGGACAGATGGGTGGAAAAGGGAACCTCTTCCAAAGGCCACCAAACAAGCTGATGATGACATACCTTGAATTCACTTGGCACAAGTAGTTTTGGTGTGTCCACGCCTACCAGGGCATCTATTCCGCAGAAAATCAAAATGGACAAGATAATGGCAAAGTCACTGATGAGCTTCCGGGCCTGAAACAGAAGTTGATATTGTATCAGTAGTTAGCGCTGTGAATCACCATTTCACCTATGCTTCAGTTCCTATGTGATTCTCGAGGCTTGTGTCTGGTGGCAATACAAGCTCATCGTTTCTCCTTTCACAGAAACAAAGGCGCGCATTGTCATGTCTGGTGCCATTTGCCTAAATGTGCCTTGGTACTTTCTTGTGTTGTCTGAAAGCCAAACAATTAATGGAATATATTGGAAATGGAAGTATAAAAACAAGTCTAAGGAAAAAGAAAACTGCTTTTGCAAGAAACTCCCACATGAATCCTTCAAGGCCATCTCACCGATGTTACGTTTGACAGCAGCCAACAACCGCTGGTATGGAGACCTAGTTCCTCTGTGGCAGTGCCTGAAGAGACTTTTCAGGACCAGTTTCCAATATTAACAGACATTGAACATTTAAAAATAAGCCTAAAAAAATAGTGACTTTTTTTAGACATATAAAACATTGCCTCCTTCTGTTTGCCTTCTGATTTCTGATTCTTTAGGGTCCACATATTCATGTTTTTCTATGCAGAGCCACAGACTGCTTTTTTGACACGAGTCAAGCTTCTCATGTTATCACAGGACTCCTAAGGTATGTGTCTTTAACAAAAAATACTGTGTTATCCCTAGACTCCATTCTTTTCCTATAACTGATTTTGCAACGCAGATTGAAAAAAAAAAAAAGGGAAAGGGAAGAAACGGTATTTTACACGAGACAACGGAAACAGTCACAAACTTCCCTTTAGAAAATGGGAAGACCCAAACTTCTATGACAGAGGAGATGTTCTGTATGACTGGCAGAGATTACATTGTTTTCTGTTCCAGCAATAAATCAACCTAAACAGACAAGAACACTAACTAGGCTTCTCAGCTAAAACCTCAACATGTCCTAAGAGTGCAACTCTCCTGGAGTCATTGGAATATGACAACCTAAAGCTGCCACTGGTCAGACCCCAACATTTAACTGAGCAGGACCCACTGTGCTTGTCTGTAACTGCGTGATCTTTTCAGAGCTGTTATTCCTTCCAGGTTTGCTGGGTTCACATGGTTACAGAGAAATTGAGCTGCATTCCAGCCTGGATGGAATTTGTTTCCTTTTTATTAAAAATAATAGAGGTTCAATTGTAACACAGCAGAACAGTAAACATCCATGCAGGATAAATCCCCGTGTGTCAGAATGCCAAAAACAGGGGGCGGGTCTCGGAGAGAAACGTGGCTTTGGTACACATGGAAACCGCCAGCTCGCACGCGTGTTGTGGTAACTTTAGTCGGGGAGACAAAACAAGCAGATGCACCTGAGAGGTGCATGTAAGTTGGCAAAGTCTGAGCAAAATCTTGTTTAAATCAATGCAGAAGTTTTTCAGGTCATCCTTATTTTGCACCTGAGCCTCAGAAAAGAAAGGGAATTTCTGCTTTAGGTCCCTACCGTAACAGGTAGACCAGGCGTGAACTGCAGTCAAGTTCAACATTTTTGCATTGATTTCCAAGTGTTTCAAATACTACGTGGTAACATCAAAGATGTGTAGCTGCTCTCCTGCTCTATGCAGACAGCTCGCCAACCCACTTTTACTCAGTGACAAAGCAAAGGGCTTCTTTTGTCCTCCCCAAACAGTCCCTCTGGCTATAAGCAGGGAGACTTCTGACATAATGATTAATAGCCCCTTTTGGTCATTTGCCCTCTGTAGAACAGCCACGCATCCTACCACAGAGTCAGTACATCACATTAAGCTGCGTATCTGGCACCGAAAATGGCCAGCTGAAACTATATACGCCTGAAGGATTCTTCTGATTCCTTAAGGCTGATAAGCTACATCGTGGCGTATCTCAGCTTGGAAGAGTTGTCTTTGGCACCTTTAAAATCACTGCCACATCCCCACAACAGATTATGGCTCATTTTGGCTCTTCTGCTGCCTTACCCGTGCTCTCCAGAAACATTGAGAGAATGACAGCTAAGCCATCCCAGACATACTTGGTTAACCAGTCGCATGGTTTTATCTCAACCACTGCAACCTGGCTTCCCTGCAAAGCATTTCTCCCCGTGCGTGTGTGACAGCTATACCAAAAGGAAGGCTGATCTTTGCACTCCGAAAGAGTAAAGAAACAGACTGCTAGGGTGAAAGGAGATACTTACAGTGGTTGGAAAATAGCGACTGGTCTTGAATTTCTTCAGGGCCATGGAGCAGGTGTAAGTGCCAAAAAAGAGGATGAAAGACATGAGGGTGATGTCAGGGACATATTCGCAGTTGTTGCCCACAAGTTGTCCTCCGTATTTCAAGCACTCCTTCGTTGTCAGAGATGACCAGTCAATGGTGGTGTTGTACTGCAGGATAAAAGAGAATGTTTCCATAAAGCTGAGCATAAGCTGCTCAGGCTAGGATAGGAACGGGGACAAAGCATCAGGAAAAATACTGGGAGGAAAAGGGAGGCATGGTGCAGAAGCTAAAAATCCCTGTGCTTGTGTGCAGACAGAATGGATTTTAACCTGGACACAGGATGATATTACCTGGCAACTGAGGATAGTCGGCCTTGGAAAGAAGACAGAGATCTTTTGACCTCTGCTGCGGTCTGCCAGAGACGCTCCGCATTGTTGGAAAGCAGGGTTTTGGGGGAGGAGGGCTGAGATGCCGAGATGACTGTTCCAAGAAAGGACAGCCTGGAAATGTGACTCGTTGGGTTGTTTTCATGTCTCCAGGCCTCAGTTCAGTTCTTGGCCTTCCTTTTACGCATGCCTCCCCTCTCCCGAGACTGACAATCAAATGCTTAAACCCACAAAACCCAAGAAGAGCTCTTCTTAATGGAACAGAAGCGGCAACAGGCACTCTTCTCCCGACGGGTGGATGCAGGCGTCCCGACAGCCGGCACCGTATCGGAGCTGGGGGCTGCTCATCCCTTCCCCGAGCAATATTTTCTGTGGTGGGCAGCCGAATGAGGAGGTCCTCATTCCCAGCCATTCCAGAGGTAGCCAGCTTGGATGCTCAGGGACCACGGCCAGCTGATGGAGATGGGGCAGTGAAGAAGGCAAGGAGCGGTGAAGGGCGCACGAGGGGCACCCTGGCCATCAGAAAACCTCGCTTCTATGTCTCCAGCCTGCGACCGACCCCCTCGGGGACCTTGGGCGATGCTTTTGCCTTCGGGTTCGTGCCTCACGCTCCTAGTGCCCGCAGACAGCGTGCCCAGCTCAGAAACCATTCCCTTTCTGCTGGGCCACTTGATGGCACACAAGAGTGGCCACCACGTGAAAAGAAACACGGATGGGTGGGATCTGTGTTCTTCAGGAGAAAGTTGTTCCCCTGCGTCTCAGCTTACTTCCCCTTCATCAAACACAAAGGTATGTGACCCCATCAAGCTCCGATTCTTTCTCCTCATTGTCCAAAGCTCACCACCGGAGTGAAATGTGGAAAAGGCAGGGTTAGCCGCAGAAAAACCAAAGAATGGGATGGAAACAGGACCTTCCAAAGGAAGGGCTGGCCGCAACACTCCTACCATTACAGTCCTGGACACAAGGATCTGACTAATCCCCCGGGAGAACCATTTGCATCCTGCCAACGCACAGAGATCAGACTGCAAGGAAGTGGCCGCTATTAGGAAGTAATTAATATTATCAAATTGCGCACTTGGTATTGTGTACGCAGTACTACGAGAACTCCTTGGAGGATCAAGTGAGCATGCCAAAAGGAGCAGTGTCACGGGCAACGGGGGAGCATCAGCACAAGGGTTTTCTTCACGTGACCAATTCCTGATCTATTGGCATGGCCCAGCAGAAACACACGGCTCTTACAGACTTCAGAGACCACATAATCCCCGCTCTCGCTAAGGGCACTTACCATCTCAGTAGAGGAATAGAACAACTCATCAGCTGACGGCACCGTTGTCCTGTTAAATAACGAGCTATTAACTGCAAGAGAGGACAGAAAAAGGAATACCGTGAGCGTGGTGCTGAAACAGCTAGGAAGGAAAGCAAATTACAACTATTAAAATCGCTTGTTAACTCCATCAAACTGTTTGCTCAAGTAAAGCGAGTCAAAAGTATTGTTTCAGAGTGACTCAAAAGCATCAATCATCAATCACTTAAAAAATGGGAAGCAAAGGCTACGAGAAACATAATTCAAACCTAACTGGGTTTTTTTTAGAGTTCATTGTAAAAACAGTAAAAAATCATGGAAAACCAGACAGACAACAAAATATTTCATGATTTTGCAGTATTTTTCTAATAATTTCTGGATTAAAATAAATATCCCCAGACTACTCCTAATTATTAATTTAAAATTAATGCATAACCCCAAAAGATATCCAGAAAATCAAAATGCATTTCAGAATCCAGCACAAACATATTCTTTGAGTTAAAAACCCAAAAGATAAAGAGTAACTGAAATCAGCAGGATGGAGATGATTTCTTTGAAAAAAGGGGCAGCATTCACTGTGATGATGACACATGTTTTCTTTTTGTTTTCATGGGATTAGAAATCATTTATTTGAAATTTCATTTAGAAAGGCAATCCTGCCTGAATATAGGCTTGTCAACTACGTCCTCATGTTTTATTTAGGTTTTGCATGTACTTTCACGTCTGATAAGAATATTTAAGTGGTGTTAAAATACTGCATAGCTCGCATTTGTTTAGCTGGAGAATGAGTAGGTGCATTTGTCTTTTATACTACTGAAATCCCACTAGGGTCTAAATAAGTAGTAGGACATCTTTACACGTAGGCAATCTTTCCGGGGCCCTGGACAAGGAAGATCTCACGGATCGTGCCGTTATTGCAGATGCTGCCACCAGCATCTTCCTCGCGACGGCAGGGATCTCTCTCTTCGGGAAGGTGCGTGCGGGGCAGCCTGCTCCTCAACCCTGAGCATGGAAACCGTGCCAAGCTGCGAGGACGGAGCTGAGCCTGTGAAACCATGCAGTCCCTTTCTTGAGAGGTCAAAGTTTGAGAAGAGGTAATAAATGTCCCTCGTAGAGTGCTTTATGGGTTTTTTTAGCATCTCCAATCACGTCCAAACCCTCTTGGTAGGCTTGACAGATGAGGTAAAGCGCCTTTTGGATGGAGCACCTTGTCCCCTCTGAGCAGAAACATGCAAGGCGGCCAGTTCGACAAGGGTCTTCGCGCTCTTACGTTGGTACCCAAAAACTGCACGGAGCAGAGAGCAGCAAGGTGCAATCTCCTAGACCCCCAGCCCCCTCGGCATTCCAGCACGCTCTCCCGATGCTTCGCTTTTGGCTAAACAGTTGCTACGTGGAAGCTATCGCTCCCGAAAGCGGACGGAGCGTGGCTTCGGCTGTTGGTTTTGCCTTTTAACTTCTTGACCCACATTATAAAACAGTGCGTGTTTGCTCAGAGACGCAGATTAGAGGTGCAAGGATCAAAGCGAAGTCCCCGTGGGACATAGTAAGTAATCACTGCCAGAGCACACACAGATCCTGCTGGCGATTCCAAAGGCATCGTTTTAAGGTCCTGCAGAAAGCGTGGGGGGGCTGGCAAGACGCTGCTCCCCGGCTTTCCGAGGGCTCTGCGAGTGGGAGCGCGGGCAGAGCCCGCTGCAGAAACCCAGCTATGCAAGCTAAGGGCTGATGCAAAAACTCTGGAGCCAAATCATCACGAGACAGATATTAAAACCAAAAGTAAAAAGCCTGAATTGGAGCATGAGGGAAGAAGAGCCAGCTTCACTTGTGGCTTGACAAGAATCAATAAAGCTTTACCTGCACTTACTTTGGACAAAAGCAAATAAATCTGCTCCCCTCTCCAGCACAACCCCTGACAGCTTATCAATGACTGCTTGCAATATCCCAACTGCAGCAGACATTATCTGCACTAGAGGAAAATCACTGGCAAGAAAGCACCTGCTACTGCATTACACTGTTTCCTAGAAGCAGGCACCCCCTTTTGCTAATCTGCCACGTGCATTTTTATTCCATTTCCTGATGCACGAGAGAAAGCTTGCGAACTTTCAGGGAGGAAATGTTAGCATAAAGGATAATTGATGTCCTAATGCTCTGTTGGTATCTGCTTACAAAAGCCGCTGCTGAAAGATCTTACAGTCTTGAGCTGTGTTTCAAAGACATTCACACTCCACCGCTGGGATTGCACCTTGCTTTGGGTTAAGTTCAGATCCCCTCGCTTATCTTACGCTGTGCCAAACTCCTCAGTGGGTTCACCCAGCGCCAAAGAGCCCACCCAGCTGCGGGGGCACAATTCCCCCTTTCCCTGAGCCCCCCTGGTCACTGACACCACGCTGAGCAGCTAGCAAATATCCCAGAAACACAAGAAGGATATTCTGCCTCTACTTTGCCATCTTATATAGGGCTTCAAAAAAATGCAGGATGTGGAGAATAAGGCCACTTATGTGCCATTCGAATGGGAGCAGAACTAGACCAATATCCAGGGCTTGCAGAGAGCCTACATTTAATGGCTAACGTAAGTACACGGTTCCTAGGAACCCAGTTCCCAACACCTTTTGCACAGAGGCAGCTAGCAGCAACCAGAAGCTTTTCCTGTTTGACAGGTTCGTTGAGATAACCTGAAGTTTACTTTGAGCGCAAACCAAGTTTCTTGCTCACTCCTCATTGTTTGAAGGATCCTAGGAGTGGTCACAGCTTCCCTAATGGTACGAGCCAGCATACTTCTGTCTGGATTTGGGTTTTGTAACCTTTTGTTCCCCGCTGTGTTGCCAGATCTATACGTATGCTGGCTATACCTGCCTTGCAGCCCACGCTCTAGCGATAGGCTCAACTGTTGGACATACTTGCCTTCCGCTCCAGCGAGGACCTGTTTGTGCTTTCCCACTCATACACGCAGCCAGGAGATGGAAAACCACCCATGTTTGGGTAATGCCCTGAATAAATCCAGCTCCTGCACTTGACAAAATGGCACGGTGGATACCAGGAGTGACCTGAGCACCATGGCAGTGACCTCACCTCCACTTCTGCCCCTTCACAGGCTTCTCAGAGGAACGCTGTTCAGAATTAAAAGCCACAGGGATGCAAGGAGACAAGGGTACAGAGACAGCTTCTCCACTGGTAACGATGCTCACATGAGGAGTCCCAGGAAGGTCAGCTATAAAGATATTCTGGCTGGCACATAGGGTGAAATTCACCCCTCACCTTCAAAGTAAGGCTTAGACATGATATCCGAAGACAACTGATAAAGAAGGATTAATCTTCCTGTTTATTATCTGGACTGCAGCCCAACAGAAAAAGGAAGCAAATACAATCTCCTATCTGCAAAATGGAGAGCTAATTAAACATTCTCTTACCTGGACCTAATGGTTCACAGGCACAAGAGTAATGTGTGATATAGTCCACCTTGAACTCGGAGTTGATTGGGTAATGGTCTGCCAGCTTGATCATCTTCTTGAAAGCATCGTAAATGAAGATGAAGCTAATAAGGGAGGAAAAACCTTCTTCGGTGAAGCGGGTGAAGTACTTGACCAGGAAGCTGGCATCGGTAGCGACGAGAACGAGACACTGGAAGGCTGACCAAAGGCCGATCCAGAGACGAAACTCCAGGTAGTCAAAATCGTTGTCTCTGCAACAAGACAGGAGCGGGCAGGAAGGGAGAATATTGGGGTTAGATAAATCCACGCAGGATCGTGACTTCCCGGCAAGAAGTGGTGAACGCATAGTCTCTGGGACCTGTGCTCATTTAGACTCAACGAGAGTGTTCCCAAGAGCTAAGCTAAGTTTTCAGCCAGCCAACTCCATAAATGTATGTGGTGGCATTTAATAGCCAAGGTGGCAGAAAAGCATGCAGAAGTCATCAGTCTTTGCTTACGCCTCCACTAATAAATGTTACCAATGAATTCAAGCTTTTTCTAGGCTTCCCAGTAAAAACCCTCCCCTGGCAAACAGGCACACAGCTGTAAAGGCCCAAACCTCCAGCTGTGCAACCAAGAGCAGCTCAACGCCGACAGCTTTCCACCAGCTGAAGACGTAACCACAGCCTACAAACCTCCTTCAGAAACGCCATCTCCTGCCCAGCCTCACACTCAGGAGCCTGCGTTTCCATCTCTCAGGCCCTTGCACTATCTGCAGAAATCAAAATATCAGCAGGAGAAGACCACAAAGTACAAAGCAGAAGATGACAAAGCCTGGTGCCAGGACGTGGCAGGCTGTGGAGAACAACGGGGTGAACTGCATCGTTCCTTCCCGGGAAGTTTGTTTGCCCCTTGTTTGCTGCTCGAGGCAGAGTCCAAAGGCAGGCTTTTAGGACCGAAGAAACGCGAAAAGCAAACACCAGAGCAGAGGAGGTCCTGCCAAGGAGGTTACTGCCTGCTCTGGGGAAGGGAGCAGGAGGCGGTGGGGCTGGAAGGGCAGTTTCTGCGGAAAGTCTCAGAGCAAAGTCTTGTTAACAGCGTCAGAAAGCTCTGGGGAGGGGACGGGGACCAGGACTTTATCCTTTCCTCCCCGCAACTACATCACCTCTACCCTTTGTCGGCATTCACCCACAATGCGGCAAACTTTGGAGCAATTCTGCGCAGCGTGCCCCAGGCACCCACCCCACCGGCAGCAGAAATCCTGGCCGACAGCGGGGCTCGAGGGCAATTTTCTAGTGCATGGGGTAAAACTGCAGAGTAGAGAACAAAAGAGCACCTCAACAGGGGGAACTACGACCTTGTGATTGTAAAATGGGAGAAAAGGCTGCAGGCCAGGCAGGGTGCCAGTTAAAGGCTTGCGGCTGGGCGGTGTCATGCATTTCTGTAAGGACCCTGGGTTAGATGTCAGGTAGGCTCAGACAGCATCGGGCATCTGTATTCAAACCAAGCCTCTGCGAGGCTTTCTCCTTGTCGTAGGTAAACATCTCAGGGAGGGCTGCGGCCGTCTCGCACTGAGAGTCTGACCTGGAAGAAGGGCAAGGAGCATGCCCTTAGATGCAAGGAGCATCTAAGTCATGATTTAGAAAAAGAGAAGGGAAAAAAAGTAAATAATAGAAAGACCCCAGCGACAGCTCTCTGAAATATCCGGAGTCAGTGCCTCAGAGAGCAGGAGCTGCCATCCATCTGACCGAGTGTGGAGAAGACATCTGGCAGAAGCCCAGATGGCATCCTGACTGCACTCCATTGAAGAACTTCAAAAGGTTTTAAACTTTTTTTTTTTTTTAACCCCTCACAGTCCTGCAGCACTTCTGAAGCTCACAGAACAAATGAAAAAGCACAGGACATTTTGCATACACAATACAACAGGCTAAGTACTTTTGCCGTGATTGATTTTCTTTCTGAGGTCTCTGGAAGGGAAACTTTTTCCCAACAGCCTGCTTCTGTGGCTGAAGGCAGAAGGGCTGGGGTCCTGATTTCCCGGGGAGCCCGGTGCCTTGCTTCCCGCTGCTTCCAGCTTGGAAACCCAGACTTATTTCAGAACAGGCATCAGAGAGACTCTGCACGGCAGCAGAGCTCACCAGCCGGGATGCGAGTTGACCCGGGGCGTCCTGTAGCATCGACCCTCTCTGCTGGCAAGGCGGCGAACGCCGCTCCTGCAGGCACCCAAAGCTAGATGCACGGCTGGGTACGCAAGGCTTTTTTAGGTGTCTCTCCATACACACAGGCACAGAGTCAAACTTTAAATGAATCGGTAGATGGGAAGTCTTTCTAATTTTGCTCCCAGCAGGGAACAGGGTGTTGTGAATATGACAACCACAAATGCGTTATTGAAAAATCACAGTACTTGATTCCAATTTCCTTGTGAGAAAGACTCCCTCGAAAAATCCTGCCATTCTGCTCCAGCAGGTTGTTAGGACAATAGCTTTTATAAGCACCACCTCCTCCTCGGGTTAAAAATAAACACCTTCTCCCTCCCAAAACCATACAAAGTGTTTTTCCACCTTGCTTTTTTCCTTCCGCGTGCTGCACCTGGGCTTTGACCTGCCCGCCAGATGCAAACAGCTATAGCATGTCTATTCCCGGTTTTCTTCATTTTTTCCAGCTGAAGAAAGAAAAGAAAGGTGCCCCCCTCTTGCTCTGCTGCAGAGCTCTCGCCAGTCAGCAGCTTCCAGTCTCCCTCCCCGGGCTAGTCTAATTTTCTGCCCATTTTTTCTAGCCTCCAGCCCTCCCTGCCTATGCTCCAGTGGGGGGAAGAGACAGGCTCAGAGGCCATCTCCCAGGGCCGGGCAGGAGGGGACTGCATTGGATTTGAAGGTGTGGGTCATCTCTCCATGGCATTTTCAACTCCAGGACAAACTTCTCCCCAGCTTGGCATGAATACGGCTCTGTCTAACAGCAGTCAGAGCGCACCGTGAGGCCATTCGGGCTTCAAACCCACCAGTACCGGTTATAAAATAACACCAACTTCGGCAACGCAGCAGGAGAATCAGACCCTGCCCGTTTCATCCTGCCCTGCGCTGTTTTCACAGGCACAGCTCACGCTGCCACAAGTATTATGGAGTGGGTTAAGTAACCAAGTGAAGTCATCTCCCTCCAAAAGAGTCCAGCGTAGCACTGTGTATCACACGTAAATATAGTGTCTGCCTTAGCAGACGCTCTGTACCTCAAAAGACTTCTGCAACATGCAGGGTATTCACAGGGAAGACATGATTATATGCTCTCGATTATTTCTGAGGAACTACTCAAGGAGATGCAATATAATGAGGAAGGAGACACAATTAAAGAACCACACATGCACCATCTCTCCTGCCTTACTGCAACCTGCAGCCACGTTCAGCTTAATAATTCAAGAGACCTTTTCTAAAAATAACCACCAACGGCCAAAGAGCTGTTCCACATCACAGGCGACTGCTTTTGAAAGAAAGCCTAGCAATGCCTTACCTCCAAAAGCTCTTGGGTTTGTGTACTGAAACACAAGTCTCCCACAACGTGCAAGGCTGTGAACACTCCCTGCTGGGGGAAGGGAGGGCTACAAGGGATCTGCGGCATGTTCTGTACAACCTAAAACCGTCAGCTTGCAAAACACCGTCCAAAGTACCAGTCGTCCTACGTGTAAAACCACCAATGAATATACATGTAAAATTACCAATGAATATGCTGATTCCTTTAGGGATTCTCATTATATATTTTGCCAGCATTGCAGATGTGGGAATAGTAATTGAGAACGCCTAACAAAACGGGCTCCCTTCAGCTCTGGGTGTCAGCCATCATCACCACATCAACGTTAACGTGGTGGGGAGAGAGCAGAACCTCTTTATACCAGTTAAAAGGAAAAAAAACCAAGAGCATTTAATGCAGCAAAGCTCCACCGAGGAATTCTGGGGACAAACAGAGATCAATAGCTGCTTCTATCACAGGTACTTTTCCTTTTACAAGTAATAGCGATTATTTCAAATGAGTACCGATTTAAAGACAAATTTTTGGTAACCCTGAGACCTGCGGGATTTTGTTAGTGAAATCACCGAGAGCTGGATTCCTTTCTTTGCTCCTACAGAAAACACACACCAGGCGGGGAAACACATGCAGCAGCTGGGGAGGAACAGCACACCGACCGTAACTAGTGCAAACTTCCCACCGAGGACAGATTTGGCCAAGAATTTCCAAGAGGCCCCAAGGAGATGCGCACCCGCACACCGGGCAGCGCTCTGGGACATGCGTGCCTGTGAAAATCCCCGATGTGATTGCACTGCAATCTCAACAAGGAACAAAGAGATGTTTCTTTTCATGCACTAAATCCCCTCCTTCCCCACCGCTAGCCATCTCATTCCCTAGCTAGTATTTCATTAGCGTGAGACATTCCTCCCCTCCTCCCTCCTCCACCCTGGTACTTACTTGCTGAAATTAAAGAGAAGCCGTTCAAAGACAAGGACAGGTCCTGTGCTGCTCAAAATTGTGAGTGGCTGACCAGCAAAAAGGCAAAATATCGCGCCGGCGACTGCTGTGCCCAGAAAGCTCTCCAACACGCCCTGCGGTAGACATAGGAGACAAGTGAGTTCTACTGAATAACCCTTTATGTTAACACCGTTCCAAGAAAATGAGTCGTGACATCAGCGACCGGTCGCGTGCCGTATGCCGAGATGTCCAAGACTAAGGGCAGGCCATCTTCTGCCCTCTCCTGCAGGTCCACCCCAAGACGCGTTTGTCCCACACAGTTACTCAGGATAACCAGCAACCCCCCCCTTGTTATTTCTGAGGCCCGGAGTTTAATAACACTATACTGTATTTTATATTGGGCAAGGGGAGGAGTGTGTTTTCAAAGATCACTTAAAGGATTTGAGAACTCCTTGAACATCTCCCACATCTTTGACAGTAAAGACAGACGTTTGCGGGGCGTTTCAGGCAGACGCGGCAGAGCGTGGCTGGAGGACAGCGCCGACAACATCCTCCGGGGCAATGGAAGGTGCTCTTTTTTCTTTCTCCAATCGAGCAGACACTTTCTAGATAAACAAGATGCCTCTCTTTCAAGTAACTGTTTTACTAAGCGAGACACAAACCAAACAAGGCTACTTCATCCAGCAGTCATGCGTTGAGACCCAAGTTCATCACATGTCACCGGCAAGTAATAAATTCCGTATTTAATGGGCTCTACAATTACCTTTGGCATATGCGGCAAAGCAGCTTCACTGGAGAAGGATAAAAGAGCATGCTTGATGCATTCTTGGATTTTCAGGTCCAGCTATAGCTGGACAATATCTACATTTAAAACACAAACTGTGGGTGAAATATAAATGGCAATAAAATGTGATTATTGTCTGAGCGTGCACCCTTCTACAAAAACGACAGAATGCGCTGGACCTTGCTCTTATGCAAACTGATCTGTTTACACTCAACTGAGTTTTAAAGGAACAACAAGAGCATCATCTTCTGCTGAATAAGACGTGCAGCCATCAGCATCACCCTCTCCAGGAATACTTACCCCACAGCCAGGGGCAGATTTAGGCCTGGGCTTATGTGCTTCGCTGTAGCTGGCTCTGAATCAGCAGCCTCATTAATACTGCACATGCTGAGCAACCAGCAATTAACGGCACATGCAGATCCTTCTTTCCATCCATGACAAACCACAGGGTTGGGGCTGCAGTTTTTCTGACTTATCAGTGGTAACGCAAAGAATTTAAATTAAGTTTTGCGGCTCTCTTTCTTGGAAAGACCCAAGTTACTGTTTACGCTGAGGAAAGTATATTCACACTATCACATGTCAAACTAGTACGTTACTATGTAGAGCAGATCTTTTTTCATCGACTAAATTACTAGCAGAACTTTCTCTACAGCAATCATAAACTATTTTTCTGGCCACAAACACGATCTCAAAACACCAGTGGTCAAGCACTGCTGTTGCTGGGTGATTAAAGCAGCAGCATGAGAGCTGTGCAGAGAAGCAAAGGGTAAGGAAGGTGTAAAAGCCGCCTGTTCCTGACACACGTTCAGTCACTCGTCAATCCAGACGAGCTGCTGTGGAGCGGACAGAAGCCACCTCGCCTCGGCAGGAGGTGCCAGCCGCGGTCCTTTCCATTTCTAAGCGCCATTGGCGATGCGTATCGCTAACAGCCCTGGTCCTTGCAGGGATGGGGGCAAGGGAGATCTGCTTGCCGGGACGCCCCGCAGCCTTCAGCGCGAGGATTGTGCGGGTTTTTTTGGGGGGCGCGGACGGCAGCCTACGAGCCTTTGCTTTCTGCCGTCGGGGGACTTGTGAGGACGAGGCAATCGCTCTCGGGGCGAGGAACGGCATCCGCGCAGCTGACCCCCTTCGCTCCTCCCGCATTACTCACGGAGAGGGCCCTCGCGGCCAGCGCATCTGGAATCTCTTTTCCCTGCATTCTTCCACGTGTCTGTAGCTAAGAATAGTGCCTTTTCTCAGAAACATAAAACTCTGAAGGGAGCTTGTAAAGAAGCGTTGGCCGTGTCAGGCTCTCTGAACCGGGGCAGGCAGCACGGGACAGGCGATTTTTAGTGCCTGACCCAGCAGCAGTCACATAATTGTTTACGAGGAACAAGAAGCACGAACTCTGATGTGGTAGCCCCAAAACCACAGTCTTCTATGAGGAAAAATGTCTGGGGGAAAATTTCTAGGTGCTGCTCCTCAGCTGTCGAAGCTGGCGTAACGTTCCCTCGCATTTCTGAGTATAAAGATCCAGTGCAGCTCACGTTCTGAGATGTCTTACAGAAAACTACGCTTCCAAACTCCTTCCCGCTGCAGGAATGCACAATGGTTTGAGCAACCCTCGACATGAACCTGCACTCCGATCCCACTGAGCAGCTCCCTGGAGGAACAACTTGAACTGGGCGCCCTGGGACGCTTCACTCCGGCTCTGATGATACAGGGGCATTTGAGCACAAAGAAGGCACAGTTTTGCTGTTCTGTTGAAAACCTGCAGTCAAAACCCTTTCCAGGCTCCCACAGCGGCCAAGAGACCTAATGCCTTTTCAAACAAGGATGGTCAATAAAGACTTGTTGAAGGGAGATGGCAAAAGAGAAGCCAGTTGCACCCAAACTCTCTAAACCTCTGATCCACCAGTGAACTGTTCAGAAAAACTGTTGGTACTTCAATTTTATACCAGTACATAAATAAAACCCGGTAAATTCAACCGGTCATCGTATGTGAGAAGCAAGTAAATGTCAAAGTGCACAAATTAGAAAATAATAGACAATGTTCTCCTGCACCGAGCCTTGGCTATGTTATGGACCGATCTAGCAACTCAGTGATGATTTTCTGTACTTTGCTCCACTTCTGTGAATTGAAGTTTAGCGGCAAAATGGCTGTGGGGAGCGGGCAGCCGGCCGGGGGGCACATCCACAGACACCCTCCTTGCTGCCAGTGCTCCTCTCTGGCTACAGCCCCAACTCCCTCCTCCCTGAGCACAAACCCCTGCGAAGCAAGGGACAAAGCATTCCACAGGACTCGTGTCTTGGTTCCTTCTGCTGCTCCTGGAGTTTTTGTCATTAAGGGCCACGCTGTGTTTATATTTGCTGCGGAGCTTCCCCGTTACCAAAGCAGTATTCTTAACTGCAGAGCATCAGTGGTTTCCCTTTTCAACAAGGAGGATAAATCACTGAGCTCAAAACAGAATGTTCCTGCAGCTTTTGTCTTTCTAGGGACTTTTTTTTTTTACTCTGAGCAATAGGAAAACTCAGACTGGGTTTTATCTACTGCAGAGAAAATGACAGACTAAAGGCAACCTGTGTTTTCTCTTCCTTCTACCCTTCCCCCTCCCAATGTGGCTATCCTTCTATGCAGGTCACAGTCTCAGACATACTTTGGTGAAATGAGACTGTCACGTTCAACAAATGAATACCATTTGAAATCAGAGCAAGGCTGCACGCTCAGATATAATCCCATCGAGAAGGTTTGTGAAGTTCTTGGAAGAATAACCTCACCCCAGCATGAGAGGTATTAAACAAAACCCATTTATACATCAATCCCTGGCAGGCGGAAGGCAGCGGAGGGGTCCCCCAGGAGCACCGGGATTATCGGCTCTTCTCCTGGATGCCTACCTTCTTTTATCACCCCTCTCCTTCCCTGGCGTAGGCTGTGGAGCCTGGCAGCAGAAAGCCTCCCGAGGAAAGAGGGGCAGCGGCAAAGAACGGCTGCAAACCATGAACGAGGTCGTGCGCGGCCACGCCGCCGAGCAAATGGGGCAATGCCACCAAAAGGTCTCCTAGGGAGGCTGTGTCTGCTGGTCCCTTCGCTGCCGGAGACGGGGACCAAGGGTGGGGATCTCCTCCACTTGCAGAGCCCGTGCTGACGATCCAGCAGCCAAAGTAAAAGACAGCAAATGCGCGTGTCTTACTCCAACAATACGACCAAGTGCAAGCAACGGGGCTGTCACTGCTTCATGGGACGGCGGTTTTGCCATTTGTCGGATGAATGGCGTATTTTCCAACTTCCTGAAGTGCAAGGTGCTTCTTTTTAAAAAAACTATGATTTTTTTTTTTTCTGTGAGCATTAAGAAAGTATACCGTCAGTTTCACTGGCAAAAAAATATTTTGCTACTTGATAATAAACGCTCACAGGATACAAAGGTAACAGAAAACACTTTTGGACACAATAACGTGATTATGTGCATTAAATTTGGAATCAGGCAACACTTCCCCTTCCTTCCCCTACTTTAACAACTGTACCTCGTACAGACGCAGAGCAGACAGACTTTGCTCTGCTACCCAGTGACAGAAGAGTGATGCTCACTGGGGGATCCTGAAGGCCTTGCCATTCTCTACTTCCATTTGCTATTATTTCTCATTAATGTTGCACATCATGCATTTGTTCGCACGACTGCTGCGGACCTGAGTTTCGGAAGAGGTAAGCTGTATTTGTACAGGGGAGAGAGAAGTTTGGCACTCCACCAGCTACCAAATCTTACTCTAGCCTGTAATTTATCACAGGGAAGTGCAGAGCTCTGGATAGGTGCCCCCTTTTTTCTATGTTTGGTTTAATTAAACCTGCGTAAATTAATAATTCAGTCATTGTCACTATGAGCTTAATTATTGTTAGGAGATTCAACGTGACTGCACTGAATCTATCTAAATATAGCCTCCTATGTTTTCTTCCTCTTCAGAAAGCCAAAGGAATACTAAAGCGCGCTGCTAGAGCATAATTCTGCTCCAGTCAAACACGAAGAACCTACAGCAGTGTTAATAGAGAATCCCTTTCCTTTAGGCTTCATCTAAAACTGAGCCATCCTTTGAAGCCCCTACTTTTGTCTTCACCGCCGATCCAGCCTGTCTCTGGATATGCAATACGTTCTCAGGATCTGCTCTTCCACTACTACGGAATTCGTCTTTCTGAAGAACTCGCATTTTTCTCCTGTGTCACATCTCCTAATTTACTCGCTTTCCTATGAATCTTAGGATTTTCTTTTCACCAGAGAGGCAGAAGGCCAGGGATTCCAAGAGTCACGCAGAGGGTACAGTGCTATGCTCTGATGACATGGAAAGTCTGAATCAGACTTAGTAAACTTAATTGGACTGAAACGGTACAACCGAGACGCAAACACAGAGTAGATCAGAGGAACTTCTCTATATGGAAGGAACGAGGACCTTCTCTGTCTCCTGGCCATCTTTCAAACACCATTTAAGGTAACTGCTTGTACAATTTTTCAAAGGACAGCCGTCCAACAGCAGAGAAAGCAAGCCAACTTTCAGTGGAAACACAGGATACCTCTATTAATTGTACCCAGAATTCAAGCTTTGCTGGTGGCCAAACACCCCTCTGACTGTAGACAGCAAAAGGCAAATGATGTATTTGTTGCTTCTGAAAGTTCTTGCTAACCTGCATGTTTTCCGTAGCGTCACCAAGCAATCCTCCAAAAGTGATCGCGTTGGTCACTGTGGCCAGGTAGATGAAAAGAATGGCTGAAAGGGCTTGAATATTTAAAGCGTCGTAGAAGTCGCTGGCGAAGAATGGTGCTTTCCTCTTTATGTCTTTGATTAAGCCACCGCAGAATCTGAAAGGACAAGCAAGAGAAGACTCGTGCAAAATGTTTTACAGTGAAAGTCACCAAGATAAGTAATCAGAAACGTTGTCAGAAATGAAGTATTATCTGAAAGGAGTGAGATCATCACATTACATAATAGTCTTATCGCAGCTGTGACGGTCCAGGGGTATCGCTGAGATAATGCTGTAAAGAAAGATACTATCTTGAACATGTGATGCAGCTGGAAAGAGAGAAATTTCAAGAACACAAGCCTGCTTCTGCTGGCTGATGTAATAAAATATATTAACCCTAGTCTAAATCCCTGCCTAAGTTTCTCCACATGGCAGACACAACGGTTGGGTGAGCCAAACAATCTGCTAAACGGAAAAATGCTTCAAACTGTTAACCAGAAAAAGAACTAGAAGTAAAAACGCAAGTAAGTGAAATCATCCTGGAGAACAAGAGAGCTCCGCTTGCAGACATTCTTTTTGTACAATCACAGACAAGACAGTATTTAACTCTTACAAACTCCATGTGGCTCTGACAGTGCCAGCGTGGAAAATGTTTCAGTTTTGCCTCTTGTTCCCTTGTACGCAGTTCACCACCAACACCAGGACTGTTCAGACACGCTGTACGCAGAGGGGTACATGGCAGATAGGCACACGTTACCGTCTGACCCAGAATCAGGATGTATCGGCTGCCTTGTACACAGCAATGGGCAATTTCAGACTTTCAGATTTTTCTCCTAGAATTCAGATGTTCTACTAGAACTTAAAAAAAATACAGACTGAAAGGGAGGGCGCAATGCCACCATGAAAACCTGCGTATTGACCCTGAAATGCTGCGCACACTGTTTTACGGTCACCTGAACTGCATTGCCACTCTGGTGGACTTTTTTACATGGCATACAAGCAGAGTAATAAAGCAGAGAGTAAGGTCTTGGGTTCTGTCACCTTCTGTATTTCTATCCCATAAATGCCTTCATCTGTGCAATTCAACTACAAAGGGAATGTCTGGAAAAAGGAATCTCTCTGCTTTTGGCTAAAGCATTTCCAGCAATCCGAATGAAAATGGTAGCTGGACCTCCCCACATTTACATCCCTTACAGTTCGTCTAACTTCACGGACTTTCAATAGCCAACACCTACCTGGGCCTTCTTTCATTTTTGAGTGCCTCATTTAAGACGCTTTGTCATTTCCTGAGGCTGGATGTTCTGAACCCTTCGGTCTCAAGCTGGGCACTGAAAACCCCAGGACACCTTTTGGGGTCACAGCCCAACCTATACAAACAGCACGTCGGGATGCAAAACAGAAGGGGCGAAACGGTTCTGGAAGGGAAACATTGCCACCTTGCTCGGGTGACACCGGGCGCATCACGCTGAGCGATGTGTTACTGACCTGCCGGTTCGTTGCAGCTCTTCACAGTCCCCGTGGCCTCCGCCGCCGTGTCCTCCGTCATGAGGCGTATCTCCATTCATCTGTACGTTTTCTCCACCCGAGTACATGTTTTTCCTAGGCAAGAAGGCAGGTCAAAGTGAGGCTCGCTGCGTTGCCTGACGGCTCCACAAAACACAATCCACACGCCGTTCCTCCAAACCAGCGTTACCCAGCCTCTCCTGAAGCCACGCTGCACAAAGAAGACTGGAAGGCTGACCGGCTGGCAGCCACAGTGGAATGCAGTGTGTTAGAAAGACCAAGCAGGACCCCAAAGAGTCTGGATAACCGCTACGTATGTTATTTTATGCCTACAACATCACCTTAAAGGGGACAGAATTGCAAGAACATCCTCTCTCCAGCTATTAAGACAGACCTGAAAATATTTGTCGTACTTTTTGAATACAGACAGAGAGATGCAGGTCACACTGCAGCTGCTCAATAAACCTGGTGTACCCAAAGCACCGGCTCTTCCCATCACCGTTTCAGCATTGACGCGTGCTGTCCTTCAACAGCGAGCTAAACCTGCCCGTCTCCTGCTCCTACCTTTTATCTGAAGAAGGAAGAGACTTGGGGGGCTCTATCCTAATGGCTGGATCCCATTCCCCAGGGGGGAGCACAATGACTTCATCCAGAAACTCATCAATGCCAGCGATCAGGTCCTGCCGGTCCTTGGCTTTATAGGCAATGTCGTGGAATACCTGCAAGGAAAAGAGAGACACCATGTAGAAAAAGGGTTGCATTTTCTGTAGCCCAGACTTCAGAGGCAGCTACTGAGTTTTATTCTACAAAAACAACTTATTCATTCTCAAAAACCTCTCAAAAAGTATCAGGACACTTGGCACAAGGATGTGCGACGCTGAGGAAAGCCCTTTCCTTCGGTTGGTTGTTTAATGATAGAGCTTCTTTTCTTGCAGGCATTTCTGATTTTTAGCAAAATATAAATTTCTAACCTTTGTAAAAAAAAGTCACTAAAGCAATTATTCATTTCTTTTATCGAAAGAAGTTCTCTCAATTATACTTTGAGAAGACACTTCCACAAAGCCACAAAAAAGCGTGGATCCTCTTTTCCTACCTACTTCAGTCTATCAAACTATAGGATAGTTTTCAACCCTGTGACACAGAAACAATGACAATATTTATTCAAAAATAATAACAAGAAGCACAAACCAGTTTCACTGAAAGGCCTGGAATTACTGATGCAGACCGAATGAGAGAAGAGAGGAAAAAGAGCATTAACACTGAATTTTACAGAAATCTTTTGGACTACTTGGAGTGAAGGTGGACCACCACACGTGATAGACTTAATAAGAACAGTTGGTGGTAGGAAGGAGGACTTTGGGGCTATGGAAACTAGACCATTGCTCCAAGCAGTAGAGTGACAGAAGACAGAAGAGCTGAGACTGGCCGAGCGGTAATTAAGGGAACCATACGAGAGCAAAATAACATAAGGAGAAAACAAGAAACAAACATAATGTAAATCAGCCCCAGATGCACAGAGCCCAGGGGACACTGGAAGAAAGAAACCGTAAATGAATATTGAAAGCCCAGTCATCTCATTGAGGTATATGATTAGTGAATAATTGCTAGCTACTCATGGATAATATATGAGCACTGCCTGAGCGAGGAAATGCTCTGGGATGCAGCGCAACACACAACAGTATGTCCTGGGTGTAACCATTTCTGCGGTAATTACCTGGAGCGTAGCTGCGATCGTGGAATGGGACACAAGGCGCACACCACAACAAGATTAATTCAACGATCAATTCATAGTCTATTTGAAAGAGTGATTGCTAGCAGGAAAATACACACAATGGACAAAAACTTCCTATAGGCATGCTTTTAATAAAAACATGAAGCCAGATGAAATAATTAACGTAAACAGAAGGAATTAGGAGGTGACATCTAGATATTACAGCTTTATGTGTATGCTCGTTCCTGCTGACCACGCTGGAGGAAAGGGCATCGTTATTAGCTAACGAAGTGAAACCTGGGAGAATCCATTTCACACCGGAGATGTCAAGACACCTACCTCATCTGACATCAGAGTGGCGATGGCTCGGCCGATCTCATGATAGGACTTCGCTTTGCCCTTCGGTCCCAGTAGAATGAAGAGAAATCTGACAAAACAACCAGATTGTTCCCGTTCAGGATAGCAAAATGGATCACTTACCCAATATCTAGACAGAAATTAAACTTTAAAAAGTTGTGGCCCTTGTTAGAGACCCAGAGGCTGCCAGTGGCCTCCAGCTAACTTGGGAGTAGAGGTTATACCCTGCAGCCCATCATGCTTACTTGGACAAGCAAGACACCGCTCAGAGTTTTTCTCCCCAAAAGCCTTAAAAGTAGCCTGGAGACCACTATGGCCAAATGCTATCACAGCCCTACGCAGAAGTCGCTACCATCCAGCAACCCAGACTTCAGGACGAGGTGAAGGAAGGACATTCTTCCAATGCCCAGTACCTGGAAGTGAACCATGCACGACGGGTGCAGCTCCAGCGCGGAACGGCTGAGAATCCGTGCCCTGTGGACCACAGAAAGCCCACCCGCCTCCACGGCTCTTTATTTGATCATAAATACCGGCTCCTTGTAGCTGTTCAATCCTTGTCTAAAATAATCTGTGTTAAACGTTTCCCCAGGGCTACTCCAGTGCCATTTACGTGACAATAGCAGTGATGCTAAACAGCCGGGAGGGGACAGGAGAAGATTTAAGGATTGCTCTACTCCAACAGCGACAAGGGCAGGGACCCACCTGAGCACCCCCTGCGCGCAGGACGGACCAAGCGGGGCCAGCACAGCAGCGGGCACAGAGGGAAGATGCTATTAACCATCCACATTGCTCACAATAAAAGCTATATCACTCCCCCGAGCGATCAGATAGCACTTTGCGTGCTTATTAATGCTCTGCTGGGGCCGAGATCTCTGTTACGGTTCAGCACCCAGCATAGCTACCCAGATGTGAAGGGAAACCATTAATGTAAAATAGGGCTTTAGCTATAAATAATCAAGCCCAACTCGCGTGCCCTGAATTTCCGCTCCGCGTATACAATACATAGCAGAGACCTGTAAGCCCATCTGATGGCTTCATAGTCACAGCTTAATTCTTAAGCAGGCAACTTAAGGTGTAAACCTTTTCCCACGGTAGGCACCAGCAGCGAGGGTGACTACATCTACAAGGTATTAGGAGTTAATTTCTTCCATCATCTTTTTGGGCAGCAACTATATCCAAGTCACTGCTAATGAGTTTGAAAAACACCGTGATGTGAAACCTTCGGAGATCGGAAATTACTGCTCTTTATCTTTCCTGCCCTTTGTCAATGCTAATGTGCTATGAATCGGGACTTGCTTACGTGACAACATGTTCTAAGGAGAGTCCCTGAAAAGGCTATACATGGAAAATGGGTGCCTCTGCCAATAAAACTGTCCAACGGTTGTGCCAGAACAATGGGAATGCTGGTGAAAGGTGGCTGGGTTTTCCAACCTCTTAACTGGTGCTCATTAGAAAAAGTTTTAAGTACGGCCTCAAGGTTGGATATTCAAAGGTACCTGGCCTGGAATAAAACATTTTAAAAAAAAAAAGATACCACCTTTCAAATAATACCTAATTCAGGGAATACCTAAGCCTTATCTTAGACACTCCCAGTTCCTAAACTAAATTTCATATGTAAGGCCAAGGTATCAATGCTGAAATGGTAAAAGCCATTACCTCCTGCAGAAACACTCTTACTTTAAAGTTGATTTCATGCTGTAGACAGGTGCCAAGCTGCCAGCTACTTACTCACACAGCATCTACAGCCGAGGTTGTAGAAACACAAGCTTCCCCTAAATCCCCTGTTCAGATTTGTCCCAGAAAAAAGATCTGGTTCGTTGCTATGGCAAGAAAATACATCTGTTTTCATGCTCACCTCTTCGCCTTGCCAACTGGCTTGTTAAGAAAGCCCTGTTACTTCTGTTGGCCATCTTGCACAACGGCCAACGTTTGGTGGCCTGAGGGATTTCAACGGAGACCATCATGCCGGTCAGACGGCGTCGTTTCAAGCGTTCAGCCCGAGCTGGACTCTAACTAGCGACCTTGAGATAAAAATCTGTCTCGCGCGCACATCGACTCATCCTTGCAATTAGCAACACGAGAAGTCACATGGCAGGAGGCCAACTTCTCCATTTCACCTAATTTAGCAAAGACTGGGAATTATTGGGGTAATTTTCAGCAAACTCCATATCAGCATGTGTTTCAAACAGAAACACTAATAGCTGCTCAAAACAACTTGAAAGCTTCCTGAATTAAGCTTTTTTCCAATTACAGCTGTACCTTTCAATCAGTAATGGAAAATAAACACACTATAACCTTTGGTAAGTTGTCTCATCTCAAACCTTTTGCATTACTTCCAGTGTGAGTTTGGGTTAGCTTCAACTTCTAGTCATAAATTTTGATTGTCTCTCATAGCTAGATGGAAGAACCCTCAATAATTAAATTCCTTTAAATATCCTCCCCTATTGATCCAGTCACCCATAGCCATCTGTCAGTTAGGCTAAGCCATTTGAGGCTTTTCTCCTCATTTTAGTCACTTCGACGGCTCTTCTGTGAACCTTCTGTCATCTATCAGTATCTTCCTCAGGGAAATCATCCAAAAGCTGGCAGTTTTGTCAGTGCAAATACATAGATGAAATAACCTATGGCTACTCAGGGACCTTATGTGAGCCTGCTTTCCTGAGAAAATGAAGTAAGGAGCATTAAGTCAGGGGACAGGACATCAGGTATGGACAAGCACGGGAAGTCTTAGGAAACAAGGCAGGACGTCAGGGAGAGCTGGGATTATTGCCGTGGGGAGGGAAAGGACGTGGCACATACTTCTAGGACTCCTGGTTTCAGCGGTTCCAGCACTGACAGAATAATCTGCTATACCCAGGGATGGCGCCGGCCCTTTACCTACAGCATCACCCAGCGAAAACTGGCACTCAGAGCACAGCTCTTCCACCCGCGCTCTCCGTCCCTAGAGCGAGAAG
The DNA here is from genome assembly GCF_964188355.1 of Buteo buteo. Taxonomy (NCBI): domain Eukaryota; kingdom Metazoa; phylum Chordata; class Aves; order Accipitriformes; family Accipitridae; genus Buteo; species Buteo buteo. The sequence goes on along the minus strand of NC_134171.1, from coordinate 84,318,897 downwards.
CCGACACGGGGCCAAGTTAAAGCACAGATGACCGGACTGCTCTGGGCCACAGAGACACCCTTTTTGTTATTTGTCAACCTTTACTACGTTAACTCTACGTTTTCTCCAAAGCTGCTGATAAAACGTGAAACACAACAGGGTTGAGAGGTGTGACACCTCACCAGAGGTACTTCTCCCCTTACAAGCATTGTATTAAGTATCATTTTAGCTTCCTAAATCAAAATAACATGAGGTCCCAAGTCAAATGTCTTACAAGGTGTATTATATCCAAACAAGTACTTTCTATTTGAAAAATCTAGAGTCCTATAAAAAAAAAGGCATTAAGTTAGTAGGACAGGATCCATAAATACGTATTAATTGGCACTACTAACAGTAACACTTCCTAATCGAGTTCTTCATGAGGCTTTCAACTGTTTTACTTAAGGTTCGCACGGAGGTGACTAAGCCATACACGCCTAGGTCATGTCCTCTGCTCTCCTCCTACCTCCTGAAACTCTCCCTGTGTTTCACAGGTTTTTATAAAACAACATTAAAGACAAACTCTTCCTCAGCCAACTCTTTTAAAACTCTAGGATGCCAATTATCCAAATGTATTAATTTTTTAAAAAAGGTTCGTAACTTCAGAAGTTGCTGCTCGGCATTCTCCTGATTTTCCAGGGGAATGAGACATTTTCATAATCATCTCCTGAAATAATAACACCAGCTGGCTCTCTTCCAATGCATAACAGAAGTACCCGAATGCTCTTGCGTTTACTAAAATGTTCTTGAAAACAAGCAGTTTGTGACACTTGCTAAATTCTTTGTCCTGACTGATTCAGCTCAGAATTTCCTTCAGCATGTAGAACGAGACCTTTTAAAGGGCCAAATATTATGAACACAAAAACATTAATGCATTTTAGGTTTTTGGACTAGATTATGTTTGCATGCATTTAGAATCCTTTAGTTATGAATACTTCCACCTAAGAAAGCCCTAATTTCTAGTTGTGACATACTCCCTTCTCATCATCTGCCAAGGTGAAAGCCAGCACAGAATTCCTCTTTGCTGCGCACGACACATGCTGAGTTATCAAATGTCCGCTTCTGATACTTAACATTGCTAAGGACGCTTCAAGGCACAGAATGGGAGGCTTCACCTCATATCCCTTAGCAAAAAGTCTCTCTGAAGTAGCTAACAAAAATCAGTGTTTCTCCCGAATGCTCTGGGCAACAGCTTACAAACAGGACTGACGGTCCTCGCACCCAGGGTACCTTGGTTTTGAACTTTGTACGGCAGCACAGTCAAAGCGCTCAAAATCCTTTGCTTCCAAGCTGATAATGAGCCAGAAACTCGGTAATTAATTTTCCTGTTTTACCTAAAGCACTATTCCTCCTGTTGTTTTTGCACGCTTTACCCTTCTTAAGCTGACGATGACCACTGGCTATGTACGATTCCCCTTTTAATCATATGGACTACGCCACCAAACCCAACAAGAATCAATTCATTCTCACAGCTGAGTAATTCCAATTTGAAATTGGACAAACGTGCCCTGGCCAATGCATGGTAAACCCAGCCAATGCACCTCGAAGACCTAAACGTAGCAGCACAGCAGCACTCTGTACAAGCGCAGTAACCTGGTGTTACGGACCTAACAACCTGCTATGAGCGAACACAACCCTCCTGGACCTTGGCGGGAGGTGATGGCAAAGACTGCGGGGCAGAATTTCAATCTAGTTTGCCCAAGGAGGCAACAAGGCTTTATGTGGTGTGCTTCTGAGAAATTTGGCTAGAAATCTCCATGAAATCAAACGAAAAGCACACTTAGGAGGTACGGAGTGAATACAACACAGACAGGCTCCAAAGTCAGTGCAGCACTAATATTTTCCCATCCATTTGGGGCATCCTGCAAGAAATCCCTAATGTCCATGACCATCGATTTCCCATACGGGGTAAGGGTCGTCGTGAAAACTGTCCCAGGACCAAGCCTCCCCGTCGTCTCTTTGCCAGTTGACCATTAGTGTAGGAGACAAAGTCATCCCATGTCCTGCGTCCTGTCCCCCTGCCCACAAAATAAAAAAAAAGAAAGAGGAGGAAGAGCAACTAAAACAAGATTCAAGTTCAGCCTGCTCATCCGTGCCTATCTCTCAAATCTGGAGCAAGCAAGAGCAGCAGCTCTGTAAGGGTTAAAGGCACCTACACAGAGGAAACTCTTTAAGGTCCTGGAGAAAATGTTTCTGTTTTTGAGAGGGCTGAGGGGAAGCAGTCCTTCTGTTGTTGGACACCATGTGAGATGCCTGCAAGGCATCCAGCATTCCCAGCGGAGATAGACGTTGATGGGCTCAAGGGCTGAAAGGACAACCTCTTGATGCACTTTTCCAGCGGAATCCACGGCTTGGACCGCTGACGGAAGGAGCACAACTTGAGACTGCAGTAACGAAAGGAGATGGAGTGTTTGGTCCGTCTTCTATTTCGCACAGGTGATCCTTCAAGTTTTGGGCAACGTACCAACATTGCAGGCTTCTCACCTGATGTCCAACACGTGAACGCAGACAGACAAAGGTAGTCCTTTTCTGCCAGCGCTGCGATTTCCCAGAGCACGTCCTTCTGCTGGAAAGGCTGCTATAAAGGACACAGCCCTGAAAACTATGCCAGTGCTGTAATTAGTGAACAGGACACACGCCTCACCCTCACCTACAAAGAAGAAAAGATGCCTCTGCAGTTAAAAGCTTAAGTTAGGAGGCAAAGGAGGAGAACCTGACTCCTGGTTCTGCCACATGCTTCCTAAGTGACCTTTGGGCAAGTTACTTCATTTCATTTGAGACTTGTAGGCACAGGCAATTTCTCAGCACTACATATTAGACTGTGCAAGTCTGTACAGCTTATCTCCCCCAAAAATCTTTCCCTTGCTCATTCTTCATCTTTTTTACCCATTGATGTTACATTAACGCAGCAGACCTGAACACGACTGCACATTTCTTTCATGAAAATAAAAAGCTACATCTATTGCATTGTCCAGGACAGAAACAGCCATACCCAAGCCATGGTGCCAGGACAGTAGCTAAGTGCTCGCCAAAATGAGGAGTTCACAGCACTATGGAATTAAATTCAACATGAGAAGACCGAAGTCCTTACAGTTTTTTTCAATCTGATTGGTAAAAAAAAAACTCAACACAGTGAAAGGCTGGGATCTCTCTATACCGATTTCAGATCCCTGGTTTTTATTACTAGGGCTGTATGAAAACACCCCGCTGAGAGACTTTCCCTGGAGAGTTCATCAGTTGCCGCTGATTTCTTTTAAGTAAAAATTTACTTTTAAGTAAAGGAAAGTGCCTGTCACCGCAGGAATAGATGGCCACGCGAAGACCACCTCCCTTCTGCATTACAGGTCAGCACGCCCGCAGCCCTGTGCCGAAACCTGGGTGTTTAACCCCCGCCTGCCCCAGATAAAAACAACCTGCTGCTTTCTAAAGAGAGAGACAGATGCGGGTCACGCTGCAGTTACTCGACAGACCTGGGTCACCATACTCCTGCAGCAACCCACAGCGCCGAAACGTTAGCTGTTTATTTAGAAAACCCAGGTGGTTTTGCACTGCCTGGCTTTGCTGGCGTGGGTTTGACGATTTTACCAGGAACCTGATAGAGTCCGCGGGCTGGTCAGTGCACGTCCACAAGACGAACGTCCTCCGCGCGAGATTGCCGAGACTCGGGGCGGACCGAGGAGACGCCCCACCGCAGCTCGTCTGAGCCCTGGTGGGATTTCCTTGATTGAATTTCACAGGATGCAGCCATGGCAAATGGCTCTTCATTACTCAGGAAGGCCATCTAATGAGCCTCCCTGCTCTGATTAGGGCTAGCATTTGGTTCAGAGGACAGCAAATGGATAATACTATTTCCTGGAAAAAAATGTTGGCACGGAAGGACGTATTGTCTTGATTAATGCTATTGAGTAATGAGGTCGTTCAGCAATCCTAGATGTAACTTCCTGGCTCCCACTACCAAAACAAACAATACCTAATTTCACATCTGCTGAAAAGCATACGGAGATGTGTTTAAAAAAAAAGAGCAAGCGGGATTAGACTTCGAAGCTGAAATACTGAAGTACATGGAGCTCACTAATGCTAAGGAATGCAGAATAGCCTTTTCTGAGATTAAGCCCCTTTTATCTCCCCATGCTCCTACCAGAATAGCCAGCGTGTGCAAACAGTTGTTGATGTGGTCATTTTAAGGAGCCACTTAATGAAACTCGCAAGAAATACAAACACTGCTGCATTACTAGAAGGCAATTAAACAGCAAAACCAGATCATCTTTCTCCTTCGTTTTGTACATGGAAAAAAGGTACAGATTATAACAACCATATAACTTTAATGCCATAGAATCAGTATCAGTAATGCACTAGCCACGTGCTTTTGTCACAGTACTACGTCTCTTCTCACAAAATACTCCTTGATATCGCCTCAAACCCTGCAGGCATTATTCAAATCACAACCTTCACTCTGTATCAAAAGCCCTTGAAACCCATCACATAAAATATGTATTCGCACATTAGCGGTGCGAAAGCTGCAATCTGAACTCCGTAATTACAAGCAAAATGCAAAGTAAACCCTTTGCTAGGTGATAGCAGGAGTAGCCCAGAGCCCAGCAGTGCAGCAGTGCCGAGGAGCAAAGCACCGCAGAGCGCGGCGCCGAGCTGAAAGGGGATATTGCAACCCAGCTGCAGGCTGTCCACCTGCAGCCTCGCTCGTCCTTCTCACCCAAATTCTGCTGCGCTCCGTTCTTACTGCGCTTCATTACCTTTTAATACTCATCGTTTCTACGGTTCTTACCTCGGTGGGGTGCTTGTGTGTATATATGAAGCAAAGATATACTACTACATAATGCTCACATACAGCAGATGTTCTGGACGTCTATACTGGCAATTTTTCTCTACTCTGTTACATGATAAACAACATGCAATTATATAATTAAGGGTAATACTGTTAAGAATTCAAACAAGACTTTAGCTGTGCTATTCTGGTAGATTTATATACTCACTCTACAGACAGTTATGCATATTCAAGCAGTGAATTCAAATATTTAAGAACGTAAGATACATTCATATCTGCGAGACTCAGATTAATTTGCAACATGAGTCACAATAAATAAAATATTAATATGACATTTGTCTCTGAACCATTATGCATTACAAAGCAACAAACAGTGTCACCACCCCTGATAGAACTGTATGCCCCAGTTTACCTGACTGGTTTTTTTTCGCGCCGGCAAGGCCAGAATTGCATCCTTCACGTAATACGAGTTTTTAGAGGAAAAATATGTACTGCAAAAACATACAGAGGGAATCTGAGCTATGTACAGCGTGTCTTTGGGGGGGTGGAAATCATAAGGGGCAGGAAAAAAGCCCTAGTAGTTAAATTTCACACTGATAGCGCCCTTTACTGCTAAGTTGTTAAGTTATCCTGTTTGTGCAATGCTTGTGTATTTTACAGCTTGTATCTTATAACCAAATTCAGGACCTGAAAATTATTAAGCAGCTACAGTGAGTTTTGCTACTTTAAACCAATAATCCTGACCGTTACACACGTCACATGCTGGAAAGCAACGGAGAATGCCGTCTTCTGGCCTGGTGTTTTTATTTTAAAAGGTGGAAAAGCAGTTTCCAATTCTTGTCGCTTCCCTGGGGGCTGAATTCTCTTACCGGGTAGGTACGGGGACTTCGGTCAGAGCACCCAGCATGACTGCCTGCTGCAGCCGGACGAAGGCAATGAAAGGACTCTCCAGGAAATCTACCTCTCCCACCAGCACGTTGGAAGCCTCAGCATCACGGGGCAATTTCTTCATGAATTTATTCTTCAGCTGCATCAGTCAAAGAGGAAGGAAAAGAAAATTAAGTCTCGTTAGGCAAGCAAACAGGAATGTGCAAGAAAATTTGCCCAGTGTTTCACCCACGTTTCCTCCTTGGTCAGAATATATCTTTGGCCAATATGTACCATCCCCACAGAGTCTACTGAGATAGAAACGCTAAGATCAGCCCCAGAAGAAGAATGCTGACATCGGTGCTGGGAGCCAAGGCAACGCCGAGAAGATTATGCCTCTCGGAGCTGCCGTTTCTGTTTACAGACCTGAGGTGGTATTATTTTGGGGAAAAAAAGATGCGCAGCGCTGAGGAGGAGGGGTTGATCTGGGCAGGGTTTCAGGAAAAAGCGCCACACCACCTCGCTGCTTGGCCATCCGTGCCACGGGGAAGGTCAGGCATTTTCTGAGTGAAACCGCAACTCCGCGTTCTGCAGTCGCTGCTACAGAAACAAGTGGCCTGAGGAAAACTAACCCTGAAGGACGGGCACCAGGAGCTGGACACCTGCATTTCACCATGGACGCGTCTTTTCAAGTTCCAAGGGAACGGCGAAGCTTAGCGCAGGCTTTTAGGAGCGCGTTTGCTAGCCTGCGGCTTCCCCCTTAATCTAAAATTTGCTTGAGGTTGCCCAAAGCCATCGTTCCCATTGCCTGTGCAGGCCAGCACAGGAGGAGTCGCTGCGCAAAAGCAGCAGGCGTCTTGGTTTTGAAACTACACTAATGGTCTCAATAAGTGTCTAGGTGAGAGGCTGGCTCGTTACTGCCTCCCACCATCCCTGCCCGAGCCCTCCAGCAGGCTGCGGTCCTCGGAGCGTGGCATGGCCGAAGGGGGACAGAGGAACGTGTGCCATCATCAGAGACCTTCTGTCCAGGAGAAACCCCCTCCTCGATCCTTCTACAGAATGAATCCTGGATGGCTACTACATCCCTCACCTCCCCAAGATCCGAAGGAAAAGAAAGCCTTGGGAAGAAGCGAAGTGAGACGGGACATCCACGAAGAAGACAGAAACCAGAGAGGGTTTCTGAGGAAAATAAAAGCACCAGCCCTGGATGGAGAAGGTTGGCGTGGGGGGCGATGAGGAAGAGGGAGGTTACGAGCATCACAGCCGGCCTCCGCATGGGTCCTGAGCCAGGAAGGGTTGGGTGGCAGAGGGAATCCCCTCCAGACACTCACAGTGTGGGCTCTGTGTTAATTGTTCCCCTCCTGACGAGGCTCCTAGCACTCTGCTAGCCCAGGTATGAATACCAACAAGGGGGGGTTGTGTCTGTATGTGTGTGTATACATATTTATATCTCAAACCCAACTATTTCTTTGAAGAACAATCATATCTACCCTTAATCAATTTCCATAATTTGTACAACAGCAACACAACTACGCGTGTGGAAGCTGAGGGTAAGGGCACTTTTTAAAAAAGGATCAGTAAGCAGGCAGGTAGCAGTAATTGCCTGTCTTCACCCTTTACTCTGATAGTACACAGAAACTCCCTCCTCCATCCCAGCCACATAACCGAAATACACGTAAAAACCCACCGCCGAAAGGCCGCTAATGATGTTGCTAGTCACAGCGTAGCTAAAAGACCTCTCATGTTTCCACCATCAATTAAACATCCACTGCTTTATAATCAAGTTATGGCAGCCAATGTTTTACCCTGCCACAGCAACTCCTAACTTGATCCCAACTCTGTCCCGTATCCTGTAATACCCTGCTGTCAGAGAAATTTTAAGCAGCTCACACAGAAGTTTAAGTAAATGAACTGCTGACATCTGGAGTACATACATATATACCACTCTGCCTGATCTGTTCCCAGTGGCAAAAATAGGCACTTCAGCAGAGCCACCTAAAATCCGCAGCAGCTCACGCCAGAGTCTGGCTCCACATGCTCTCAGAAGCCCCAAAGCACAGACACTGACTGACGGTTTTAATATTTATGAACTAGAATACCTTAATCACACAACAAAAAGTAAGGCATATGGTAACACCCCGACAGAATCTTCCTATCTTTAAATTGATGCTGCCAATTGTTCACCACTCAATAACGCATCCCTTGGAAGAACGAGCAGATGACAAAACACTCGGACGCAGGAGTTTTAGGGCCACGCTCGGCAAAACCTGTCAAGGAAATCTGGTGCTTGTTAATGGAGAGCTTCTCTGTAACGAGGGGATTGTCTGCGGGGTGACGAAGCACTTAAGCGTCCTCCCTAAATGAGTACAGCATCCGCTGCTGCAGACGTGCACCCGAGCGGGGACAAAGCTGCTGTCAGGAGAAGAAGAAAGGTGAGATGCCCAGCGGCAGAGGAGGAGGATGCTCCTCAGCCCCCCCCTTTTCTAGGCAGCATGTGGGGGTTTTTCCCCCAAGCACCTCTAAGAGAAACGAAATCCCCCCCTCTGCCAGCCCGCCAAAGCAAGAGTCATCAAAACAACCTTCGCCACACTCATGGGAAGCTCTTCTCTCATGGCCAGTCTCTCCTCTGATTTTCCTGAACAAGCCGTGTTCAAAAGTAAAGAAAGAGCAAACACTTAGAAACTTGCTAATGCTTTGAAACAGGGGTCTGGGGTTCTTCCCCCTTAACTTTTGGGCTAAGATACAACGTGGTGCCATGGCAGCAGCAAGGCACGGCGTGCTGCCGAGCTGCGCGTGGCGCGAGGATAAAAGCATAAAGATGTCTAACTCTTCTGCTGGAGAAGCAGAGAAACCTCCTGGGAAAAGGAACCAAAGCAGCTGGCAGGCTTGCTGCGATCGCTGTTTATCCCCAAAGGCTCAGGTTACCCTTTTTAAAGGATGGTAAAGGAGAATATAAGATCAAAATCATTGTCGGGAAAGGACAGGTTCTTCTGAAGTGCACTCAGGTAAATTGAGACGATAGTATATGAAGAACTTGCGCATTTCACCAAATATTTTGTAGCAAAAGAAATTCAGCAAAGATACCAACGTTTCTGTCTGATCACTCGAGTAATCTCATTTTCTTACTCGCCCAGGTTATTTCAACATGTCCTTGCCATGATGCCTTTCTAGCCTTATTCTTTCTCCATACTCTCATGATCTTTGACTGCTCCTTTCTCCTCAGTAACATGAGCCTGAGTTGTTACCGGAGCTTTTTTCTGGGTGGTGGTGGTGCTTTTTCTAGAGTTCTTTCACACTATTTCTACACCTTTGCCTTTTTCGTCATTAACAGCAACAACAGCTGTGCCAGAAACATGACAAAGGGAGCTGGCGAATCCACCGTGAGCAATTACACTGCTCATTGTCAAGCTTTCTCATAGTTAAGATCTAGATTTTAGTCTACCTGAAAACCAACACGACTTGATTTTTTTATTTTAAAAAAAGGTTGTAACTCAAAGCAAAACAATGTAGTTATTTAGTATATTGTATCATACTAAAAAAATCAAGTATTTAGTAGAATTTCCTATTGATTTTTGCTGCCTGATGAATAAGAAAAGCACATGGGAACATACGTGTTTTTCATGGTATTCGGAGTTTAACTGTTCATTCATGGCAAGCCCGCCGCTAACTGTGGCTCTAAACATGGTGGTGTATGCGTGGCCTCTCCTGCCTCCTCCAACACTGTTACACCTGGACTGCAAAGCGTTGCAGCCCACGTAGCATCGCCTAAGGCAGCCTGTCACTCCGGAGTGGAAATAAGCTCCGGGTGTTTGATCTAGAGAGAGCTACCCCAGTTGCCGCGGGGGGATACGCGTGCAGTCATTTTCTGACTTGAAAAGGGAGAGCAGAGCAAGACATTCTGCTCCCTACACCTTGCGTCTTTCCGAGGGCTGCCTGCTTGCTGCAAAAGCGATGGGAAAGCAGCACCAGAGGAGCCGACGTAAGGTGAATCCCTGCAAGGAAAGCGGCGCTGGGACTTCAGTCACGATACAAGCAGCGCTTCTAGAAATGCGGCAAAGCATCTATGGTGTTGCTGAACAGCGGAGCTCAAAACTGCAGGAAAGCGAGCTTAGAAGACGACCTATAAAGCTGTATCTATTCAATCCTTCCCAAGGTAGCCAAACGGTATCCCAGGTCCAATTCTGTGCTTATCACCGTTAAACCAGAGCGCCAGAAGAAATCTACTGACCGGCATCGTTCTCATCAGCCACCTGCCAGGGTTACTCTCATTTATACATCTTCTCCCAAAGTACAGCTATGGCTTTGTGCTAAAAATAGTTCCTTACAGCCTGAAGGTTATTCTTCTCATCTCTGCACCTATGTACTGTAATTGTAGCGCAGCGGACGTGAGCAGGCTCACAGGGCTCTGCAACACGCATCCTCTAGCTGACAAAATATCAGCTAAGTCCAACTGTGGGGAAATCGCTTCTGATTTTAAAGCACTGCAGCAGCAGCAGCAGCTGAGTTTAAAAAAAATCAACCTCTCCTGGCTCTTTTCGGGTGTCTTCCTGGCACTTGAAATCTCTTTAGCCTGCCACAGGATTGCCTTTGTGCGAGGTTATCGGATTCGCTCGAGCAGGGCTGCTGCGCGGCTGCGGCGCTGCTCTTACCCCCAGCCTTCCCCGCAGAACCAGCAAAGCTTCCCACAGCCCTGGCCATGCTGGTGGGGGGCCCCCACTGCCCCCACCTTACACCCACCCCGCCGTCCGGCTTAGCACTCCGGCTGCGTCCTCGCAGCCCGGGAGGGATTTCCGACTGTCCTCCGATCCGAGACGGCTTTCTTTTTAACTTCGGCGGTGGCAGAAGTAATTTGAAGTTGAAGGCTTTTGAAAAATCCTGCCCTTAGTCGGTTCCCACCCTGGGTGATCTTTGGAGGTGCTCTGTGTTTGTCTGGCTACGGGTGAATGGCGAGGGAGGATGTACTGCCAGAAACACCGACGGGGGGAACATTCAACTCGGCTACGAATCCCTAACAAGCTTTGCCAGTAGAAAAATGGGAAAAGTCTCATGAAACGGCATCAATTATTGATTCAGCAGGAAGAAAACTGCTGGAACAATCCTACTCCTGCACGCACAAGTCAGGATTACCACCAGAGAAAATATTAAATAAGCATCAAGGAGCTCTGCGGAGGAAGCCTGGAAAAGTGCTACCAGTTCTTCCATGAATCGTGTCTTGGAGGAAACTGGACATTAAAAAAATAACGGGAAGGTGGCAAATCCACAATAAACGTTCAACTTTGCTGACCAGGTTGGTCGCGCGCTTGCGCGTGTTGCTGAACAAGCACCGTGTTGGCCCAAACCCAGGTGCCTTTCTGAACCAGAGCCGACAAGCCGGATCCCCAAGTCAAAACGGCATGACTAATTTTAGTGGGTTTTGCTCCAAATGAGCTTTGCAGCACCACTCGCCATTTTCTTAAATCATTTATCAGCTAGGTGATGGGAAGGGTGCAGTCAGCACTTACAATCCATTTTGAACCGTTCCCCAAAGAAGCTGCTGAAAGAGTCGAGTCCTCAGCAGCACCCGAGAGCAGGGAAGGAGGGAGGGAGGCTGCGCAGCTGGAAGCACTATATTCACTTTCCCTGCACTCTGCTAAATCGAGCATCGTTCCAACCCGACCGCTAATGTTATGTCAAAGGCCACAGATCTCCAACGCTCTACTTGCAAAAAGACACGGCAACCTGAAAGTCACCGCTTTCCTAAATGTCTTTTAACGCTCTGTTATCATCAGCATCACTTAAGCTTTATGGGAAATGAAAGCAATTCCTAAGCACGCACGGCTTTTATTGGATCTCTCCGTTTGCTCTCGGGCACGTTCCTGTGCTGTAGGCCTGTTTGCCTTGCCTTCTCGCAGAGAAGATTGCTGCACAGCCTGCGAGGCAGCTCCCAACCGCTGCAGTTTCCAGCCCGAAACGCAGGTGCAAAGGCAAGGCAGGAGACCAGCTCAGCGGGAAGGAGCAACCGCAGTCACCGGGGCCAAGGTTAGGTACGTGCCCCCGGACCTCCTGGCAAGATACTCAAAACCAATTTAAGGGACCAAGTCAGACTGATTTTCCTAAATCGCTCAGCATCAAGTATTTCGTAGAGGACAGAAAGCTTCTTCCTTTCTTTTGGGAGCACCTAGCACAACCGAGAGCATAGCTGCTCAACTACCCAGGGTAAGAGAAGTTGAAAAGGAGCACTTGGCTGAACAAACGCACCGCTTCTGCCCGCCACCCCTGGCACACTCTGCAAAGTAGTTTGCAGGCTTGTCCAAGGCAGGAGAATACCCAAGGCAAGTGGAAACTCCATTAAATGAGTCATTAGCTGAAGCATCAGAAACACAAAGCCAACCCAAAACCCATGATACAGCACTAAAATTGTAACTGGAGAAGCCCTTTAGCTAGTCACGTTACTGTAATGATGCTCCAGGCTCTGCAGAACAGCCTGCAAGGAACACGTAGGCACTGATCTTGGGAAGAATCTGTTTGCCCTTATGTGTCATAGTCATATTTGATCACCCATAGCCTAAGGAAGAGTTACCAACCAAAAACCTCCAGCTGTGTGAGCCGGAGTTCAGTTAAAACACACCACCTGTTCAGGAACAGCCTCCTTTGAAATTGAGGTTACAAGCCCATGAAAGCTTGAAATCAATTGCTCTTTGGGGACCGAGCTCTGCAGCGTGCCATATGGCATCAACAACTACCTCTGCCTTCGCACAGCACACCTCGGCGCACCGAGCGACGCCTGTTGACTTTGGCTACTCACCCCATCGGCATTGCTTGGATTTAAATGCCAGCTGCACGGGGGGAGCAGCCCCGATGAATTGAGATGGGACACGGCTAGTCCATTCCCACGCCATCTTACTCTGATTTTACACAAGGTAAAACTTGCAGCTACGCCCCATTTGAAAAATCAGCCCTAAGTGGAAGGAGGGCTGGGACAAAAGAAAAGCTGGTGGTGAAGTGTGAGAGCGTGACTCGTTTGAGCTCTTCTGCTACGGGCAGAGCAGCTGCCTTTATGGGATATCGCCACTGTCCTCACCTGACAGCGCCTGCCGAGTGTGCAGCAGGGAAGCCCCCACGTGCTTACAGCAAAAGGAGAAATAAAAGAAAAATGCTATTCAGGTCTAATGCCATTACATAGATACAGCAGATAACCAATAATCCCCGACTCATCCTTACAATAACAATATTAATAAAACAAAACCAGAATGAAAGGGCCATCCACTGCCTTCACCTAAGGAAGCTATAAACAGATACTAAGTTCATAACCTGCCTTCTGCCAGCCGTGCAGGATCTGAAGCGCGAGCTCGAATTCCCCTTCCCATTAGCAGCATTTAGCTGCTACTGTCAGTGGAATTGAGCGACCAAAGCAAACGCCACTGGCCTGGGAAACTGAGAATGCTATCTATCTGGCAAATATCAAGAATATAGTTTCCAGGCTTTTGCTTAAAAGCCCAGGAAGGCGGCTTTTGGCAGTCCCGCTCTGGGAAAGCAAAGCTACCAGGGCTATCCCATCCAGCGGGGAAAACATTCCACCCCTCCTCTTCTTCTTCATGTCCTTCACCATTTTACAGATCTCCCTCCTCTTCCCCAAGCCACACTTTTGCAGGCTGAAGACCCCTAGATGACATTTAGCGTCTCCAACAGAGAGCCCATTCCAACCTGCTCTTTTTCACTCTACCACGTACCGTTTCTAAGTTCACTATATTCAACAACCTCCAGCATTGCACTATTAAAAATAGCCAGCGCTTGATGTGGGGACGACAGGGAGGGGAGGAATCCATGTGAAGGTTAGGGTATGATTTGGCTGCAGGCTCCAGCTCCCGCGTAGCTCCGGGTGCAGCAAAACTCAAAGCCACTAAACGCAGCTCTTCCCCCTCAAAGCACGGCAAAAACCCGAGCATTCGAAAGAACCGCTGATCGTACAGATTACCGTCACAAGCCTAACTGCACACGCGGTGCTTTGTGTAACTAAGGGAAGGCTTAACGGTCCCTGATCACAGGGAAAAGGGATCCAGTTCCCCAAACTCCTCTTACATCAAAGCCAAGGGCAACACGGGGGATCTTCCAGCGTGGCAGGCGGCGCCGGGCTGCCCGAACAAAGGCTCGGGAGAAGAACTCCTCTGCGGGCGCGGAGCGGGAAGAAGAGGTGAGGGCTGCATTATTTAACAGAGGCCACTTAAAAATTCACCGTACCTTCTGTTTGCTCTGCGTAGGGGTATGCGTGCTCACCTCCTCACAGCGTCCTACTTCATCGCGGGGTACCCACACGTGAGCACAGACATGCAGAGCTTTTGACCTTCAGAAAGGTGAATTCCCCCAGGAATTTGAATCTGCCTCTGTCTCTCCTTTTTTCTGTATCTGTTCACATATACGTTTAAGATTACCTTCCATGAATGCTTACCTCAAGGGATACCATCAACACTCTGTGTTTTGTCTATGCACAGAACTCCACTACTACCCAGGAATGCTTTAGAGGCGCGCTGCTGATACACTGCGGGGAGAAACGATGCAAGCAAAACTGCTCTCTGCACCACGAAAAAAGGCCAGAGTAAACGAAACTCCAGTTAACTAAACTTCCTAGAAACTTTTCCTTTCCTTCAGAAAGGTGGCAGTGGTCTGTGCTGGAAGACAGTCATTTTCATTAGAGCTCCGTGGAGTGAAAGTAGGTCATCCAGGCTGACAGACCTAAAAATTAGGAATGTCTGCTTGTGACCGCGCAGATGAGGAACAAACAGGAAAAGCAGCAAATCGCTCCCACCATTAATCACTGGACTTCACTCCAAACAGTGGGATCCCATCAGCGCCTTCCCCGTCCATCGGTCCCCCAGGAAAGGCAAGAGGGTTTCTCTCAACAAGGCCAACTTCTTTTTTAACTTTAGAGCTGGCTTTGGCACAGATTCCCTGTTGATATGGAAACACCGTTTTGAATAAACAGTGCACACACCACAACAAATAAGAAGGGTTTTGTGCCTCTCTCTGACTGACCATATTCATTCAGAGCTGGTTTTTTTCCCATATAGGAGCCCTTCAAAAGCGGAGATAACGCCAGGTCAGTAAACTCCCCTTATATCAACATATATTCATTTCCTGTAGGCTACTGCATCAGCTCAGCAATAACAGGTCCCTGATAAAACAGGTTTTCTTTAAATGTCCCCTTTATTTTACATCTTGAGCGTTAAAGAAATCCTTGCGATTCAGCCATTCGGAGCTGCCAAGGACATTTTAAGAGAGCACGGCCAAAGGATTTCTCACGGGAGGAGGGACAGAAGTGGGAACAGCAGTGGGAACTTCCCTGGCTTCCTACGGTCCACTTGCACTATGGCAACAAAGGGGCTGATCGAGCCTGTACTTGACTCTTGTCAATCACTTTCGTTCACAGATAAAGCCGTAAAAATAATTTTAAATATTTCCAAGTTATTAAGACTACATGAATCAAGAGCTAACTAACAATCCTACCTCTAACACCATAAATGACAAACTGTCCCCTGGGCATTGCAAAGAAGACTAAAACCTTGTCCTCCCCAAAAGGTTGCTCAAACGGAGAAGGGATGCAGCTGCGGGCACGGTGCGGCTTGGGGTGTCTTGCACGGGCCAGGCAGAGCGAAACTCCAAGGTACGTCGCCAAAGGAGAGCTCAGCCCCAACACAGCTTCAGCAATACTAAGTACAAGCAAGGCCACTAATATTTCCCACAGATTAATCATGTGGGGACGCTTTTACAAACATTCTCCCCAAGCGCTTGTGACTCCGATACTGCAGCTACAGGCCAGTGTGTGGCAGGTAATTCGGAACTGGCTAGAAAGCTGAAAACCGCACAGAAAGTCCTATATTGCTGCGCACCGAAAATAAAGAGAGAATGGAAAAGTAACACTAGCAAAACGCCCAGGCAGCAGCGGGCAAGCAGCCGTTGTTATCTGTGCCGGCAAAGGCACGGATAGCGAAGAGCCGGGCAACCAGGAGCACAAAGGCAGCCTTCCAGATGCAGGAGTAATCCACACGGAGAAGTTTCGCCGGTGTAGCCGCCTCGGTCGGCTGTGTGGAGAAACCCCCGTTCTGTTGGTGTCCACAGCTCACACCAGCAAAAGGATGGCTTCTCGCCAGTACAGGTCTCCCAGTGAGGTGCTTCCAGCAGGTACGGGCTGTGGGTCTGCCGTGCGGACTTGCCGGCACGGCGTAATTGCACTGGTAAGCCCTTTGACCCGCAGACGAGCTTTTAATAAAAAGAAAATCAGAGAGGAGCGTGGGATGCCACCAGCACCAAAGGGTGAAGTTTGGGATGTGCCTGTGCAGGCTGCCCAGCGCTCTTCTTCCATCCCCCCGTTCTGGGCACCCTCTCTGACAAAAGGCTGCTTGCAAGCTGGCAGGAATTCAGGCAAGAGCAATCCAAACTAGGAAGCGGTCGGGAGACATCAATACATCAGAAAAGCTTATTTGCATTAAATATGTAGAAGATGCGTAACTTGGCTAAGATGCCCCTAAACCAGCAGAAGCGTTAGATCTTTTCTAACTCTATCTGGTTGAACCATCTACACGTACATACACGGGTACGTCCCCCTCGCCTGCCCTGGGTTTACTGGGTAGCTCGCCAGAAGCACCTGCTTTTTCTAGACCCATCTCTGCTGTGGACCAGGTTCGGGTAAACCACAAGGCTGTCTTTTCTGACAGCTCAAGAAACCTTCATTAGGTCTTTCAGTTTGCTGTTAACTAACATGGTGTTAAGCAAAAACCTCGAGAAAACGGCTCAGCCATCAAGAGCTGGAGGAATTCTCCTGCCCTGAGAAGTCCTGGTCTTTCAGACACCGCTTTGGTACCCCTGATGTATCTGGCAGCAGAGAGCTCAGAGCCCAGGAGAGAGCAGGAAGCCTAGATGCTGATTTATTAATTGGTAAACAGAAAAGAAAAATAAATTGCCCAAAAGTGCCGCCGCCGCTGCCTCTGCTCATCTATCTAGCTGCAAATGACCAGTATATTAACTGCAGCCAACACCTCATAAAATAAGACAAATGAAGGCAAATCACTTCTCCGCATTGCTGCCTCAGAATCAGCGTTCTGCCAACACAAATGCAGTGCATGGGAACACACCTCCTCCTCCCTAATTATCCTTATAAACTGCCAAAATGCCAAAGAAGCCCAAAGCAAAGCCATGATAAAACAGCAAAATCAAAATTCGGTGGCCTTTATTGAAGCTATTTATCATCAGAGCAGTTTGAGTCAGGGCCCTGGCGTCTTCCGCAAGATACTTGGGATGCTGAACCAGTCTCTTTTGCAATCTCCATGTAATACAGTCCAATGAATCAAGCCATCATTCTCATGGCAGAGAGGAGTCGGTTCATGCAAATTACCTGACTTCAATATTCATAAATAATACGCTCGTAACCACGCACAGCTGCTTGGGTGCTCAGCAGTGCTGACAGATACGAGAGCGGCAAGAGGAACGAATCAAAAGCCTTTTGTTTAGCTACAGGGCAAGCTTCCCACGCAGGCTGGAGGCGGAAAGGGAAAACTTCCTTCGGAGCTTCCCTTTTTGTTTTCCAGTTGTTACACCTCCTGCAAGACAGCATGTTTATCGAGCGTGGCAGTGAAAGTGGGAATAAAAGCTTTCTTCCCCTTTTCACTTCTTCCGCCACAAACCTTCGCCTCTGGTAGGCATCATTAAATACCCTGTTATGGCTTTTTATCCCAAGAGCTCAGCTGGGAACCTGATGGGCGAAAAGCTTTGTAACACTTTGGTGATCGTCAGCAGATCCCAATGCCCTGAAATAACAGCATAAGAGTAAATCAAGGCTGAAACGTCTCTTGGAGAAAATACACATACTTCTGCTCAACCAGAAATTCTGGCTCGCTGCTGCCTGCGGATGCTCTCTACAATCTGTTCTACGCAGGCGAACGCTGTCCGGACAGCACAGCCACATCGGCAGAGCTTTCGCATCCACACACTGTGCCGCCACGGACTGTAACCGACTCTGCGCTATCAAAATAAACAATAAAACACTGTCCCATTAATTTCCCTTTCCACAGACCACCAGTCGGGACAACCAGCCTAAGGAAGCAGCTGCTATACGCAGTCGAGGTAAGGGGGCACTGTGTTTTGTCTGTCACAGGCACATGAGATCCGAATCACTATTACTGATGCAACTTTGTGATGAGTGATCCGCAGCTAAAGATTTTCTGCAATCTCCGCATTTTGGTAATTGGCCCTTCCTCTTCTTGTTTCACCTTTACAATCACTTGCTTTCCATAAAGGGGAAAAAAGAGTAACGTGACATTTTGAATTCAGCAGACATCCCAACATTACAAGTACCCCAGGACTTTATCACTTTCAGATTTCCGCATCATTTTGTGATGTCACGCGGTCTTACTCTGATGGCAAAATTATTTCATTCAGTCTCAAATATAAGGGCGAGAATTACACAAAGCCAATAAGTGTCTTCTAACTCCACCACCTTCCACGGAGCAATCTCTCCTTTGCCAAAGCTGCTAATCTAACTGTTTATCACACGTCCGTAAACACTTTTATGTCAGAGGGGAAAGAGAGAATAAAGACAGACATTTAAGTTATGGTGAGAGTTGTTTAGGGTTTTTTTTAGTGAACAGCAGTACACTGAAATTGTGTTCAGAGGACAAGACGCCAGTAAAAGCTAGTGCAATGATCTCAGAATTATCAAAGAACAAGCCAACCACATAGGTCTTAAATAGTGCAGCAGGTTGGCTGCAGAGCGCTGGCTTTGTGCCTCCAGCCCCAGCTCCAAGCAGCGCTCGCCCCAGCCCTTGTGCGGCCGTCCCATCAGGCAGCGCAGGGAGCAGATCCAGACAAAAGTTAATGTAAAAAAGAAAAAAAATTAAAAAAAAAAAAAAAAAGCCATCATGAAATTACCAGTGCCAGGGCCAGTCATATGTAAAGAACGAGGCCAGTGGAGAACTTTTTGGAAACCCCCCATCCGTGAGTATAGCCTGTGTGTCTCTGCTCCCTCCCTGCCTTTCAGCCAGCGAGCGTCTCTCCTTTCCCTTCTAGCTGATGGCTCTTTGCCCTGGCAGCGAGGGAATGGGCAGCACTTTTTCGGCCGGTCCTTTGGAAAGAGCCTGAGCATCCTCTGTCCCTTCCTGACTCCAGCCTTTCCCAAGAGGGATCCTAAGTTCATTTTCTTTGTGAAGGAGCTTTATGGTAACCTAGTAAGAAGATTAACTCTAAAAACAGTATTAAGAAGGCAAAGAGTATGAGAAAAACAAAACAAAAGCAAGAACAAAGTATATCCAAAGTAAGCATAAAACCATCCTTTCCCTAAGGGCAGAGGAACCAAACTCACAATGCTCAATACAGGTAAACCTGAGTGCTACCTATGATTTTAATAAATCCGTATCTCTCCTTATTACCACTGCTTGAACTCATGTCAGCATGTCTTGGGACCACTGCAAACACTGTCCCTTACCCTCAGCGCTGTCTGTCTTCCAACTCATCTTTGCCATCTGCAAGAAAGCCACTGAGCTGAACGGGACATCTAACCAGGTTCATCGCCTGCGTAGCGAAGCAAAGCCCAGCTCCTCGTTAGACAGAGGTTGCAGTCAGGGGAAAGCTGAGGGTTCTTGTCTTCTCTCGCTCCTCTTGACCGCCTACCGTCCCTCTGTCCCTGGAGGAAGCCAATCCAATTGCCACCACCTCCATCCCGCGTTTGCCTTTGAAGACCGGCATCTTTCCCGATTCCTCTGCAGGGCAGGACAAAACAGGCCCTTGCAAAGCTCAGGGAGGATCCTCTGACAGATCTTCAGGGAAAACCTAAGCACGTCGAGTGCCCTCTGGTAGACTCCACTGCCATTCCTTCGGCCTGATCCCAAGCAATTTTAACGCTTCTCCACCCTCCTACGCCAGAAGCGCCCACCTCACCCAGGAGCTGCCACGGCACAAATGTACGAGAGCACAAATGCATCTGCCCCAGCTTAAGCCTCTTCACGGAGTTGTCTGTGTTAGCAGGGCTTCTTCTGCAGCTAGCAAGGCAATTGTCCAAGAGGCAACCGGCCCACCCGAAACCTGAACCGACTCCGCAATTCCAGCTCTCCGCAGGGACTGCAAAAGCAGCTCAGGAGACCAGGCTCGACAACGGGCACCTCAAAGAAGTGCCTATGTTTGGAGGGATCAATCTGGGCTTTTGCCTTTGCGGCTGAGGTCCCAGCTGCTTACTGCCCCTTAATTGGATTATCTAAAAAAACCCACCACAACCCAAGCCACCTGAAGGCAGCCTGGCCCAGGTGAGCACGCTCAAGCACTCCTGCCAGCAACAGGCCAGCTCTAAGAGGCGAGAGAAGTGGCCAAGCGTGTTAGATAACACGCCAACACATGCCACTCTTCTGCATAGTGTCCTCTTCTGACCTTCTCCGGGCTTGTTTTGTTGCCTCTGACCTCAAAGGCTATCCTTGGAAACCACCAGTTGTTGCAATGGAACTGAACAGAAAAATCCGGTACTCGCTACTGGTGAGGCAACTGCAGTACGCCAAGAGATCTGCTCCTGGTTTGGCTCCTCAGAGAACGACGATCCCAAACAAAGAACGATCAGGGTCACACAACGGGAGACGCCAGCTTTCAACTTGGACCTTACGACATCAAGGGGAAAGGAGCAGGGAAGCCACAGGTGGCTGCCCAGGACCTGCCAGCTTTTCCACAAGTATGCGAGGGAATTGTTGCTAAAGCAGAGACAGAGCACCTCAGGATGGAGAAAGTTAAGTCCCACTGGGGCTGGAGGCTGGTGCTTGGGTGAGAAGACTTTCCCAGGTAGGCTGAAAGTACTGGAAGGTATGGCTCCTTCAAAATGTCACAGCTGCTTCCAGCTAGAGGAGCGTACAGGGCAAGAGCTGTCCTAAGGCACGGTCCCGTGTCCCTCTCCACGTTGTCTTGTGGGTGACAATGGCAAAACCTGCCCTGCCAGCCTAAAAAAGGGAGGGCTTGAGGTCACGCTGCAACTACAAAGCGCTGGCCACCAGCACTGCTCCAGGAAGAGAGAGACAGAAACAAAAAGAGATAAAAGGGTAAAATCTTCTGAGGAGCACGTTTCACAGTTTGAAGAGAGAGCATCCAGAACCTCTACTTCCATTTTACTTAGGTGTCTTTCTGCTCCGTAAGAACATACTGAAAGACAGATTAAAGGAGTATCCTGGCTATAGTATCGTTACACTGTTAATTGCCCCATTCCAATTAGCATTAAAGGTTGCAGCACTGAAAATTAAGGATGTAGGTAGGGAGGAAAATTATTGAAGGTATACAGAAGTTTGTTCAAAGCCTTTCTTCCTTTAAAACACAGGCACACAATACTCTCCTTTATCTTTGCAAAAACAGTGATCGATGAAAGAGCTTGGGTCCCGGTCCTGCTCCAAGCAACTGTTATAAACTGACTTCAGCCTGCCGCAGTTCTTATACACACACAAATAAATAAAAATGGGCATAGCCTCTTTCTCCAGCACACTTATACCTCACTATACGGCCTCATTAACTGTCAGGCTTCCAGACTGGACCCCAACGTAAGGAAAGCCAGTCACTCTGCTGTCAAGGCAAGAAAATCTCTTATTTTTCCAGCTCCCGTTGTCGTAGCACGACGGATTATTCCCTTGCCTCCTGTGTGGCATGCTAAGTTCTGCTCCAGAAAGCTGCCAGGCATCACTGCAATTTCACAGACTTTATCAGGACAGGAGTTTCAGTCAATCAGTAACAAAAATTGAGATCTAAGGTGATTTCTCAGGCCGGCTTCGAAAGGCGTACGGTACAAGGGTTCCATTGTGCAAAGTTCATCAGCGGGACACGGGCTAATTAACTAAGCGGCTTTTTGGAACTAGTTAGTTTTCAAGTAACGGTTTTCGCTACAAACAGTCAGGCATTATCTGCACTGAAAGTTAAAAACTTTGGAGCGCACTTCCAAACTGGATTTATTAACAGATTTCACTATTAGCACTACCGCAACTTCTATTTTTATACAAAATTCTACACAAAAAGCCTATTATCTGTATGCATCCAGAGACATTTCAGCAGGAGGGGCAACTGAGACTGCACTACTGAGATTTATGAAGCCTGCTGCAACGTTCAGACCCAGTTTTCTGCCAGTCTATCTATAAGACCTCAATTATAATGTGATTAAAAATATAAAAAACATAGCAGTCTTTCCAAAGACAAAAAGCTATTTTACAATCCTGCTCTTTCCCCAACTATGGTTGCATATATTAAAGGAAACAGGTATTTTGCAAAACCAACCAACCAATACAGATGTACGCTACAACTTTTCATGACACTGAGGTCAATGCATAATACATTGCCCTCCTTCTCTTTCCGTGAAAGTATATTTATTTATATAAATATATAGATTTATTTTTTAAATATTTAATTACTCTGAACTCACTTTTCTACACTGATTGTGTTGCTGTGTCCCTTTAAGGCAGAGTTGCACTTACAAAAGATTGCAACCAGCCATCATTTGAAGGACTAGAGTCATTCTCAGCTGGCCAGCATTACTGCGCTACCCAAATAATTTTCCAAAGTAACTCTCATTTGCATTCAGAATAACCATGGGACTAGAGAACACTGAAAGACATGAAAAAGAAAAGATTCTCCGAAAGAAACAGTCACGCTTTGAGAATAACCCACTTTTTGAACCGAGACAAAGGTTTTTTTGAAATGTGCACAGAGACCTTATTCAGACAGCAGTTTTCTAAGAGCTGAAATAAACTCACTCTTACCCCTCAGACTCTTCAACTCTCGGAACGGACAAGAACACACACAAAGACAGCCCATACGATATGCCGCAAACAGCACCCTCGTCTAAGGGACTGGTCAGATTCATGGATACTTGGCACTAACGGCCGATTTTAACTATACTATTCATCTCCATTTTGGAGCTGTTCCTCCACGGTCACCTCTCTCAGCACAGTCGCCTTTCTGAAGCGATGCACAGTTGCACAGGGTGAGGCAGCATCTTCTATTCCACCGGCTCCCGTAGTAGGGACAAAATCCCCTGAATGCTCCTCATCTACCCCACCGCCCTTGCGAACACACGCCTGGAGAGCTGCAGGACCTTAGTTTCTGTGCAGACCCTTGCCGTAACCCCTGAAGACCCTCTTCTCAGCAGGAAAAGGATCCGACATACATCACTATCTGGCTATTTTCCCTCCTTTCTCAAGGGTATCAGCAAGGTGCCACGTACGTGGTGTCACTTGCTTCAAGCCTTGCAAGAGTTTAACCTGCTGTTTTCAAGGGCTGGCGCTTCAAAAGTGGAGGATCTAGTCACAGGGCTCGGAAATACTCTACTCACCTTGCTCGCCCTTTTCTTCTGCTTCAGTTTTATGGCAGAGAGCCCCTTTCCCCAGCATCCAGCTCCTGACCATACCCATCACCAAGCGAAGTCTGAACCCGAAGCTTACCTGATCTTTCTCAGGCTTGTCGGAGATGTCATTCAGACTGGTGGAAGTCAGGTTTCTGTGAGTCATGGCTGGGCTGCCTGTAAGAACAATGTCGACACCAGTTAAAGCAACTCTTTCGATCCAGTCAGAAGAACACAGAGGCTCAGGCTACAGCAACACCCTTCCTTGCACGAGGGAGGTTAATGTGGGGGATTTAAGAACCTGACAGGCTGCTTTCTATGACTTTACGTGGCACGTGGGCTATTAAGATGCTAACGCTTTGTCGTCTCTGACCCTCCGAGTTCCCGTGACTCTTAGGACAACAAAAGAGTCGAAGGACTTTCCAGAATTCCTGCCCGTGGGAGAAAAAGCAAAGCAGCAAGAGGCTGCAGACCCTGATGCTGCCGGGTCACCCAGGACCCAGGCTCAAACCCATCCCTCGACAGGGCTGGGACCCTCGTGGTCACCCTGACCTGCAAACCTTCCCCTTAGCTCTCCTCCGTTGAAGGCATCTGCCCTACGCTCCTCAGCATCCCAGACTTCGGTACGCGGCTCACGCAGGGAGGGAGGTGGGCAGCTCTTGGTCCTTCGGAACAGCCAATAATTAAAATCTACCTTTCGTCAAGCAAGCTCATTAACTAAGCTCATGAACCTTAAGCCTTTTACTGATTGAAACAACACGTGCCCCACGCTGATAGGCCAAAAGCCACCAATTCCTGACACCAGATACCCCGGAGAGATGAAGGAAACCCCCAGAGACGAAGAGCTGAAGCAGTTCACCTCCATTTCTTTTTCCAAGACCAACTGCTCGACTGCAAACCTGACACGCTGGCATTCCAGCACTGCAAAACAGCTAGTAAGGAGCTGCTTGCTCCCTTATGGACTACTTAGCCTACTTATTCTTGCATTCTCAGAGACTAGCAGAACATATGGAAATAGTTCTAAAGAACTTGGAAAAAGCCCCATGATTTCAGAATTCAGTTCTACAATCCCACTAAAAGCATCTGTAGTTAAAACTGAAGAAACTCAGAAATAGCCATAATTGTAAAAGAAGAAAAAAAATTAAAAAAAAAAAAAAAAAAGACAAGACTTCTGGGATGGATACAGTATCATAAACCACAGCGGTCAGTATGCATTTTTTTAAATTATTCTGAAATTTTCCCATCCCTTCTCACCCATGCTCACAGGAACCAGAAGCATAGCAACAGGAGCTGTTACCACAGAGTTTCTGACCATGAACATAACTGGAAAGACAGAAAATCCTCAAAAAGAAATGGCACTGAGGCATTTCCCAACTTGGGCCATATTTCGAGACAATATTGATTAAACTTATGCTTTGATATTCATACCAAAACAAAAGTCCAAGTTTTCAGTGTTCATCAGCTTCCAGTGCAAACAAGCTCTATAATAAATCAGCATACCGAGAAAAAAAATAAAAAACAAAACTAGGAAGAAAAAGATCTGGAGTTGGGTTTTCTTTACAATATATTCATCGTATGTGGAGTTAGCCTTAAAGCATTCTTTCTTATGAGCCACTTGGAATCACAATATACTTGCTGTGTGTTACTGTCCCATCCAGGAACGTCAACACAGCAAGAGCCAAGCACAATTAGTTAAATCAGATATTATAAAAGGGGGGTCCCCAGCTTTCCTCTTCCTGGTGTTATTGCAAGCCAGATTTAAGACCCCACCTATCTCTACAAAGTTTTTACAAGCGTGTTTACTCATAGAGTGAGAAATGCACTTGGAAGACTGGTTTAAGCTACATATATTAGTAACCATTCTCCTAATTAATTATGAGCAAGCCAGAGTTAGAAATGTCTACAAGTTTTGATTGAATGGTTGATATGAATCTGTAGGTAGGAGATAAACACATAAACAAAACAGGAAAAAAGCGATCAAACTTGCTCAGGTATGTTGTGTCTGTTACACGGCGTAGGCATTACTTTGTTCATAACACCTTCTGTGCTATGAATATTTAATAAATGTTTCTATTTGGTAAAAAAACAAAGCTGGACAAAAAAAACCCCAAATAAACCCAGGTTATTGTAATCCTGAAGCCCCTTACTGAAACCCAGGGCTCCTTTTTCTTGTATGGTGCAATTAGTTATCTTTTAAAGGTTGCACAGACAGTGCCAATTCTGGGAAATCTTTGACAAGCACATAATGTACCCGTAAATTAAAATGAAAGATTGAAGCTCGATGCAGAGACACACATGGCTGCTTTGCAAATCTGAGCCAATAATATCAAATAAAGCATCAGAGAAGCACTTTCTTTAAAATGCGAAGCTTGTTCACGCTGATAATTGGTGTCACGCAGCTCAGTGAGTCAAAGCAAAGTTCCTATCGGTTTCTATTACCTGAGCGCTACCGAGTGAGAGAAATTAAACCAGAAAGTCTTTGGCAGAGTTAAACAGATCTGGAGAAGTGCGGAGACCTGCAGAGATGGGAATACTGGTGGGCTGCTCTCCGAGCTGGGTATCCCACACTGCCCAAGGCCAGCTCATGGCTCTGGTGGAACAGCATTGCAGAGGTGGATTTCCTCTTGGTCAAGCCTTACCATGAGACCTCTTGAGTCCTGGCATGGCTAACGACTCCAGCTGAGAAGGAACTAAGTATGGCTTCCAAAAAGCCTTGAGCAAGGGTGGAAAATTCTAATGATTTTATTTCATACAGTTGTCGACTGCTGTTTCAGTGCATTTTGTTCAGAAGAGCTGCATGATGTAGCTGTAGAGAAAGGCACCTGCTGAAGGTATCCCTTCATTTTCTGCAGGCTGCTTTGATGGTTTTCCAAATTTCTAGGTCCAGTTCCGGAGTAAACAGACTAAAATCAGGTCCCACAGCTTTCACAGCTGATATTTTTCCAGATTACAACATTTGTTTGCTTTGTTTGTTAGATGTCCAAGGCTGAATGTTTCCTAGGAGATAACTACCCTTCTTTCTAGAGAAAGCAGGTAATGACATTACCGCCTCTTGCTAGCAGCCTCTTTCACCCTGCACAATCAACATAACCACATCAAACTCACAGCAGCTCTTCTTGAGGCATCCCATATTTATTCCAGACCTGGACAGACCAAAACACTTGTCTGCCTTTCAGACAAAACCCTGCACGAGCAGCAGCACGAACAGAGGGCTCTCAGGAAACTCCTCTTGTCACAGTAAAGGGTGTCGGATGAGGATCGTCCCCCTCCATGCCCATAAATCCCTCGCTGGCAATTCAGCACTGCTCCGGTATTTTCTCTAAAGAAACTGCTTGTGCGGTAGCACTCCTATTTCAGTGACAGAGCTCCTACCAGGACGGAGGACCAGAGCCCGAGAAGAAAGCAAGCCTGCACCTGCAGTCGTCCCTGAGAGTTATCCCCACAAAGTGCTGGGAGCACGTTAGCCAGAGCTCCAGCTTCTTGGCACAACACACCGACCTTACTCACACCCTTCTTCCGTCATCAGACTGGCCTTGCATTAAGAGATCTGAGCACCAGAACTTTACAACGTACCCTTTGTTCTTTGGAGGTGGAAAGCGTCTCACGATCCCAATTTAAATAGGGCTCTCCCAGGCTAAGATGATTCGTATCTCCATCTCCTTGCAAGAAAGTCTACACTTAATGCTGACAGCCAAAACCTCTTGAGCACGTAAAATGTGACTGTTCTCCCCTAAAGTTTGGTGTCTGTGCATATCGTCTTTTGAAGATGCCTTACAAGGTCTTCAAGTAGAGACTAGTCCCACTCAGTACTGGCTTGGACAATCTCTACAACACAGACTGGAAACCGCAAGCTTCACCTTTTACCAGCTTTGCTGACCTAAGGAACTTGACAGTATCCCAGGCTGCATTTAGAAGTTTTCCCCAAATCCCTGAATTTATCTTGACTGCCAAGCAGTGTCACTAAGAGAAAGATGCTCCCAGAAATGCAAGACGCAACACGTGCAATGTTGGCTTGAAAGCCCTTTGGCTTCGTGGATGCCGTGGCCCAAATCTGTACAGCTTAAATCCCTTCTGACTCAGGTTCCTAACGGCTGTGCACCTTTGAAGACCCACAGCCAAGAAGGACATGTCCAATACTCATTTTTTTATATTTGTGTAACAAGCCTGCTCGTAAGAGCAACTCTCTGCAGCAGACTGAACCCTGTGGAGGTTACGGTGACACAAGGGAATCTCAGTCTCTGGGGTAAGCCTAGCAATACCACTTCTGAGTAAGACCTGAAAGAGGAGGAAAAGAACCCCAGCCTTAAAAACTTTGGAGTCCTCGGGTGAGCAGCTTCTCTGAACCGAGAGGAAATACGGGAGCAGAAGGAAGCAACAAGCCCTCAGCCTGCGGGGCTCTCAGAGCCCGCGACGAACCAGGGGAGTGAAAAGTTTCTGCTGCCGAGAGCTCAGCCAAAGACTTTGGCACACGACGTTCACCCTTACGCAGTCTGCTAACCAAGGAGAATTTCCCGATTCGGGCCTAATTTATGGTACTGTCTCTGGCAAAGGCGACGCGAGCCTCTCCTCGGTGGTGCTCGGTCAAGTACCGGTGCAAGGAACAAGGCAGGCAGTCCAAACCCCTCCCTGGTATTATCTCATGCTACTAACAGGCTCGACAGTCACCTTTCACGAGGAATATCCTGAAATTGAGGCTTCTGTAGAGTGCTATGGCCTATAAAGCACGTCTCTGTGCCATCGGTGCAATAAGCCGTGCCCTCCTGGGGGCACAGCACGCTCCTCTGTGACCAGGAGCTCCCGATGAATGAAGTTTTACAAAGGATAATCAGAGAGAAGAGGGGCCTGCTAGCTGCGTGATAAGGGGAGCCTATTTTTGCATGTTACGTATACGGAAATTAAAAGTATTTAAGCTTGTTGCGTTTACCATACTGCACTGGTGGCGAAATTCACAAAGCCCTTTTAACAGCCGAAGGATGCTTCAACAGATGAAAGAAACGCCACTAGAAGGCTGAGGAGGGAGACCGCCGCCTGAAGGGGGGCGCGGGCTGACCTACCTGCTTCATCCCAGATGAAGGAAAAAAAAAAGCAAACCGGAGCGAAACAGAGCAGCGGGAGAGCACCAGTGGAGCGTAACACGGACAGCCAGAGCAGCAGCCATTCCACAAGGAACACATTTGCGGCCATCCCGCCGTGAACGCGGCAGGGAGCGTTAGGAGAGCGGCTGGTGCGAGTGACCCCGTTCCTCTCACGCTCCTCTCCCCCAGCCCACCCGCCCGTACCCCTGCCCGTGACTTACTGAGCCATCCCACGCTGGGGCTGCGCTGCACTTGCATTTCATCGTCCAACGTGCGGGTTGCGAGGCAGGGCACGGAGCTCTCGAGGGGGCTGCGTGCTTGTACGGTGCAAGCAGGAGACAGTAGCAGCGGCAAAGAGGAGGAAGAGAGCAAAGTTGAGAAGTCAAAGGAAAAAAATAAATCAAAAAAAAAAAAAAAAACAAACGCAAGAAAGAAACGCTCAAGCAATTGCACAAGCAAGCCAGGTAGGAGACAGAGTGTTTGAACAGTTGCAGTTACACGCAAGTGCACCTTTTGCTATAGTTCGGCGACCAAAGTGGTAAGCCCGCTCACTTGGAGCACGACATCTCCTCCGTAGCTCCACCTTTCAGCGCTCAGTTGGCAGGTCTGGAGCCAGTTTTCCATCCCTGGTGTCTAAAATTCAGGCATCTTAGAAGCGGATTTCAAGCACCTGAGTAAGGCAGCTGCAGTGCCCGTTGTGCTCAGCAGTCCCGAGCTGCGGTGCGGTCAGTGAGGATGGCAGACACACAGCGCTTTTGAAAAAAAATCAGGTTACGTCCCTGTAGGAGCCAACTCTGAGCATCCTGAGAACATCCTGACCACGTACCGCACCCAGGCACGCCAATTCGGGCTTGGAAATGCGTACCGTAGTCTGCAACGCTGCAAATAATGCAAGCAGCTAAATACATCGGTGGGGCTTTTCCAAGCATTCCTTGAAAAATATCTCATTTCTAACTCAAACTTCTCCTGTGCTGGTATTATTCGGCTGATGCCATCATTCAACTCTCTAAAGGGACTGAGGATGCAGTTTGTACGAAAAACATTTAACCGAATAAAGCTGGACTCTAACATAGCATCAAACCTTTAGAGGAGAAAAGTTTTCATCTGTTGCTAGCTATCCTTCTCTCAGTGCCTCAGCCAACGCATTGCAGACAGCCTAAGTGTTATTTAACTCAACTGTTTCCAAACTACGCTGTCAGCGCAGCGAAAATAAATAATGTTTGTGAGGTGTTTGGGCAGCGCAGACACCACTCGCATGGTGATGGGTAGCATGCCATTATTTACGGCGGTTAAACACTCACACTTAAACACGTCACAGTTTTCTACAGCCTCTGCCAGCTTGGTTTTAGTACAGTTCGACCGCTTCTCTTGCACGCTTTTGCCAAAGGCTCTCGCAGGTGTTAAATTATACAAAATGCTGGCGGGCGGGAAGCTTTTGAACAAAAACGTCAGATTGCATAGCAAATGTCACCACCGAAGCACTGATAAACATCGATTAGACAGTCCTCAGGCACCTGCATAAGGAACGGTGACCACGATTCTCATTTTATACAGTGGCAAACCCACGGCAGACCTGCGTTACAACCCAGAGGTGTGCCAGCTGGGCAAGGGCTGCTGGAGAGCTGCTAGCGTATACGCGTTATTTATTGCAGGGCTTCACGTCAAGTGCTGCACCCTGTGCCAGGAAAGGACACAAAGAACTCTTAGAAAAGCCAGACAACAAAACAAGACGCACAAAAAACCTGTCAGAAAACCCTGCAGGAGTTCAATTGAAATGTAAAATCGAAATGTCCTTGTCGAACACTTCATACGGCTCAACGTTCTACCAATAAAGGAAACGAAAAGGGCGGTGTCTTTGTAAGGTAACTTTGAGTAATCACTCGGCACAGCTTTGTCTGCTCGGCATTATTATTTTGATAATCATCTTTTTCCTGCTGAATGGACAGCAAAGGAGTGTTTTGATTGATCCTCCTCCATCCGATGGCACACAAGCAACTACCGTCTTTTGCCCAATTTCTTTCCCAAGAGCAAAAGGATTTCTGAGAAAACATCCTCCCACAAGGATGATCCAAATATCAATCTTTATGACGCAGCCAAGAATAAAAGGCACGCAGCGCACACCTTTGCTGCTGAAACGTTCCGTGCTTCTGCCGATCTGATTGCTACCGAGTCTTATCTTCATAAAGAGCAGTGAAATGGAAGGAGGGGGCGGAGGACGACTGTGCTACCAGGGGCCACAGAGCCGCGGTCATCCCTGGCGAGGTTTGCCAAGGCAGAGGGAGCTGCCGGAGACGCTCGGGGATCGGTCACGGCGGTCGCGGGGGCGGGAGGTCAGTCACCGTTTCTTAGGTTGCCGAATTTCTGCAGGCATTTTGCGTAACTGCACAGGGCTCAGTCACCTCAGAAGGTGGAAATGAGAATGCGGTGATAGCCACAGACTGGGGTGCTTTATAGAGAAAACCCCAACAACGCACAACGGCGTGAAAATGCACTCCTTTTCACAGGCGAAGCCTTAGCGACTTCTGCTCATTTACCTTTTTTCCTGCTTTATGCACAAAGAGTATCCTAGGACACATCCAGAAGTTTTAATTACGGTTAGACATAATCCCAGAACAGGACTTTATACAAGCTTATCATGAAGCTAAGGAAGGCACAGAAAATTTTAGAGCCCCTAAGATTTAGTTATTTAAGCGCCCTGAAATAACTGAGATACAGACACCTTTGCAAACCATGGCCCAGGGGATATTTTCAGATTTCAGATATAACAAATGCTCTTGAAGAAATCTGCCATAATTTAACTTGGGTTTTAAGCCTAACTGCCCTGAAAAAAAACCAAGAAGGAAAAATCATGGGCAGAATCCATGCTAATGACATTGTGCTAAAGTGTTTCCTAAATAAATGGTTTTGAAAGTAATTTAATACGATTAGGTACCTATCAAAATCATAGGTTCCAAATCAATTGTGATTGCCCAGTGAGAGCCAGTAAGTTGCACAGTATTTTTACACATAACCTACAGCAGGGTCTGCTTCAGCTTCAGCAGAGATGGTTTCATTAACAACCCTTAACGAACACACAGTAACCATGCCCATTAAATGCGCAGGGTGCTTTGTAATTTACATCCAAGCGTTTTATGGGGAAACTAGAGGTGAGAAGTTCCCCCTTTTAAGAGCGGCCGTGAGCGTCAGTCGAGCAGAGAGCCAAGCTGCTTCCCAAATATACCAGCCCCTAAACCTACTGTGCAGAGGTGAGAAGCAAGCGATGCACAGAGGGGCTGCCGTTCTCGGGAACCCGGCGGCACCATCAATATTGGATGAAAGTTTCACTGACGCCGAAATGAAAGGTAGACACTGAAAGGAAATACCTACCTGGAAAGAAATGCTAGGGAAATTTATGAGCGCTCGGGGCTGATGGCACTCTCATTATTGTGATTAGCCATGTCGAGAGACAGCTGCACTCCTGTTGGCCTCATTAAAGTTGAATTTGTCTAAAGGACAAATTCTACCTTTAGAAGCACATGAGAGGCACTCACTGAATTCCAGGGAGCGTGGTATAACTCGATCAAATACATTCTGGAGTTACTTTTTCATTAAAGTCTAAATAATAAATAACAGTAACAACTATTCATGAAGCATTTCCCTTTGTATGTAAGTCTCTCCCCCTCCTGAAGTCTCAGAGCACTTGAGCTGTCAGGGAACATAATGCATCATATATTCTCATAACACATGCACATCCCAGGTGGGGAAACAGAGGCAAAACAACACGAAAGGAGTGGCTGAAGGTCAGCCAGCGGGCTAAGCAGAGCCAGGAAAGAATTTCTTGAGAATCAGTCCAACTGAGACAGGACCTACACAGACCCTTCGAACAAGAAAAAAAAAAAGAAAGAAAAACGAAGTCACCTAGGATCTGAGCAAAGGATGCCCTTAGCCATGAAAAACAAGCAGGGGCTGGAGTGAGAACTTAGACCAACGCCCTTTGTCAGCATCACCCTTCCCAGGATAAGCATGCTATTATTTTCTCTTTAACCAGCCCTGAAAGTCTAGCTCCGTACAGCAAAGGGACAGGGCTTACCGTCCAAGGTATAGTTAAATAATATACTGAGCGTGATTTACCTTCAAACCCCCTAAGTAAGTTTTAATTTGCCTTTAACACCCTGAGGTTTTGATGGCTCCTCAAGGAGTGACTTCAACTGCGGAAAGGAAGAATTCGACATTCACCAGCTGCTGAAAAAGGGAGGAAGCTGTTACAAGCATAAGGTGCAGTAAAAATAGATGCGACACAGAGGTGGAAGGTGGATGCACACTGTAAACAGCCCATTTTAACCCCTTCAGTCGAGACTTTTGTTGTGTCCGAAGGAGGCACTAAGCATAGCGATGCCATACAGTCAATCCTAAAGGCTTCTTTACATTTCTACACTTTAGGAACTCACCGAGACAGGTACTCGGAGTAAAACACTAAACCTGATTACTTGTTCAACTGTAACGTCAGAAAAAAGCCTATAGTTGCCCAAACCCAACAGTCAGGAGTCTACCGGCTCGTCTCCCACACAATATGAGAGTGGTTCGGTCTGAGTGTGGAATCACGAGCGTGCCGTGGGCCAGCCTGGAAACATCTCTCCGTGTTACCGCAACCCTCGGTGTCCCAGTGCCTACCTGCGGGAAAGGGGCTTGGGGCTGCACAAGGTGACTGAAGCACCCGAGCGACACGTGCTGAAGACACGTCTGTCTTATGTTTTGCCTTCCATACAGCACAGCTACTGTCCGTGACCCTTCTCCTCCTCCTCAAAGCAAACCTCTTCATCTTTTCAAAGGTCCAGAAAGTGTAGTAGTCACGGAGGTGGTAGCTGGTATCTACAGATACCACCGCGAATAATGCTTAAGCATTTTACCTGCAGCAGCCGCTTCCTCCTTTTAACAGAAAGCAGATGGCTCCCGTACAAACCGTGGGGAGGACACAATGGAAAGCCCCAGAGCACGTGCTGGAAAGAACGTCATTTCATAATCCCAACCGAAAACAAACACGAGCGGCTCGCTGGGTGCCCAGCCCTGACCCGACAGAGGCATCCTCCCGGGATCTGAAGTGCCTGGCTGATTCAAGGGCAAAAAACTGAGGCACCTACAGATTTCATACCTGAGGCTAATGGGAAACGAGCAGGGGGGCTTGAGGAGCAACGGTTACCCAATTAGCAAGGTCTCTGCTCAAGGCTTGTGAGAATTTGCAGGCCAAAAGCAAAGCTTGGCAATGCCCAGAAGCACCTTTCCCCTCCCTGGAAGAGGCTCCCCTATCTTCAGCAGGTACCAAGCACCTCATCTGGCCACGCTGAGCTCCTTCCCCAGAACTGGAATTCCTTTACAGTGCTCTCCAAAGCACAGTCCCTCTCTTTGCTCCATTGGACTCCTGCAGGGATATTCACCAAAAAGCTGCACACCCAGGACACTCCCGTGATTCATGTTATTGCGCCTTTCTGTTATTCGCTTAATCGCTGCATTATTAAGGCACTGGTACATGACAAGATGCATCGTCAAGAGCAATAAATATTCTTCACATGCACATACACACCTGTTGCAAAAGCAAAGGATGATAAAAAGTAGGAAATATTAATGAAGTATGACAACAGGTTAGGGAGGAATGTTAAGGTGAGTTTTAGAAGCAGAACACAGAAAGCTAAGAGGCCTTAAATATAGCAAGAAGAAAATAATTTCTTCGCTGGCTTTTGTTTCTGGGTATTTTAAAATGGCAACTTTTCGACAAATTCCCAGTCTGCAACAGGAGGCAGTTGACAGAGCTCCAAGACATGACAATAGGCTTTCTCTTTTTTGATTACCACTAGTAAGAAGTCTGCAGATCTCAATGTATGGGTAAGTACAGAGTGGCTGCCAAGGCCTCTACAGCTGTCTGCATCCACACGCATTTACAGACACCGCTATACACATGGCACTATCTACTATACCATTCTTAGAGAGAAAGCAACATGTTCACAACATACGCCACAAAACAATTTTAGGATGAATAAAGCAAGATGGAAATCAGCTTTACCCACACTGGACAATGATTGTATGGCAATAAAATGCAAGCTAGGCGTTACTATCACGTAATTTCTGATTACGAGTGCCATCGACACCATCTGTTACAGAAATCGAACGCGCATCAAAGCTTCGTCTCTGCCCAAACGTTTCAGATCATTGGCCTTTTAGGTTCAGGCATGGCTGGAGTTTTTTGTAAATCTCTCTTTCCTGCCGTCGTTCCTACATCTTCTCCTACAGGCCAGCTGCAAGAGCATCTCTCTGCCTTTCCCTGTGCCTCCTGCACCCTGCTGCCCGCCTGCCACCTCCCCTCCTCTCCCAGTCAGTCCAGTGAAGATACGGTTAGAGCGATGTGCCACGGCCAAAGCAGCCTTCAGAGCCCACCGCTGACGTGCCATCAGCATGGGTCTCGCTACGCTAATCACGGGTTAGAAAAGCATCGTCAAGGCAATGCAGTTAGTTTTCGGCGGGCAAGTTTGGTGGGTTGCTTTAAAAGGGAAGGCTATAGCCAGTTAGCCTCTGCATTACCATTATCGGGGTTGGTAAACATCCTACTTGCACTGGAGACGGTCTTTCCAATGTCAGCCAGAGAGCGCAGGTTGGATTTCTTGGTCTGGTGCCGGTGCTTCCTGAGCAGCGTGTAGGTGACTTTGTCCTTCAGTTCCAATTTCAGAAGCCCCGTCTCGATCTGATTGTCAACGATCATTTCTGTCGCACGCAAAGAAAGGGGTGAGGGAGATGAGAGGACAATTAATCACAAAGCACAAAACTCAGCTGCGTCAAGGGAGAGCAGGGGGAGAGAGAGGGATCATTTTCACCCTACCTTTTTGAAGGGTTTCCTTCCCATCTCAAAACCACCACCGGATTTCACCATTTTATTTTCAATGGGAATCTCTGTTAGACATTTCTTTTGAAATGGAACGTAAGCACTTCCATCCAGCAAACCCCATCAGCCACCGACACGCACCTATTGCACCGAGACTCCCTTCTGTTATTTTCGTACACACCACTGGAGCCTGTTGCAAATCCACTGTACCCAGGATAAGATGGTTCTTAGTTCAGAAAGGGAATCTGCTCTGACCCTGTATTTTTGTGAAGAAGCTGCAACTACACTGCAAGTTCCAGTATGCTCCTAAACGTAACATGGTAAAACTTCCATCAGATTCAACAAGGCCTGAGTTCACCTCGCAGGCCCCCAGTAAAACCTAATCTAACAACAGGAAAAAGTCCTGGAGATGAGTAACTAATTAAATCACTCACTCTCAGAACCGAAGTAAAATGACGGCAACTACAAAAGGCAGAACTTGCTCCAATTGTCACAGGATGTGTTATGCGGCTTTGCTTTTAACTGAATCAGCACGAAAAAAGGCTCCCAGCCCACTGCAAAGCCTTCTCACTTTCCATCAAATCTCTCCTTTCTGCTCCCCTATCCCAGAGGAGAAAGAAAAAAAAAAAAGGTAGCCAGATTTATTAAGAATCTCTATTGTGCGTTAAATCTCACATTAAGTTGTTCCCTTGATTATTTCAGTTAACGTGCTGTCCCCCAGGGGAAAGTGGCAGCTCTTATTTGTCTACTGGTAACTTTTATTTGTGCTAATAATAAAAGTTATGGAAAAGGGGAGGCAGAACATGCATCACATTTGCTAACTCAGTGAGTCAGAAAGTCATCCTCTGTATGCTGCCCAAAAAATTAATGCCTCTTCAAATCACTAGGGCAAAAAGCCTAGTTCTTCCACCCAAACTCAGAAAGGGCCGATTATGTATATATATATGGATGTAGGTATGGTTATACAAAATGTTTGGCAAAAGGTTTATTTTTGTAAAGTAAGCTTTTATTGTTCCTATTTTTTGTTAGTGATTTTTGGAACACTTCCTTCAGAACGACATGTCTGTCTTCATCAAGTTTATCCTTCTCCATCTGGCAAGTATTTCTTCCTTTCCATGTTTCTGATACAACACAAATCAGCAAAGAGAGCTCCCTGAGTTTTCCTTTCCTGTGCATCACTACTAGACACCAACCAAGCGATCATGATCAAATAACTCTGGAAACCACGTCTGCAGGCTTCTTGGACATCCCTATCTATCTGATTAAGGACCCGGACCAGCAAAAATACCCCACTCAGGACAGTGGTACAGCAAGAGCAGCTACTGATTTGTAATTTAATCTCCCAGGAATTTGATTTAATTTGGGTGTTGAAGAAGGATATTGAAGGTGACATCTTGAAGCAACTTCAAAAAGAAATTTAATGTCTGAGGGTTAAAGTTGCGGACCACTGACATCAGCGGCTATCTTCCAAAGCATGTTCAGCTTCAGCATAAAACTTCAGATGTTTTCAGTGGTGTTTTTTTAAACTTTGCAAAGCAGTGCATTTGGATGCACAGACGCTAAAATAAAGGAGGGTAAATGGCACCAGAAGCACCTACAAAACAGCTCAAAACTCTGTAGATAACATCAGAGGCAGCTTTTGTAATTCCAAGTCTTACAAACTAGTGCAACACCCGATATCTGATCATTTCATGCCAGGACAATTTTAAGCCTGCTTCCTGAGATTATAATTCAAAACACTGAGTTCTGTGGGGCTTTTATTTCATTTTGCTCTTCTACACCTCTTCACATAATGGCTTCTAAACTCAGCGTTTTGGCTCAATGTACCTCCGCTGAATGGCTCGCTTCAAAAATTTATTTTTGTAAGCCTTCTCGCACGTCATCGGGAACACGGTATAGCTCTCAGCAATGTCACAGAGTGTCATCCCGGGCCACAGCTATTTTGACTGCAAAAACCATTGCCATCCTGTTCAGCAGAGCGAAGCATGGGCTGGTACCGTGGCTGCTCCTCACTCTCCTTTGCCGGAGGGCAGCAGCCCACCCTAAGCAGACCCTCACCTGCCTTCGGTGGCCCACCCCGGGACCTCACCCGAAAGCAGCCTGTGGTCCGACCGCGTGGGCCAAAAACTGCAGTCTTTCTGCCCAAAACGGTACTTGCTGGGTATCTCTGTCCCAAGAGAGCTGGCCTTTTATGTGCTACATTTCTGGTAGTGAACATAAATTAAGTGAGTGTATGCTATTCCTTTCACACACACGTAGCAATATCTTAGGGTATAACTGAGGATATGTACTTCAGGATCCAAATGGTCCTATATGATCACCAAAAAACAGTTCAGGGTAAGCACTAATTATCCAGTAATTATGCAGTAAAAAGCACTAATTAGTCAGTTCTTTTACTCTTCTTCCCGAATTGAGAAGAACTCCTTTCCTTTATCTGTTATCCTTTCTGCATGTACCTTCTAGTCTTCCCTGTTACTCCTTGGAGGACTATTTCTTTATTTTCCTCATTTACTGAAAAAGCAGTGCTTTTTCATTAAAACCATCGGTGAAACCACGATCGGGGTTAACAAAAATTTGTCGGGAAGAGCTGAGGGAAAGAGCCAAGGCAGCTTTACTTACCCACCACCTGCGGGAGAGAAGAGGCCTCCATATCCAGCATTATCGAGCCTTTCTCTATACATGTCCTTAACTCGAACAAGCTGTGCAGGGACAAGGTGGCCACGTGAGGTTTGCTCCATCGCTCCCCACCTTGTTCTACCTTCTCCTCGAACTTGATCCACCTGCGAGAGGGCAGAGCAAACGAGACGGCGTTAGAGCTGTCGGCTCCTTGCGGACACCCACCTCTGGCAGCAGCGAGACAGCTGAAGGGTCGCGGCATACCGACAAGTTCAAGCACACGCGTCTTCCCACGCGTCTCCGAGGCCGCGAATCCATGATCAAGTTGCAAAGGCTTAATGAGTTGGTATGTGTCAGCTGAGCGGTGATAATGCTCTGCCCGCTTGTAAGCTATTGCAAACGTCAGGTAAAACACGTTATCTTTGATAGCTTTCACCAAGACTTAAAATAACGCCCCTTAGCTGGTGTTTGCTCCAGGACAAGAGCACGGAGGCAGCTTCAGCGACTCGGCCGAGACCCGGTCATCCCCTCCCCAGTTTGCCCACCCAGTCCCTAACCCGACGCCGCATCAAACCAACCACGACAGCTCGACCGCCGCTTCGCCGGACCCAACGGAGAGACAGTCAGGTAACTACGTTCACCCTGAAATCATCTCAAGTGAGAAGGGCTGAGCACCACAGCTCCACAAAAAGGATGGGGGGGGGGGGGGAATGAAATCAGCATTTCTGGAAATAAGGTGACTTGTATTCGTGTATTCAAATCCAGACAATAAAACCCAAAAACTTCAGCCACTGCCAAAACTCAGCAGCATCGAATAATCCTGCCCCGTGCCCACAGGCTGGCATGAGGCGAAGAGCAGAGGAGAGGAGCACATCCCAACCACATCGCAACATGTTCTTAGCAGAACAAGTGAGGAACCAAAGGAAAAGACACAAATTCAGCAGCTCGCTCTCTCCCTCTGCTCTCTAGCCGCTGTTTAATGATTCAACAAAGCAGGTCTGAAAAAAACCCCAAAAGCTCATCTCTAGTTGAAGATTAGAGCGAAGGTTAAAACCCCTTCTGTCCAAAATACTCTTTACAGCCTAAACCCGTGTCCCAGCAGCAGGCGAGCAGGTCTCCCCCCCCGTGCGGTGGGCTGCAGCCCACCTCCACCTCCAGGCTGGACCCTGCCCTGGAGATTTCACCCGCCTCCTACCTTCGCCGCACCAGGAAAAGGAAAAAAAAAAACCCACCACAGGCTTTTTTTCCTTTATTGCAGCACCCAGCGAGGGCTTTGGTAGAAGCTCGGAGTGCAGGAAAAGGAAGGTGTTTTAAGAACGTCTAATTGCAAAGCAGAAGTGCTTTTTAGTCCTGTCTTGAGATGCTGTTTTAATGTATGTGGAAAATGAAAATTCCAATGACTAATATAAGGGGATTATTAAGATAAAAAACACACACGTAAAGGTAAGGAAGCTCATGAATTGGTTCAAAAGAATATTACTAACACCAAGTGAAATTATATTTAATCCTGAAAAATGTATTACTTGAGGATTAATCAATTATGCTTTTCAATTGCAATAATCTCCTCTTGAGACTTTTTTCTTTTAAAGCTGCTTTTTAACTCAAGCTAAAAGACTGAGTTTGATCTCAAATTAATAAGGTTTAGTTCACAAAATCTAGGTACTTCTTAGGACACCTATGGGACACAGACGGCTGCAAAGCTGTGAATTTCAAAGGCTATATGTTATGTGTGACTGAGATGCAGTTTACCCTGCAACAGCATAAAGGTGCAAATTACAAAGCGTTTGCCTTTTCAGTGAAAGCGTATTATTCAGGGTTATCAATATTTGCTATCTGTTTACTTTTCTCACTACAATCCACAATACAAATACAATAAAACAAATATTAACTTGCAAACCTGTTTGAACTATCACCTGCTCTCTTCAGCGCGGTCCCTAAAATAACTCTTTTCCTCGGGAGGGATCATACCCCTCCATTTCAATGGGAATTCGCTGTCGGTGAGCTGCCTTCCAAACACCCCGAAGCAGCTTTAGACACTTGGTTCTTAAGTCCCCTCCAAAGCCCCGGTGCACGCCAGCTCCTACGCAAACCAACGTTAGTACTCAGTTAAGCAAAGCTAGCCACGTGGCTTTCCATACATTTAACAAATGCCTTGGTCTTTATGCTGGTATTTTATTTTTTTTTTACAAA
This sequence comes from Buteo buteo, assembly GCF_964188355.1. Taxonomy (NCBI): domain Eukaryota; kingdom Metazoa; phylum Chordata; class Aves; order Accipitriformes; family Accipitridae; genus Buteo; species Buteo buteo. Next base: position 84,279,187 of record NC_134171.1, on the reverse strand, counting down.
ACCTGCTTCCACAGGACGGCTTGCTCGCAACTAGAAAGTTGCATGGGCAGCTGCCGAACACAGGAAAAAATTGCCGGACTTTCAGGGTGGAGAGGGCAAAAGAGACAGCCGCAGGGTTAATGCTTCCTATCGTGTGAATTTAGAATTGTACGGCTCTCAACAGAGCTTCCCGAGCGTTGAAAGCAATGCTGTCTGCAGCCTAGCTGCAAAGTACTGTTTCAGGGCAAAAGATTATCTGCGCTGTTAGTTGAGAAAACAAACAATCAAATTACCTTCCTCATCTCCATTCCCCTCTGCTCATGACATCTGCATATTCTTCCTGTCTGCCAGCTGTACTTCACTTGCAATAGCTAGTAAACATTCCTGTGACCACATTAGAGAAGCACCAAGGTATGACATACAACACCCACGTTCTGTTATGCCTCTTGGGCCCTGGAAACTACGCTGACAGCTCCGGCGAGGCTCTCCTGGCACCGGGGACTTCTGAATTCAGGTAACTATCAGCGTTGTCGCTCCAAGGGGCTGACACTTATGAGAAATATCTGCCACCAGCGCACTCGGTTGCCTCCAGAATTACACCCTGCACTTCAAATGCGTGTCCGGGAGCCCACGGTATAGTCAGTGTACGCATACTGTGAAGACGGCTAGTATCTCTGCTAAGCAAGGTGCAGGAGCCATTGTTTTTTTAATTTTAGAGCTTCAGAAAGCATTCCGTAAAAGGCGTGTTAATATTACTACGTGTAAAAGGGTGAAGGATATAAATGTACTGCCTGACAGCTAATATAATTAAAAAAGACCCTAACAGAAGATTAAAAAAAACCCTATCCACCATCCCACAGTCCTTTCATTCCTTTTCTCTGTAATCCCATGACCTTTCTACCATCTCCCTGCCTTGTAGAATGACAATCCCCACACTGTGGTGGACACATCTGGGTCCCCAAATGTACTGTACTGAGCCTCAAAATAGACTGGTGGCCTCCACCTGCTTCAGGTCTTTTCCTTTTCCTAGTTCGCTCTGTCTCCTGTAACTACTGCTGAAAGGCAAACATTCACAGCTTAGTGCAAGAACTTGTCCATCCGCACCACGTAAATCCATTACGAGCGCCAACAAAACGAACAAGGAGCACCCAGTGGCCCAAATCTTCAGGTTACCTCTTAACAGCAATAAACCTTCCCTTTTACTGCTCTATTTCTCATGGATTTACAGGGCTTTGCTGTGAAACCCGGCATACACTAAGGACATTTTTCCAAAACGGCTCAACACCGTGACGTGCTAACAGGCAACAGGACCGCGACATCCTCAAGCCATGGTCACGGGCTGATCTCACCTACTGTCAGAAACGTCACCGTGGACAGGGGGACAACTACAGCCCATTTATACCGCGGTTGCAACGCAGGCAGCTGAACTCGCATGAATCAAGAACCAAGATGGGCAACTAAAGGTCCTCTTCTGGAAACATCTTGTAAACAGTAGCTTTAAGGTTCCTGCCAGAAATTTTCCGTGACATGTACCGGTTATTTTCCTATTGACCAGAACGGCTCTGGAAGGGACGGTATTATTTGCTAAACCCTTTTAACACAAGCACCTGCCTGCGAGATTCCGCAGAGCTGGCAGCTCCTCTGCCCGCCGAAGCGCAGAGCCAGTCAGCTCCGGCTGCTTTGTCCCGCCGTAGGAGCCGCTCCGTAGCTTACAGCAGGTTTTGTTGGGCAAGATTGAGGCATTTCAGGAAGACACCGAAAAATCCTGAACAATCACACGCTACGTGAGATCGCTATCAACAAAATAGCATGCGAGTCTGGAGGTCAGGCCACATTTAGGAATTACACGGTGCCTCTACAGGGTGCTTAAGGCATGTAACCTATACATGTATCCTTAAAGAGAGAGAATCATACATATAGCTCCACCCAGCACTTCTACCAAAGATGTGTGAAAACACAGAAAACCAGGAATCATTTGCCAGAGAAGACGACAGCCTCCCTTTTTTTCTGCAGGCATACCCCCCAGTAAGGTCCCTCGAACGTGAGAGCAGAAGGCTCCTGACAAACACCCCTCAAGAAATAGCAGTGCTTTCTGATCTGTCATGCAGGACACGGGGCGTCTGTCTTCTGGTGGCTGACATTTGTGGACTTAAGGAAAACAGAGCTTCACGATATTCATACTGTAAAGGAGAGGGTGAAGAGACTGCTCGATAAGAAATAACCACACGAAGCTCTGAATCGTGAAAAAGCTTTAACAAATTGTCATTAAAACCCCTGCCCAAAGACCTGTGCCTGGACAGAGGAAAGCATAATTTGCTGTAAAAAGCAGAGGTGGGCGGTAGAGATGACAAAATGCAAGTATTGAACCAATGATAAGAGGAAAGAAAAGCAATAAAGGGAGAAAAGGATGGCCAACAAAGTAAGAAGTTAAAGAGTAAAAGGTGAAAAGTCTTTAAACAGGCTCTCCAAGTGACCAAGAAGTAAAAATAAAGATAAGGGGGTAAAGGGGTAGGCGGTGGAGTGGTTCATTAAATCGCAGGTAAAGAAGATTAAGGTAACCAAACAACATGGGCTAACTATGAGCACAGTAGGTGCCCTTTAAGACTGGAAGGTGGGGAAAGAGCTTAGCCCAGCCACAATAAAGGAAAACGAAAAGCCCCAAGTTAAGCAAGGGGGATTGGGAATAGGGAAGGTAGAGCCCCGGACTGCTCGCCGGCTGGGTGAGCACCTCTTTCTAGTGGGACGTTTCAGGCCTTCACAGCAACCAGACTGCAATTAGGGGTTTACCTTTCAAGGCAAACCCAAGAAAAATATTTTTACTGTATAAAAAAAATTAAAACTTTTTAAGGCCAGAGGCTAAACAGCAGCCTTTAGATCACGAGTCCAATCCAATGGCTCTTTTGGTGGTGTTCAGAAATAAACTATATGTAACTTTTGTCAACCAGATCAAAAAAACACGCCAGTTTCTTGGCATGTTTTTTTGACCACAGTTTTGGCACGGTTTTTTGACCAAACCAACAGCAGCATCAAAGAAACAGGCAGAGAACCTAACCAAGAAACTCAAAGAGGGCAACCCAATCCAGCATTTAACACACACCTTAAATAATTTCCTCAAAACAAAAAACCTTTAGGTTTTTTTGCCTATTTAAATTGAATTTCATCAGTAACTCGCCAGGAGAGGGACAGAACCAAAATTTCCCAACTTGTGGTGTGCAGTGGGGTCAGGCTCAAATCTACTTTGGGGCATTAGAACTGAAGTAGTTTTGACAAACCTGCAGAAGCTTTAGTCAGGCACCGATTTCTGACAACTCTGGCCAAGACACTGTCATTCTTTGCAAAGCACTGATATGCTCATATGTCTGTTGGCTTTCCATAGGCAAACCATTCAAATAAATCTGGCACTCTGTTTCTTTCTAGTTTTTGTTTTAAAGGAATACTTCAACAAATCCTCAAATTCTCTCATTTATCAAAGAAAGGTAACTTGAACTATACAGGCTCCTTTCTGCGGATTCCCCAAGCGATCCTGTGGCACAGATATTACCCCAATTGAACGTTAAAATGGGATTTCCCACGGGGGTCCAGTGCAGCTGCCCTTCCCTTTGGGGGTGAAGGAGAACCAACTCACCTTGCGGTCTCCTTCCATTCCATCTCTTGTCCATCGACGGCCAGAAGCTCGTCCAGCTCTGTGAAGAGCTGCGGGGGTGCCGGGCTGTCATCTTCCTCTCCGAGGATGAAGCGGATGCGTTCGGCAGCGGGGGAGACTGCAGAGGTGAAAATACTGCGGTTAACGGCCTGAGAGATGACCAGGGACGTGCGGCTCCTCTCCTTCCCCTTCTCCCCAAAGCCATTCAGCTGTTTCTCCAGGCTGTCTTTTCCATCTGACATCCTAGTCGCTGCGGACGGAGGGGCGCGAGCGAGGGTACGTCTATCTCCCTCTCTCCCCTTCCTTGCCTCTCGCTTAACTTCTTGAAAGTTCAAGCTGGGAGTAAAGTTCAGGAAAACTCGCCTCTTCCTACAGTCCTTAACTACGTTACAGCAATTTGCAGCCCTTGTAAAAAAAGCGCTATCAAGCTCAAAACCAATATGCTCTATGGTGCGTGCCCAAGGACCTTTCGTACTCTGATCAGCTGAGATCCTTCGCCCCCTTTTTTATATGACGTAAAACCGGTTTCAGCCAAACTATTTTGGGGCTTGCTGGGACAGCATCCCATGGCTGGCTTTCCCCTCCCTGCCACCAAGGCTGGGGCTCCCATTGGCCTGCAAGGCAGGCTGGAACCTCCCCAGACCTACTGCTGGAAAACACAGGAATATTTAACAGAAAGATTCTCTCATCTATACATGAAGAATGCGACCCAATGCATTTAGTCAGGCACCAATGCACTGAAAAAAAACATTGGGAAAAGACTGCCCATTTAGGTAAAAGAAACGACATTCAACACATGCTCTCTTGATAGTGCAAGCAAAGTTCATTTGCATTATTAGCTCAAGAAAAATTGGCAGCAACCCCTTCCTGATCGAGAAACAGACGCAATTCAAAATTAAAGCCCGAGAACATCGCTGTCCACATCCCGAGACCTAAGGGCATCTCCCAAAGGCAACTGGAGCTCGTGCCACAAGAGTCACCTTGCTGGAGGACTTCTTGGGATCTACAGTTTTTCCCTGATCGTATCACCTTAAAACGAAGGTGTGATCATGTGAAATTTTAAGACAGACATCCCTTCTGCTGAATGTTTATTAGCATTAGAGTTAAACAGCAGACTATGAACTTTGAACGGTTCTGCTAAAAACTCCTTTCTTTTCAAAAGATCAGCTGTCTGTCTGTTGCAAAATAATTAATTACGCCAGGTGTCCAATCACCATTGATTTTTCCAGGGTAAACAAAGTCTCAATTTGTAATGTGAAAAAAGGAACCAGTAGGAGACGTGCCCTTTCCTCCCTTCCCCCACCTCTTTTTTTTAATGAACTGTTCATAGCTTTCTTCTTAAATTACTCAGAAAAAGTTGAGGCAAATTAATTTCTTCATCAGTTAGGGTGATGACGCTTTCATAATATAAACTGGATTTCTCATCTATCTATCTATTGCCCTTGCAATTCCCTGGGCATCCACGCACATTGCCCGGCACCGGCTCTGCAGCTCAGGCGGGAGGGATAAGAACGCCGCGAGCCACGCGTCTGGAAAACCCTGCGGCGCTCAGGCCAGGACGGTATCGCGAATACAGGCTGTTGGGCACCCTAACACCTACCACTCTTTTGGCTTTGAATGTTTACAGGGGAGCCACGTGTCCCTTCTTTAACATCCCAACCCAGCACCAGAGAAGGGAACCTCTGAAGAGGTCTTGGGAGTCCTGCACGTCCTGCTAAACGGGCTGGAAAGTGATTTCTTTCTCTCGCTTAAGCGGGAGCAGGGACATTTACACGCTCCTCCTTTCTCCTTTCACAAAGTCCTCGGCAGCGTCGCCTTTCATCACAGAAACGCAATCCCATTAAGAAAATCTACAGAAGCCCTGACCGTCCCTTCGTACGGAGCGTAACAGTCCAGCCCTCTACCTGCCAGCTAGGTAGCATCTCACCGCTCCTTTCCCAGCTCAGCATTTCAAGGGTGCCGTTCCAAAATCACCGTTACCTTAACCACGACTGTCTCAGAACCTGTGCTTCAGCAGCCTTCCGACACAGGCCAACTGGTCTGTGCCTCTGCCGCTACCTCACGTCAGCCACACGTCCCTCATCCTTCAGTAAAATTCCCAGACTGGCTACGCAAAGGCTTTTGTGTTTCCCATCAGTCCTTCCTTTGAGAAAATCCCTCGCCTCCCACAAAAACAAAAGCTTTCCTTTGATACGCTCCTAACAGGAGGGAAAAATATTGCTGAGCTGAATTTACAGACATTTAGTTACAGAAAAATACACATTAACCCTCTTGGTAATAAGCACTTCTATATAACCGCTAGCTTCGACAAAATTTATCTTTCTTCTCAGATATACTTCTCAGAATCTGTGAGGTGCATAATGAGTATTTGATTATTTGACTCGGATGAAACAGATGCACTTCACAGAACAGTTCCAAAATATATCTGCAAACACGTAACTTTATGCATGAAAATTGTCCTTGCAATTATAAAAGCAATTTGGACTAAAAATCTGCATCTAAAACACATTTGAAACAACCATTAGTATAAATAATTAAGATTATCCTATTCTAAAAATGCAATTAGGCGTAACACTTAAGCTCATCTTTATACAGTCAGCCCCAATCAACCACTGGTGCCAGAAGCTTGTGCTGAAACCAACGCACCCGCGCATCAGGGCACAGGGTTCAATTTCTCGCCCATGCTTCAGGGCAGAGATCTCTCCCTGGGTGTACATAGGAAAAAATACCTATTCAAATAGAGGCCAAAGATTCAGCTAAGGCCTTTAAATACAGAGAATTAAAAGATGACGCCTGGCCAAAAGAACACAAACCAGCTTATTGCGTGAGCCCGCAGACTTCCGCGAGCTACTTGCCTCATCTTCCCTTAACTGGTTTGAATTTTGCTGCAGACCACCGCCGTCAAGCCATTGCCGCTCTCCAGCCGTTTGGTGGTTTCACAGCGGTGGAAAGGGCCTGGGGGACTTAAGCTGGACGACTACAGCTCGTGGCTGATGGCGTCTGAACTCTGCTGTCATCCTCCGGATGAAGAGCAAGACCTGCTGGCAGAGTACCCGCAACACGCGTGTTCCATCACCTTCCCTCTCAATCTGCGCTAATGGCTGTCAATACACCTTTATATTCTGAACAGAATTTAAATAGCACGGCTAGAAAAGCAATAAAATCAATTTACGTCCTATCGCTTCAAAAAGCAACGTGGAGCACAGCAAGCGGTCGCTGCACGGAGGAGCCTGTAAGAGAAGTGACTGTAGAGCTTCTAGAGCTGCTGAAGGCATCGGTTGCAGCCGATGGGAAAATTATCTCTTTTCAGTCATTTTGACGTGGTTTTATTACAGAGAAGTGTTACCCTGATACTCGATCCCATAACACGATAACTCCACAATCACCCACAACATTTTGCTCACTGAACTGCATCACGAGACGAATTACAGAAATGCTCCCACCAACCCTGGACATGCATCACACGTCACCCCTTCTTTCCTTTCTTCTTTCTTTTGTTTTTTTGCTAATTTCCTATTAGCTGCATTTAGCGCAGATGATAAGGTTCAAAATCCAATTAAGGAATTTGCTGGGTCACAGGTCTCCTATGGCTTGCTCTACCACATGTTCTTTATTGCGATTTTCTAGGTTAATGGGCCGTTTATGGGTTGTTTATGTGCTCTCTTTAGCAAGGAGAACATATTTTCATCTTAATCTCCGGAGCGAACACTGTGTGCTCAGCGCGGGGCGGACAGCCGAGTATCAGGCTTAAGACCCGGAGAGCAATTAACCTGGGGGCTGAACTCTGCGGACCTCCCCCTGCCCGACCTTTGAGCACCAACCCCGCCAGCCTGCCCCAGCCTTGACCATCACCTTCGCTTCTACCTAACCCGTCCGGTTTAGGAGCTGCTGGAACCAGCACCGTTCACGACAGGGTCGGTTGCCACCGCTGCTAAGTCTTTTCCACGTTATTTTCCTTGCCGTCTCATTCAAGAAACAACCTGATGATCAACAGACATATGTAGCAGATAAAATGCTAATCCATGGATTTAGATGGCTAGGATTATATTTTCTCCTGAATGGGAGAGGAATTAAGGTTTTAATTGCAGATGGTAAAATGCTCCAACGGAACATTTAATCAAAGGAATTGCCATCCGTAAGCGACACCTCTTACCTCCCCCCCTTCCCTTTCCTGTTCTTGTGTTCAGCCACAAGCGGTCCATGAGGCGGCTTATAAAATACATCACTTGCAGAACCGAATGAACACATCAGCAGTTTCTCCGAGTTCAGTTCAGGCCGATTACGAGTACAATTTATACCCTCGGGTTCCCAAAGGCAAAATCAATCTCCATCAACAGAGAGAAATCTCAGGGAGCTCAGAAATAGAGAGAGACACATTCTAGCACGACAACCTCAAATCAGCCGCGGCTGAACTTCCCAGCCCGACATCGGTCCCGCTCCTGCCATCGCCGGCTCCGGCGGGGAGCCCTCCCTCGCTGCCCGGCGCGATGGAAGAGCAGGCGCGGTGCCTGCGGTGCTCCCTGCCACGCACGGCAATGCCGGGGGGCTTCGCGGTGTCGGCGAGTATCCTAAAGTCACCTCCTGCTTCAGTGCCAAGTTACGAGTGCCTCGTTTGTCGTGGGTGGAAGATGGTTACAGCCCGGCTCTCCCAGTCTACGATGCTGCCTTGGGATGGGGGGACGACGACTCATTAGTGTTGGCGTACAGGTAAAACAGCCTCTTCTCCAATCGACCCAACACCGTTTTCCTCCTGTTTTTTCAGCCTGCTCTTACCAATGACACTTCTAAATACCCTTGGGACCTGCACCTCAGTCAACCGTTTCCTCCATTCAAGGCCAAAGAGACCATCGAACGTCAAGTTCTCCGTTACTTGGAAGTACATCGGCAGCTACAAAAATCCCCGAGAGACTGGTGTAAATCCTTCCTCAAAGCCAGCGGTAACATTATCAAGGAAGGCTATTTGTCAAACGTGCTTTCCAAATACGCTTATTAAAATAGGACATGATTATACTCCCATTAATTTCCGGGGTTGCCCTCACTTAGCCAAAACTCGGTTCAAATCCATCTGAAGTCAGAGCGAGCTTGTTAAGTGAAACACCTGTGCAGGCACTTTTATCAAATTTAAAGTCATTCTCTTTCCAGTTTAGCTGACTTCACTTCCAAAATTAATCCATTACCCAAAGCGATTTTAATTGTGTGTTAATGTCGATACAAGACCTTATGCAGTTTAATCATTTCCCTAAAGATGTATACCTTTGCTCAATCGCCATCCATTTTCCTGACCCTTCTTGCATAGAGAAGCCCCAGATTTCGAGAGTTTCTAGATGTAATTCAAGGCCCTATGTGGGGTAAGTTTCTGCTAAAGATAAGTGATGACAAAACCCCATGCTCCAGCCAGCATTAGCGATGAGAGCAGCAAACCAGGCAGTTTTACTCTTCTAATTCCCGTGACAGCAACAACCCCTTCTCTATCTAGGCTTCAGGGCTTGCAGATCACAAACAGTGAAACACAAGCACAGAACTCTGCAGACTACAGACAGTGCAAAACTGCTCTGAAGGACAGAAGACTAGAAAAAAACATTGCAGCTCACTTGAATTTTGATTCTCCCTTCGTACAGCTTCCAGCTGCGGGGCAGACTGTGGACACTGACTATCTCCCCTTGATCCCCTTTCACAACAGGGATGTCATCAGAAGCAGCAGTAACCTGGGCCAGCACTGATTCCACATCGCTGATAAGACCAGAAAATTCACACTATCTTGATTTGGCAGTGAGATTCTTGCTCTGCATCTACACGGCTTGATTAATAGAGGCAAGAGCTAGTTCAGTTACTCAGTTTTGCAAAAACTGCAGAGGAAAGCTTCTTGATCAAGACCAGGGTAAGATCTGAGCGAGAATGCGAGACGAGACATAAAAGCACCGTCTAAAAGCAAGCAGGGAAGGCTTTTACGGCTCACAGTTTTACCAGCTTCCTTGAAAGACTAACCCAAACGGAGTGACACCTAAAACCAGGAGTCACTAAAAATCATCATCTTGGACATCTCCGCCGGTTCATGTACGGCATCTGACACACCAAGCCAAGGCCACAGGGTAAGGCAAAGGACACGCTCTCAGTTTACGAGCAATACTGTTCAGTATTTCTGGAGCACTGGTCCTGTTAGGGCACGGTGCATAGCCTCTCCGCACTATTCTTGCACCTTTATAGGTAAGAACTGTTATTCCCATTACAGAAGAGATAACGATCAAATTAGGTAATACAGATTTCTGCAGAACCCCAGTGAGAACTGATTTCCTGATTCCCCAAGTGCTCTATCAAGTGAAAGCATCCTTCACCGCCACTGTAAAAGTCAACTGCACAAAGATTTACGCGTGACATCTGCTTCCCAGAGATGCTTGCGCCCGAAAACGTTGCTCAGTGACCTCACATGGGGCCCTTCCCAGGGTCTCGCAGAACCCACCTCTGGACTATCAACGCTCCGGCTAATCGCTCTAAGCACACCTGAGGGTTTCTTTTTTTCTTATTTTGTTTCTCTTCTTGGAGCGAAAAACGGTTACTTTTTGACCCTGCGCTCGGTGCTGGCTGGTTGTAAGGCAGATTAGACCTGTCCGCAGGCAGGGCTGGCAGCCTGCAGGGAACACTCACCGTGCTACCCAGACCTCATCCTGGGCCATTTCTTTCACGACTATGGGGTGCAGAAGCAGAGAATGCTATTCAAGCTGCTTGATCCACCTTGAAGCAAATATCCCCCATCCCTTGATCGTGACCCTTTCCAGCACATAATGAATAGCATTGACTGCCTCTTGAATAATCCATTTTTTTGCTGGACTATTGTACTGCATGATTGTACACGTTCTACTGTAAGCTCCTCTGCAGCATGTGGCATATATTAAGCCTTTGATCTGCAAAAAATCTTCAGTATTAGACAAATGCTTACTAATAACATATTCTCTCAAGCGCCAGAAGAATGGCAGCTTTTACGTAACCATTTGCTGACCATTCCCAGCTCGCTTTCTCTTCAGTCCTGTTGAGATCACCTACAAAAGTTTTCTCTTCAGATATTTTATTGAAACATTCCTTGGAGATAAAGGAGCAGAGAAAAGACCCTTCTTCCAACAATGTCTCAGACCAACTCATCTATAGCAAACAGCTCACGTGGACAAGGCGTGCTATGTGGACAATCAGTCTGGCAACCTTTTAAACAAAACCAGCATCATCTAATGAAAAAGTCAGTCAGCCTTAACATAAAAGGCACTGCCTAAAGAAGAAGAAAGACTGCTAATTCCAACCACACGGTTATGATAGAGAGACCGTTGCACGCTATACCTCAAGTCTAGTTATGAACTCTTCCCAACATTGCTGCACTCGAGAGAGACTGTCAATAACCATCTTCAAAAATTGTCTGGGTTTTTTCAGCTGCAGACAGTAACAATACTATCTACATAAAACGACAGGAGCAGAGGCAGCTGCATATGCCAAATGAAATGCATTATTGATAGCCTCCCACAGATACACGATTAGCAAGCTGAGCCAGAATATTTAATATATTAACAACACGAGTCTCTGCCTGCTCAAATCAGTGCAAGGCTTCGCTGATTTCAAGGGTGCAGAATCGGGTGTACGTGGACCACGCAATTCTCCGTGGGTATGCTGTAGCTAGATGCTAATCAGCAGCGACTAGCTTCCAAACTGCTAGAAAACCAGGACATTTCTCTTTATCACTTTTTCTAAATTTTCTAGATTCACTGAGTACCATTTTTAATTACATCAAAGGCAGTGATGCCTCCGACACCTATTTTTACTAAACAACTAGCCCATGCTTCTGTACCAGAGCCTTTTATAAGCCCTGGCGTGATATGAACTACGTAACAAGCAATTCATTACAAAATCTGGTTATCAACAGTATTTTTTGACTAGTCCTGGAGGTCAGCCATCTTACTTCAAGTTGTGTGAAACTGCTACAGCAGCACATTTTTAAGGAGCTATTACTGAGCAGTTGCCAAAAAGACTTTAATAAAGAAAAAACAGCAACTAGAGAAAGCCTGGCTTTCTTCTGGGCTTTGTAACATTTCCCACTGTCACACAGATATGGGATCACACCTCCTTTGGACCTGAATAACAGCCGAGTCTCCAGTTAAACCATTTAGCAGCACAGTGGCTGCCATATAACGAAGTTCAAAAATTGCTCCCTAATTCTCAGTGGTTTTCTTTTTCTTTAGCTTTTCTCTGTTTTCCTTTTTAAAGCAGTATGGCTTTCACAGTCTCTTGCAGAGATGTGTGCTGTTTACCTCTCTGGAATCCTGCTGAGGTCCTATTCCAGCATCTTAAACACTTTAATCACATTAGTGATCATGCACAACTCCCCCTGTACTTCCACCGGCATCAACAGCCCAACGTGGGCACACAGTAACTCCTCAACATAAGCTAGCACAATAGAAGATTCCTGTTCCTCTGGTGAGCAAAGAAAGATATCATTTTCTTTTCCAAGACTGTAGCGTGGCTCCTTCAAAGACAACTGTAAAGCTGTTTTGATGTATTGCAGTCCCTGAATAAGTGTTGTCGTTTCCTTCCATCAGCTACAAGCCCTCCTGCCAAACCATTAATTCAGTTTACCGCTGATCATTTACCTGTGTCCCCTTTTTTAGGCAATGGTGAGAGTACAGTGACATTTTTAAGGACACAGCTCTAACAACTATGGGCTCTTTTTCTAAATTTAAGCTTCCATGCAGCGACAAGAAGAAACTTCCTTTCCCGCTGTGTGCTTTAAAACCAGCCCTCCGGGTGGAATAGACAATTTTATGCCTATTAAGCTCTTCTCACAAGCAGGGTTTCATCATTGCCTATTTGTCCCGTTCAATCAATCTCCACACCAGCTCTGACCACTTCAGCACTTCTAGAACTCTTCTCCGGCGAGGGCTCGACAGAAGAGAACCGAACCGCAGAGGAAGGAAGCCAAGCGCAAGCGTGCGAGGATTTTCGTGGTTTATTCCGGCATCTTCAGTGCGTGCCGAGCCCTTTGTCCCATGCGCTTTTCAGCCAGTGTCTCCGGCTGAAATGGAGCCCGTCTCTGTTGCCAGGCAGTATTTGAAGGAGTACCGAATGTCTCTGGCATCCAACGCTTTTTGCTTTCAACTCTTTTCATTCTGCCCCCTCCGTTTTAAATCTTGCCAAATACTTCATCCACTTCAGGCACGGAGAGAAAAGCCCATTACCAATCCTTACAGTCGTTGCAGGAGACCAGCGGGTGTACGAGAGCAAAATACACGCACCGAGAGGGTTCTGCAGGTTGTTATTTCTTCACGATCACCTGCCCCGCTTCAAACACCATGTAGGGGAGAGATGCCACAGGCTCTCATCAGCCACGAGACTCAAAAGCACAAATTACCGCTGGGGGAGAGGAAGGAGGGAGAGCTAAATAAATAAGGTCTGATTTTTCCACTGCCTTGCACGCAGGACCATTATTTACGAAATGGGTATCGATGGCTGGGTTGCATCCGTGTGCTGGGTTTCACGTGGCGCGGGTTTTTAAGTGGCGGGATGAAGCGCCGGGGGTCAGCGACCGAAGCCGGGCACCGCAAACCTGGCAGAACACCCAACAAGAGAAGCCCCTGTCCAGGTGAATCTCATTTTCAAGGCTGACAAATACTTCTTCGGCGTCCGTAATGCGACCTTCTTTTCACTGCCGAGTGTAAAACCACCAAAGGCAGCGTTCCGTTACCAGGCATCATTCTGAGCAGCAGTGAATACTGCTCTCCTGCTTGGGTTGAACGAAATACAGCAAAGGGGCACTGCAGCGGTGGGCAGAGGGAAAATGAAGATATAAAGAAGGAGATGAGGGATATGGGTTGCCTGTTCTGAGCAATGCGTGCCCCCACACTATAAGCATTAATGTGTGAATTCGGTACCCTAAATCCATTCGGAGCTTAGGAGGCCACCTCGTCTTGAATATCAGCAGGAGTAAGGCGCCAACCTCCTTTGAGATGCTTTGAAAAAGCTCAGCTTTTCTTTTTTTTTTTTCCATCACCTTCTGAAAAGCTTCATTCAGTGACAAACCGCCCTTTTGGCTTTTAAAGGTTAACAGCCACTTATCTAAAAAGCTGCAAAGCCAGCGTCAGAATTCAGACAATGCTTTCATTGACTTGGAGAGCAGCAGGATTTAGCCTGACAGGGCGGTTACAAAACCAGTTAGTTTCATGTTTGGATGTTGGTTTTCCTCACGCTTCCCTGCTGCGGCAAAACAATTTTGATGGAGTGGATCCATCTCTTCAGACCTGCGCTTTGGGTGACCGCATTTATTCCGTATTTTAAATCCTGATAAAAGCCCGCCCTCAGCACTTCCCTATCTCGGCATCCCTGGACATGTTACGATCATCCTGATGAAATTGTCACCGTCTGTTAGTAGTGTGGCAAAACGAAGCTTTTCATGGATAAATCACTTCTCTGAGGGCATTTTCTTTTTCTCTCCGAGTCAAACCAATTCCAAAAGGGGCTCTTGCAATGGTATTTCAGTAGCAGAAAGACCCTATTGAGATACAGACACAATAACCGGTTTCGTTCCTGCCTTTAAAAATTAACCATCATTAACTTCAGGCTCGGAGTGGCTCCAGGCTGCCAGCAGCACGCTCCTTCCAACTGGCTTCCCAGAAAGAAACTCCTGATTCAACTTGTTCTCAAAAGCCCGGTGACATTTCTGCAGCTCTTGCTCTTCACCGGTTTCCCCTTGCGACAGCAAGTGGAGTTCAAGCTTCTGGCTCCTTTTCACCCTTAGCTTCACAGACTCACCCCCCACCTCCTACATGAGCACGAAACCTCCCCAGAACATAATTATGCTGGAAAAAACCAGGTTCGTTGGTTCCCAGACAAGGTCTGTGCCTTCAGATGTGCCCCACTGCTCTGAAGCAGAACCCAGACGGACCGAGACCCCCAAACCCATCCCTCCATATAAGAAAAACTCAGTTGCTCGGTATCCCTCGCACGGTGAACTTGGATGGTTGCATAGTTAGATCAGCTGCTGACAAGGGGCACACGTAGGTCCGTATTTTGAGCCATTTTCTATAAGCTGCCAAATGGCAGATGATCTCTCATTAGCGAGAGGGAGGGAGGTGGACTGTCAGGCTATCACGCAGCAGGCATTTTAGCAAACGTCAACGGCAAAAACAAATGTTGGAGAAAGGAAAACAAGTTGAGACAAAAAATTTTGTTAAAAAAACTAAAAAAAATTTAAAAATCAGGAGGCCAATAAAATGTTCATGAAAAGCAATGTCAGGCTAGCAATGTATACCCTTACTTGGCTGCAAGTCAGCTGGCCAGATATTGTGGTTGACCTTGGCGTCTACTGCGCAGAAGAGGAATGAGCTATTTTCATCGGACTCCGAAGTACAAGAAGGAAAATTGACTCAGGCAAGGCAAAAGCTCCAGCGGATTTGCTAAGGACTCACCTATACTGGAAGGTAGTTTTCCTGCTTTAAGCAAATTTCTGTAGTTCAATCAACCAAAGGTAAGTACAAAATAACTCCTCTTTTGGGAAAGGAATACAACCAGGATCTATACTAGCAAAACTGTCTGCAAGAAAAATAACAGACCATTATCCAATGTATTTATACAGCAAAACTAAGCATACGCCAGCTTTCAGTATGTGACTGTACTGTAATTAAGATCAATATACTCAGGAAAAGGATACTGCCAAAATTGAGGAAGGAAGAAAGCTAGTTCAAACAAACCTAACTTTTTTTCACTGAAAAATGAGAAATTTGGTATCTAGAGACGCATTTGGAGAGTACTTTTGGAACGCAAAGCGAGCCACACAGAGATAAACTTTTACCGAAACAACAAAGAGGCTCTAAAGCAGCAAGGAAGCACAAAAACACAGAATAAGGAGGCAAAGCCCCGCTTCACTGTACCATTTAGGAACATCTTCCACCAACACAAGCCTAGGTCAAAGCAAAACTAGCAAACACGAAACATAAGGAAGACTGAACCAAACACTGGAGAATAAGTATAGAAGGCGTACAAGGAAAATGAATTATTTAAGAACATTAGCAGCAGGAGCTTGAGAACCAGTGGGTGAACTGGACCACCTTGGAGCGAGACAGCCAATTAAGAGGATTAAAGGTTTTGCAGAAAAGCAAACCAGCTTCTTCGTGTGAAACTTCACCACATAGGTGGGTGGAAAGACACTTAACCTTTTTCAAAGGCTAACATGTGAGGCAGCTCAGACACGAAGGTGTCTGCAGAAAGAGGAATAAAAGACAGAGATGAACTCAACAGCAATAAGGAGCCAAGACTCCCTGGGCTCACACCTCACAAGACCCCGTCCAGCCTCGAGGTTCTAGCGAGGTCTGGAACATTTCGTACAGCCTGAAACCAAAGAAAACAATAATCAATCCATGAAATCCCCATGAATTGGCACCCAACGAGTTAAACGCACTTTACCGCGGGATACCACCTACTGCAGCAGAAAGAAGCAAATCATTTTATCTGATTTCCATTTCTTTCTAGACTCCCGCTACCGCCCTTTGGAGGTTTTCTAACACTGTACAGTTTCAAAAAGTGCACAAGGTTAGCATGCCTTTATTTTTCTTCCACTTAAAAACACAGCAAATCTGAGCTGCCACAGCCTGTTTGGACTTACACAGACCGGGGCTGCTGTAGTTAAAAACAAAACCATTAGCAGAGTTCTCGGAACCAAAGCGCTACTTAAGCAGATTTTTTTACTTCTTTCTTCTAAGCTCCTAAATGCAACTTTAGCAATTATTGGTTTATGTAATTGCCTAACATTTAATGTTTACAGCAACGTTTTACAACTAATTTACATGTAGTTCACTAAATGCTTTAGGGTTAATTGGTCTTTTGTCGTGCATTAAGTAGCTTGTTAATTATTAGACAGTTGGGAGGAAAAAACAAGTAGGAGGTCAGTTTGAGGATGGCTTGGACTGAACAGAATGGCTGCTTGTAATTAGCAAAATGCACGGGGGTGATTTTTGCATAAGCATTGACCTTCCAAATGGGCAACCCCACATTTAGCCCCAAAGCAGGCAAGCCATGAGTGAATAGTATATTTTACAGGATCACGTCGTCCCCTTTGTTCTACCTATGAGAAGAAGGATACACCAGGACTCATTTACTGACTTCGATGCTTACAGCATGTGCATGTGAGGCAAAGATGAAACCATAGGAGAAGAGAGAGAGAAGATGCAATTCCTTGTGCTTGGCATGAAGAACATAACAGGGAAGACGGACATTTTTAAAAACACTTCAAACAAAATGGTTGGAACACGAAATGCGAGGAGGAACCAGAGGGATGTTTCCCTGGGCCATCCCTACACGACCAAAATCAAGCACCCACGTTTCCCAGTTTCTTGATTAGAGCACTCCCAGGGCACATCTCAATATCATATTGCAGCAAGAATAATTTTGTACCACCTGTGCTAAAAGGGAAGCTCCAGGACAGCTAAGCACAGTCAGCCCAGATGCATCCAAAAAGATCAGAATGATTCAAGGCGGGGGGGGGGATCAGCATGCCTCCTTGGGGCTCTATTCCACTTGCATTTCTACCTAACGCAAGAGCACTTTGGACATGGTATCATAAGTTAGAAACCAGTATTAATATCTTAATTACCAAGTTGGCCCTGCTTTGAGCAGAGGTTTGGACCAGATGACCTCCATAAGTGCCTTCCAACCTAATTTATTCTATTCCATTGGTGAACTCCACATATAGCTAATCTCCACTCCAGTTATCACATTTGCTGCCCAAACGTGAGCACTTTGCCTTGCCAGGTTTTCAGAACAACTTTCAGTAATAAAGAGAGAGTGGAAACCCCATGCTGGGTTTAATGACCTGCTTGGCATCATGGTCTGGAAGTTGAGAGGAGAAACTAAAGCAACAAAAAGCCAACCCTGTATATTAGAAGCATTTGCAAAAAAACGCGTCCGACTTGAAAAAATTTATGTGCTGTCTTTTCCATGCAAAGCGTTCCCATGGCTTCTTCTCACCAAGTGCTCCAACTCCAGCTTCTTTGGCTTTTAGTAAGATGGAACTATTACTAACCATGTGTCCTGTGACAGCCCAAAATGCCTCTTTCAGGAGTCCGTGCCCAAATTACTCTGGATGCTGCACAGACATACTGAAGTAAGCTAAATGGAGACACCAAAAGCCATTAAACCAAACTGACTGGAGGCTTGGGTTTAAAATGCATTAGAGAAATCACGTAAGTTTCTTGCATGGATATTATTCAGAATTGAAGTGACCTTTATCAGATACATCTTGACTGGAGTTATTACATACTCAGCTCCACAAAAGATTCATTTTTTTCAGGACCCTCTATGATAACTAACTCTTTGGAAACATCAAGGGCTGCCCCAGCACAATGGGTCTGACCTCACGTGCTGTCCTTCAAGACCGGCCAGAAGAAAACACCAAAACAACTCCAAAACAACATGCTTCCTCTGCATTCAGGGAATCGACCTTGACCAACTCAACATGGAGTCAAACTCTACCCGTACTTTTCCAATCCCTCCTCGAGCACAAAAAAGTGGCCTCACCTACAAAAGCACTGAGCACCCAGCAGCACAGCTGGCCTTAAGCAGTGTTCAGGACTTAAAAAAAAACCAAGAAGCGGGGGAGGAGGAGAAAAAGAGAACAAATCGGCCAGGTACTAGTAATAATCTTATGAACAACTTGGGATGGAAAGGACAAACCACAAATGAGCAGTGTTTTCCAAAACGTATCCCATCAAAACAGCATTTCCTCAAATATAAATCGCTTTACAAGTACTGATCTCCTTAGAGTCGTTAAATGCTATCTTTATTTCTTTTTAATTGGTCCCACTGCATTTCATACTGCTTTTTGAAAGTATAGTAGAAGTATATAAACATGATGTGTTGAAACACTGAACTGTTAAAATACAGGAATTAAAAACTCTGTGGTTTTACTGTTGCTCAAATTTCATTAGCCAGATATAAGGAATGTACTTTTTTTTAAAAAAAAATACTTGATTATTAAGAAAGTCTTAGTGTGTGGCAAGGTTCTGCAAATGATTAATTATTATAACTCAGCAAGGGGTGCTGCTGCTTTCCTTCTGACCCCAGGAACACGCACACACTCCGGGTGGGTTTATGAATAGCAACACGGAAACGTCACCCTTCCTGAGCCTGAACACTTTTTTGCTCCCGGCGCTTCGGCCGCTCGTTCCCTCGTCCCCGCTGCGATCAGCGGTCTCTGCTTGGACCAGTCCGTTTTGCAGATTCAGCTTAGCGCACGGCCGTGAGCCCAGTTAAACGGCCGTGAAACCAGTTAGATGGCCACGAAACCAGTTAGACGGCCGCAACGGCGAGGGCAGGCGCTGCCGTCGGGAAGGTAGAAAGGAGTCGAGGCGCAACGGGAGCTTCGGACGGGAGACGAGCCCCCGAAAAGAAACCTGAAGTCGAAGTTACCAACCGCCCAGCAGCTAAGCGACCTCGGGCTGCGTTGTCGAAAGTTCACAGCCCGGCAGCTGGGCAGGGCTCAGTTAATACCGATATTCAAAGGACCCTGTCCGGGTGCCAAGCACACAGTTCGTATGACAAGGGTCGCTTTGTCTCGCGTACCCCTCCACCTCCCAGCACATGGGAAACTTCAGAAATTCCCTTGCTGAGGAGAACAACTAAGCTGAGCAACTTGGAATTACAGGCTTTCAAGGTTGGTTTGCTGCTGGAGCCAAGACATATTTCCAGTGCTTCTCAGGACTGAAAACAACCTTCTACTTTTAATGACTTGCCTTTTATCTTTAATAAGGGATTAGGAGTTATTTTTCCAGCTAATACCTTAAAATCCAGATAATCATAAAAGCAATCAGTAATACCCAGTATATGTTAATTACTCATTTTCTTCTCGTCTCTCGTTGGCGTGCTGTCACTCATGTACATTAATTTGTCTATAATAAGGCTGCAAATCAAAATCAACAAAAGGCTTCAGGTTCTCTGGGGAGTCACAGGTTTAGACTTGGGGGATTAACAACAGATTATATCTGCGACGACAGTGAAGAAAACAACATTATGGCCAACGACGTGCTGAACTATCCAACCAGTCATTTACCTACGCCCGGACCTGCCATCTCCCAGCACACTAACTTCCCACGGGAGTCAAACAAGGCGCAAGACTGCTGCAAGATAAGCTAACGAGGCACTGGACAAACTTTTCAGCTAGATGGCAATAAGGGGAGTCGAAGTCGTGCTTGCCAAGTTATTCCCAGTGAAATGTGACCCTAAAATAACTTGAAGTTTTCCATAATAGGCTACAGCGGCCTTTCCAAAAGGCATCTACAGGATTAGCAGGTGTAGAAGCTTTACATTCAAGAACAGATGGTGGCAGAGGGAAAAGCTGAAGGTGTTGCAATAACGACGATAAGCAGGCAATACCTACGACTGCGACAGATCTGAACGGATGGGATGCCATTAACAGACAACATCCAGCTACCTATACCCTCCTGAGGACATGGAAATGCAAGCACCCAGGCAACTGTCTTCTACCTCGGTTTATGAAAACGCTGGACCAAACGCTGCTGCCGACACATCCCGCTCTGCTGTCTCAGCTCAGGAAGGTCCTCGCCATCGATAGCAAAGTACCACACAGCTGCATTCAGTACAGTTCCCCAGGCCTGTTTCTCAAGTACAGAGCCACTGATGAGCCATTTCAGCTAGCGATGCCATTGATTTTTACAAAAATGGTGGTGCTGGTAAGCTAGAAGTTCTCCAAAAATTGCTTTATACGAGTTTCCGTCAGTGCCCCTAGCATATAGGATACGTTACATTCGTGTAAACAGCTTGCTCCCACAAATAAGGGCAATTCTTTGGCAGTAAGAACTGGTTCGGTTCAAGCAACAAAACTGCCCGGGCTGGACAAAACTAAACCACTTGGCCGCAGCCATCGTCAGGAGAGGAGTCCATCAGACCATACGCTGCCCCTGTCCAGAACGCCAGCTCCTCAGGTAGCAAATTGTCACATTGTGTGATGATCCGAGAGACCTGCAGGACTGCCTGCATGCCCCAAAGCTTGTCCTTTTTTCCAAATTTCAAAGAGTCAAAGCCACGTGTTTGAAAATCCCCTCTTTTGCTAGAAATGGTATCATTCCCCTTGAAAAAATGCCGTCAGAGCTACTAAAACTCAACCTTTTACATCAATCAAGGAATAGTACAACCAGCGTATCTATCCACACCTTTCTTTGCACAAAACAAAAGAGTTTCTAAATTGGAAACACTTACATTTTGTGACAAAGCACACACCCAGAAACTAGACGTTTGCACCTCAGAACAGGAATACAATGCGAGACTGAAGAGAAAATACACATTTCACAGAAACCTCCCTATAACTCAAAATTAAGAGGCTAAGATCTTGGCGGGGGAAAATAAAAATCTAACACAGCACAGATACCATAACAAGGAAACAGCTTTCACTGCTCACACCAATAGCATCTCTGTCATAAATCACTAGTCAAATCCTTCTTTTCCAGATTTTCACCTGCAGACCACAGAAATACAGATGAGCCTAGATTGGAAGAAACCTCTGGAAATCATCTCCTCCAACCTGGTGGTGAAAGCAGGGTACCATTAGGTACCCAGGGCCCCGTCAAGCCGAATCTCGAACGTTTCCAGCGAAGGAAATTGCATCGCTTATCGCTCCAATGTTTGTTCTCACGGTGAAGAGTATTTTTCTCGTACCCAGTTGGAATTTCCCCTGGAGCAGCTCATGCTCGCTCCCTCCGGTCCCATCACCGTGCAACCTTTTGAGGATCTCTGTCTATCGGAGAGAAAACGGGCTTCACTTGCCTCTCTCCTAAGAGCGCTACAACCGCACGGACGCAGCCAATTCAGGCCAAGTTTCAGGACTGCCCTTTTCTGTCCAGCCAAAACCTAATTCCACTTTATTGCTTGGTTCATTGCTTTCTTCTTCATAACCCAGCGGCGTGCGCGGAGATCACAATGATGTGCTTGTCCAACGTCCAGCGTGAGTTCTATCCAAGCCCTGCTCCTTATGCCCAGGCTGGGGGCAGAAAACGTGGAGGCGAGTCCCTAACGCGGACCAGGACTTGGGATGCAGGCTGAACTGCTCCCAGCGGAGATCGGAAGACTTGAGAGGCTTCAGCTACAAAATTCAAAGGCCTTTCTACTGCGCGTGTGCAAGCAGGCTTTCACAAAGCTCAGAGTTTTGGGTAGTTTGGACAAATTTTCAGCTGGGCAAGGACTGGCAGACACAGCCAACTGTTCTCATTTCAAGTGTCTGATGTAAAACGCAGGTGGGGTCTAGTTTCCCAAGATGAGCGTCACTAGACATTTTTTTTTTTTCTGTTAAGTTCTCTGAAACTTCTTCTAGAATTTTAAATAGAAATCTATCCCTACTGTCCTTTCCCCTCCTCTTCCCCAGTAGAAATGTGAACTCAAAGTAGATACTTAAACAGAAAATTCAAGTCCTAGCGATTACATTTTGGCAAGGACCTTAGATTCTCCACTTTAACTGTTTACGTGCTATCGCACAACTATAAGAAAAGAGTCAAGAAACTGTTTCAGTGTTATGATTAATATATAGGTGGCTAAGATGCAAGTAATCGACCACCCATATGCTTCAATATTGATTGCCTTTGCTATGACTTTATGGCCCTGTTGAGTTTATCCTCCATGGCCCTACAAGTATCGGAGTCCAAGGTTTCCCTGTTCACAGAAGAGTATTGCGCTAGCAATTCGTAGTTCATTGGATGCCACGAATTCGGAGAACTTCCTGGATCTATCAGAATATGAATTGGACAGCAAGGAAAAAAAACAATGCACTACCAAGTATGAATGTACCTACTTGTATTTACATATAGCATTTACGTTCTGCTCTCTGTGCAGTAATTTCTTCAACTGCCTGAGTCATGAATAGCTTAAAACTGGCTGCTTTCATTCAGTTTGCTTTACAATTCTAAAACCATACATCACATAACTTGTGGGGAGGGAAACAGCAAACCGTGCCCTGCAAAATTTTTTTTCGTATTGCCCTGGAATTTACACTATGAAAATTGAAGCAGTCTGTGAACTTACGACAGAATTTTTGGAAAAGTCATCATTAACGGCTTTAAAAGTCAACACAGGAGAGACTACCAGCATCTACCTTTTCTACCGTACAGCAGCAATAAAGGCTTATCAGAAGAAAATGCTTAAAAACAGACCTCTGGCAACCCTTCCATTGGGCTTTTTAGCATTACAGCATCCCTACGAGTGTAGACCAGGCGAGAAGCTTAGCCAATGACTCATACCACAGTTATAAACATATCGGTACTGACAGCATGTGCTACCAACCTCCCTCGGAAACGAGTTCTGTTGTGCTGGGTTTTATGTGCCTAACGAATATCAGCAAGTCCTCAAGCCAGGAGCGTAACAAAATACTGAGAAGTAGCAACCACACACCGAGTGCACGCATAAGCTCCCCGCTAGCCAGAAATGACTTCAATTAGCTTGTACATCAAAACCAAACTCTCTCCATCGTATGTTTTCACGTTAAGGCATCTTTCAGTTTCAAGGCTGTGGCGTGTGAAATCCCAGCAAACGCGCACATCCCGTAAAGTTGATTTCCTGAGCCCTCAAAACACCTCCCCGCCGTAATCTCCGGAGTCAGCACTCACGTAACACCGGGAATCATCTGGTTCTCGGCTCTATTAATAGGGACTCTGCCTGCAGACAGCAACCGTGGCCACGGCAGCACCCGGGGTCACGTCGCACCACGCGCGTTCCCTCTCTCCGGACGGAGCGCGACGTGCGGATGGATGCCTGCGCACGATGTCAGCGCCCACTGCTCTTCCAGTGAGAATCCCTAAGTCATCGGCTGTCTCCTGCAGGAGAAGTACGGAGACTTGGCCCTTTTCGGCAGTAATTACGCTGTTGATATATACGCGCAGATGAAAGGGAGCAAAACCAGCTCCTGTTTTCAAATGCAGGTGACCATCCCTCGTACAAAACACAATTACGCTGTCGGTTCCTTCAAACCCCAGTCACGGCCTTCAACACAGCTGCCGTTTTGTACAGATGACAGCTCCACACGTTTGTTTTAACTTGCCTAAACAGAACTCGCTTTTAAAACCTATCTAATTTGCATACAGGCTATTCTTTAACCTTCAAATGATCTCAATGTTACCAATTCATCTTATACTTTGGCATAGTTATCTTCCCTTAGGTCTCGCCCGTAGCTGCTAATGCATCAGCTACCTGCACGACAACCACACAGTTCTTGTTTTCTTCAAGCCCCTACTCACCATGTTCACCGTTTCTTTCTCATTTCCTCGGAGTTGACGTTAGCATTTGCTAACTGCAGGGGTGCACATTCTACAGTGCGAGTCTCAGCTTTAGAAGCCCTGCATTAAAACGAATAAAACCACAAAAAACAAGTAATTTTTTCAAGTACCTTTACATCATGGCCACTTAACGCATATGGTAAAATCAACCGGAGGGCTGAAAAAAAGGGAGGCGCTGGTGAAGCTCTGGAGCAGGCCAGTCTGTTCTTTCATAGATTTGTGATTAACACACAATTTTGGAAGGAAGCGGATAACAGGAGAGGTAAACTGGCCAAGATCACCCAGAGCGTTAGTGATAGGGAGCCAAAAATGCAACTTGGCGCGCCTGACTCCACTGCAGTGTCCTCCCCGTTCGATTATGTTGCCCATTAGAGAGCCATGGTATGCTGATCCTCTCCTCTTGCCTGGAATATGGTTTAGCACACGACCCAAAATGAGTTCATCTCCTACTGGGTTAAGGATGAGCAAAAGTGGAATATACAGGGGGAGAGACAAGAAGTTGCAACTCTTTTTTGTTTGTTAGTCAGTGTCCTAGAGATTGTTGGTAAGGAAGCAACTCGTTATTTATCTACTTGTGTCCTTTTCTTGGAAGTAATTATATTTTTAATTGGAGCATGTGATTTTAGGGACAGGTATGAAAAACAGAAGTGGTTTTTGTGGCACCGAAAAGCTTCTGACCTTTCCCTTTCGTTTCAAAGAACTGTAGGAAACTCCTGGGGAATGACAGGAATCTTCATAGAGGATCTCCTCTTCTGAAGACATGCAAGGCAGGTTATTCCTTTTCATACTCCATTTAGCAGGCAAGAAGAATCACACCTTGGAAGTGATAAAAGCAGTGGACCCTCACACGACAAGAACTCAACTCCAGCCAAGTTGGAGAATTTTCTTCTCGCGCGGATGCGAAAGAGGCATCACAAAATTAAACTTCTCTTCAAGATCCGTGACGAGGGCTGCATGATCAGACCACCAAATCCCAACTCTGGGGACTCCTCTCAAACCCAAAGAAAGGGGGGGACCTCTGCAGCCACAAAGCACCCCTGCTTTCGCTACAGAGGCCAGGCATTTCTCCGCTGACTTCCCAACCGCTGTCTTGGAAGTCACTTGTGATGCCGTAGGACTAGAGCACCAAATCGTTACTTCTTCAAGACAGCGATACAAAATCTGTTCACATTTTGGTCCAATCATTTGCTTTTAAATACCTTCTTAATAAACTGATTTAAAAACTCACAAATGAAATTAAGACCCGAACTGTACCGTAATCGACCAAGAACACAACAACTCCTAAGAGAGCACTGAATAAAGAGCAGAAAGTACACGTTTGATTCCAAAGACTAGGGCAAGTCAAATTGCTTAATCCAAGTGAGAATCACCAACTAATGATCTTAGCCAAGACTATGCAAATATGCTAAACTAGTTTTTGACAGCAGTGCCTTCTACAGTGCAGAAAGAATATTACTGTAAGATTATTAAATTAATCAACTCATTAAAGAAATTAAAGGGAAGGTGACAAAACAGGAGAGGTTGTTTATTTCTTCTAAATCCTGAGCTAAAAAGAAGGGGTGGGAAGATGAGATCTAAGGAGAACGGGGAACTCCACTAGCTCATTAGCTCAGATAATACTTCCCTTGATTCCTAAAGTGATTTCAACTGGGGAAAAAAAACCCCAAACACCAAAACCCTCAAGTAGTTGCACCAATACAAATAAAGGCGGCCTTCCCCTGGTACATTTTTAACTGAATTTCAATTTCCATCCACATAGAATTTGACAAAGATGATATAAAAAGGTAGCCTCTCAATCTCCAGCCAGATACCAGCACGAACACCTGAACTTGGACATCTACAGGTAGCGTTTGCAGGCAAGCGGAGTGTGCAAGTTCCTAGGAGAGTCAAAGCCAGGTTAAACGACGGAGTGGAGGGAGCGATCCGTCAGCGCAGCCAGAAGGTACCTGCTTCAGGGTCTGCTGAATCACTCCCCAGGCTTGACTGTGCAAGTTCACTGCATCTCCAGTAACCATAATGGCAATTTATAAATGCCTGTACTGGATGCTGACACCCACGCAGAGAAGCCTAAACTTAGGTGTTTGTGTTCTTCTGCCTCTAGTAAATAAAATATGCATTGGTTCCTACCTTCAGATGCACAAAAACTAAGATGCTGAATAGCTGTAGACTGCATTACTGAATTAAAACAAGTACTTCTAAGTGTGAATCAGCTAGCAAAATGCAATGATAGATTCAGTGTGAAAGAAATATTAACGGCAAATCAATCGTTGAGAATCAACTTCTCTTTAGGAAATCATGAAAATTATATAGCCAGATTAAAATCCATTATTTAAAGTTTCCTACTCGCCGATTCAAATCACTGATGACACCAAGATTTTTACTTATTTATTTATTTATTTTTATTTTTTTAAGGCAAACCAGTCTTCTTGATGAACTGTCTCATACGCTACTTTGGCTGCTGACTTAAATTCTCCAGAGTGAGATGCACATTTTCATGGCTCCAGGAGAAAAGAAACATTACCCCAACGAACAAAGGAAGGAGCAGTCTGCAAGCGAGAGGCAGCACTGAAGCTGCAGAGTGGAAAGGAATTCATTGAGAACGTGTAATACACAAGCCAAGACGCAAGACACACATGGATCCATCTCAACCATTTCATATCGCAGAATTTTAACAGTTTTATTTGTGTATGCAAATACACACACAGAAAAGGGATTTTTTTTTTTTTTTAAGAAAAAAAATTTTAAAAAGCTTGGCTTAAAGCCCATTGAACTTTTCAAAAGAGACAGGAAAATTATGTTAAGAAATATGCGGTTGATTTTCAGGGAAATTAAATTCCCCACCTCCCCCTGCCCCCCAGTTCAAAGTATTTGCTTAAAGCTATATGTAAAACCAGAGAGAGGAATCTCCTCATTTCCCCAGTCCTCTACAACAAAGTGTTGGACGAACCTTGCCAGGGATACAGCTAAGAGCAACATGAATACGTGTGGCTGAAATCCCCTCTCCAGGAGTCATCGTGCCTTGCTATGTCACTCAGGCTGAAGTTTTGAAGAAGGAAAATGAACTTTTTGGGGGTTTCACTTATTTCAGAGTGAGCAAAGACCAGCAGTTTGCTGCCAGAAACAGACAGACCTGTGCTACAGCAGTTACTGAGAAAGGAGCCTAGGCTATTAACTTGAAAATCACCTCCCGCGAAAGGCCGCACTCATCTGTACAGTGGAAATGTTACCAAGTCTTCGCTGCCTTCTGCTTTTAAAAGAAGAGTTCAAAGAATTTTGACACCTTGACTGATGCAGTAGCGTATGTGAAGTCAAACTGAGGATAGCGCATGTGCTCATATATCAGCATCAATCTGTTTTCTTCCCCTCAGTTTTTAGCAAATGGATTTCATGCAGCAGCAAACCCGGAATAATAATAATAAAAAAGATAACAGAATAAACCTGCCAGCAATCTGCTGTGCATTAACTGCTGTACTCGGACTCCGCCAGCACCTCTTCCACCCATGGGCTGCAATATGAACACTGGGCACTTCTCAATACCCCGACCTTGTGGAACATCCTAAGGACAACTCCATCAGATGGAAAAGTAACTTCAGAAGAAAAAGACAGGGACTGTTTGCCACATGCTTCCATCAAACGCATTAAAGAAAAGAACACGTAGAAAAAAAAGCCAGAAGCTGTTTTCCAGGGGTTTCTCAACTTTGTGGCAGTCGAGAAGCCGCGGAGAAGCAGACAGCTCTTTCAGATACCTGTTCCTTCAACCACAACCCAGGTTCTTCTGCTTGATTTTGAGAGGAAGTGAAACGTCTGCCAACAGCATCGCGTCAAAGATGGGAATCGTTCAATTCACTGCAGGTTGACAGACAAAGGAGGACCCGGTCTAGATAAAAAAAAGCTTTTCTTCAAAACACGTTTGTTTATCCCCCAAAGGAAATTGTGGGCAATAAACCTCAAGGATTTCTCTTCCGAGATCGCTGCATTTGAAAGCTGTCCTCAACTAGAGATTCCCATTTTAAGCACATGCTTTGCATAACTGAAAGAAAATACGTGACCTTGATAGGAAGCAAAATATTTCTTGCAAAACATTTACTCTTCCTCTTGCTATGTAAAATCTGTCTGCTCTTCCTAAATGAAGGACACCAAACCCACATTACTCGAAAAAATGTCACACCCGATTCCATCGGAGGAGGATGTTTTTACAACAAGTTAAGCACTGACCTTATGTTTCTGAAGCCGTGGGCTTCCAAGAACGGAGCATCTTCTCTTCTGCACCAAGTGCTGTCTTGGCTATGTGGGCTTTTACCAGGCGCTCCCTTTCCAGCGTCGGGACAGAGAAAGGCACGGCTGCAGTTTGACGAGGACAAGCTCCCCCGAGCTCTCCACGTGTGGGAAGGGGACAGTTCCGAATCACCAGCCAGATGTGCGAGGGACCCTCCGGCTCACCACGTCAGCTGTGGGAGGCCACCAGATGCCCTGGTACCATCCCAGCTCATCCCACCCAGCTTAAGAATGAAGCTGTCATTGACCGCAAGAGCAACGTACCTACAGCAACGCCAAGTTCGGCTCAAAACGAACTTAGCTAGAACTAAAGGCTTCAACGGCCCAACGCAGGAGACCCACGTGAAGCTGCTCTGGTACGAGCCGGAAAACCAATCGCGCCTCCAGCCCGTGCTCAAGAACACGGTTCGTACACTAGGAAATATCCTTCCCTTTTTTTCCTGCAGTGACTACTTTCCCCCACCAGAAGGGATTGCAGAGATATTAAAAAAAACACCACCACCACAACAAAGGTAAAAAGGAAGAAAAAAATAAAGCCCAGAATTGCACTCTGCAAATGACTGCCTAACAGCAGAAAGCAGATTAATCAAAAAACGCATACATACACGGGAGCAGCATGAGAATGAATTGCAAGCATACTGCCTGGAAAGTGTATGTGTAAAGCTGATTAATTTCTGCGTGCCTACAGCTAAATCCACATGCAGGTCTTGGAAAACCTGGGACCACTCTGACTCTTTGTGCCAGGGGAACAGAGCACCGCTCCCCTCCCCAGGCCATCGTAAATGTGGTCTGGTCTCCAGAGAAGTTATGGAAGAGGACTTGCCATTCCAATTGCCTTGCTTTTCATGGCATAGGTACATCCTGGGTTTAAATTTTTTTTTTTTTTATGAAATAACACGCTTCTCCGTGCAAAACCTGAAGCAGGCAGATAACCCTCTTGGATAAGCACGTAAACAAATATGCGTGCTGGCTTACTTCTGGGACATTTCCCAAGTTCAGAAATACTAGTGTTCGGCTTCTGTCTCCAAGATACCATTTGTCAAACAAAGCGTTTGCTTGCTCTCTGCTAAAACACCCTATCTCCCTTGCCAACAGGCAGGGCTTTGGATACCCTGCCGAATTGCTGTCTCCTCTTTGTTCCTCCCACAGACTAACCCACGAGAGGCCAGAAGTCCCTCCTGAGACCCTCAGTAGGTGTACTACTTCTCCACTTTTTCCCTGAAGACACGTGCTGACATCCACAGCAGATGGATCACCTGCAGAATCCACATTTATGCTGGAAACAAAGGCGGGAGCTACCGACACCCCTTCTTGCACAAATCTCTTGGGAGGATGTTCTTCCACCGCTTCTACATCAAGGGCATTTGCCAGCGCATCAAATACCACCTAACGCTGTCCTACACCCGCACAAAGGTCTCGAGCTCCCTTAAAACTTGTACCTAGGGCCTCTCCTCTCACAACCTGAAGCTACGGTGGTAGCAATGTCCAAATAATCAGCCCCTGCCAGAAACGAGTCATTGCCAGCAGCGGCTCCTACGCGTGCCATGTCCAAACGAAAGCTGACCAGGCAAAAACCTTCTGCCTTTCCGTTTCTTACAAGCACCGAGTTGAAGAGCTCGCAAAAAAAGCACCGCGTCACCACCACTTCCAAACACTCCAGACAAGTACAGGCAGCAAGTGAAACCGCCTGCAATAAACACCATAAGCCTGATGCACACAGACCCACGGTCAAAAAAGACGTAAAATTGCAGAAGATAATCAAAGGCGAGGCCTGTGGCTACACATGCTGTGATCTTAGACTTAAACAGTTGCCATTTTTAAATGCACAAAACAGTTCATAAATGTTACCCTCACCAAAAAGGACTTTACAAAAAAAAAAAAAATTGCTTGCCATGAAAACCAGAAGGAGCTTTAAACTCTTCTGAAAAGCTGCATTTGCTAATAAATATTTCACAAGTAGGAAAACTTGGGTCATTAAAACACAACGTCTGTTAAGGCTAGTGAGAAGCCAAAATCTACTGATTTTTGTACCAGTGGTTCAACCAAAAGACAAAGTGATGACAATAAGCATAAAGTCTTGAGTGAAGTCATTGAGCAGGTGACTTGATTTCTGCAGTCACTCGGACTCTCACCACTGAGTTCATGGAGAACAGAGGTAACCCCAACCCTCAGCTTTCCCCTTGAGACCTCGTTTCCAGATGAAACCTCAGAGCAAATCAAAATACCTATTTGCAAAATGTGCCAAAGACCAGCAGGCTTCAGCCAAAAAGGAAATCAACTTCCTAAGTCTCCAAATTTCAAAGTAATCCAAGAGTAAATACTGTACTTCTGCATATTAAGAAAATGGGTGAAAAGAAATAAAAACGTCTTTTCTGGTCAGTGTCAGCCTCACAATCCAAAAGTTGTTGTAAAATAGTCATTACCAAGGGTTCAAAAATCACGAGCAAATATTAGCATGTATCAATGGAGCATTTACACATTTGTTAGATGAAGTACTACGCAGCATTCCTGCAATCTATAAACACACGATCCCTCTTCTCTCCCAGAAAGCAATCTTGTCTGTAACTCATTATATATGCATATTAATATTACTCCATCTTTTGATAGTTCTTTCTATCTTCAAAGCTCTTCAATTTGATTAAAGCAGCCACATTCCATTTTGACAACAGGAATGAACAGGTTCTTCCCCAAAGCACTGCACCTTCCATTTCTCTGCCCTGCTCACTTCTGTGCCAAATTCCTTGGCAAAAATGGCTATAAACATAGGAACTTTGATCAATAGGTTTTTAGCCATTAAAAGTATGCAATAACCGCTGCGGAATGATGAAGCAAATACCCTAGTATTTTTCCATTTGTAAAAAAGTACACAATTATGTTAACAAATGACAAAACTATGAGATTAGTCACAGGACAGTGTTGAAAAGAGTCGAGTCACAAACCTTAGATTAGCTGTAGATATAAAGAAGTCAAACTAATTACTCTCCGAACCCTAAAATAACATTCAACTGCACTTGAGAGTTATCTACGTTCTTCCAAAGCATTCAGAATTAGCCATGGAGAGAGAATTAAGTCGCCTAAAGCAAGGCCTGCTTCTGGCACAGAATAGCAGTTTGGGAAAATCTAAGAAATGGATCCACCAGACTATTTTTTACTGCAAACAATCTATATAACCTCTTCTCCAGAAGGGCAAAGAAAAACCCCTTAGTTTGTTAATAGCTATTGTATCCACTTTCAGAAAACGAGGGGGAAGAAAACACGTCCACAGCTTCCCAAACACTGCCAAGTTTCAATTAGGAGCCTACAGCTCCAACTGTTGTGAAATATGGGATGTCCTGAAAGTCAACACTTTCCACGGACGGTACCAGCTGCAAGCTGTTAACAGCGTTCAAGTCCTCCCCAGGACTTGGCTTCTCGGTAAGGAATTAACGAGGATACAGTTTGCTAAAATCTGTTTTGCTCTAGAGACTGAAGAACGACATTACGCAAAAGCTGGGTAACACGACCTTCTTCATTAGCAAACCTTACCCGGCTGCTGTCTTTATCAGCTTCTTAGTATTTAACCCTCCAATAATGAAGACGCACCTTTCACTCTGCTTTATATTCTGCAGGCACACGTTTCAGACAAAAATCCACATGTGTTACCACTTTCACATGGAAAAAAGAGCATATTTTGAGATTCGAAATGAAAACGAAATGCAAAGGAAATGTTTGCTGGAGCAGCACGAACACAGCTGTCTGAGGCAGCTCTAGCCAAAAGGGCTAGCAGGGTGGCAGTGACCACCACCAGCACTTGCTGGACATTTTCCACGTAAGATGGAGTCAGTGCAGGACCTCCCAAAAACAGGTGGGAAGAAGCCTGGCTCATTTGTGACTCAGGGAGAAGGTCAGCAACTGCATCACCGCTCCCAAGGGATACTCGGAGCTGCTCATCGCCCCGACTTCATCCGACTCGAGGAAGATCCCAGCCCACAGGGATCTGGCCACTCTTTTACAACCCCTTTTTTTAAAACAACAGGGAGAAGCTAGGAAAACATCTAGCATTCAATTCAGTGACAGCTTACCTGGCATTAAGACAAGTAAAAATAATAGGGACAATGAGAATGCTCCTCATAAGTAATGCTGGGAGAAGAAAGCCCTTTTACATTACTCTACTTACAAAGGGAGACCAGGGTGAGCTATATAGAGCACGCTGGCAACTTTTCAGTGAAGAGATGGCCCTGCTTATCCTCCCAGGATCAGTTTACAGTAAACTCCGGTGGGGGGGGGGAAAGCTCTCAGCAGAGCCGCGCTTCTGGAAACCTGCACAACTCCAGGGTCATCCGGGGTGGTGGGCGAGAGGTAGGGAATTCACAGTCAAACTCCGGTCCCGTTTGCGCTCCGCTTGTCCCACTTGTGAGAAAGGACATTCTTCTTCGGTTCTAAAACCCTGCGGTCATTAGAAAGGGAGCTAAAGAAAAGGCGAAAGGATAGCGAGAATCTATACCAGAAATAGTCATCTGGCAAAGCCGCGCTGCTTGCATCATCCCACTGCGGCAGAGCAGCCGAAAGCGCGCCCTGAAATCTAGCCCGCTCCTAGGTTTCCCCCGGCAAACTATTTATATCAGCAATCCGCACAGCGCTTCAACAGATGCTTAGCTTTAAATATGGATTTAAATCTTCTTGAAAACAGCCAGGCTAAATATATGCTTTAGGTTAAATTTGTTCCTGGGTGCTGTCCTGAATCACAGCTCTCTTGCTGCCCGCGCTGTCCCTATAGGTGCTGACAGAATACGTACTGGCAGCCTGTCCCTGTACCGCTCAAGTCCCTCCGATGGTTACGGCACGGCACGACCAAACCGGAGGAGATGACGATGCTGGATTGTTAGCCCTCTTTCCACAATGAAAGGTCCAACAATCAAAAAATGCTCGCGTTGAACCCCGAATGTGGTTTTGTCTGCAGTTGGAAGCTTCTTATTTATTGCCAAGGCATTAAAGGAACCCACAAGACAGAGAGCAATCTCATTTCGAAGGCAAACAATTAATTAAAAAATACTGCCTGTTTTACATACACATGCATATATATTTTAAGTAGACCTGGTAAAAGAATTGGAAATCTTCCCTCCTCACCACTGAATAAAAGTCACACTGACACAGCTGGAATGAAAACCAGACTCAGATTAGTAAAAGGACTACAGCACCATTTATTTGTATAGATCCCAAGGCCCTAGATCTTTAGCAGTTACCCTGTTACCTCCTTCTCATACCCCTGCTATAAGGTTATCCACACATGACATGCATCATTTGTGGGAGCTGCAAGAAGCTGCAAAACCCTCTCGGCCAGGCCAAAGGAAAATCACTGAAAGGTCCCACTGAAACGTCCCATTCAATGACTACTCTAAATCAGGAGTTTAGAGTGTGAGCTTGGTATCTGAACTATACAGCTGACAAAATTTAACTCAAAAAAAACACGTGAAAAATTTAAATCAGCATATTCTGTGGTTACACAGCTGTTTCTTTTGCCTCCAATTAGCAAATGTGATTCTACAAGCCATAACAGTCATTTATCTGAAACAATCCATCCCCAAATAATCCCCATTTCTTGAAGCAGACATGAAACAACTGTTCTGGATGGCACTACTTTTCTGCCACTAGGAATTCGGAGTATGTTTCAGCCCAGCTTTAATGCAAAGCCTAGACTAATCCCCCTAGAAAGCTTTAGCTAGACTTCGCCAAAGGAACAATTGTTGCCGTTAAATAAGTTTATACTGTTTGGTGGTGAGCATTTTCTTTCTGCAGAGTGAGCTCTTATTCCCACGATGAAATGCATGCCGGAATGAAGTCACTTGACTACGTTTCTTTTTTCTACGGACTCATCCTTCTGAAGTTTCCCATCCTAGGCAATTTGCATAGAAACAGGCTGGAACAAGAAAACCATGATATACAAAGTAGGCAGAACAAGTCCCAGACAGATAAAGGGAAACCCAAATAAGAGCAAGTCCAACAAAACGGGGTCAGACATGTTCTCTAGGAATACCCAAAGCGCAAGGAAGAGTCAGCGCCCAGCTGAACATTCAAGTCAGCATTCTGCCTGCGAGCGAGGAGCAAGAAGCAGACTTCCTCTTCTCTTCAGTGTCTGGAGCTCGAAAGATTTGCAAGATGCCCCAGAAAACTTCTAGAGGCCCGAGGACCAAACGGTCCAAGTCACACGCTGAAATCCTCCCACGTCCGTGAAAACTCCTTCCTAGCCTCAAAGTTTCCATTGCCTTCACGGACTGGAAACCACGTGGTTTTGGGCAACTTCTACAAGCACACCTCCTCGTCGGGAGCAGATCTACCCCATCCACCCAACTGCCCCCCAAACGGCTCCTGAAACTTTCTGGATCTACCCACTTGCCACCTCCCGGGTTTATTCCTTCCACGCAGCGGTGACGAGCCAGTCTCACCGTCACCCACACTAACCACAAAGAATTTGAAATACAGCGGTTCCCACAGGACACGGTTACCACCCTCTTACTGAGACACTACCCGTCACCTCGCGCACCGCGTTCAGCCCTTTGAGCGTGAACAAAGGTGCAAACGTCCCTGCAAGGACACGTGCGTCAGTGCTGCCTGCCCCGAGCTCTTCAAGCCCGTCTTTATTTCAGACAGGGGATTCACAGAGGCTCATCGCCCTCCAATCCCGTACAGTTCGTGGAGAAAGACTCACTCATCTGGACTGCAGGCCACAGCAAAACCTTAATTTAGCTTCTGCCAGTCTGTGTGACACCTATCTCTGCCCAGATTTGGTGCAGGACACTTGATAAGTGTCTTGATAGCTAAATCTTCCGTTTTCAGTAGAGCTTTTCTGACCTTTCGGCACAAAAAGCCAAGCATACAAAGTTTCACTGCCTACAACAAACTCTTCCCGATTGCTCTTTCCTATGAGT
The DNA here is from genome assembly GCF_964188355.1 of Buteo buteo. Classification (NCBI taxonomy): domain Eukaryota; kingdom Metazoa; phylum Chordata; class Aves; order Accipitriformes; family Accipitridae; genus Buteo; species Buteo buteo. The sequence continues at coordinate 84,244,091 of NC_134171.1, read as the reverse complement.
GGCGTTGTTTAGTGCGTGTCCTTCTTTTTTCCTGACCGATGACTCGCATCATAAGAGCTACTTATCCGTTTTAAAAACAAAAATAAAACTATCCCCCAAACCCCACAATGCTAACAGCGCTCCATAGCCAAGGACCAAATTGTTACCATGGCACCGTAAACTTTTGGAACTATTTCCTATATCGTGTACCTGAAGTTGATTTATTATCTGTATCACCTATCCCCCCTGTCAGACCATATTTGCCCAGCTCCCCCAGGGCCAGGCACTCCGAGACATACTTCTATCACGACGGGTGGCTCTCTGAGGCTGAACGTACAGCTGACTCACGGCGGAGCCCGGCTCTTCCCTTTTGTGTGCGAATAGCTTTTGACACCTACGGTTTCTGCTTTGTTCTGACCTTCCAGCATCCTTCCACTCACCACTGCTTTTAAATCAGGACAATTGCTTGCTTCCAAGGAAGCGAAAGCGCAGATTTAACAGCCGCAGCCTTCTGCTGCCAATCCCAGGTTCCCCTAGCAGAAGTGCAAGTACAAAATAAGGACACACGCTTCACCTAGGAAAAAAAAAAAACTCCCACGTAGCTTCAACGCAATGGAGCCAAGTTATTAATCAGAGTCTGAAACCCAAGCCTAATAAGTCACATCGTTATGAAACTGCTCTTGGAGCATGAACACAACAGAGAGTAACTGCTGGAGGTCTCCACAGATCAGGATGCCCAAAATACCTCTCCTTTCATGCACAGCCGTGCAATTCACAGGGTATTACATACCCATAGCTCAGAGCTAAATCAAACACCCCTCCTCAGCTGGATGAACTCAGTTCCCATTACTATATTTAAATATCAAGGTCTCCAGTTGGAAGCAAGACTTGAACACAAGCCCAATACCACATTCAGGTTGAGACTAGTCCATTCATCTGTTTCTTTACAAACAGAAGGAAAGGCTCTGCTGATTTATGCATACTTTTATTTCCATTTAACTGCTGAGGTCTACACTACTCTTCCAGTGAGTATACAAACCATAAGGCAAAATGGACCAAAAGGGATCTGCCTTTTTATAGACATAAATCTGGCGACACAAGTACAAACACATCCATAAAGAATCGCTTACTTTTCAGTTAACATCTGCTTTCCTCTTCAGCTTTCAGATGACCAAGCTCTTCCCCGACACATAATTTTCGTGTACTTAATATCATTACTTTAAAGTTCACTCAGTGGGTAAGAAATCAGCAAATACATCCAAAGACTCTCTCCTGCTCGAACAGATGTTGGATCAGGATTCAAAGCTGAGCAGAATAGCCCAGAGCTCTCAAAGCTTTCGTTTCAGGTATCATACAGATTTATTTTAATGAATATACTGTTTTTCTGGGAAACGGTTGACACTAACAAAGAAGAAAGGAAATAATTTGCAATGATTAATGGACCAGGGCTGAGGACTTTTCCGCCCTATCTTGTTTATTCTTCACGTTTATGACATTGAAATTTCAGTGTTGTTCAATTTCCATTTCCTTTGGTGGTGGTTCTTTGGCTTCCTCCAGTCCTTCAGGTCACAGGTGAAATAGTTCATTTTGGCTTATCAGAAAGTTAAAGAGATAAAAGAGTCAGGAGAGATAAAAGAAAGGCAGTTCTTGCCTCTCGGTAAGTGGTTGTTTCTTCAAGGCACGAACACGTTCACAACGCAGCATCTGCTCCAATGCAACAGAAACTTCAAAGCAAGTTCACCATCCCTAAAATAACCCTGGCAGAAAGAGAAACCCAGGAGCGGGTCCTTGGACAAGACCCACAGCTGCAGAAGACTCAGCCTGAACAGAAGTCTTTCCTCAAAAGCATTTGTAAGGGCATAACGAAGCTTGTATTTCGTGAATGATGACAGAAATGTATTTGTTTTAGGGTTTGCTCTTATGCAAGCTAGAGCTCCAGCAAAGCACGCACTGGAGCAATATTCCGTAGGGAGGTAGAAAGACCTCTGCTATCAGCAGGGTATCCTGTATTTACTGATTTACTTTTTATTAACACTCCCGTTTTGTCATACCAACCTACTGGCATCCAAGTAAAACAGGTTTTTGGCCTCGAGATCTCTGGTTCACCCTCCACTCATTTCTTAATCATCTAATTCCCTAACAGCTTCCTTGTGCAATCCAAATTATCCGCATTATCTCTGTGCCAGCCCGATCTGGAGGAGGAGATAAATGGGGGGGTGGTGCCAAGAGAAGATGGGAAAGGGCCCAGAAATGACTGGCATTAGGGAGAAGGGAGCAGCATTGCGGTTCTACAGACATCCCTACACCACTCGCCACGATTTTGCTAAAACGTCTATTGATCCTACTCATTAGATCAGCAGCATCTGCTGCCATCCAGAGAGTAGCCATCTGCGCACTCATTTCCCAAACCCACAATCCCAACCGGAGGAGGTTAGTAGGTCACGGGCAGAATTCTCGGCACCTCCTGGGATGAGAGGAGACTCGGCCCCGTGTCGCGGGAAGCCCCTCTTTTACCCATCCCTACCTTCTAACACTTCCCCTGCCAGCTGACCTCAGCTGCAAATCTACGTTTCAGTCCCTCCAAAAGTGGCTAACCTGCCTTCTTCCTAGTGCACAAGCAAGAAGTGATAGGCAAATCTGCAAGAGCTCTGCTGATGGATGAGCAGATTTCAGAGCATGGAAAGGAAGAAAAAAAAAAAAAAAAAAAGGACACCAGCTTCAAGAATAACTAGTCTAAGGATCAACATTTTAAATGGTCCCAACAGGAACAGTTCAATGAGATACACGAGAGCCAACAGAAAACACCACGTAGGGCTTAGAGAAAAAAATCCAGACGTTGGTTATATTTACATTAAAGGATTTTGCACAGAGCGTACATCAAGACTTCCGAAGAATGATGATTTTCAGTTGTCACGGGGAACAAGATCTTACCAGCTCACAGCTCTATTTCCAACGTTCCCGGTAGTGACAAACCTCGAGCCTGCCTCATGCCTCCCTCCATCTCAACATCAGTACCTACAGCCACCGGAACCCTCTTCTTTCTGTAAGTCTCTCTGGAAACCAAGCTAAGTGGAGAACTTGTAACTTGCCTGATCAACTTGTACTGCAGCCAGTCACTTCTCCATCTGGGGCGATAATGACTGAACAGTGACAGCAGAGAACATCTCATATACAACATTTCCACCAAGTGACTAAGAATCTCAGTGATAGCTACTTTTCCTCTCTTTGTTAGTACAGTACTTGCCATCCCAAAGCATTCTACTTCAAACAGCACCCATGCTACCTACACCTACAAAATAGATATACAGAAGCGATGTGACACCGCTGCTGACCAGTTTGCCCGTTAATCAGCAAGACGGAGCCTCGTTTGAACAAAGCCCTGCTTTCTGGCAAAACATGAGTCAGAAAGCCCGCTGTATGAAACGTCGTGTGTGAAACATAAGGGGAATGTTGAAATAGCTACCAGGCTCAGTGGACAGGTCCGGTGTACATGCTTTGAAGCACTCCAAACTCTTGTTTACATATACACAGAGAGAAACGCAGAGCTTTGGGATGGCTTGTTCCCACACTGTCCAACGGATTTGCAGAGAGTTTAATCCAAAAAGGGTAGCTTTACAGTACCAACCATCACCTACACAACTCACCCCTTCTCAGCCATAAAAATATCTTTGGCTTAAAATCAAAATGCTTCTAAATGAGGGTTGGTTTTTTTTCCCACATGGTAAATTCCTTAGACTTTTCTGTCCCTTAGCAGTTTCACGTGAACACAGAGAACAGAATTAGGCGAAGAATTAAGGTGGCTTAGGTAATTATAGCGGCACATGCTATCAGTTCAAGACAGAAGATTAGCCCAGCAAGCTTCCAGTTAAAGGAGGTCTTCCCCTGGACTGTGAAAGGAATTGGGCTCTTTTTTGCTTTGTCTATCTAAAACATAAACAGTGTACCATGTCAAAGTGGCAATATATACACCATAACAACTTCCCAGAGGCACTTTTTCTGGTACTTAAAAACTGAAGACATTTCAAGACGAAGTTGAAGAACCACTTTAAATCCACAAAGTAGACAGCTATGCACCCTGTGGCTTTAAACCCAATGTAAAGTTTATATTGAATTATTTTCCTCTACATCTAGTATGACTAATTGTGTCACCTTTGGCCAAGGGAGATTTCTAATAAAAACTGCCTGGTAAAGAAAAAAGCAGCAAAGACCATTCTTAATCAAAAATGGCTTACTCGTAAAGCTGCAAGCAAACACGCAGTTAATCAAGGCAGAAGTGACCACTAAATGAAAATGCTTTGGATCACTCATACCTACCACAAAAGGAAGGTATTTTGAGACCAATTCACCACTTCGTTTTGCAGGTCATTTTCTCCGTTCTGCCCAGACCACATTTATCAAATGCACAATGCTCAATTCTTACTATTATATTTCAAACTTTGCAACAATTAATTCAACGTTAACCAGATGGGCTTTATCATTTTAACTCCCCTCTCAAGGGGAAGTTAAAGCTATAAAAGAATCTTAACTTTCACTTAACCAAGAAGTATTTGTATCAGTTCTTCAAATTGTAGAGAAAACAGATGTATGACTGGAGTGAGACAGCGTCAGGGTGTCAAAACCAGAAGGCCCGCTGAAACAACACTACTTTTGTATTTGTATTTCATATTCAAATTAATTTTGTTATTTCAGGGTCACGGATTTTGATCACTTAAAGCTGACAATAATGTAAGTGGAACTGCTCAACACCTCTACCATCTATACTGGTGTTATTACCATGGCAATTTCTGTGTTTTGTTTTTTAATGATGAAAACAGTGGAGGCGGGTTTTAAAAAATACCTGAAGAGATGACACTGTGCCTTTAAATGCACCACCCCTAGAAATAATCCTCATCAAAAACGCATTGTCATTTCTCTTGAGAAGAAAATGATCGCATTCATTCCTCCCTTCTTCCACTGCAGCGGCTGCTCCTTTCAGACACATCCAGAAATCTCCGAAAGCAGAATTCAGACCCGAACAATTTTATCCTGGGCTCTGCATGGGTGGAAAACTCTCTGCTGTATATTCACATTATTCTGGGCCCAGGTATTTGCAATGGTTTCACATGGGCACATTACAATGCTGATTTTTTTAAAACTTTTTTTCAAACTGGAATCGCTTCTCAGCGCCAGTCTGACTGCATCACAACCAAAGGAATACTCAAATCCTAGAAATACAAGATGCTTTCTAAAGCCTACACGACACACCCCTAAAGTCACTTCAATAAATCTTCATAAGCCAGCAAACTCTACTGAAGTACCTACCAGCCTCGATGCAGCTAAAGGCAACTAACACGAACAACAAATGGCATTAACACTATCTGAAACACAATACACACGCAAGAAATAAGTAAAGCTTGACTACAGCGTTTCAGTCTACGCCGCTGATTTCTTTTGAGGAACCACACACAATCGCAAAGATAGGGCCGGTTTTGTTTGCGTGGCTAAAGAGTCATTGATTTCCTAAGGACACCTCTGTGGCACTTCAGAGGCTGGAGAATGCATGGAAAAAAACTTAAAGAAATGCTGCCAGAAAGAAAAAAAGTGAGTGATACTGGGGAAAGGAGACAGATGTTGGAAGCAAGCTGAGATGTTCCGCCAGGGAAGGAACTTGGTGCACAGACAGTTGTGTTCACAGCAGCTTGCACGGGCCTTGCAGCACCTCGACTGCTTGCAGTGTTCAGGGCAAGAAGTCGTCCAAGAGATGGAGTTTTTACCCCCTTGGTTTTCATAGCCCCTCGTCCTCGGACCCTGGTACTGGTAGGGAGAGCTCCAGATGTCACAGCTGAGGCAGAGAGAAGGTAGAATTCAGGGAGCAGAGTTTGGAGCATCCCTTAGGCGGGGGGGCTTTCTCAAAGCGAAGGACTTGCCAGAGCGAGACGCAAAACGGTGTCTATGAAGAGCGCCAACCAGAGAGGATAAGGTGGGAAATGCCGTTACATTGGGATGAGAATTATTTTCACTCGCAGGAGATCCCTGACATAACTGTCCCTTTGAAGACTTTCAACACCGGGCTTCCAGCACTTGCCAAAGGCACCCAGGGCAGCTGGTGGCAGGGCAAAGCGCAGACGCCACGTGCCGCGTCCCAACAGGTATGCACACGTGTGCTTCCTACGGGTACTCAGCTGATGCCTAAATTTAATCAGACCTAACACGCATATAAGTTATTCAGGGACAACCGCTTCTTTTTCCCAACCCTTACTCTCAAAAACAACTTCAGAAATGACCCTGACGAGAAAAATCACAACTCCCATGCCTTTCTGGACAGGAAAAGAACTAATCCTCTGCACCAGAGGCACTCGGTATTTGCCTTAACAACCAGCACTGCCAGGAAAGATCACTTCGTTATTGTGCGTGGGAGTCTCAGTATACACCTACCGAGGGAGGAACAGTTTTATCACACCTACCCAAAATCTGGACTTTGCAAGGGAATAAAAAAAAAAAACCCAAAAAAACCAACTTAGCTCCTTTCCCAGCTGTCACAAGCAAGGAATGAAAGTTTGGCAAAGATACAAGAGTATTGCTCCATGTCAGAATGAGATATTAAAAACACACTTCAATAATTATTTTAGAAAACATGCGGAAAGGGGGAAAAGGGAAAGTATAATGGGAGGGGGGTGCAGGCAAGAGCAGGGGAGTATACTTGGCAGCGATAAAAAGCTGCACCGTTTGCTTACCTGGAAACAGGGAACAAAAAGCAGCTGCCTGCTCCTCTCAGCCTCCCGAAAGCAACTTGCCCGCTGACGGGCACCCGCTGGCCCACTCGCGCAGCTCAGCTCTCAGGACTGCCAGCCTTCAGCTGCACAGCAAAGGCAAACCAAGAGCACCAGGCAGGTTAGCACCGCTCTGTGCCGTAAGCCCAATTTCAGCCGCGCATTTACCTAAATAAGGTGGATGTTATGCGTAAGGGAAGCGCAAAGTGTTTTAAGCAAACCTAAGTGTTCGTAAGAAGCCCTTATGTGATCGGCATATGCACAAGTCAAGTTGAAAAAGAAAAAAAACCCAAGACTTCAGTCAAGAGATGTTGCAAAGAAAGCAATTTTTTTAATTAGCTGTCTGAGAAAAACCCTGTACTCTTGCCAAGAAGAAAAAGAAAGCCTTTGCCTAGGGTGACAGCTCACATCTAGACCCAACCTCATCATGTGCCTCCATCCTACCCGAGTGCTTCAGTGGGAGCTGTGAGTCTTTGCAGTTAGAACAGAGCCACGGGGACAAGCGAAATACCATCCAGACCATCTCCCACCGACGAGAGCTGGAGTAATTAAGGGGTGAAAGGAAGCTGGGTTTAGCTGCCGCTTGACATACCTCCCTCCTACACGTGTCTCTTCTCTGTCACTCCCACACCTACAAGATGCCGCTCAGCTGCGTCTTCGAGGCACCTCTCCTTACACCTCCTCTCCCCATCTTTCCTCCAGATTTTCCGAGGTCCCGGCCTCTTCCCTGAACCCACCCATAAACCCGAAATAGCCGTCTTGAAACCTAACGCAGCTCCAGGTTTGCATCCCCTGCAGCGAAAGGCGAGGGAGCTTCCCGACCCCGCGACACGAGGAGCCCGACCCGCTAAAAGAAGGTCCCCAACCAAATATTCAGGGCCGGGACGCAGTCAGCTTCACCCTCGGTAGTCAGCCAGGTAATTAGCGGTCTCTCCGTCCGTTGTGCAATCTCTCCTTCGCGGCTGCGAGCTGTGTCAGCAGGCAGCGCTGACCTCCTCGCCTGCGCCCTTCCCACAGCCTGCCTGCCCCCGAGCACCTTCCCATGCCCTTTCCCATCTACTGGCACCCCAACAGCCTCTCCGACGGGCCCCCGGCTATGCAGAGGGCACGTTTGCAATCGAAGCAGTAATTATCCCTGCGTTTACCTCTGCCGCTGCGCTACGCGTGACCTAAATACGCAACTCGCGGCGTTAGAGGTCGGAGGGGCAGAAAAAGGCGTGCTTCAGCTGACTCCATCACTTTGGACCGATCCACTAACCGGCCGTGCAGTTCTTGAAGACCAAAATACCAAAGATTCCCCCTTACATTTACAGGAAAGTCTCCCTGACCATCTTCCCTACCTAAAATATTAATATAAAAACATTAAGCTATTTGGCCAGCCTGCCCGGTATTTTTCAAAGGCTTTCCACACTGGTCTGCCGTTGCTCTTACTGTTGTGAGCTGAAGCTAAAAGCTTTTGGAAAATCCCACCCCATGTCTTGAAGAGCCAGGAAAGAAATTGGATTGCTGAAAAATCCACCACCACTAATAGAAAGAGGACTCTTGGCACGCCCCGACTGTGCTGCATCTGCTCCACTAAGTAGGTACATTTATTTCAATCCTGTAGCTGTCTCTCGCTATTTATAGCTGCTAGCTTAATGAACTTTCAGGGTAGACACCAAGCCTGAGCCCTCCTAAACTGATGTTTAAATATCCTTGTTGAATTAATTCAATCTCATTATGGATGGACTGTTCCACAGCTTGACGGGCAACTTCCACTCCTCACTGGAATACAACTGGGATGTTCGCCGTAGTACAGGGTCTTTTCCTGCAAGGCAGGCGCTCTCAGTTGGGAAGCAATACCAGAAATTTACTTCACAGTAAACCAGACGGCACATCGAGAAGGTAGGAAGACCATTTAAGAACAGCCAAAGAGATCACAAACGCATTTTTCAGAGACATATGATTAAACAGCCACCTCACACTCAACTTCAAGACAAACAGGAGGAATTCTGTAAGCGTCCCCGGCACAGACATTTTGACAAGCAGTCTCTGGCTGGGGCTGCAGGCAGGTGTCCCTACAGATCAGGCATGCTGCGTTCTCCTCAAAATGCCGTATCATTTCCACAACCCTGCGTGCAGCTTGTTTCCCCAATTTGTGCAGAAGCGCTCCTGAGATGAGGCAATTTTGTGCCGGAGAGCTGCAAAGCTTGTGCTTTGTAAGGAGAGGCATGCCACAGAGAGCCTGGAAAACCCCTGCCGAATGCACTGCGGACGTCAAACGGACTGCACTTAAAACTAGGAAGAGATGGTTTCCACACCGGTGGGCTCAAATTGCTTTTTCCCCGAGTGGTTTCAAACAGAGCCTTGTCTCTGTTTCGGAGGCCGTGCCAGGACAGAGCCTTCTCTCTACTCCTCAGCTCGTGCCAGGCACGAAGGCGCGCTCCGTCCCCACGGGTGTTTCCAGCACAGCCCTCAGCGCGCCGCTGTGGGTGTTTCACCTACTGCGTTTACAACCAGACTCCCCCGCTTCAGCACCCCGTTTAAGACGGTAGATACACAAGGCCTGAAATAACGTTGCCCAAGGAAACCGTCCACAAGCACCGATATCGAGCAAAGGGGCAGACACGCATCAAAATTCGATCGTTCTCAAGAAACGGGAAGGATGAGGTGCACAGATTGTAACTTCGCTGCTGGTGGGACAGTTATTGATCCAGAAACACCCGCATCCATGCTCAGGTCTTATAGATTTCAGCAGGAATTACGGACCTGACGAAGCACTTGGAGAACCAAGAGCACAAGGGAATCAATGGGTGTTTCAGCCCCACAGGTGGGCCTTCGTTTCCGATAAAGATCGTGTCGGTGAGTGACAGAACACAGGGAAAAGCAAGAGTTGCTTGGCCTCCGGCGATACCTGGCTAGCACTGTTCAGAGATACTGCAGTCACGTGTTAGAAAACTATTTTAGACCCCCACACAGCACCACTTAGCACTTAGACCCACTAGAAGACCTGAAGAACCTGAAAGGACCAAAAAACGTACCCGTTAGGCAAGTAGCAAGCCATAATGTAAACGAAACTGAGGATACTACTGCCATCAACTTCAGCGTGTCCCACAGCAACCAGAAGCAACAGACAAACTGTTGTACTTGAATTAAAAATGAAAAAAGCCTCCACTTAAGCGTGGGGAATTCACGCTACAAGACTGCTCACCACAACATCTTTTACATTGCCAGCCATCTCGATAAGCAAAGCACTGATTAACCAGTTTTAAAAAAAAAAAAAACAAAAAAAGTGCCAACTGATGTTGCAGGATCTGTCAGGTTCAGACAATCTATTAGAGATAATTACAGTTATCTCTCCACGTCAAACATCCTCCTGAGCACTACTTCAATGCAGGTATTCAGCAGCAAACTCCTAGCACACATACCCAAAATTGACAGCAACCTTCAAGCAAGCAGGATTCTCTAGACTTCCACCTTTCCTAGCCCCAGAATACACAGAACTCATTTTTGAGAGAAGGCTGCATTTTAAATCAGAATTGTTAAAAGGTGCATATTAACCCATAGTGAGGGAGAATGCTTGGCGATCATTAGAGGGACACAGCGGTTGCCTACATAGCAAATCTGATCCATCCAGCTCAAACCTCACCTTCAGTGGGAGAGATGCACTCCATCCAGAATGACAGCACAAGCCTCAGACAGAACCTTAATGAAATGAAATTACTCTGCTGCAAATGTTTTCTCCTTCAGCAAAACGCTCCTCTTAACCCACATCTGAGGGCTCAAGAGAGGTTTTTTTTACTAAAACCTTCAAGAACTACTGCTGGTGGGTGGAGGAGGAATTTCTCTGAGCAAACTGCAAACCTTTACAAACCTTTGATGGGATGACATATCAACCCTTCCCTCTCTCTTGCTATACGGGTCCTCTAGAAACTACTCCAACAGACAGATCCAGATTTTCAACCTCTTTTCCCCATTTCTGGTTTTGTGTCCTGTAAACAGGATCATAGTTACACCCTTCAACTGGTAAAGAAAACCTTCTGTAAGCTTAGCCCACATGTGACCGTATGCGGAAGAGCTGCAACTAACTGTGTCAAATGGAAGATGGCCTCGGCTCTCAACCACTTATCCCTCCTTCAAGGTGTTCCAAAATTCAGATTCTGCAGTTATATTTATCCACCTATCAACATTTTGACTCCTGCCAAAAATCAGGTTTTACTCTCTTCATGGATTCAAGCGCTAAGAAAATTCTATTACAACATGCAATTTATTAGTTTAATGGGCCCCTCATTACTGCTTGTTGCTTTTGGGTCCCAGTACCTTGCTGAAGCCACTGCCAAAGCGAAGTATCAGAGTCATTTCTGAAGCCCAACACTGCATGGGGCAGAGTGCCCTGAATGCCCATTTCCAGTAAACTATGAACACTGAACTTCCTTTCCTCCCCTCCATTTTCTTAAGCGTTACGCTGAGCTTAGACAAATCTTTCACTCCGGCAACAAGAACTTTTCAGACCCGCAAGTGGTTTTAACAAAAACGGTCAGTAAACCATACAGTATTGCAGCAAGGCTCTACACCCCACAACTTGTGGGATAAAGCCTTTTTACTTGGCCAATAGCAATAACATATCATTAAAGGAAAAATCTACTCTTACAGCCCTTCAGCAAAGGGAACTCCCAAAGACTCCCTCTTGGTCTTTAAAGGCAGGGCATTTACATGTACAAATATGTGCTCATATGCATGTAAAGTACTATACTTAGGATGAGGATAAAGACATCCCATGTTTACAACTAAAGAGTAATGTCAGCAGGCAGCTTACCGTCCCATCAAAGCAAATTCCTTCTTTATCCTATTTCCACGTAACATGGTTAACAACGAAAGTGGAAAGAGGCCGAAGTCAGGCAGCCAACGAGACTTTGTGATTCAGAGGAGAAAGACCCCAAGAATGTAAGATGCTGCAATCCGCTTGCCTATTCCCTTCTTTCCATAAATTGTGAGCGAAGGCTCGCATCCTCCTCCAACTTGCAGGCTGCATTAACAGCTCTGCAAAATGTTACAGAGCAGAGGAGCGAGCACCGCTTTGCATGAATGCGGGGCGCAGGAGTGCCATGCCCACACCTTCTCACCCTGACTTTTTAAACTGAGAAAAAGAAAAATTAAGAAGTGCTACCTCCAGTTAACTTCCCAAAAGCAAGGTTTGAGGATGTTCATTGCTAGCTAGCTTTAAAATCATTCCAAAGAATAGAGAATTTTCCACCTTCTGTTACTTACATTACTAGCATAATTTTTGTGATTATTTTGTGTAGAACACCTTAGGGCTTGAACCGAGGCGTAGTACTGCCAGTCATTACTTCATAGCTTATAATACTAGTCCTTGACTACACATGAAACTCCCCAAGATATTTTGGAAGGGGACAGGTATTTCATATTTTGGGCTTCTTGCCCTCCATTTGCTTGGAATCGCCTTTGCCTATAAAAGGACTTTTACCCCAGCAACTGAATTCAGGGTCACGAATACACACAGACAGCTTCTTACTTCCCAGAAACCACAGGCCACGCACAGATCAAGTGCACAAAGATGAGAATTCCCATTCTGTCAACGAATCCTGTATTATTCTACTTCTGTTTCTTCTGACATGGTAATCGCTCCCATCAGCCCAAGTCTGTACCCCATATTCCAAGCACTTCTGTTCTAAACGGGCTATCAGACTTTCAAAATAGAGAGATTCAGCTCTTTGTTAACCTGTACCTTCTGCACGTGCAGTCTGTCTAAGGGACGCAGAGCTGGGCCAGGCCAAGAACAACCCAAGCAAGTTCTGCACAAGCACAGGCACCTCCGCAGAGCACCTCTTACTGCCGTGTACCTAAACACCGTGTCTACACGCTGCCTGCTACGACAGAGCTTACCCAGAGACACGGTTTCATTGGGTTTGAGCCAGGGAGGTGAGCCACGTGAACTTGGAGGGCAACCAGACAAGGAGAAGAAACCCCTTCCCAGATCAAGCAGAGATGCGTTTCCTCGTGGGAAAATCTCCGCACGTCTGTAGTGAAGAATGAGGAAGAGGGAAATGGATTCAGATCGCAGCCTGTCCCGAAGCAGAAACTTGCATCTGCCTTCCTTGTTCCTCCCTCGTCTTGTCCCTTGCAAGTAACAGCAAACTATACCATCCGCTTCATATTGAGATAAGCAATCAGCCGACCGGAGGAGACAGAAGCAGCCTTGACACCTCTACCCGTGCCAGGGGACAAGCCTCCTCCGGCGTTCCACCATCAACTCTCTTCTCCGTCCAGCCGAGGCTTTTCTTCACCCCACAAAGTGCATTAACCACGGTTAATGACAGACCAAAATACTAGCGGGTCGATACTCCAAGCATTAGCACTACAAAACTCACTAAACCTTCCCTCTGAAAGTCCCGTTTTACCCATCGCCTCTCAATATCCTATCCTTCCCCTTCTGCAGTGCTCTGACAGCACGTTCAACTCTTTTCCAACTCTTCAGGTGCGTTTTAGGCAGATAAGAAGAGGGTCTTTAAAGCCCACTTACTACTAACACAATAACAGATACTTTTTTTTTGTTAACCTCAAAAATACTTGTATGCCAGCACGGATGGATGGATGGTGCAGAACAACTACTGCTAAAAAGTGTTTCCTTCTTACTGGTCCTAAGTGGAAACCAGGGCCAGGCTGGTTAAAGGAGGTGCTTTTAGAAATAAAGTGCTGATACCCTTCAGCTGGAACACGGATTTGTAATAGTCTGCGGTTAAAGGAAGCCACATTTCTGCTAGCACCAGTGTCAGCAGTCCTGCCTGAGAACAAGGGTGTGAACTCCAATTTTCTCTCCGAGCCCAGAGACAGCCCCTGCAGGCCTGGAATATACTGAAAGGGCTCTGCAGAGGGAACATTGCCTTCAAGCCTCCTCCTCAGCGTATCAGAGAATATCCCTGTCTGGATTTTTGAAGGAGGCATCTTTCCCAAGCAGTAATTTACTTAGGATAAAACATATCTGTACATGTTGAATTTCCCTAACTCTCTCCAGATGGCAGAGCTGAAGGTTGTTTATAAACTACCAGAGTTTGGCTTGTTTGACTGAACTGGACACAGATTAAAAAAAAAGATTGACATTTCCAGACTGCACCAATTCCCAAATACAGAAGTGCAGCTAGACCGGTTTTGAACTGGAACAAAACATTTCTAGGGAAGGTTTGCGTTTCTGGACCTGTTTACTCTCTTGCCTATATCCACAGACATGTTTCATCAGGTTCGTTTGTTGTGGGACAAGCGGCTTGACCCGGTGAGTCAAATCCAGATTTGGTCAAAATCTGATTGCACCATTTTCACCGAAGAAGCTGAGAACCGTCTTCAGGTAAGGTATCTAGGTTTAAGCTTCACAGTCCTTAGGGACAGATCAAGAAATACAAGTGATGTATCAAATCAAAGCTGGCTTAAGCTTTCTACTCAGTAAAAACAAAGCTCTCAGTATATGGAGACAATCAAGCAGTTTCCTAAACTCCTAGGAACTATTTTAACAACGACGTTAGTAAAGATTTTGCAAATCAAACTTTATATGCTTGTCCTTGTGTTTGAAGATGAAATAAACTACCAGTTGTATGCAAGCTGAACTCACAGTGTCTAATACTTGTCCAATTTAATAATTGCAAAAATCAACAAAGAGAAGGAGCTGTATAAATTCTGGATTTTATAAACTGAGACGCACTGTACCCTTCCTCAAGATGTTTGGGTTTTCTTCATGTCAAATTAGATTTTGCTTACTTTAAAACATAGTTAACAAAACAGAATATATGAATCAAAAGTCTTCCAATTCTAAGGGAAAGATTAAAACGACCTCCAGTTCAGTCCCTTCATCTCACCAATGACTACATAAATAGCACTTTCATTTTATTATCTCATTAAACTTGCATACATCCATCACCTCCTCTGCAGCCTTTCTGAAGGCAGTGTCCTACACATTATATTCTCAAGCCAGTATTCATCGAGCCTTGGTCTCTGACGGATACTTGAAGCATGCATGAATCCAATCCTTTTTTTTTAATGGTGAGCAGAGTCCCTGGTTACAGCCAGCCATCACGCAACGTGGTCTTATGCAAAGGTCATTAACACAGCTGTCCCAGCAGCCCTTAATCCTGGGAACTGCAACACCCTCCCTCTTCTATTCTTGGGTCCCTTCACAAGAAAGGCGCTGAGCTGCGTAACACGGCACAGCAGACTCAGGATTTCCTCTCCTTAGTGTCCACCACTTCTTTTTTTTTTCTCCTCTTCTGATGACATGGAAACACTGTGTACCCCGCACACATAACCCCCATTTTTAAAAAGGGGAAAAAGGAAGACCTGGGGAACTACAGGTCCATCAGTCTCACCCCTGTGCCCGGCAAGATCATGGAGTGGATCCTCCTGGCAACTACGCTAAGGCACATGGAAAATAACGAGGTGACTGGTGACAGCTAACGTGGCTTCACTAAGGGCAAATTGTGCCTGACAAATTTGGTGGCCTTCTACGACAGGGTTACAGCTTTGATGGATAAGGGAAGAGCAACTGACATCATCTACCTGGACGCGTGCAAAGCATCCAACACTGTCCCACACAACATCCTTGTCTCTACATTGGAGAGACATGGATTTGATGGATGGACCACTCGGTGAATAAGGAATTGGCTGGATGGTCACACTCAAAGAGTTGCGGTCAACGGTTCGATGTCCGAGTAGAGACCAGTGACGAGTGGTGTTCCTCAGGGGTCGGTATTGGGACCGTCACTGTTTAACATCTTTGTCAGTGACACTGACAGTGGGATTGAGTGCACCCTCAGCAAGTTTGCTGATGACATCAAGCTGTGTGGTGTGGTTGACATGCTGGAGGGAAGGGATGCCATCCAGAGGGGCCCTGACAGCCTTGAGAGGTGGGCCCGTTTGAACCTCATGGAGTTGAACAACGTCAAGTGCGAGGTCCTGCACGTGGGTTGGGGCAATCCCAAGCACGTGTACAGGCTGGGCGATGAGTGGAATGAAAGCAGCCCTGAGGAGAAGGACTTGGGGGTGTCGGTTGACAAGAAGCTCAACATGACCCGGCAATGTGCGTTTGCAGCCCAGAAAGCCAACCGTATCCTGGGCTGTATCACAAGAAGCATGACCAGCAGGTCGAGGGAGGTGATTTTCCCCCTCTACTCTGCCCTTGTGAGACTCCACAAGTCTGGAATACTGCATTCAGCTCTGGGGCGCCCAACATAGGAAGGGCATGGACCTGTCAGAGCAAGTCCAGATGATCAGGGGGCTGGAGCACCTCTCCTGTGAGGACAGCCTGAGAGAGTTGGGGTTGTTCAGCCTGGAGAAGAGAAGGCTTCGGGAAGACCTTACAGCAGCCTGCCAGTACCTAAAGGGAACCTGCAAGAAAGCCGGAGAGGGACTTTTTCCAAGGGCATGTAGTGATAGGACAGGGGGTAAGGGCTTTAAACTGAAAGAGGGGAGATTTAGATTGGATGTAAAGAAGAAATTCTTCCCTGTGAGGGTGGTGAGGCACTAGAACAGGTTTCCCACAGAGGTTGTGGCTGCCTCATCCCTGGCAGTGGTCAAGGCCAGGTGGGATGGGGCTTTGAGCAACCTGGTCTAGCGGAAGGGTCCTCCTGCTGATGGCAGGAGGGGTTGGAACTAGATAATTTTTAAGGTCCCTTCCAACCCAAACCATGCTATGATTCTATGATCCAGCAAGCAGCTGCAGAGCTGACCTAGCTCTGACAGATGCAGTCCCTTTATAATCATCGATCCCTCTAAAATGACCTGAAGCATGTTAGACGAATGCTCACTCTCTGGTTGTCTCCATTCTCTGCACTTCACTTCTTGCTCAGTTTCTCTTATTTTTTTCCCTGCTTTCAAAGAAGAAAAGCAAAATCCAAAATTCCCTCCTTCCTGGCCACACTGCAGCCACCGGCCAACTGGCACCGCAACTCCGCAGCAAATACCTTCATTCTGCCCCACTCGACTAAACCACACAGCCCTAACAGATATTTCAGCTTCTGATGCCACATACTCTCTACTGACAGCTGTCTCAAATATATGTAATGTATTTCATTTCAGCTTTCTCCCAATTCCATTAAAACTGCTGTTCAAAATTCCCCAGTTCTTTGTTTATTATATTCTTACTCTTTTGAAACCGAATTTGAGCCACATACCCTTCATTCATTTACTATTAACAGAAGACGACTGAAAAAAACAGGGTTATAACAGATTGCTTGCCATGATTGCCAGTAATGAATAGCAGACTAAACTGGTAAGCTTTGTCTGAAGAGAACGAGTCTTCTCTTGGACACACTTGCCATGACTGAGAGCGAACACAGCAGCTGGACACATGGCGCACATAAGCCATTCAGACCCTCAAAAAGCCTTCATCAAAGTTCCAGTAAGAGACATCTAAAGCTGGAACAGTCTGAATATCCAACAACTGTCTCAGATCAGCAACCACCTAAGAGACAGAAGACAAAATGGAAATAAAGAGCCATTTATAAATGATGGAGAAAGTAAAAGGCAGAACAGCAGAGATTTCTGAAGGAAGACTGGCATTACTACATATGCGGAACTAGAGAAGAAAGGCTTGTTAGCAAGCAAAAGAAGTGTAAGAAACAAAAACCTCAGGTCAGCTATGAGGACAAGAGTTTCAGAAGGGAAAAAAACCTGGGGATATGAGGCAACAGGTAATTCAATGTTTGGAAATTCAAGACAGTAATTTGAACTACTCCTATCCTTTACAGTGTTCTAAATTAACCGTGCCAGCTCGTAAAAAGATCTGGCCACCAGCGTAAAACAGCAAGTCCCTGCAAGAACCTGGTAAAGTATCTGGATATGTGAGACAGTGAACAATACAGAAAAAGTTACAAATGATGTAGTATTAATGCTATCGCATGGGACACCTGGAATATTGTGTGGTATTTAAGTGATCCCACTCCGAAAATATGTAGTGCAAAGAGGTCAGGGTGGAAAAGACTATGGGAAAATTCTCAGATAGAGAGAGATGAAAAGAGTGCACATTTTTATGTGCAGATAAAGAGTAGACAAGAACATACTAACCTGTAGAAACAAAACAGGAAAAAATACCATTAACCCTTTCTCAAATAACACAAAAGAGGAACAAGGATGAACAAAATGGAAGGCAGTAAATCAAAACCTGATGGAAGAAATAGGTTGTCAACCACGGGCACAATTAGCTTGTGGAAACAATTCCCCTAGGGTATCGATACATCCAGAGGCCAAAAAGGAATTTCTACAGATCTGGTCACCTGCACACCAAACAACAGAGATGGAAATATAAAAATTACACTTAAAATATCTAGAGTTCTTCAAGACAGGTGATTATGTCTTTTGGTGTAAAACCAACTCCTGGTTTCTGAGCATTAAGTAAGCTTCCTTGGAACAACTAGGGAACTAGAGCTACGAAGAGCAAGTGGACTTCGCGACTTGCCTTCCTTTCCAGTTGCTGCTCTCTGAAGTATCTGCATCACCAAAAGTAACAGGCCCTGGGCTAAAGCCATGACTGATGCGACGCTATGTTTATATGCAGCAACTATCCAGCAACATAATTTCAGAATGAAAAATTCACATTTTTTTCAATCAAAGATCAGGTCGTATGATCCCTACTTGCTCCTCTCTCTATCTCTCTCTCTCTGGAAGCATTTTCCCCACTTACAAACAAGTTCTTTAATGAAACTCCAACCATCTGGAATTAGCCTCAATAATCTGATCTGTATCACATCCTGGGCTGTTCTCTTATATTCAAACCTTGTTAGCATGTTCCCAATCTAGCAGGCTGTCACCATCTCTCTCCCAGTTCTATTTAAGCAGCCATCCTGCAGATTTCGGAACAACCTTGTGGCCAACACAGAAGCCAGCAAGAGGAATAGGACTTTATGACAGTCTCCTACGATATTACCAAAGAGCTGCGTAGTGATGACGTCATGTTAACAATTTCAGTACGAATGGAGGTATAGGGCATCGAAAATGGACCTCTCATCTGCCTACCAAAATTCAGATATTCAACCCCTACAGATACTCAAACATACAGTAAAGCTACATTTTATTATTCTTTTTGTTTGCAAAACTTAAAACTGGTTAATTACTGAAGGGAAAAGACTTACTAGCACCTCAAGTTATAGATACAACGAAGCCAAATCCCAAGTAGGCACGTTTCTCACGGTCTATAGCAGTGGTCTCGGTGCTTCTCATCAACCTGCTCCTGTGAGGCCGTTTCTAGCTGAAACCACGGGGTGCTTGAATTCGCGAGAGGGTGCATATCCTGAGAGCCGGGGCAGAAGCTGCAATAGATCTGTCTAGGCATCTACTCAGTCTTTGCATCTCCTTGCTATCTCTTTACACCCAGTGTCAAATTGCTTTTTAAAATTTGGCCTGTTCCTGGCTGGCATTAGCTCAGAAGCAAACTCAGGTGATACGGAGGGATGAAATATCTGCTCCAGCCTGTACCTTTTCCAAGCCACAGCAACCATTCAGCAGCTATTGATTAAGACTACTCTGACCCTGCAACATGAGACAACTGTTTTCGTGGATCCGGTTTCCTCCTCCGTGATCAGATCAGGAGCAGATCACTAGACAACAGACCATTGTAGTGAGCGACAACTGAAACCAGTACTTACTGAGCGGTTTAAGGATGCTGCTGCTTGTCTCATCAGCATTTTCTACGTCTGATTTGTCGGAGTAGTTCTCAGAGATTTTCTCCTTTTCCTTCTTTTCTTTGTGCCCAGGTCTTCTTCTGTGACGCCTCCTTCTCCTATAGCTCTTCGGCACATGGACCCCAATGTAAATAGTGTGATGACCTAGGGAACACAAGCACAGCAAATATTAATTTTGACTGCATCACTGGCCAGTACAGTCCATGCTGCGTTTCATTCAAACAGGCAAACGAAGTATCTTTCTTTCCTGGCCTAACATTAATTAGGACTGTGTTTCTTGTCTCCAAACGTGAGCTAGGAGCTCTTCAGCTACCATTTGGAAAAGTATTTTTTGTACAATCATTTCTGAGAGTGCATGCCAGTGCAGACTCTCTGATAATTATTCTATCCTTGTGACTCATTTAAAAATAAAAATAAAAACCACAGAAGGCCATCATACTCATTTTGCAATACTGAATACAGTGCTCTTCAAAAACAGTCTGCGATAATTTTTCCATTTGTTTTACCAAATACATTGGCTGGGCTTAACACCTACCTTGTGCAAACTGATCCAGCTTAATTGAAGAGCTTAAAGCAACAGAATTTCCATCACTTGACTATGTAGTCCATTGTACAACAAGTGTCAAAGTACCATTAGGGTATTATTATAACACAGCAGATGAGGAAGGACTTACTAAGATAAGTTACTGTAAACTCCTAAGTACCTGACACCTTCCAAAATAAAAATTAAGTAATAAAAGAGTAAATGCCAAATTGCATATGTTGACTGTAAACACAAAGTATGCCTTTTCCCTTTCATGTAGACTTTCATTTCAAACTAAAGCACTTAAACTACACTTGCCAATTGTTGTCTTTTTGATGAGTTTGATAAAAATGTTTTATTTTCAGGGCTTTCTGCACTTCTACCAACGTGGGATAAATATCTTTATACATAAATATGTAAATAATTGTGCCCAGATAATTCAGACATCTAACTGCAAGCTTTGAAAAACAGCTCCTTCTGATTTAACGCTTGATAAATGATAGCTGTATTCTATGTTTTTGACCAAATTTGGTTTCCCCACTCATGTCTCAGTGTAGCCGAGCAGAGAGTTTCAGATAAACACGCATGCCGTATTACTGACTGACGCACATTTATCTGAACAAACGAGCCGCAAACGCACGTAAGAACCAATGTATTTATCTGTAGGTACAGTCCTTTCCTTCTGCTCCCAGCGGAGCAATTCTCGCAGAGCTGTCCGTCTGCGGAGTCACTGCCTCGGTCGCCGCGCATCCATCTATTCTTAGCCCATGCTTACACCTTGCATGAATGCATGGCTATTAAAAGCCCACGCGAGCACACCAGATGACACATTCAAGAGAAGGCAGAGGCTATGGCTTTTGGAGCTGCCACCCCGACTCATTTGGCGAGAGGGCAGACCCCCCGAAGGGCAGCCTTCAGATCCCCGCTGCCATGACTGCTGTGGCTTTCAGATCCAAAATTTCACAGCCAAAATACCCCTCAGTCCCAACTCCAAGCACCTACAGGTATCTGCCACAGAAGATACTTAACCGACAGACTCTCCTGAAACGCGCTCCACGATGTGGAACGGCATCGCTCCCGAAACCACGGGAACTTCCGTCAAATGGGTGGGCACCCAACAAGGCGACGGCGTCTGAAGCCAGATGAGATGTGCTTCTGCGTTACCTGCAGAAGCAGGTTATTCTGCAAGGCCTCTCCGTTCGGCTCAGGGCTGCGCCCACCTCTCTTTTGCAGCAGCCATACACTCCCTTTCGCTCAAGAATAAGAATTAAGTCAAGCGAGTAACAAAAGTCAGGCTTCACTTGATAAAAAGAGTCACACGCTTGAGAAAGTCAGAGAGACAACCGGCCCTGGCCACCGACCCATCTCCACCGGTTTTCCCCCATTGCTCTTTCCTTTCACCTGCAAGCTGCGCCTATTATTACTGTTTGTTTTTCAGCAGCGTTACCGGGCTCCAGATGAACCACCTATTTGCACGACACGGGAAGCTGCTCTGGAAATGCCAGCGCCACAGGAGAGCCAGAGTCTGCAGCCCCCAGTCCACTTCGCTGCTAAACATGCGTCTCTAATTCCTCCTTACGATAAATCTAATCCCTGAGACCCAACAACTGAAAATTGAGGCACAAAATACCCGATTTCCATAACAAACTGACTTTTCAATGAAAAACAACCCCGCATTTGCCATCTCGAACTCCACACACTCTTCAGGCCAGCTGTGAAGTCTGGAGAGCCCTTCACCTTTTTCGCATGTGAATTTTCATACTGAAAGCATCCGAGGTCTTGTAAAAAGCTGCTTGACCAGAGTAGCCCTCCTTGCTAGCAACTTTAAAATATCTAAATGAGTTCCTCAAGGGCTTTGCCAATAACGGAATGATAAGCTGTATGCAGGGATGGGGCCAGAAGCTTAAGAAAACAGCTCACACCCTACGCATACTACACTGTCTCTCATAGCCGTCTACATAGGTGCTCTGCAGCCCAGCAAGACCACTGAGGTATACGGATCTCCAGCAGCAGCTCCTCTGAAAAGCAAACACCAAGGATAAACTGGAAATTTTAAATGCATGCTCCTGTTGAGTTACTTAAGTATAAAAAAGCATCTGAAAAAGGCTTCTTAAATACTGCATTCTCAATTCTCAAAGACCAACAAAATGAAAAGAAAAAAAAAATTCTTCTCAAATATGATCACTTGAAAAAATACGTTCATCCCCAGACTGGCAGTAAGTGTGATACATTCTGGCTCCAAAGTTATTTGTTATACGGAAATTGTAATAGAAAGCAAAGGCGTATAAAGAAATGCCCTTCTTGCTCGCAGACACGACGGTGCGACAGCGCCCGTGGTGGCCCTGAAACGGATCCCATCATCCTTCTGGCGGCTAGAGTGCTACTGCAAGTTCACGTTTATGTACTTACTGGTGGTAACTATGCGGAAGGCCATACTACATAAATAAAACAGTTAGACAGACATAAAGATATATAGTGTCTGTGATAACAAGATATAAGCTAACAGCGACAAAGGGCTAGTGAAAATCTCTCCAAGTGGAGGTACAGTTACTTTTTAGGCAGTATTACCTAGGCTGAGATATTAAAAGTTCACCACTACATGCTCATCTCCTGCTGCGCCAACAGCTGTACAACTGTCCGGTACGGTACCAGACACTGATAACTCACCATCTCAGGGAGCAGGACAAAAAAAGAAACAGAAATCCGGGGTCAAGCAAGGTCCAAAGTCAGGCAGGACAACAGGGACAGAAGAAAAGGGACCGGTACCTGCTGCCTCCAGCCCAGGGTGCCGGCACCGCCATCTCGGAGCGACGGGCTCACGGCACCGAGGGAACGGCGAGAGCCGGAGGCATCTTGCAGCGAGACCTTGCAGATCAACACCCACAGGTATGATTTAGCTCTGCCGCCACAAAGGAAAGCTGTTCCAGCAACTGGAAACATCAGCTTTACCATGGCAGATGGCATAAACGCCGCAGAGGGACGGAGAAGGGGAAACCTCATCCGAGCACCAGCACGAGCTGTAGGGTCGGGGTGGCCCCAGGACAGAGAGGGCAGTGGGAGCTCTTCCCGAGGGATTCTTGGAGCCAAGATTGCATAAGGATGGGGCGATTCCGGTATCTGTCTTAAAACAACGTGCTCCTTTGAATCACTAATTCTGTGGCCAGCTTGATAATAGAAATACATCATAGTAAGCCTGTAGTCTTAATACTTTAATATGCTGCCAACAGAACTGGACAATCTCTTTAATCTTTTGACCACGTGTGCACAGTACAGATTTTGGTAACACGAAGCTAAGTTGTATAGACACAGGCAAACAACTGCATTACTTAGCTGCTTTTGCCTATTCTGCAAGGGAGAGACCTACTTCATGTTGCTTTTTGTCTCCCCCCTCCCCTCCCCATCCCACCTCCCAGCCTGTTCAGGGAGGCCAAGCAAGACATTTTCCTTTTCTGTGTACTTGAAGTGCTTGGCATCCCTTTATATTGTTGCGAATGCTGAGATAAACTTCTAGGCTCCCTTCCCAAAGTGCCTGGAAGGAAACAATTGACACATACTCTCAATGCACTGGGTTTCTGAGACATTTCCTACTCACCGGGGTAACGGAGCCTTTCCCATGAGAACCATTGACTACAAATGGTAATGCCTGATAAATGTAACGTGACACACACGCACCACGCTGTTACCCTACGGCTTTGGCGGAGGGTGGGAAGCACAGAGCCGAGTGCTAAACTCCTCCTGGTAATCCAGGTCCCGCTCAGCCCTAATTTTCTCTTCTACACCTGACACGGGCCAATTGCCAGTTTTCTCCTGTGGCTCCTACTGCATTCACAGTCTTTTCTGGGGGCTGCTCCCATTGCCCTCGCCGCTCTCCCCCAGGAAAATGATCAGCCTCTGTGGGCACTTCGTTAAACTTTAGAGCTGTTTTGGTCGGCCGGAGGCACGTATTTCACAACACCAAAATCCCGTAGGTAAGATGCGCAGCAAGACCTGCAGGTCAAAGTGGCACCTTTTCTATTCTGAAGGACAGCGGTGGGTCGTGGCTTCCTTGAACTTACACCTGCTGTAGGTAACACTTTTGAAGTTAGCTTCTTGTGCCTGAGGAGAAACTTTACTGTGCACCAAATACAGAGCAAAATCGTTTCATCTGATTATTAATAGAGCAAGTAGTCGTCATCATCAGAGAGGTATTTTTCCCCCGGAAAAATTTTGGTTGAAACCACATCTTTTGCTTTATTAAGAGCTATTAAAGAATAGCAGCTCATGATTCAGAGTCCAGATTTAGACTTTGGGCACAGTAGACTCCCTGAGTCAGTTTTACCGGTGAAAACCCACTCATGTATTACCAGATTTAAGTTCTGTAAAATGCAGCATTCCCTCCCTGTCTGCAAGAATATCTGTTCATCTCTTCTCGCCATCCTGGCCAAGCACGGTCGTCTTTCGTTCCTGGGAACGAAACTATGCGAACCTCACGCCGTGCACACCACAGCCGCTCATACGCTG
The DNA here is from genome assembly GCF_964188355.1 of Buteo buteo. NCBI lineage: Eukaryota > Metazoa > Chordata > Aves > Accipitriformes > Accipitridae > Buteo > Buteo buteo. Next base: position 84,219,681 of record NC_134171.1, on the reverse strand, counting down.
ACTCTGACGGCACGTGCAGAAGAAAGCAGCTCCAGGCACCCTGCCCCAAGCGCTACCGCCTCCGTCCAACGCCACGCTATTTCTTTTCCGAATTATTCCATTTAAGGAAACGTGGGGGTTAAAGAAACATAAACGTAAGAGGAAAAAAAGTGTACTGAAAAATAAAACCAGTAAGAAATCTGCAGGCTTGAAGTTGTCTGAGCTGGTAAAGCTTCAGCTACCTGTTAGTTCCACGTATGTGTTTAGGTAGCCAAATGCGTGTGTTAGCATGGCCTGATGACCTCCTACCTATACAATCCCGGTCTTTCAGGCACTCATTCCCCGTCGCCCGCTGAGGTTTGCAGAAAGCTTCACAAGGCTTTCTCGGTAGGAAAAGCCAGGACCTGCATCAAAGACACCAGGTTCCTATACCTCTGTCCCCGTAATTCTGCCTAGGTGTTTTTGCAGTCGCTGTGGCACAGGGCTGGAATCAAACCTGAACTGCCTGTCAGCGAGGATCCTTTTCTGTCCAAGGAAGAAAGGACAGCCGTTGTTTAGAGACCGAGGGGCAGGGTGTACGTGCAAGGCATGCACTAAGCGGCTGCCCTGTCCACTGCCAAGCGACGGGGAGCACAGCTGGGAAAAAAACAGGACAAGCTTGGCATCGTCAGCCGAGGGTCTGGTTAAATGTACGTGATGAAGAAACCTTGGGATCTGCCTCCAGGAGAAGTGTGCTGGGAGCAGGGGAATTACCCATTCTCTGTGCAATCATTTCAGCCCCAAAATTGCACATCCCCATGCCTGTGAAGCACCAGCCATCTATATTGTTTGAAACACGAGGATCTATCTGTCCTACAACACAGGCAGCAAGCGACCAAAAACCTCTACATAGAGAGAAATTCATAGTTCAAGTGTTGTTTCCCAAACTAGTTCTGAAACCACATTTGCCTTAAAGAGCGTTATCGCTTCCTACCACATCCTTGGTAAGAAACCAGTTCCTCCCAGAAGAATCATACAGAATAGACCTGATGTGTGAGGCACCTATGGAGGGTTGTAAAGCTCAGGTTTCTCATGAAGTTTGAATTGAGGTGATTCCGGGGAGCTTCATCCTGCAACAACAGTCTTTCCACAAAGCCTTTTGTATTACATATTTCAACATATACGTGTAATAGATTATCAGTGACCATAGTAGTAATCCAAATGTAGGGTACTACCAGAAAACCTGTGTTACAAGGAATGCAAACTGGAATCATAGCCTTAGCATGAGGAAAAGAAAAAAAAAAAAAAAAAAAAAAGGTAAATCAGCAGATACAATTAGATTTTCTAAGTGTGATGATACCTGTTGTGCCTGAGGTCTCTGCATTAACCTGGACAGTGAGCTGAGTCTACAGCTTTCTGCAATCTTAGTGCATGACCAAGTGCAGACTTCAAGCCTGACACTGTGTAAGACTGAAATTCTTTTATCATTCCAGATATCCACAGCCAAACAGACAAGCTGAAAGAGATTACTTTATTTATGATGCTCTCCATTTTTAAGCACTAACTCTTTTAAGGAAATGGTGACAGTGCAACAGCTTTTCCTTAGCAAAAACAAAACTTGGTCATTTGGAGAAAGGAGCCGAAAGTTACAGGATCAAGGGATAAAGTCTGCCTGGTGCATAATATCTAAGAAGGAATCCCTTCCACATGACCAGGGTTGTTGAGACTTAGAGCCGGTCAGACTAGCCCATGAAGAATCTCAGACTGGCACCTTAGAAGGAAACAAGATCAAAACCTAACATTAAAAATTTATAATGCAATGAAAACGAGCGGAGTTTTAGCAGTTTTCACCTGGCCCTTGTTTTAACTTTCAGGGCTCCTTTCCGAAGAACCGGGAGAGTCGCATTAAAACCCATCAGGCTTGGACAGGCTCACGTGGTTCCACCTGACATGTCTACACAGCCAACCTCTTCTCCGCAAGCTCTGGCCACTCGCACCTCCTGCACTGGGCAGCTCGGTGTACCTGGGCTCTCAGAGAAGACAGGGACAGATATTTTGGGCCACCGGAACGAAGGGCTTCGCTCGGGATGCCCCTGCCGTTTAACTTTGGGACACGGCTGACCTATAAGAAGACCGAGGCAGGTAAAGTTGAGCCCTTCTCTGCCCGTTTCCATAGCCTGCCTATCAGTCTCATACCTGGACGGATTTGAAGCACAGCATACCCCCAGGGCAGGGAAGCTTTACCTATTGATGTGGCTCCTGACGCATCCCGGGAGCGTATGGCTTTCACTCTTTACCACTAATGAGCTGCTAACGTTATGAAAACTTGCTGCGTGGCGATGCCTGACACGTAGGAATCTGCACCGACCGCAGCCCCGAAGTCGCAGGAGACGGGCAGGGGATGCAGCCCGCCACGTGCTTCGTCAGCAGAAGACGGCACGGCAAGGTGCCGGCGTACCGCCAAGCGCACGGCGAGACGGGGCACCAGCCGACGCGCCGCCGGGGATTACAGCCGGGCTAGCGCGGCTTTTCGCGGCTGCTTTTCAAACAAACTTCTCGTTCTGTGGGAGAATCGAAGGAAATACGTGACATAAAAAGCCGACGGCCCGGAAGGACAAATAAATCACAGGGATGATCCATTTTAAAGGCGAGATACTAAAAGTAGCACTAAGCAAGTCCCAAACTAAGCCCTGCTTAGTTTCAAATCAGCTCAAGAAATAAGAACAAAAGGCCACGCCGTCACGTGCCCAGCGCCCTTAACTCTACCTGATTTTAAAGGGGTTACACCGGTGCTAGCAGAGGAGCAGGCGCAGACCCTCCGTCCCGACCAATTCCACCTTCCAGCGTACGGCTGTGTCCCGGCACAGCCAGGCTGCCGCGGGATGGGGGACACAGCCTGCGCGCCACCCCGCTTCGGGGAGCTGTTTGCACCGGTGGAACAGGAACGACTCTCCCGTTCCCTCCTACGCGGTCTTCGTATTTCACCTGGAAATTTCCCGGGAGTGATCTGGAAGAGCATTAATTTCCCCCCAGATGAAAACGCAGGCCACAAAAACAACAGGCAAATGGGAACGTTTCCAATGACACACAAGGAAGGTGTAAATTCTGGGTAGGAGAACAGACACGGAACTTCACAAGTCCTGCCAGTGAACACGGCTGGTTCATGCGTTACAAACAAGGAACACCGTGATTTCCCCTAGCACTGTGTGAGAGCTAAGTACTATTCCCATTAATGCATATCAACACAGACACTGACACTCAAAAGAAAACAAAACAAAACCACAACCAATCCTCTAGACGGGCTCACCCCTCCATCCCCACAGTTTTCAGAACATCCTGATATTCAAGTGACTGATTTTCCAGGCGCGTAAAAACTTACTGATCAGGTAAACAGCAGCAGGAGTCACTGAGCACTTTGTTGAAATCTGGGTGAAATCTAAACAAGCTAACATACCAGCTGGAGATAAATCAGATCCAAATCCCTCCTGTTCCCCACAGCAAAATAGCCCTGTCGAACAGCAGCAGCCCAGGAAAGATGCATTTCCCTCCCAAGAGAGGTCAACCCGCACGACTGGACCAGACTCGGCTCTTTGCCTCACAGGAACGATTTTATTAGCGCAGAAACATGCACGTATGTCTTACGGTGGTCACGCCTGGGCACAAAATTACGTCTCTGCGAGACGTTCCCCCAAAGGGAACCCAAGGTCTTTTGAGGGACTGAGGGCAGACTGCCACAGGACCAGCAGTAGCAGCAGGTAGATGCCTGGAGTCGGACAAAGGATGCCGGGTAAGAGACTGCCTGGGAGAAGCAGAAGAAATCACGGCTGTATGGAAAAGACCGGAGTAAAGCAGCACAAGTCTGTAACCAGGCGGCTGAAAAAAAACTGCGATCGGGAAGGCCCGCAGGCGTAAGGGCCTTTAAAACAATAGTAGTATGCGATAAACTAATTCTTCCGTGGTATGTGGCAGTTGGCCAAAGAAAAGGGTCACTGTGAATCCATCAGGTGATGGGACCAAATACTTGTATAAAAGGACAACCATAAGGTTGAGGAGGAGGTTCACAACCTCATGAGAGCCATGAGGAGAACAGCCTGCAATGAGAGAGATGCAGTAAAGGGCAAAAAAGAAGACAGGGGCTCCGAGAGAGACAAAACCCAAGCTACTATGCAGCTGACAGATGAAATAGGAAGGGACAACAGACTAGAAACAACAGGGCTCTCCTCAACTCTGCCAGCTCTGAGAAAAGAGCCCCAAATTCATGGCTAAGATGAAAGTGGTCAAGAGAGGACCAAGCATCAGCAATGAAGATGCAGTTACTTAACTGAGCAGGGAACTCGTCCAAAGATCGTTTTACGTATTTGTATTACTGCTCTTCACATCTTAATGTGCAGTCCTTCACTAAAATCACTACAAGGGGCAGGGAACTGAGCTGCGTAGGCGAAGACAGCATGTAAATCAGAGAATTTATTCTTCCTTCTTTTATAACATCAGGCTTCTAGAACTTCAGTATCTACAAAAGGTCACTTTTATCTTTACATAAAGTGACCTCTGCAGTCTTTAAAAAGTTCCCACGTAACAACGCTATAGTTAGGCAGAAGGAAAGTCTTCCTAGCCATCTGTCTAAAGCTTGCACTTCTCAATTTCAAACGTACGCTCGTTTGCTACCCATCGATGACCCAGACTTGAACTGCCAGATTCCTAACAAGATTCAGAGGCTGCTCCCGTGAAGCATGTTTAGAAGGTGAGTTAGCACTGTGCCCTGAAGAACGGGACGGCTCTAAAAGACGGAGCTCGCATAAAGTCAAGAATATCTAAACAGGAAAAGAAAACGAAAAAATGAAAAAATGAAATGAGGTCTTCATGTGATTTCTTGAAGATCCTACAAGCCCTGTTTGTTTAGAAGGAGCAGACCAAGTCAGTCACCAAAAACCACACTAGGAATTGCTGGGAAAGGATCAGAATATGAAGCCCAGAAGACACATGTTGATGACAGCTATCAGGTACTGCTCTGCGACAGGAAAACATACGGAAGTTGGCAATGAATTAACGGGTGGACATTGTTTAGACAGAATAACAAACGTGTTTGGGGTATTCTCACTGAGCTTTATATAAGCCATTGCGAAACTCTTACCCACAACCCCATAAGCTGCTTTTCTTTCTCTCTTCTTTGGAGCTGCGAGAGGTTACAGAAGCCACCAAACCTGTCCTGCTGTGATCTGATCTAATCTGGCCAGTACTGCTTGGATTCCAGGGAAAGAAAAGGAAGACTTAAAAACCCACGGCTCTGGGGAACAGGGCAGAGGAGGGGAGCCATGCTGGACTGTTTGATTTAAGTTTTAGGCCAAGCTGCTCTGAAGCATGCTACCCCTGGATTTTCTGGCATCTGTCTCAAGCACTGGCCACGGTTCCTTTAAAATTATGTCCGCTTCCAAAATGCCCCAAATGACCACCCAAAATAGTCCACCTTGGCTGGAAATCTTGGCCTCGTTTTCTGTATTTCCATCTCATTAATTACCAAGGCTGACTAAATGAATACCAAGCTGTACTTGGCACTATTAAGTTCACCGATGCAGGTAGGTTTTAGACCACCCTCCAATATAAGTAAGAGCTGTGGTATAATGACTTAAGGCATCCAAGCGCTGCCCCCGATCCAGAGAAAGAACCTCAAACCGCTTTCTGGGTACCAGAGGTTGGCTGCTGCTTTACCACTTGCGCAGAAGCAACAGCAAGGCACATCGCTGAAATCTACGCTCCGATCTCCGAAGCAAACACCGTGGTCTTTTTAGAGCCTGAACGCCTAATCACCGTCAACGACTGCGTGGAGTAGCACATTGTCGAAAGCCTGAAGAACAACCAGCAAAGGCTGGGCACAGGTTAGCAACAAATACAAGATACAGCAACGGCTGAGCACAGGTTAGCAACAAAAACAAGATATACAACCGCAACCTGCCAGGCAGAGATCTACCCAAACCGCCATCCTGTTTCCTTGGGTTTGCAAAGTGCCAGGCAGCTCATACCAAGTCCTCAAAACTGCCCCGCTCTGCAGTACAGCATCACAAGATGGAAAAACAGCCCCGCTGCAAGCGAACCTTGATTCCAAGGCTGCAGTTATAATTAAACATATAGAGGCTGCGGTGTGTTTCATGAAAGGCAGACTGCGGCTGGAGTCGGGGTTACTAGAAGGCCGAGCTGCTGCCAGCAAGGCATTGCAAAGGAATGCAAATAACATGGCACTTGCCGGCAGGAGCCCCGTTCACACAAAGTCCTCCCAACACCTCTCCAGCAGCACAATGCTTCCTTCGAGGAAGCGCCTGAGCTTCCTTATGCCCCTTCTCAGCCTCTTTTTACTGCTAAGGAAGTTCTCCCAGCATCGTGCAAGCAGACAGGAACATCGCGCAGAGAAAAGGAAGGGACAGACCTTTGCGAAGGCTGAGACGATGACCGACCTAGTGTACGGACTGCACTTATCCTAGCAAGCTATAGAAAAAACCCTAGGAAGCTATAGAAACAACCCTCGCATCAGTTTCCAGATTAAGCCCAGCTCCACTAGTTCTGGGCGCGCAGAGAGGGAAGGATGCTCCTGAGTTCCCTAGCTACACAAAGGCTGTGACTGTTTGACGTGGCCAAGCTTGAAGGAACCCAACGCCAACATGGGGTCAGGTATCTTCCACTTTCTGCCTCAATATCTTTCCCTGTTTGCCAAGTGGGTTCTGTCGTTTACCTTCGCTACTTCTCTATGCCTTGATTTACAGCATGGAGTATGCCTCTTGAAGACCCGTCAATTCAGTGAACGGGCAAAACCCACGACAGAGTTTGCTAAATACAGCCAAACAGAGCAAACACTGGCATTATACATTTTACAGCTGCGACTGGGCCTCCCCAATATATTCTGCGTTACCTTTTAATTTTAAATATCCCAGAAAAATTCAGGAAGAGTAATCAGCACACCTGGGGCACACATCTGAAGACTGAGCAAAGACTGTATCGGTTCTTCAATCTCCATCCTGAACTGTCATATCCAGTATTATTGCACCTTAGAAAAGAGTGTTGGGCAGACGAAGGTATATTCGGGGGGTGGGAGAAGACAGTCAAACAAGCCTGGACTTGAATCCTAACTGAAATGACCCAGGAGAGGACCAAACCATCACGCAACCAGCAGGCGCACAGCTATACACCAGCCTGCACGCGTGCTGATGCTGAGCAGCGCCTACAGAAACTGAAGAACGAAAGAAGAGAGGGCTTAAAAAGTGACCTTTGTAGAGTCATTATCACGAGCACACGGAGACAAGAGAAGCCCATGCCCCTGGACTGGACTACTGCGCACTGTCCGAGCGCCTGCTCTCTTTTGGTAAGGACCAGCAGCTTCAGGATGGCTCCAGTAACTGAAAACATTCACTCAGAGAAGTTGCTCCCATCAAAGGCTGTAAGGTGCCAAGTGAGGGACATCTTTCTAATTAGCATGGTCCTCAGCAAAATTAGTTTCACCACCAGGTCAGAGAGCTGATGATTGTTTCTAAACCCATCAGAGGTGGAAAAAAGCCAGTCACTGTCAAAATGGTATGGAAACACCTTCCTTCACTGCCACGTACCTTATGCTCATAGCATGTGTCGGTGCAAAACTTATCATCGCTTAAAAGAAAACACAACCTTTCCTTCGCAACGGGCAAACCACATCATATATTGACTCAGCTGTTCTTACAACATCTTCTCGATTTCTCCTGCATGCACAGCCAACTTATCACTACCTTACGTAAAATCAGTTTATCACCATCTGAACTCGGATTGCAGTTTTTCTCACAGAGCCTGGAGCAGGCGGGCATCAACACCTTCTCACACAACCCCAGCAACTTTAAAGCTCACGCTGATTCCTGACAACAGATGAAAGACGTCGGCAATGACCAGAACCATATCCCATGCAATGACGGGGAACACAGACGCCTGCTGGAAATTGCCAATAGTAAGCACACTCATAGATTTACTAGCATCGAGCTAACAAATGACTGAAAAGTGCTATTATCTTAATGACAAAAATTTCTGAACAAACCACTTCGTGAGGGATTCATATTTCACAGACCTCACAGCATTTGTACTACTGACTTAATTAACACACACACAGAAAAACCGCTCCCAACTCTTCCATAGGGATTTACCATATTACCAAAAAGTCTGCAGGGAAGTCATAGCACTAGGTCTTTTCATTTATGACAAGCCAGTTAACAGCACATTTCAGTATCCTGCAAAGCATCGTGGAGAATTAAAGCTGGAGGGAAGCTCATCTGCAATCTTTCATCCAGATACTTCAAAGTTGAGAAGATCCAAACCACCCGCCTTGTTTTCACTAGCTGCGCGGGGCAGCGTTTAGGTCCCGATCTGTGCCTGCCATTCCCAAGCTGTGCCAGCTGCTGTACACAAAGAGAGCAAAAAGGCAGTGCCGGAGTCCTCATTGTTTTGCTTTTTTTGCACGAGCAAAGCCTGACTCAGTTTTACCAAAGCAAAATACAGCCTGCTCTATCTCTGCGTATAAATTAAAGGTACCACAGAATATTAATGAAGTACATTCTGTGCTGAGATTTTATCTGATTAATTTTTTAATCATATTTATTTCAGAAGCCATTAAAAACTCTAACTGATATGAAACAGGTCTTCTGGTTATTTCTGAAAATGGAGGTCTGCCTGCAGTCACTGATCAAAAAGCTGAAGGTGGGGATGAGAGAAGAAAAAGAAAACAAAGTAAATGGGTAAATACAGCTCATTTCTCCCACCTTCTGCCTGCTGTTAATAAAGGTAAAGATTTTCACAGTTATCTTTGCCCTTTCAACCTCTCTCCTCATTGATCCAACCATCAAGTAATAATCTTAGGCTTATGGCATCACAAGGCTTTCTACCAGCAAAGTGCAATGACACAACAGGGTCGAGAATAGAAAGCAAGGAGGAGGAAAGTGTGGGGAGCATCAGCTGAAATGGAAAAAGGAGTTACGGAAAGTTGTTATAAAATCCCTGGTTTAGGCTCTCTATATAGTGAATCCCGCAACGATAACAGGATCCATGAAGAAGTTCCCACTCTAGCAGCATCTTTTCCTGAGTTCACTCCTACAACAGCGGTATCTAAGCAATACTCCCGAGACCTTTACTTTGCAAAGCATCTGAAACGTGGGACGAAACCCCTGACATGAGTGCTGGTCCCCGTCTCCTAATAGACGCAGCCGGAGCGCTCCTCCGGTCTTCCAGCAACAGAGCTGTCAGACTGGAAATCAAGGATCCTCCGCCCCGCCATGAAGTCAGGGCGGCAGCAAGCCCACGGGAAGTTACGCTTAAAGAGCCAAGAATACCTTATCTCAAAGGATAAGGTGGAGCTTTACTTTTCCCCTCTTGCAAAATTGGTTATTAAGTAATCTGTTTATGTCACACATACCAGCACTCCTAACAGTGGCATTGCAGCAATATGTCATTACCTTCAAGGAAAGGAACGTGCAGTGCTCTAAATGAATGGGAATGGTTTTCTCGCACAGGAGGTTCAGCTTAGGGCAGTGCCTCTTCCTGATTTCCCCCCAAGAAAGCCTGCATTTTTGCGCTTGCTTTCCTTCCACACTCTGAACCGGACCCAGGATCCCTTGTCTCGCCCAAGTCACATTTCTGGGCGCTTATGCGCAACGTCAGTGACGGCCAGCAAAGCAGCCCCTCATAACTAACACGTACGGAATTAATCAATTGAGCCCTCTCACTGATAAAGACAGTAGGGGGTGAGCTGGAATGGAATAATTTTCAAATGTCAACAGCTGGTATCACTAATAAAATAGCAACGCGTTCCAGTGTAGGACCACCGGACCGAGGTGCCATCTTAGAGAAGCATTAAACAATCTCTGGAACCAGGCCAAAGGGACATACTTTTGTCAGGTATGTATGGTTTCTATTAACATTACATTTACTCAGCAAGGGCATGACCGACAATTGCCCCAAGCTGAAAATGTCTCAACATCCGACTGACCAGAAATGCCTGTTTTTCCCCCTCCTTAAAAAGTAAAGTCCTTCCCTCTCCCCCACACTACTACATAATCAAATTAGCGAGTGAGATGGTAATTCAGAGCTGCTATCTCCATCTCACAGACATAATACAAGGTCACCAGCTACCGATGAAATGACACCAGGCTGTTTCTCTCTTCTTGCAAAGAACATGCAAAAGAGGGATGCTCAAAAATGACAATTTTAAAACTCTGTCTTCATCTCTTTGAAATCAAACCCACTCACAAGCAACAAAAGCAGCCTGCCTTCTAAGCACCTTATAAAGTTTTGCGGTAGGGTTTTCCCGTCCCCTCCTGCAAACTCCTGCAGCTGGGGAATCCCCAAGTCCCACTGCCCTAACACTACACTATCAGCTCTCTTCTGATAAAGGTTACAATTCTCCTTTCCCTAGCAGAGGGGAAAGAAAATGGTCTCTCCTCTCTGCCCAGGGCTTTTTTTTTTTTTTTCCCTACAAATTTAGTGAAATTAAGAGTAGCTTTAAAGAGCCTTCCCGAGAAATTTGATCAATATTGACTGCTAGGTGCAAAAAATTATTGCGAGAGAAATGGAGAGAAGAGGCAAGAGAGGCAAACAACTTCATATGTATGTTGTTTCCTCACTAAAGTAGGCTAAAAATAAAAATTATCAGAAAAATACACCTGGAGGTAACAATTCTGCTCGCTGTTACCTTCTTCTACAGGGGATGCAAGTACTGTAAGCCTTTTAGAAAAGCAAGTTATACCCATACCATGAAAGCGGCTGGAGTAATGGAGAGCACTTCAGAGCTAACACCTTCAGGTCTCCAGACGAACGCTCTCCTCCTTGGAACCACTCCACTTGCAGCGCAGAAATCTAGCAGCAAGACTTAAAAGCATCTGCACCAAGGGTCAGCCAAAGGTCTTCAACCTGACATTTTAGCCCTTCCATTGGTTCTTAAACTGAAAGAGTGTAGATTTAGATCGGATATAAGGAAGACATTCTTGACCATGAGGGTGGGGAGGCACGGAGGTTGCCCAGAGAAGTTGTGGATGCCCCATGCCTGGAAGTGTTCGAGGTCAGCTTGGATGGGGCTTTGAGCAACCCAGTCTAGTGGAAGACGTCCCTGCCCATGGCAGGGGAGATGGACTAGACGGTCTTTAAAAGGTCCCTTCTAACCCAAACCATTCTGTGAGTCTACAGTTCATTCTATACATGCAGACTATGACTGTACACAGGGTGCATGTGTGCATAATAGATACATACATTAAATGTACTTATATCCAGGGTGCCCGTATGTGTAGAGAGTTAGATGTAGCTGAGGACATGCACAGAATCATAGAATCGTCTAGGTTGGAAATCTTCCCCTCTAAGGCAAATAAGATCTCTTCCAAGTGCCAAAGCCTTTAATGATTACTTGCGCTGTGCCAACGCCCCAAATTTGCCAGGTACGCCGTGAATTCAAGGCTGTCCCACTCCAGCAGAGTGGAGCGAGTGGCTGAGCAGCAACTCACCGCCCGAATCGTACACGCACCATACGTGCGCGGTGACACTGACAGATGCTCCCGCGTCAGCGCCGGCCCCGCCACAGACGGCAGCTCCCTTTGTGATTTAGCTAGGTCATTCGCAGAAGCCTGGCAAGAATCAAGGCGCTGCCTTTAGCACGAACAAGGGAATGAGCTGGTTACACAGCTCCAAGGCTCTCCGGAGGCTCGGACAAGCAGCTACAGTTCTCAGGGGCCTGTCGTCTGCTATCAGAAATACTCGTTTCACCTCTTCTTCTCCCTACCCTTGCAAGATGAACTGCAACCGGTCTGTTAGCCCAACTAAATCAAATGAGGCTATCTACATTGAAACAGGGAGATAAACACACCACACGTACAAGTATTACTTAACAGTGTTCACCACAACCCTTTTTACAGCACCTGCAGACAGTGAAAAGGACGCTCCCGCACTGCTGTTCACAAAAAACAATTTGTATTATATTCCTGGAGTGTCACGCATGGGCAAGACACACCACAACAGCATGTGGCAACATTTAAGATACTAAAACGTAAGAGATGTTCTCCCTCTCTCTCCTCTGAAATGTTTCTGCTGTGCCAAAGTGTCAATTATTCTACAAGTAAAAGGCTAATACAAAACGCCTGTCATTCTGACCCTGCAGACGGCAAATGGCCTAATTAAACCCAACGTGATGATTTATAGCTACTGAGCACAGATTACTTCATACAAGAGAGGAAAAAACCACAGGCTTTCTCATGGAAATGTCTGGTTTGATTTGCTGAAGTGTTCTAATTTATCTTTTTGGAGATCATTTTCTTTCATACTGCTTGATCCTTTACCGTCTGTTACCGGTGACAATGACATGGCTGTAACACTGCACCTTTCAAAACATTTTAAACCAAAAAGCCACAGGCATTTGTTTGCAAATAGAGAAATTAGAATAAAATTACATACCTAAGTCAAGAGGGGAAGGATAGCACCGTGAGGTGAAATGCTGGCCTCCTTTCCCTTCTAGGTAGAGTACATACCCTATCGTCCTTGCCTCCTTCTCCCCCACTAGTTTATCAAGCACACAGTCAACTGATCCTCATAAAACAAGAAAAAGAGAATTTGCTGCAAATAATTCATTCCTATCAGACTAATAATTGTCCACAAACAACCTTGAACTAAACTCCTTTAAATTCCTTTTACGTTTGGGATTTCACAACATTTTTAGTTAGAGAGAAAACTAAAGCACTTGCAAAGGAATCTACTCTTTTCCTAAAAAGTGAGGAAACTGTTTGCTCTGTTAAAAAGTTCCTCTTCAAGGGAAAAACCTTCTCTTTACGCCTCCTAAGGCATAACGTCCACTTTCCGCCTCATGTCCACCCCCTCGGTACAAATTCTGCTGGTTTTTCCAGTTTGCTTCTCCATCTGTGACACCTGCCACCGTATTCCAGCCCTTCCAGGTGCAGTGGTGATACGCAAACGTTGCCAAAACTATATTCATAAAGGAAAGAAAAACAAATAGCTCCGGTATTTCAGAGCCACTATATAAGACACAGCAAAGACGATTTTGTGGGAAGTGGAAATGTGTGCAAGCAGCATATGACAAAACATTCCCTGCTGAACTGAAAAAGAGGGTTTCTTTAAAAAGTCAGTTTCACCCCGATCAAGCTTACCGGTGTTTCAGTCAATTTTAGGATTAATTACTCAACAAAACAAAGGCACCTTTCTTCTCTGCTATCCGACTGCGCCGATTTTACATACGAATACAAATTGTGAAGGCACCCTTTCTCCCCAGCAGCCCAAGATTTCTTACCTTCCACTTCTTCTTCATCACATACATGTTTAAGGAAGGAAGCCCCTCTATCCAGTACCGCCTCGTCCTCCATCCTATAGTAATAGAAAAGAAAAAAGGAATGCTCAGACTTCTCCTGGAGCGAGCTATTTGAACCAGCCCAGGTCCTGGGCAGGTTAACTTGCAAGCTGTTGTTCATGTTCCTGTGGGCACTTCTGCTCTCCTTCCAGTGCCTGCTGTTCCTTCATAGAGCTCCTTTCAAATGGCGTTTGGTTTAAGCTGGCCTCACGGAGCTCGAATTCTAACCTTGAGAGGACATCAGTGGTGACAAGTGTGAGAAAGGTAATCCCAGCTAGAAAACTGTGGGGTTTTTTCCTGTTTCTTGTTTCTTTTTTTTTCCCCTCCTCCTTTTTTCCTTTTTTTCTAAAAAGGACGTCTAGACACACAGGCAAGTTTGGGACTGTCTACACAATAGCCAAGAGTTTGTAGAATTCCAGTTTCCTTTTAAAGTTCTTCTAAAAGACCTCGGCTGCAGAACCACGTAGGCAGGCAAGCACGCATACTACACGCAGACATCGACACGCGTTCGAATGCACAGTGGGAGACCAGCCTTCAGGCAGCCTCTTAATACCAGCAAAGCACACTTGTCTGTTGGGAGGCAAGCTTTGTGTCACATGTTGGCCTTACAGAAATCTGACATACGAGGATTATCCCGAGACTGAGCTACAGTAAGTCAGACCATCACGGCAGTCATTTATGTGTGTCACCCATTCATTCATCCATTTAGGGGACGGGTTTTTGTAGTTGCCTTCTCTCCCCTCCTGTTTTCTCTCCACCTCTTATCTGCATCTCTGTATAGAAGAGACTCCTAATTCTATGCCCCTGCCACAAAATTCCCCCTGAGGCGCTGCCCAGAACTCCGACTGCTGTATTTCACCCAGAGAATAAGACCCTGCACGCTTTCCAAGGGTTCACCTGCAAATTCGCTTTTGACAGGTAAATACAAAAATGATAAGATAACAAAGAAAAAAATTCTAGCTGTATTAAAGAATCTCCTCTCATATTGCTTGGAGGCTAAGCACACATTTGCTGCCCTGTGGAAGTTTTCTATCTTAATACAACTGGAGACCGAGCTGGTAACCTGTTTTCCTGCCAATGGCAAGAAAGAGGCATATGTGGGTAATGATCGAAAAACAACACCTTTTCCTTATATTCCCTAGATGGAATAGGGACAAACTCGGTACAGAAAGAGACGAAGCCTTCACAACTTCTTCACATCCATATCGCTTCCACTTGTGATCCCGCAAGATCCTCCAAGTGCAGGAGCAGCAAACAGTTTTTTAAGGGCACATTCAAACTCAGGAGAGTACAAAAACTGAACGGATGAATACCAAGAAATCAGAACGAGTGAGACTATCTACCTTGCATGTCGACGCCTACCTGAACAAAACAAACAAACAAATTCAGCCACAAAAGAAAGCACCAAAGCCCTCATTTTCTGGCTGCTGTGCTCCTACTTTCATTCTCCCATCTTTGCCAAGTTTCCCTCCACCTCAAGCACCTTTACTAGCACGCCGCTGGCCTCATCCTTGGCTCTTAGTCCACAGCTCAGCTCCCATGAACGAGTCTCAAATACATCACAGATAAAAAAGAACAAAGCAAAACAGGTCAGATTCAAACCCACTAACTAAGCATGTGGAAATACACATTTTGCATTTGGATTATGAGATGGCAGCAAATAATACAGCACCATGCCCAGAAATGAACATGAGCATCAGCTCCTAAGTTTCAGACCAATTCAGACATTTGAAACAAGGCCCACCTCCCCTTCACACAGGCTCTTTCTGCCCGCAAGGTCTACCAGAGACCCAGAAGCCAAAGGATTTGAAGAATAAATTTCTCTGACCTGAGAAAGGTACCGTTCCACAAGCAGCTGCTGCCCTGCACGAAGGGGTAGGATGTGCTTCTTGCCCATAAAACACACAAAGCCAGCACTCAGGCACACACACAGAAGCCTTCCCTGAAAGCTCTGGTTCTTCATTAAATTATTCAAGACTATTTATGCATCTTTTCTAAGGCAACAAAAGGGAACGTATTTCATGGATGCTTTTGCCCGTTTGCAACGCTTATGAAGGCACACCCCGATGTTTTTATTTTATTTTATTTTTTCCCCCCAAAGCAGCACAGTAGCTACTTGCTATAAACACAACTGAAAACATCTGGAACAGATGGGACCGGATTTCCAGCCCCAACACAAACCGCACGCACTTTATTACTCCGTAAAGTCTGTTCTTACAGTTTCACGCACAACGTGCCCCGGCATTCACCTCCGTTCCCTGAGCACTGGCACATTCGGGCCCCTCGGCATGCGCGTATGTGCGCAACCGCAGCTGCGCAGCCCAGGCTAAAATCCCAGTTTCAAAGGCCAGCTTCCCCACACTGTCTTAGGCAAAGGCAGCTGAGAAGCAACAGTACAGGCAGGGTGGGGGGAGAGGGAGAAAAGAGGGGAAAGGAAGGGAATAATTTCCACCACCTGCAAGGAATACAGCGCTGAAAATTCACCGGGTGCCATCCACCTAGCAAAATCTCTGCTCAAATTCCCCACCACAGCAGTGCATCCTCCCAGCATCACCCTGCCCACTGCTGTGCCCCGCTTGCTGCTCAGCATATCCCAGGCAGCACGTCGCCGCGGGCAGCAGGAACGGACCCCCCAGCTTCCCCCCCTGCCCTCCCAGTAACGGCACCTTTCCTCCCTTGGATCACTTTATCACATTTAAACAGCTGCGCTTTCTAGCTGCAGAGGGTTGGAAAACTGCTTACGACACATGGCGAGGCTGATGCTTTCCCCGGAACGCGTGCAGAGCGGATCCGAAGGAGCTGGGGGGTTTAAAGGGCCAGGAATAGAGCTTGGGTCGCCTTGGCACGGTGCCCCGGCTCTAATCCGCAGGAGTTTAGTGATTAGACTCCCAAGCGCCACCTCCCTTGACTTGGTCTTTTCTGCCCTTCTCGGATTACCGCAGGATTTCTTCAGGCCAAAATCTAGCAAAAAAACCCCATCCTTTATGAATTGGCACGGGGGAAATATTTCAGGCCCCCTGGGATTTTTCAAATAACACGAAATGGGAGTTGCAGAAATGAAAAAAACATAACCAAAAAAACAACCAACAAACACCACACACGTGAAACAGCAAGAAAATCTCCCCTTGGGTCTTCAGAGGAAAACTGGCAGAGTCCTATCCGTGAAGCACTGTAGCAAGAAAAGGTATTTTCACCATCCCATGGAGGAGAAACACACACTGGAGAGAAGAAAGGGTGGATGTTTTTCTTAGGGCCTCTGACCAGAAATGTGCCTCAGTTTGAGCCTAGTTTACCAGCTCCTTGTAGTAAGGTAAAAAGCATGGGACATTCAGACACTTTTTATCTCGATCCACATCCTCATCACTGCTACAGCAAGGTTTTGGGAACAAACCTAAAAAATTAATGAAAAAATATTGGGTTTCTATTTTCAGGGTCTAGATCTGAGCAAGCCATGTACTCTGACCAAATAGACTCAAGTGAAAAAATATGAGCTGCTTGAGTAATTGGCCTCTCTGGGTAGATAATTAGATCGGTACCAAACATTTTTAGAAATGACATTATGTGTCAACAGGATATTAACAAGAGTCACACACAGCCTACCCAACACAGCATGCAACTCAAACCTAAATTTGCAGACCACTCGCAGATACAGCTCACAGAAATATTCTGCCAGACTACGCAGAAAGAACAAGACCAATTTAATACTAACAGGGATCCCAGGCTTCATAATGGAGAGGAAAGTCAGTATAAAACGGGTGAAAGTGAAGGAAATCAAATAGCACAAAGCAGAAAAGAAGATGAAAAGTCTATTCTCCAGCAAGCAGAGCACACCCTGAGAAATGAGCAAGTATGTTTGCCTCTCTGCTCTGGGTAACTTTCAAGGTTTCTCAGCCTTCAGCATTAGCACAGCAAACCTGATTTGGGTTCTAAAGGAAAAGCGCTGTGGCTCAAAACCCAATTGTTGGTGATAGGCTAAATAATAATAATAATAATAATAATAATAATAATAATAAAACTACTTAAAACTCCTTGTCTCCTTCCCTTTGCCTACCCTTATCTGACAGTCTCTGTTTAGCCCATCACAGTGTAAATTCGTCCTGCGGGTCTCCTTCTTACAGCACCAAACTCTTGCAACACATCTTCCGAGCAGTCTAAAGCAGCAAAGTAAGCTCAGCTTTACTGTGCCCGGTCCTAAGCGAGGCAGAGACCCGTGGCCAGCCCTCCTCTCCCTCCTCCCAGCTGGAGCCCTAGGAGATGGAGTGCTGCCACCGCCCGGCCCCGCCAGTCATCAACGTTGACAGTCATCAATGCCAAGCGCTTTTTATAACTTTGTAATTGATGACGGGAGAAGAGGGAAACGAGCGTTTGGCGTTAATAAAGCAGGGGGCCTGATGCGGCAGCGCGAGCTGCTGCGTGGGGATGCAACTCGCTGGAGCGAAGAAAACGCGTTAGTGTCGCTGGAGAGCAAGAAACGAGAGTTATTACTTGCTGATAAGCTTTTACGATTCTGCCCGTTTCAAATGTCTTTTGCAATCAGGAAGAAACTCCAGCAAACTCTGGAATGAACAAAGAAAAAGAAAAAAAAACCACAACACAGAGCCAGCTCTGTAACTGAAACAGCATAATGCAGAGCCCCCGTGAAAGTCACATTTACAGAGCAACCCTTTTGCAATAAGCCAGGGCGCAGAGTGTGTCAACGGCTTCAGGGAGGAGAGAGGATTGCGAACATTGGGTCACAGAGCAGCAACGCTGCCGGCCGAAACGGCAGCCCCGACAGCCCGGCTCCAAAAGGGGTCACGTCAAACCCGCTCACCGAAACGCGCCTGCCCGGCCACGCAGCGCGGCTGCTCCTGCTCCGCAGCTCTTCCAGGCAGGTGCGCGGAAGCCGCCTGCGTTCGTGGGAAAGGCGAGCGAAATAAGATCTCCCCAAGCGTGCAGAATCAGTCACCCTCGTCTGCTTCTCAGAGCCGGCCATCCTTTACCTGTCAAGACTTCTTCCCTCAGAAAACTGCTATCCACAAAGTGGAGCGGGAGCACGACGGATGGGGACGCTGGAGGAGGAAAAGCGACGAACGCAAGTAAAGAGCGCACCGGGGATCGCTGGCTGAGCTGTTTGGCAGGTCTCGCAATCCCACAGGGACGACACCTGAATCCACACACAAAGGACTCCCGCACCTCTGCAATTCCCCCGCTCCGCTGCCAGGAACAAACTCGGAGCGACCCACGTGCACGTACCCATCGGCTGCGGTTTTGCTGCTGGTAATCGCGACCGGAGCTCGCGACAAGAAACGCGACGTGGCTCGCGAGGAACAGCCGCGGGTACAAGCACGGCCCCACTCTGCGCCGCTCCCCACCAGGTGCAAGGGGCTGCTCGTGTCAACCGACCCGGCGTTCGGAGTCCTTCACCGGACTGAGACACGTCCTCCACCGCCAACGCTACTCGTGACAAGCAACTTCATTCAGCCTTCAACGACAGACGGAGCAACGCAGCCATCAGCTAGGCTTGGAGGCTCACCGAGATGGGACGCACGGGGCCTGGACCTCAGTAGAGAGAAGAGCCGCCAAAGGCTTCCCCATCAGTGACAACCGGTGCCTTCACCAAGCCACCCAAGCTAGATGCCAAGCGTGCGTGTACGTGTGCGTGTATCCCACAGATAATAAGTCGATAAGCTAAATGGGCTTCTTCTGTCAACAGGCTGCGGAGAGGCAGAGATAACGTTATTTCTTCTCTCTGCAACCTGTGAAGTATTCAGATGCTGCGACGATAGCGGCCAAGTAAACAGGAAACTAGGAAGGAGACTTGGTCCCAACTGATGCTCCCTCAGCCCATACGCAAATGCTTGAATAAACAGACCTTATATGACCGATTCCTTTTTAGAGGCTAGATGCGTTTTGGTTTTCTCACATACTTGCATATGGGCTCTATCACACAGAAAAACGAGCCTCTGACTATACTCGGCACGGTCTGGTTGATGCACTTTTAGAACACATTGCCAAAATTTATCTTGGATGCATTTCCCCCCGTCAGCTCTAAAACAGCATTTATTTACATGCTTTCTCAGCAAAAGGTTGTACTCACCAGGAGCAGAGGAGGACAGCAGCCTCTGCTTTCTGCAGAAAGAACTTGCACTACAATATTTTTTAAATTTATAATATTTTTAAATCCAAACATAAACCCAGCTTCTTTTAAAATAACTCTCGATAATCAACGGGGAACTAGCACCCAAGATACTGCTTTGCACAATGCAATCGAGTGGAGCAGATGCAGAAGGACTCGTCTCAGCTCTTCACCCTCCTGCAGACTTGTCTCAATGGAGAACGCCATTTCCCTCTCCAGACCAACGCCAGCCATCTCCTGTACAGAACCGCGAGACAACTGCAAAAGCTACAAGGCTAAAATCTGCAAATGCAAGCAAGGTGCTAAAGCACCGTTTTTTCTGACAATGTAGGACACGGAGGAGAAGGCTGGAACATACACAACCTCGAGGGAGCATTGACTGTTCATTTGGTTTGGGCTGTGCTTTTCCTTTTTGCAGTACCAACTCCCAATTTTGTAGTTCCAATGAACTGCCAGCACGTGTCGGACCACGATACATGCGACACGGTTGCTGATTAATTGCACATGCTGTAGTGAAACAAGGAGGAAACAAAAAGTAAGAAAACTTTGCAAGTTAATCCTCTTATTACCAACTTAGAAGCAACAGCACATTCTGGATTACCTGTCTTTTCAAAGGGCATGTGAAACCTCAAAGGTTCGCTGTCACTTGCTCGTGTCTCTCAAGCATGACAGCGACATAGTGTCACTGGTTTTGTGTCTTTGCATACAGCTACAAGACCGCTTTTCAGATTGCCTGCTATTTCACCTTTTTTTTTTTTTTTTTAAACCACTCTCAAGCTCAGTATGTTCTTGAGAATACGTCATTTAAATAGACGCATTCTCTCAGTGCTGCTTTGTCCCTCAGAAACCTCGTTTCTGAGAGGTTGCCTCCCCATCAGCATTTCGGATGGTGTTTTCTGTAGGCAGCCATTTGCCTTTACGCTGCTGCCCATTCATTCGACTCAAGTATTTTCCCCGTCCACTGACAGGGTGGTCTCGTCAGCAGGTTCTGAAGACCTAGGGGAAACCACAAACCAAAGCTACTGGTGTCTCTGATCAATCAGGCAGCAGCAAGTAGAACACAAACCTCGATAGAGGTGATTTGCTTGAAATGTCTCAGTCACATGGATCTCACTCTGGAAAAAGTAGCGCATTT
Source organism: Buteo buteo (assembly GCF_964188355.1). Classification (NCBI taxonomy): domain Eukaryota; kingdom Metazoa; phylum Chordata; class Aves; order Accipitriformes; family Accipitridae; genus Buteo; species Buteo buteo. Next base: position 84,199,134 of record NC_134171.1, on the reverse strand, counting down.
GTTCACTAGCACTGTGCCATGCTATTTAGATTACTCTAAGTGGGCTTAGTATTAATGACACATTTTTGAAAATGGGGCGGGGGGGCAGGTATACGGGGCAGGGACTTCTATTGGGTTTGGTTTTTCATGAATTCCCGATTAAGTCATGTCATTGTTAATGTGAAATGCCTCACTCTACAGAAGTATTCTCAGGGATTGAAATTAAGTCCCATTATAGGATTTAAATACGAGTCTCAGTTCTTGACTAAATCTTGTTTTCAAAAACTCTTACTGACTGGAACGTCAAGAACCTAAAAGTTTATCTCAACTCACAGGTGAAGCCTGTGACAGCACCTTCCTGAAACCAACTCAAGAATTATTCAAATTGATTTTGACAAAGTGAGGTTTACCATTCAGACTTCAATTTAAATCTCTGACAACTTCAGAAGAACTCTTCAACCTGCATACGTTCCAGAAATGAAATAACTACTAGGAAAAATAATCGGGAGTGAATGAAATTGAAGCTTTCTTCTGCACAAACAATTGAGCAACACTATCAAAACACAGGGAAATACAAGGGGGATATTGGCACTGGACCCTAGGTTAGGTGTAGCAGTTGAAGCCATTGTTTTATTATGTTTAGATTGCTTACCATAAAATGACACAACTCTATAAAAACTTGACAAAGTCAGCTGCCTGTTTGTTTTCATTTCTTCTCTTAAGGGAAACCACGGACCTGTAACTGGAGACATACCAGCAAGGAGAGGTCTACATTTCATTCAAGCTTAATTTGAAAACTGGAGCTTCTCAGTTAAAGTCCTCTCTCCAACAGGACACGGTGAACGTCTGCAGCTGAGCACCTGGTTCCTGACATCTTCCACATACGTCTGCTGTATTTGATGTAGCTAGAGCCAAGAAAGGGTATAGAGACACTCTGAAAGGAATTCAAGATTGCACTTACGTAGGAGCTTTATGAGATCAGCCAATCAACGGGAAGAAGTGATTTCGGCCTGCAAATATTATATCTGTTTGAGGCTAACATAAACCAGACATTTTTGTAGCTTCATTTGCTGCAAAGCATGAAATATAAATCACAAAAAAGTTTCCTCTAGAGGCAGAATGCTGTCAGGTTTTAAACCCACACGCAGTGGTGGACTTTTCCTAAAAATTATTATTTCAAGACAGCCTGCGGGATCTGATTCTTTATTTTGCCATTTATTACCATGACAATGTCATGTCCTGCAGTATTTTTGTTACAGTTCTACGCCTTACAGGCAACTTCTTACTCGACCATGTTTTACACATCCAGTTGGCTATCTCGACAATTTTTTTGTTTTGCATACTAGTGGAAAAAAGAACAGAGTTCAATTTTGGCATGAAAAAGTTCCTAAAATCCCCCACCTGCTTCAAAACATTTGCTTGGGAAGAAAGGCTTAGCAAATTCTTATTAGTAGTTTAAAAAAAATGGGAAAGTGGCAGGAGGAGAGAGTGCATTTCAGGAGCGGACTAAACAAGAAGGCTAACGTGAAAAGATGACTTCAAGCCATACAGCGTATGTTTGCCCCACTTAAAGAAAATTAGGCAGTGTACAACAGATTTATAATTTAGCGCATGACTTGAGGCTCAATAAACCTTAGATGAAACTGCTCCAGAGGGCTGATTTATGAGAGCATTTTCATGTGCTCTTCAACTAAACCCGTGTCTACTTAAAAACAATCCTGTTTTATTAAGTAGTTGCTCTTTGTTCAAGCCTCGCGTAAGAGCTCTTTCGGAGAAATCTGTGCCGAAGTGTATTGTGTCATAAGACTAGGTATCACGGACTAAGAACTGCCTGCAGTATTACAAGCATGCATTTCACATCAGCTCAGCACGCAACTTTAAAATGGGTGGAAGACTTGAGAAGTACATAATAGACAGGGGATCTGTATACACCTATATATAAAAATAACCAGATATATAAACCCAGACAAAGAAACAGCAACTGTGGGAAATCCTTCCAGCATCCGCTGAATACTGCCTACAAGGAGCCTCAAAAGGCAAGGTATGGGCAGCTTGGACCCGACACAGCGTTTCCTACCGATAGACAAGGATGTTAAAGTGGGCGTCTCGGTCCTGCCCGACTGCCTTTCCAATGAAAAAGGTTATCTGAAATGGGAGTTCCTCGGTTTAAGTCCATTTCCCACTCAGCGAAAGAACAGGCAGTGTGTACAATGTGGGGTGGGGCAGCACACCCAGTGGCACCATTAACCCAGATCTGGTTTTCTCCCGGGAAAACAATCCGCCACTCTCAATCCCGGTTTCCCAGCAAGGCGCTCCTGCACTCGTCCTCCCGTGGGACTGTTTCGGGAGAAAGTCTCTTCTCCGTAACGATAACCCCCAGCACACAAAATACCCCCAATTAACACAACATGAGTGAGACCAGCTTAGATCTTCACTGCACTTCTGTAATTAGAGTTTGGAGCTTTTCCCTTCCTTCAGGCTTCATGCTTTTGAATGCACAACTCCTAGAGCTGCACATTTTCCTCCCCATCACCTCCCCAAGCATCTCTGAGATGCTGAAGTCATTCTAAAAGCATCACAAAACTCTGGACCACCAACATTAATATCGAGCCTGAGCCAGGCCAGGCCCCAGCCAAGCATGCAGTACAGAACGTATGCTGGCTTTACGCTTTCTGCTGGGAGGAGGACAGACAAAGCTCGACTGGCAGAGGCAGAAAGCCTGGTTGTATAAAACGTTTTGGACATATCTGAAGCAGCCAAGGGAGCTAATGCACTTTCAGCACTTCACAGAGTGCAGTCACAGCACTTCTGATCCAATTCTCGGCCTTCTGAAGTGATAAGCGGTTTCACGATATGCCGGTTTCAAAAACATAATCCAGCATAAAGGATATTTTTAACACGGATGATTTCAGTAATCTGCTTCAACACTCAACCTCATACACAGTCCATGTGGCACAAATGAGCAGCACAGAATGGCGTGACACCAGCAGGATCTTCCTGAAGCATGCTTATCACCAAAATCCTCATGCGACTACCGTGTGTGCGGTCCAGCTATAGATTGAGACCTGGAGAAAGTACATAACCAAGAACAACGAGTATGTCAAGAGTTTTATTTGATTTCTAAATAGTAGAGACCTTGGGGGTGGGGAGAAGGAACTAAAAAAAAATAATAAAAAAAATCAATCTCTGCAAACTGGTTACTAGATGAAAGTCCCTGTAAGATTATGTCATTTCTACAAATTAGACAAGTCACTCAAAAGTAAGAAGGAATGTGATACCATTTGAGATCACATCAAAAGGAGTGTGATCAGAGCACACAGCTGTGAAACTCACAGAATCATAGGATGATTTGCATTGGAAGGGACTCTTAAAGATCATCTAGTTCCAACCCCTCTGCCATGGGCAGGGACACCTTCCACTAGACCAGGTTGCTCAAAGCCCCATTGAGCCCCAAAGGCCAGGCTGACCACTGCCAGGGAAGGGGCATTCACAACCTCTCTGGTCAAACTAAGACAGAAAAGGCAAAGTCACCCAATCCAAATGTCAGCATACACATATAATCCAGGCAGAGGAAAGACAACTTCTCCAAAAATACTAGGCAAGGAAGAAAACGACTGGGCTTTCAGAGACTAGAGGGCTCCAAACTAACCTCATCCTCACTGGAGTGACAACCGCTTGTCCGGAAGACTTTATAGCGACTGTTCCCCAGGGCAGATCGGATGAAATCTCTTCTGAAGAAGGTCACTGGCATTGGTCCCGGTGCATGCATGAAATGCTAATTTAATAATAGTCAATCAAAACTAATGCAGACCTGATAGCCAGAAATGCAAACAGCCAATTTTCAACTAAACGCCCTTTTTGCCTCCCCCAGCTGCACTGGGAAGGAAAAAAAAAAAAAACACTAACCCCTGCCCCCCCCAAAAAAAACCAAACCAAAACAAAACAGAAACCAGTGCAAGTTTACTGAAGATGAAGAAACAACATTTCCAGAGAGAAAAGGGGAGAGAGGAGAGAAATGCAAAACCAAATTATTTTAAAGCCATCTGAGAATAAACTGAAATAACGAAGCATTTCATCACTTCCACCAAATTAAGCTCCAGCCAGAACAACAGGAGTAAGTCACAGCTCACAACACCGTGAACCCAGGGGGCCATTCTGTCTCTCAAGAGCACCAAGTGCTCAGCAAAACACCGATTATGCCAGCACAAGCCCCAGAACCCAAAGGATGCAGGTCCCTTACGAATGACCCCCATGAGGATCATTCAGCAGAAATGCGACTGCAAGCGACGGCTCCTTTCTGCATCGTCACGGCGGACGCGCGACCCTGTTCAAGGAGAGCAGGCTATCGTACCTTCTGGGGGCTACCATCAGGCTGCTGGGACAAAATCACCTATGGCTGATCCCTGGCTATCGCTAACCAGACTTACACCCACACGCAGGGAAACTTTTCTGCTACTCAAAATTTCACATCGTGGTAGCAGAGGGGCAGGTTCATACGTGGTTTTGCCAGTATTATCAGACAAAGACAATGGCTGTCGTGGAGCCCCGACGGCCGCTGGGATAAAAGACGGTCTGGGGGAACCTCACTGCCACGTCCACTAGCCTCACAAAAGAGCTCATCCACACACTCACTCCCTCGACAGCACCTGCAAAGAAAGCCAACGGAGATTTTGTACGCTTCTCGGTAAAATTCCCTGCAGTAGGCAACAGGGAGCGGGTCACCGGTGTACGGAGCAAAGCACTACCTTCGGACGGCCCTTGCCCTTCCACGTGCTCGGCTGATAGAGAGACGAGAGTAACGCACTGCAGCGACCTACCTACCACCTTGACTTCGAAGCGTGGTGCCAGCGAAGAGCAGACCAAGCCCGTGATCTTTACACTCGTACCTGCAGATTATCAATTAGCCATTAATAAGAGTTTGGCCCAGACCAGGCAGGGGCACATGATTGCCTTTTTGCTGCATTAGTCAGCGAACAAAGCGATACAGGTTCTTTCACCACCAGGACACCAACTTAAACAGGAGGAACATGGCACAGCATAAAAGCAGAGTGGTATAAGCAGACAACGCGTGATCCTGCATAAAGTCAATCCATTTAGAAACGTTAAACTCACTTTACCAGCAAAATGAGTTTGCTACGGGATTGGCATTTTGCTTCATGGGAGAGTCATGTTCTTAACTTGGTTTTAAGTGCCCTAAAGCTGGATTTACTGCATCCTCCAACCACCGCCAAGAGCACATAACTGAACTGCTGAGCAGGCAACTCCCAAGTTTTAACAAGACTGTCCTCTAGATGACATCCATTTAAGGGAAACCCAAACCAGACTTACTCATATCAGCCTAAAACAAGGCTGAGAACAACACAATAACCCAAGAGTTGTAAAGCAGTTTCTTGCCAGAAAGTGTTCATAGCCACTTCTTATGAACTCCCTTTTAGTGACCCATTGCAATGAAAGAACAACTTGTGGGGAAAAAAAATGGTAGGAACACAGTGTTGCTGATAAGCAGCACTGTTGCAGGAGGCCCTGGGTCCTCCAAAGCAACCTAAAAACTAGTGTAATGACTAACGAGCTTGTCCAGAAGACGAAGCAGACTTCTGGAAGAAAAGAGAAAACAGGACTTTAGCATAGGTATTTCTTTCAGACAATGTCTGAAAAACCTCATCTGCTCTAGGAATGGACTTTGAAAAAAAAAAATCATTCTTCTGGACAGACACAGCCTAAAAAATTAATACCACTTGCATCTTCCGTTACCAAAGGAAGGCTCCTCATGTTACTCAGACTCTTGTAGCACTTCTACAGCCACTCAGGCAAGTTTGTCACTAGAATGAGTTCCTCTCCCTGTATCAGTAGTTGGCTCCTTCTGACTCCAGTAACACAGCAGGGCACTAGTCCATAAACGTGAACTTCCCAGATGTCCCTAAAATGTGCTCTTCAGAAAGGAGAGATTTCCCAGGTTCCTGTGCAACTCAGCCCTTTATCAGCGAGGGTTTAAGCCATGGCATTTTAACATGAGCAAGCCATATAAAAAAATATTTTATAGCTCCCTCATTCTCTTTCCTCTTCTTCCCAAACTGTCTAAAGTAAGAGTTCCTACTTCTGCTTTATGAGCTGTAAACTCAGAAGCACCTTCAAGAGCCACAGTTAATGTTAACACACTCCACCTAATATATAGCCTACAACGAAACGACGTACAGACTGATGTTAAGTAGAGCACGAGAATTAGCGTGTGGCACCCATGAGAGTCAAGTTATGAAGGTAACAGGCCAGGAATTGCATGCTAAGATCTGATACGTGAGCATACTGGACCAGGCTAATTTGCTCATGTTGATCGCCCACTGTCTGCTTTCATCCTCTTTTTCACATGCATTTGCCTAAAAAAACCGGAGGCAGCCATTCTTTGGGAAGAAACCTCAGAAAAACAACTTTCTGTAACAGGCGCCAAACAGTTCTTTGCTTGGGTAACATATATACATAAAAGCACAACAGCATAAAGCAACTTTTACACTCCTTTTTTTGACTGACAGGGCCAAGGGAATGTTTTACTGACCTACTGATTTTTAAGAAATAAATAAGTAAATAAAAGATGAAAATCAGTTCTGCTGTTTGGCCTATCAGGTGTGGCCACAAAGCAAGCCAGCATGTCTGGTGATGGAGAGGGCAACGCAAGGCACCATGCGTGGTCAGCACCCATCGAGCATAACCTGCCCAACTGGGTCAGCCCCTGGCCCCTCCGTAGCTGTTCCCATTCACCCCCAACTCAACAGAAATCCTTCCGACCAGTATTCCTGGGTACTATACTTACACCAGTCGGTATCTGCAAATTTCACCAGTCACCTTTACCTAGAAATCTCCGTTCCAGAAGAGGGTAGAACGGTGGCCAACTCCAGCTAATTTTCAACAGAGTTTGGACACCAAGCTGCCTTTTGTCCTTGTGGTGATAAGGGCCTCAGTAAGCAAAAGAGACTAAAAGGTGCTCCTCGGTGACTCTGGCCAAGTCACACCCACCTTAACCATCAGCTGCAGGCACTTTCTTAAATACAGGGTATAACCACCTATCACTGAACCCAGCTTGTACCTCTTCATGTAATCACAAATTTCTTGGAGACACCTGTTAACAAAGAACAGCTTTATGCCCAGCATCTAATTGCAACATGGCTCTTTAAAGGTATAAGGAAAATAGTCTACAGTAATATTAAATCCCAGTTATCTGCACCCATTATCTTGCATTTTTTTTATTGCTAAGTGGAATAACTGGTCCGGGAAGAGAGCCAGAAAAGTTGGGCCGATACCACAGTTCAAGACTCCTTTCATAGACATTACTGACAATTTTAAAAGTAAGAGTCATATCCAGAAGCGTGCTGACCTCTTCATGAAAAACACGAGGTGCCTTGACTGAGTGACAAGTCAAGCCCCCCCCCCCCCGAAATATTCCCACCCCCCCCGAAAATACTAAGCTGTTTGTAACACAAGGTTATTGTACCAGGAATACTTAACGCAAAGGTGTCTAATTCATCATTTAGAATTAAAAAGGCAGGAACAGGTTCAAGAAAGATGGCTTCATTTGTAGAAAAGTAATTACAGAAACTTTCAGAGTTTGCAGAAATCTCTATGCACTCCCACATTTCTCCACCGCTGAAGGCTCAGAGGACATTCAGGTTACTTGCCGGGAGATATATTTTGAGCACGATGAGCTTCAGTTGGTTTTGCAATGCTTTTTAATAAATTAAGTTGTATACCTAATGTTCAGTGAACTGCATTGGCTCTGGGCTCTTCTAGCTTGATCTTTAATTTGAGTAATTATTTTAAAAGCTGGAGACATGATCTCCCTTTATTCAGTGTCTGGACAAGATTCTGACACTGTAAGATACAGTCGGGGTTTCCACGGCATTGTTTTGCAGCGTATTCCCTTTCAACAAAAATTATACATTGCATTTTTGGCAAAGAGGTGGGCAATCCAAACAAAACTTGCAAAATACGGAGGTTTTTTCTTCTGCTGTTTCACTGTTTTATTCACAGTCCAGAGCGGCCGTCCCGGGTCAAACTATAGTATGATGATCACAGTTACGCGCCCACTCCTTTAATACAAATAGGAATAAGCCATGAAACGGAGTAGTCGGAGCATCACGGTTGTAGTTCAGTGCCCACAATAGTCAAGGAAGGGTGCCTGGGCTTGCCTACATTGTCAGCGAAGCACGGGCCCAAGCCTACGCTCAAGCCCAGACTTGCTCACATTCTTTCCATGCTAGTAGGCTCTCAGGCTTAGCTTCTGAGCTAAGGTTCAAAGGTCTGCAAAATTCAAGGTCTACCCCAAAGCCCAGCAGACCCAACTTTTCCTTCTTGCCACCGGACACCAGAGAGGTCCCACGTAGAAGCGAGCACTCTCCAGTGCAGCAGCGGGAACCGCGAGCCGGTCTCGGCAGGCACAAGAGCACGGGTGCTCCCCGTGCAAACCACGAGGCTTCGAGCCAGGGAAGCTCCGAGCCGTCGGGCTTCGCACGCCGAAGCCTGCTCGCAGACCTGCGCTTCAAGACGATAGCGACCATGCCAGGGACGAAGAGAGCCTGGCGCAGGACGCATCCCTCCTTTCCTTGCAGCCCACTCGGAGCGTCGCTGTCACACCTTCTCGGTCACGCATCCGAGGGACGGGAGTCATCTGCTGAACTGCATCGGGGACTCAGCCTGCGTTTTGCATTCTAGGCTTAGCTGAATTTTCTTCAGATGGGTCTTATGTTTTCATCCATATAACACACCGTTTAAAAGAGCGCTCTATCTTTTCGAATGGTTCTATTTTCAGTTTAAATGTTGCACAAAACTTTATTTTAGTTGCACAAGCTATTCGTATTAAGCAGAGCAAAGCATCAGGCAGATTAATCCATTAATAAAGGAAGCCTTTTCCAAATTCAAAATGTAGAAAAGGCACATACTCACCTTTACCTCTAAGCTAACCGAAACACTTATTTTGTCTGACAGGAGAACGCATATTCAGGACTCTGTTTCACCCTAATAAGGTCTCAAAATCCACTTCCCTAGGCACGGTTAAGTATAACGTATACCATTCGCTGAAGGCCACAGAAGGCATTCTCAAAGCTTGTATGACATGGAAGGTATATGTTGTGGGAGACGGACCGCCTTTCCTTCTAAAACCCAACTGCGGCTTTTCAATATATAAACTGATTACTTGCCATTCATAAAAAGGTAGAAAACATCAAATACTATTTTATCCTGAGTGAGAAGCATTTACACAGTTACGGGAATATCTCTCCATATATCACATTCCTGCGGAAGTACTTCTTGCTCTTAAGCGAGAATAATCTTTTCTTTCCAAGCACGTTTTGGTGATGTATGTGTCAGTAATACACTGGAGACAAACTCACCGTGAAATGGAAAGCATTTAAAGTTAGCACTCTGCTAACAACATCTGTCTATTCCAGATGTTTTTAGTGATGTCCTCCAAGTGAAGTTCCCCTCCAAGAGAAATATTCTATTCTAAATACATATTCTATTCTACAACCTATTCTATTCTACAACCTCTCTCTGACACCACCCTTCAAGTCCCTATCAAAGATGCACTGAAGACTTTGCACCGATCTTCGATTGATTTCCAACCCCACCCCGCAAGCACCTTACGGTTGCAATCTAGACTTTGCTCTTACACCCCTCTGGCCCCGGCCGATCAGTTCTCTCCGCTCACTGTGCTATCTCATCGTGCCTTTCTCCTGTTCGTACCAGTGGAGCTACTGACACAGGACTCAAACCAGCACAGCACTTCAGCACGGCCTTCAAGGTCTATCGGTTGAATTGCTTCAAGGCCAGAAGTCACCTGTGCTGAAGTGCTTTGCGGGATTAAGGCAACAGCCCCACAGAAATGAACATCCCATGAACTGTAAGAAAGGTACCAGAACCAGGGCCCGCCGTACCGTCAAGAGCGATGGAAACCATGCTGTTGCACTCCGACGGCACGGCTCGGGATTTCCAAGCTTTCTCTATGCACCGGTACAGATGCTTACTGCACTGAAACTCCATTCACTTCAGCGTCTTTTTAAGCTCACCTATCAGCAGCCGCACAAAGGCATCTGGCGCTGCTTCCGCAGAATGCCACGTTCACACTTCGCCTGGGACAATGCTCCTCAAACTTGGTTATTCCTCACAAACCCAAGCCTAATAGATCATGAGATGTTAAACAATTTATGTGGAACTACTCCCGGGGCACTACACGCTGTATTGTTGTGCCATTAAGGCTTTGGAACAAAGCTTCATTGGGGACAGAAGAGAACAAAGTACCCATCTATTTTTTCACTGCGATTATTGTTTCTGCCTAGAAAGACACCCAGGCTGGTCTGCTGAACAGGGCTACTGTTCTTCAGCTGTGCTGTTTGTCTGCTGAATGCAGGAACTGTCAGACATGGAAGTGATATCAGACTATTCAAATTCAATAAGAATTTGGGAAAAATCCACTTCATGGTCACCAAATTTGCCAACTATGAGACCTAAGCAAGATTTGCATGTACAGTTCCCGTACATGAGAAATACTTTCATTCAATTCCAGTGCAACAAAGCAGGTTTAATATGCTCAAATGCTACTTTTCCTTGAGCTACTGAGCAACTATTTCCCAACCTCATTCTAAACACACAGTCGTCTCATATTTAGCAACCTTGATGAAAGATTTTTACGCTTACGTATAAGGGTTGACAATGCGTCTGAAGTGTCATAAAGTCACAGGTACAATAAAAACAGTTAACTTTTGCAACCTACTGTTCAAGGTTATGAGTTGAAATGAGACGCTCAGATCAGCAAGTCTACAAGAGGTGATTAAAATTAAGTAAAAACTTTAAAAAACTTCAGGTGAAAATATTCTAATCTTCACGTTGCACACACCACTGAAAAAGATAGGCAAGTTCTATTTCTGCACTTACGATACAAAATCGACAAAACATGAAAATTTTAATAAAGATCATTACCTGACGTGCAAGACTCTAGTTGTTGTCTTTGATTTAAGATTACACATCCATATAGTCATCTAATAAAAAAAATAGTCATCAAAATAAAAAAGTTGGCATATTTTGCTCAGAAAACAGTAGCAGAACAAGATAGAATATACCACAGGAGTCAACTTGAAGTGGAGAAAGCCAAAAATTTGTAGGCACCTGCAAACCCATTAAAATTTCTTGTATCATACCAGCTGTATTGGGTTTGCATGGCAAGGTTTTGGTAGGTGGGGGGAGGTTACAGGGGTGGCTTCTGCGAGAAGCTGCTGGAAGCTTCCCCTGTGTCCGACAGAGCCCATGGCAGCCGCCTCCAAGGCGGACCCGCCGCCGGCCAAGGCCGAGCCCATCAGCGATGGTGGGAACGCCTTTGTGATAACGTATTTCAGAAGGGGGAAAAAAATCTCTGGGGCACAGAAATGGCAGCCAGAGAGGGGAGTGAGAACATGCGAGAGCACCAGCCCTGCGGACCCCCAGGTCAGTGCAGAAGAAGGGGGAGGAGATGCTCCAGGCGCCGGAGCAGAGATTCCCCTGCAGCCCTTTGGGAAGACCCTGGTGAGGCAGGCTGTCCCCCTGCAGTCCAGGGAGGTCCACGGGGGAACAGATCTCCACCTGCAGCCCAGGGAGAGAGGACCCCACGCCGCAGCAGGGGGATGGCCGAAGGAGGCTGTGACCCCGTGGGAAGCCCGCGCTGGAGCAGTCTGTGCCTGAAGGACTGCAGCCCGTGGAAGGGACCCACGCCAGAGCAGTTCGTGAAGAACTGCAGCCCGTGGGAAGGACCCACGTTGGAGAAGTTCATGGAGAACTGTCTCCCACGGGAGGGACCCCATGCTGGAGCAGCGGAAGAGTGTGAGGAGGAAGGAGCGGCAGAGACAAGGTGTGATGAACTGACCCCAACCCCCATTCCCTGTCCCCCTGCACCACTGGCGGGGAGGAGGGAGAGAATTCGGGAGTGAAGTTGTGCCCGGGAAGAAGGGAGGGGTGGGGGGAAGGGGTTTTAAGATTTGGTTTAATTTCTCATTACCCTACTGCAGTTTGATTGGTAATAAACTAAGTCAATTTGCCCTAAGTCGAGTCTGTTTTGCCCATGACGGTAATTGGTGAGTGATCTCTCCCTGTCCTCATCTCGACCCAGGAGCCTTTCATTGTATTTTCTCTCCCCTGTCCAGCTGAGGGGGGGAGTGATCGAGCAGCTTTGGTGGGCACCTGACATCCAGCCAGGGTCAAGTCACCACACCAGATCATCGTGATAACTTGGGAAAGAAAGTAAAATTAAATCTCCACTGGGGAACAATCAGATAAAATTTTAGCCTGTTTCATTAGTTACACAGATTAGCAGCAGTCACCTTTCGCAGGTTAAAAAAAAGAGGTACCATTCCCACCATGGCCCCCATAGTTCTGAGCACCGTTTTCCACCCACGATTATTTGTGTCCATAGCTGGACAAATAATGGAGATATCCAAGTACCAGATTTAGCGGTAGGAACACTCAAAACAGATCAAAAACCAAAAAGTTCCAACCTACCCTCAAAAAAACCTTTAGCAAAGAAATCCGTAGCTAATGGAAGTGAAAATAATAACTGAGTAAGCTGAAAAAGCAGTCCTTGAAATATGTCTAAGAAGGAGCAACACAGAGAAACCTGCTCCAATTTATAAAGAAATGCAATTTGTTTCACAGTCTCTGGCTGGATCCAAGCTTTTCTCCTCTGAAACCTAGACAAAATATTCACTCTGGACCATACCTTGCAGGAATAATTTGTTTACAAGGCAAGGAAAATTATATAATTCATCAAGCCAACATTTTATGTTTCAGTATATTTTAAAATATTTTCATTTATTATGGTAACATTAGAATTGAATTAGAATTGAAGCCATTTTTATAATTATTGCTAATAACAGAATAAAGTGATTTTAGTAATCCTCAGTCTTGAAGTCATTCGAACAGTTCCCACCACCATCAAGTTCAATTTTTCAAGACTCACTTTGAGATGCGAGACGTATGGATCAGTACTTATGGAAGGACAATGACAGCTTATTTCAAGTCAGATTTAATTCAGAGTATTTAGCAATCATATATCATATAGTACCAAAATAGTAATATGACTGTTCCCCTATAAATGTAGTTATATAATAAAGCTAGGATTTGAAATGGTGTGGCTTGGAAGATTCCCCCCCACTACCCCCCCCCCCAAAGGATTTCCTTAGAGTAATAAATACATAGATTAGCCATATTCTCTCTCTCTACATACACACATGTATATCTAAATAATACACATGCATTTTAAAAAAAAATAATAATAAATCCCCCCTTCAGTCTTTGTTTTACTTTTGCAGCAGAATTAGCTCTGCTAACAGCTCACATTTCTGGAATTCAGATGTTGAAAGTTCATTTCACCCGCAAATTAAAAGGATTCCGATTTTGGTGATGTCAGGTTATCTGTTCTGATTTTTCTGGTGAGAAAATCTGTTAAAAATAGGGCCATTTGCAATTTCCTCCAATGTGCTCAGAAGGATCAGTCATACTCAAACAGCGTGGATCACAGCTGACTATTGTATGCTCTGAGTCCTGCTCTCCTTTCATTTACATGGCTGTAAATTTGGACAGAAATCCACAATTCCAAACCAAACAGAACTGAACGCCAAGAACCGAGATGTAGGTTTCTCGGACTTTCTGCTATTTCTCCCATAAAACCCACGCAAATTCTCCCCACTGATAGCCAGTCCTTCAGGCAACTTCAAAAGTTCCTTATGTGAAAAACTAATAATCACAGGAGAGTAATTCAAAGACGTTTCCATCTCTGCAGTTAATGGAATTAGGCAACCGAAGAACAAGAGGACAAATGACGCCATGGGGCTTCCCGCCTCAGCAGGTCACCGTGCAGCCGCTCAGTTTAGAAACACCTGACGCGATGGACAGCTTGCATTCTCCTACACCCCAAAAGGCTAGTGCACGGTCTTGTGCTAAATGCTTTTATTTCATAGGAGGTATTTTCCAGGCTTAACAGTTAACTCCACGTCACAGTATCTTTGAGCTCAATCTCCATGCAAGCTTTTACCTGAAAGTCTGTGGCCACTCTTTGAAGCCACTATTCGACATTGAGTCATCAAGGTCTAGAGAGACGATGGTAGAGATTTACCCCAGAGCAAGCACTCCAGCAGGCTGGGGTACAGTTTTCACCAAGCGTTCTTAAAAGTTCTGTATCTTTTTACTTATGCCACGCACTGTTCTATCACCCAATTACGGGTGCCGTAATTGCCTTCAACACTGTCCGACAGCAGTCAGGAGCATTCCTGCCACAAACTGCATACAATCCCGAGCAAACTCAGTAGAAACGAGATGCTACTGCAACGCAGAGCTCAAGTGTAGGGGGGCAGAAGCATTGCTTCCAAAGGTTGTAGGACTTCACTGCAACCTTGATAATTTTATTGCTGCATTTTCATTTCAAGCCACACAGTGAAACATAGTCAAGAGAAAAAGACCTCTGCCTCCCCATTCAAGTTCTGTTATTTAGAGAGAGCACAAAAGAGAAGCTCTCCTTCCACCACAAGTAGCACAATGACGCAGAGAGACGCTCCTTTACCAATATTAACTGTAAACTACTATTACTGGATTTTCAAAGAGCACTCCCTTTTGAGCCTTCTAAAAGGATTTGAAGCCGGAAGCAGCTAATTGACTTTGAACAAGAAAACCTGATAGTAGTTATCAGAACCCTTTTAATTTGCTCAGAGCAAGAGTTCAAATTCTAAACCTAATGCACAAAGAAAATATGTGAAAGGCAGGTTGCTGGAGCGTGACAAGGATGCTATCTCACTAAGGCAATGAAGTCATTTTTACCAGCGCCACAGAAGAAACGACCCGATGCCATAGCACCAGCGTTAGAATGCTGTGAACGCTGTTTTCAACAAGGCATCTTTAAACGCGGTCTAAAGTCCTCTCGTGCTCCCAAGCCATAAGAAGGAATTCGAGCACAAACCAATAAAAGCTATGCTATTTTTGATAGGGACATGTATAACGAGATAATAACGTAAAAGTAAAAAAATTAAATTAAAAAAAAAATTAGAAGACTAGCAAATTCACACTAAGAGATCGGCATATAGGCACGCAGGAGCATCACTTTCTGTACCCACAGGAATAAGTGTTTTCAGGCATCCACCTTCCTGAAGCAGCTATTTCACCCAGTATAGCTTTGCTCAATCAACACAACACCTTGCCTTTGCAACTGCTTCTCTCTGGCAGGACAGCATCCCCGACTCTGTCTAAGAACTGCTACCTGAAACAGCTGTTTGCAGACTTCTTGGCAGAAAAATAAATATAGGTTTGCTCTTTACTCTCTCGCACTGCAGTTTTCATTCAGAACCTTGCCCAAAATACCTTCCAGCTTATTATTTAGGACGGGTCTTCAAGGTGGCAGCCCAGTTAAAAATCCTTCAGACAGAAACACAAACGGCTTTCTCCACCGTTGCTGGAAGAACACTTACGTACATGAGCAAGGCGCCCTCTCTGATAAGTAGGTAGATCAGAAAACAAAAGGAGTTACAGATTTTCCCTTCTCACAGGGATGTTTGTCTTGCAACTGCACTTTGTTCACAAATTCAACCTTTTCTTATCAGTGTAAGACATCAGTAACCGAGGGATTTGCCCAACACCCACAGTCGGACTGCGAAAGTGCATTTTGAAAGCTCCTCTACAGAACTCCTTTTAAAAACCTACTGTGAGGAGTACCACAGTACAATACCAGTATATGAGGGTGTTGTCTGACCGCAGAGGAGTTTCAAGATTTCAAATGGTAACATGGCAGTTTAAAGGAAAAATCTTCACAGTTACGAGCTGCAGAAAACCCTGCCGGACCTTGCCGGGAGCTGAATGGATGTGTACAGGGTGTTAACTTGCTAGGAATGCCCTGTGCACACAAATGAAAACTTCATCCCTCCTCCCCCAACTGAAAAAAAAGAAAAAAGCCAATCTGTAATTCCTTCTCACCCCACTTTCAACTCTGACCAGCAGCAACACACCACGCTGCCAGTTCCTCCTAGGCTATCGGTCATTCCTCTACAGTTGCCAGCCCCTTGAAATCTTGGAAAAGCAGCTTGGAGTAGCCTCTTCCTTCATGTCCAGCCACTGCTCTTACAAACACGAAATTCACACTCGGCAGGAACAAAGGATAAGTTACAAGCAAATCCTTCCCATGATACTTTTTTGGTAACTTAAAAGTCTGGGTTTGCTTCACGTTTGCATCTAATGGGGGCGGGGGGGGGAAATCACAGAAAAAGCATCACTGCAGATTGTACCAACGTTCGCCCTTCAGACCACACTGACACTCACAGGCACGTCAAGTTACTGAGAACTAAAATCACCAGCTGAAATAAAGCCTTGCAAAACTGAACTCTGCGATCTTCTGACATGACAGAAGTCACTAGGAAAGGTCTTTCGGCACTTGCTTCAGCACTGAAAGGCACGCAAGAGAAGAAAGGGCACAGACTGTGACAAATCGGTTCACATACGTGCAAGCCTGTGAACAAGCACACACGCACTGATGCAAACAATCCCATTTAATCATTCTGCATATGATTGGAAACTATTATGACAAAATTAAGTCTGTCATGAAGTAGTTGCTGGGGTGGGGGAAACTTAAGTGTTGGGGGGGGTTTGGTTGGGGGTGGGGGTGAGGTCTCTATAGCCTGCTCTTAATGCACAAACAATTTTGTTTTGATTATTGACCAAAATAAGAACCAGGCATATTCCTGCAGACTCTCACATCAGCAATTAGTAAGTAGCAAATTCTATTCCCACACACAATATGCAACTCTGCACATTTTGTTAAATCCAGCTAGCCAAGTTTCTTCCTTTTTTTTTTTTTTTTTAATGGAAAATATGTACATTTCAGGAATAACCAGAACAATAAAGCCACTAAGTAGCTAGCAGCCTAAGCACAAAGTCACATTTAGATGCGCAGTAAACTGTACCTGCCTGAAACAAAAGAGAGCAAGTATCTATCATAGCATGGTTTGGGTTGCAAGAGACATTAAAGATCACCTAGTTCCAACTCCTCTGCCATCAGCAGGGACACCTTCCGCTAGACCAGGCTGCTCATCCAGCCTGGCCTTGAGGACTTCCAGGGATGGGGCAGCCACAAACTCTCTGGGCAACCTGTCCCAGTGCCTCACCACCCTCGCAAGGAAGAACTTCTTCTTTACATCCAATCTAAATCTCCCCTCTTTCAGTTTAAAGCCCTTACACCCTGTCATATCTCTACATGCCCTTGGAAAAAGCCCCTGTCCGGCTTTCTTGCAGGTTCCCTTTGGGTACTGGCAGGCTGCTGTAAGGTCTCCCCGGAGCCTTTTCTTCTCCAGGCTGAACAACCCCAACTCTCTCAGGCTGTCCTCACAGGAGAGGTGCTCCAGCCCCCTGATCAGCTCCGTGACCTCCTCTGGACCCGCTCCAACAGGTCGTGGAGCAGTTCCGCGACAGAGCTGATACTGTCAGGATGTGCCCGTTGGCCCAGCCTTGCTGCTGTTCATGCCCCTAACCTGACTTACAGGCGCAGCTCCGGGGAAGGATGAAATAGAGCTCCCGCCGCAGGCACAAAGCCCCGCTCTCCTCGGAGCGCAGAGCCTGGCACCTTTTCCCACACCCTCAACACCAGGAAGCTCTCGGCACACTGGAGTACACCGGCTCCTCCTGAACGCAAGTACTGAAAGGATGCGCTCCTAATGAAGGGGAAGTCCGTTAGTAATTAATGTTGTCGTAAAAGAGAAAAAAAAAAAAACAACAAAAAAAACAAAGGTATGTGAACAAAAGGATGATTAAATTCTCATTTCCATGTTTGCTCAGGAGCAGAGCAGCTCTGGACTGCAGTGCTGAGCAGGAAGCTCACCAACGGGAAAACAAGGAGCCAGGAGCTCGTCTGGGCTCACGAAATATCCCCGTACGGCCGCATCCCAGGTGGAACGCTAAAAGCTTGAGAGGAAATAGGAAGGGTTTCCTCGGAGCGGCTGCTGCTGACAACTTACTGGAGATAAACTGAAACCACTAGAAAAGTTTTCCAACGCCGCGAAGCGGGTTTTTTTCGAGTTACCCCCAAGTGCCGAGCGCCAGAGAAGGGCACCTATAGAGACAAACTCCGTAGGAAAAGAAACCGGGGCGGGGAGGTGGGGGGGGGGGGGGAGAGAAATCCCCCTGGCCGTGAAAGCCGCGGCTACCTCCGCTCCCCGCCGGCCCACGACAAGTGTCCGGGGGTCGCCGCTTGCCCCCAGCCCATCCCCGCTTCGGCAGCTGCGGGAAAACCCGCCGAAAAGGCCGGGGAAGGAGCCGAAAGGGGCGGGCAGGTCGTTTGGTCGTTGTGTGTGCGTGTCCCCCCCTCCCCAAGGTGCTCACCTCCGGGGCTCGGGCTTGCGGCGTTCCTCCAGCTTGGCGGCGGGCGGGGGCCGCGGGGCAGCGGCGGGCCGGGGGGGCGGCGGCGGCGGCGGCTTCAACGAGCGGTGCGGGGCATGGCTCCGGCCGGCCGGCCGGCCGTCTGGAGATGCGGAGGCGGCCGCCTGCCCGCCTCGCTACCGGCTGGAGGCTTTCGGCCGCCCGCGGGGGTGAGGGAGAAGCCGGCCGGCCCCGGGGGAGCGCAGCGCCCGCCCGAAGGGGCCGAACGGCGAGGCGGAGCGGCGGAGCGGAGCGGCTGGGCTGTGCTGGCGGCTCCTTCCCCGACCCGCATTTAAAGCCGCCCGCAGGCTCGGACGTCCCCTCCTCGCCCGCTCCCATCCCGTCCCGTCCCGTCCCGTCCCATCCCCCGCTCCCCCCCCCACCTCCCCGGCCGCCTCTCGCAAGTCACGGGGCCCCCGGGGCGGGGAGACCGGAGGAGGAGGAGGAGGAGGCGGCGTGCGGGGCCGGGGCTGCCGCTGGGGGCTAAAAGGGCTTCGGTCGGGTTCCGTCCCCCGCCGGAGCCGAGCCCCGCCGGGGCAGGTGGCTCTCGGCGGCGGGGGGAGAGCCCGGCCGCCGCGCTGGAGCGGAGCGGGGGGGGGGGGGTTAAAGAAGAAGCGGCCCTGCCCAGCCGCCCCGCAAAGTCTGCGGGCTGGCCCCGGGGGGGGAGCCTCGGCCCCCCTTCCGACACCATATGGGGGGGCTGGCTTCCCGAAAGCCGCGTCTCGTCGCTTCTGCCGTCAGCCCTGCTCTGGCCGGGTTGGGTTTTTCCAGCTACCCCCGCATGCGAAAGCTCCTTTCCACCGCCACCCTCTTCCTCGGCCCAGGGGATGCCAAGCGGCGGATGCTCACGCCTGGGATACGGGGAAGGGATGGTACGGTGGGGAAAGAGCCCCTGGGCCCCCACCAGAGCTTTTTCGTGGCGGGCTGTGGGCTTCCCGAGAGCGTATCGCACTCCCACGGCAGGAACCCCACCCACTGAAAACACATAACCGGGCTAGCATCTTGGCCAAAAGCACATACTACAGAGGAGGGGAAAAAAAAAAAAAAAGAAGAAAAAAACCAACCAACCGGGGAAAATGTAGAAAACACCATTGGGTCAGCTCATTATCATTTTGAAAGCAAATAATATCTTATGTGGTGCTCCTCCTTAGCTTCCAGCATGACAAGGCTCATCTATCACCAACCAGTCTTCGCTGCCCACATGTGTAATCGCCATGGCCCACCCCCCTTACACACTTCTATTTACACTAATGGCCCTTCAAAAAGTTCTTTCCAGACTGGTGGTGAAAGAGAGCACCAACACCAGTATCCCAAATCTTGTTCAGTAAGCTGCAGCTCTTTTGCTCAGCTTTACTGTCCAGGCC
This sequence comes from Buteo buteo, assembly GCF_964188355.1. Lineage (NCBI taxonomy): Eukaryota > Metazoa > Chordata > Aves > Accipitriformes > Accipitridae > Buteo > Buteo buteo. The sequence continues at coordinate 84,179,398 of NC_134171.1, read as the reverse complement.
AAAGTGACCAGATCCATACAATGTTTTCAACAACGGGGCTCTGCAAACGGCTCACAAGAAACATGGCAGAACAGCAATCCATCCACAGAAAGGACATGGATGCTCAAGGGAACAAAGGAGACTATTGTGGCTCTGCAGAGGAAAAACTCCACCTCTTCAGCAAGGTTTAAGATTACCACACGGCAACCGCCTCTTCAGCCACTCCTCAATTACCATGCTCCGCTTTTGTCACCCGTCGCAATTTCGTATTAGGGAATAATACGCAACCCATTGGACAGGAAAAAAAGCAGCAGCAGCAACAGAAACCACCGCACTGACGGACTGGAGTGAGCCCACTGCAGAAGCCATCTCCCTGCTGAATTCCCCCTCTCCCTCCCACTGCTGTCACCCCTGTGCTTTCCCCAGCCCCTGAAAACAGGTAACTGTCCTTCAGCCCCTCACCCCCCTTTTTAATCCTTTTCCTGAAAGATCTCAGACCTATCATCTGCATGTGAATTGGTCGGGACTTGGGCTCCTCTGCTCCCTTTAATGGATCAAATTCCTTCGGTACCTGTTCTTAAACAATCAATGGGTTTCCAATGGGTCACTGACAGCACAGCAATGATTTTCATGGGCCTCGGCAGCTGGCTCTCAGCTCCCTATTTTAGTAACAAATCTAAATAACTCCCGTACCAATTCCATTTCCTCACAATTCACTGTAACTTAAAATACTGTCATCTTAAGCCTATGCGCTTAATTTTCTGGCTAAAAAATGTTTTGACATTAGGATGCACGATTGTAAGTCAGTCTTTAAATATACCATCACTACATTTAATGATCTAAAACCCTATCAAAACCGTTTCCAGGAGTCCTTAAAACAAGAGCCAAGGCAATTATCTCATGCAAGTTTGAAAATGAGTACACTCTACGTACAGAGAGACACCCAAGTAAAATGACCTAATAATCCTGTCTGTCATTGTGATTGACAAAATAAAAAACCATCAGCTAGAGCCGACTTGTCCGACACACTGTATATACGTAACTTTTGGCATTACTTATGCACCTTGGCCCGCATATTCCCTCTTAAAAGTTACCCAGTCATTTCCAATATTTTTTTTGATTCAATGAACAGAGATAAGCTCGTCACTCAGGACTAAAGCCCGCTAACTTTCCATTCACCGCACAGGCAATGAAGGAACAGTTTTGTTTGGGAAGTCTTTGGCTGGCTGTTTAAACCTGCCTTTCAAGTCCGCTGGCTTCAGCCCCGCGCACAAAGACTTTGCAAAGAAAAGGTGTGCCGACGGCCTTCGCTACAAGCCAACCTCCCACTCACGACCCAGGCAATGAAAGCCTGCCTCAACAATGGCACAGGGCAGGATGTCGCGCTCAACTAAACGTCTGCTGAGATCCGGAAAATTTTTTTCTGCCTTCTCGTCCAGCGCACAATTTTCCTGTGAGGTCGCACAAGGTATCTTTGTCAATGACAGCATTTGACATGTATACGGATAATGAGAACGGCCAAAGTTAGGACGGTAAAGATTAGAGGATACATAAACGCACATGCTCAGTGGAACTGGTAGGGTAAAACTTTCCCTGTGGGCAGGTTATTCCATAAATATATCTTGCAGCATTTCTGGTAGATTCCTCAGAAGCCACTCATGCTGACCACAGCGTTGTCAGTCAGAGGCGATGCTGAACTAGATGGAAACTGGCAGCTCCTGCATTTCCCGGGTTTTGTGCAGACTACAGAGTGATAAAATATTTGCATTGGACTAAATCAGGAGTAATTCTCTCTAAGCCAGGCAGTTTCAGAGGATAAAACTGTTTCAATAGAAAGAACTAGGTGCAGAGAGACCACAGTTCTACTTGTCTTAGAGTCTTTTTGAATCTTTTCCTTTGTTGACAAATCATCAGTGCCAAATGATAATTCACAAAAGCAGGCTCTACCCTGGTCACATTTGTGCATGCAAGTAATCCTCTTTACATCAACAAAATCAATCATGCATATTTTCAGGACTCAATCCTTGATCATGGCTATTCCTAAGGACCTTGAGTTTTCAGGGGGGTTATGTTTTGTTTTAAAAAGACACAGGTATGCAGCTCATTCTAGCTGTTGAACTCAATGGAACAAATTCCTGCATTACATTACTTAGTATTACAGCTGAGTTAGTCCAACAGCACTGACTTCTAAGGCCAACCACAAAAAACAATTCTGTAGCTCTCATATTTGGGTTCCCTACTTGTGTTCAAGTCACCAAGAATCAGGACTTGCCCGTCCTCTCCATCCGCTTCCCAGGAAACCTAGACAGAACTCAACCTCTCAGCAAGCATTACCTGGTAGCTGGTTATTAAAGGGCTAATGTAAGTAAACCTATTGGCTTTTGAAACTTGATTAGCAGGTTCTGCATTTTCTAATAGTCCTGCCTCAGTTAGCTTTGGAAACAACATTCAATGGGGAGCTGGCATTTCAGACTCTTGTAGGAGTCCTAATTCGGCCCCCCTGACCGCCTGCCCACTCACTGTGAAACCACATGCAGGGTCCAAAGCAGCAAACTGCCAAATTCCCGCTGACTTCCCCCGCACTGGGGCTCACACTTTTATCTTTCGAAGGAGGCAGGAACAGGAGGTGCTGAAAAACATTCAGCTGAGGTAAGGCAGAATCGAATGCTGGAGGCTTAAGGGGTTTTTTTGCGATGTATTATTAATGATAAGCACATCAAGCGCACATCACGGCTGTTTGAGAGCAATGAGCAATCCTGGATCGCTTTGATAGCCATATAGGCCACAACAGTCCCTGCGTTCACGTCAAAAGGACAAAAGAGCTATGGGGATTTCATAGTCTGGGTCGATTGCTTCTGGTACCTTCCAATACTCCTGATAACTTCTAATAGCCCAGCGTATTCACCTCAAAAGCTTTTTCAGTAGATCTCGAGTTAAGGTTGGAAGGTTAAACACTTGGAGATCGGAATATATGAAAATAAGTGTTGCGTTCTACTTGACCGGGAAACAACACAAGTTTGTGCTTTGCACAGACCGGTAAGCAAGACCTGCCAGTCTCTTACCGGCTGGTACTTCCACGATTGCATTTTCTCAAACTTTCCTATTTCCTTGCAAAACCATCCCTTATCTTTCCAGCAAGAGCAACTCCTCCAGGCACCAAGCTGCCGTGCCTGTCGCGCGGAGTAACAGCAGGACTGCCGGGACACCCCGAGCTGCTCGGGGCCAGGAGAGCAGCAGGAGCGGGCAGGGAGCCTGCCCGAGGCTGCGGTGCTGCTTGGGGGCCCTCTGCTGGAAACCTGCCCCCCCACCCCACCCCCCAAGGCCACAAGCACCCCCAGATCAGCAACCCCGCTTCCCCCCCCGAGAAAGCGGGGCAAGCTAACTCATTTCGTACGCCTCAAGTTGTGTCCCGCTCCGTGCTAGAGGGCGCGAAGCCAAACCAGTCTTTGGTCAAAGAGCCAGAAACACAGGGCTTTGTTAAAATACAGAAAGCGTGTTTGTTTATACACCCACAAAAACCACCAGAGCATAGGATGCTGAAACACACACTTCCGCCACCTACAACTGTTGGGATACCGAAACAACAAATACTCACCCCCTCTAGAATGAGTAAAGGAGAGGGCTGAAGAAGAACGGAGCAGCGCAGCTGACTGAAGCGCTTCTGTGCTTTCGAACACACTGCCTCTTCTCTGCTTCAGGGCGAGTTCATGCGGAAAGCAGGTCAGAAGGGACACCCATTTTTTTCACGTCTTGGGACAGGAGAGAAATTGTAGGGCTAAAGTCAACCCCCTCTAGCACAAGGCTAATTGTATCTACGTGAAAATGGGGTAAAGAACTGGAAGCACTTCTCTGCTGTATGACAGATATGGGTGGGCTGCTAATGAGAGGAGCAGTATTTACATCAGGAGGATTTTTTCTTTTCCCAGTTTCTCCCCCAGCTGTCATTTAGATGAGTTTCTTTCTCTTCCTCATTCCTCAGCTATTGGCATCCTGGGCTAAAAAAAAAATCAAAGCTCTGAGAGACAGGCCGACATGCCCTCCGGTCCTTTTGTATAGCACCTGTACTGTAGAGTCCAGACTGATTCTTCTGAGCACCAAATCCTTATAAAATATTAACCACCATCTTTATCAAAATCCTTCTCACTGTGTGTCAGCTTAGGAAAGCTTCTAATATTTTATGGCTGACTGGAAGGACATGGAAAAATCCAACCCACTCTCAGTGGAAGGCCACGTCCACCAACATGACTAGCGTAGACAAAACTTGCAACTTACTGTCAAAAATCAGCAGCCCCCGCAACGAGCCTTCTTACCCTCTGGCCGAAGATGCCTTCTGACAAGCAGACGGTGATAGGCATTAGGGTTAGGAGGCAACGTACACCCAGAAAACAAACTCTGCCTGCTTCTCTAAAATTTAATCCTTGCCTCTCCTACACTGATAGCATCTGGTCTTGAGCACCGAATATCCTGCAGGAAAGCAGAGCCTGAATAGCAGGTCACTGTGATCCTCTTAATTCAAGACTACATCTTTTCCTGATGCAGAAAAATCCCAGCTGGATAGAGGATACTTAACTGTGCCCGGTTGCCAAGCCCCCGAAAGGTGGAACACGCTAAGGTGATTCTGAAACAGAACTTTCCCTCCATTGTTTACAAGAGAGAGAGGATAGCTTTAGGCTTAGCTAAGGGATTCAAATCCAACAGCTTTCCAGCTGGTAACATCCAAGATCAGATATTACGGTCTTCTTCAAAAGGTGCCCTATATCTGACAGCCTCCATCAAGATGAAATGTTCCGCAGGGTTTTGGAGATGCCCAATGGCAGCAGCAGGAAATCCAAAATACAGCATGCCACAGCAAAAAGCCACTTCCTTGTGAAATCCCTCCTGCCGGGGAATGCTCTCTTCACAAGGTGAACGCATCCAGAACTAAGCCACAGGATCTGAAAGGCTTCGCTTATGGCTGAATCCGATGAAACTGAACAAAACTTTTTTTGGTGCTGTAAGCCACAAACTGAATATTTATAGCGAAAGCCTTTGATAAACACACTTGTCATCTCAACCACCATGAAGTCAAGATATGGGCAGCTCCCTTTTCTTCTCAATGCAGCATCAGTAACACAGGTACTGTATTGGTAAATTACCAACTTCCCTACCTAATCCAACCATATATACACCTGAGCGTCCTTCTCGGGTGGTGCCTTGTGATGGAGGTTTGAAAAAAAGCTACCAATCTATCACAACAGGAAACTACATAGTAAAGTCCATGGAGATCTGTATTGCTTAGCTCCAGACAATTAATCATTAATTGATTTCCAGTACTGTTTAGGTTATTGTTCTTGGAACATTGTTTTTCTCTTACTTAGCCAATTTAAACAACAGATATTCATCTAAATGTTTCTTCTTCTTCTTCTCAGCTCTTTGCCTTTAACCATTTTCCTATTGTAATAATACAGAGTCTTTATTTGCAGAGAACAACAGTGTTTCCATTGATTAGCTTTTAAAGTGTTGCCTAGTTCTCTCCCCAGGGGGGGCCCTCTTTTGATACGGAGAAAAAGGCTACACGGGAGCAACTGGTACTTGCAATAAGGTTAAAGTAACTCAATCATATTTTCCCTTCTGTCATTTCATTTAAAAACTCCAGGTCATTTTCATGCAGGACACAATTAATAATGCTATATACCAAAGGTTGGTTTGGTTTGTTCTTTCGATTCCCCCCCCCCCCCCCCTTTGGGAAGGGCTTCAGTTTATTATCCCACTATCTATTCTGAGTGATCAGAAAAGTTTGCTTTTCTTCTCAAATAATTAAACAGCGGCATTATCATTCATTACTTTGGATTTTCACATCTCTTGCTCTTTGTCTACTCTTTTATATAAACATATCCTAAACAAAACATTTTTAAACAAACATTGGCGGGTCATACTTAGCCAGAAATTTGTGGTCTATAAATAAAGCTTTGAGGACATAATGATTTTTAAATCATTTGTTTCGTAATTCCACCAGAAACAGACTATTTTATAGCAAACAACAATTCCCCAGGGGCACATGTAACTCCAAAAGGTCTTTGCCACTTTAGGGCAGTCTGAAGAACAAAGCGTCCTAGGCAAAGAAAAAAAAGCAGAGCGAAAGTGAAACCGGATAGATGTGTTGTCAAAGCCAAAACAAGTCTGTCCATCTGTGTCCCCCCTCCCAAAAAAAAAAGAAACCCTGCATGAAATGCATTTGCTCTTTTTCACTCAGGGATGAGCACAATCACAACAGAAACAATCACAACTCTTATTAGCAAGGGGTTTGCCCTTGTCCCTCTTGGGCAAGCAAAGGCTGTGCCGCAGCAGCCGTGACACCTTTGTTACTGTCACAGACAGCATTCCTACAAGAAGTTTTAGATGCTAGGGGACTATTTTTGCAATGGGAAAATCCTGATAAAAAACCACTACCAACAGCTGCCCTCTCTCATCACAACAGTTCGTGAGGGAGGGGCACTGCTGTTGGAGCCCTTCTCCCATCGTCGTGCGGTTTTAAGAAACGCGGGGACGAGGAAAGGGGAAGCAGAACACAACATGGCCTGTGAGATGACTGCTCTAAAGCCATGAGGCTAGAAGGGGAAAAGCATCACCGAGAGCTGGCTGCTCTTTCAACACCCTGCCCAGCCCAGCGGCCTCTTGCTACAGCAGCCGCTGCAAGGTCGGGCAGAAGAGGAGCAGCCCCCAGTGCGGAGCCCCAGATCTTAGTGATTCATCACAAAGGAAGGGAGAAGCAACCTGCGCTGAAATCACCCAAGGACAACGCAACTGCATCTGAAGACCTTTGCATAGATACCTTTAGGTATGAAAACCTTCCCCTGCCAACCCTGTTGGATATTCTGACCGTCGTTCCCAATGTTCAGCAATAGCTGAGCTGTGCATTTTACATAAGGCAACACCAGCGAGTTCAGAGGAACTGCACCGAGGAGAAACCTACCCACAAGACCTGTTGCCGAAACCACCTATTTAAATACCTCTTGCGGTTACCTGCAGCAGCAGTCCCTCAAGAAGGCTGCAGCAAACAGCCCACATCAGAGCAAACCCCTATCTCCTCTCCATGGGAAGGAGGCAATTTGTTGAGCCGAAGTTCAAGGGCAAGGGCTGCCTGGTGCTCTGCAAGAAACGGTAAGGGCAGGCAGCGGAGCCGTGTTGTGCAGCACCTCAGAAGCACTAATCTGCAAGAACGGCTTAGGGGACCAGGCTGCCACGTACAAGAGAGATGAAGTATGCGATTGGCCTCAACTTCTACAGGCTTCCAGTAAGCAAAATAAATTCAAGGCATATCGGCTTAAGACTAATAGAAGTTAAGGCACTGTATGAAGTAAAAATGTGCAGGAACAATATCTTCTGCCTTAAAAACTAATAAACTCAGGCTTCACCTCAACATTTATGTAGCAACAGGAGACGACTGTCTTGGGACAACATTCTGTTCTGTGTGCTTTACGGGACTCGGGGCACGACACAGTATTGACAGATATGAAGGGACAGCATGTTCTGGTGGAGCATTGTAAGAAAATAGTAGTGCTGTCAAAGGGCAGGCTTTCATTTTATGCTTACACAACACCAGAATATTTCCTTTGGAGAATCTCGCGTATCATTTTATTAATACAAACACACGAGGAATATCTCCATCTCTCAGAGCCCTGAACTTTTTGCCTGCGTTTCCTTGCCACGCTCACAGTCCCGTCTGAAAGCTCCCATCCTTCCCCACCAAGGGAGAGGACATCCTCAAGGCACCTACCAGGTCTTCTTCTGAGACTAGAGCGTTTCCTTACAAAGCTATTCTCTGCAGCAGAGCAGCAAAGAGTTGCCTTCCAGGGCATGATTTTGTCTTCATTTTCAGCCTTGCTTTTGGTGGGGAAATGCAGCCCAGGGCACTAACATCCTTTGTTTCGGTACTGCAGCGGAGACAGCGTAATACATGTCCAAGCACCGCTGGTATTCCTAGGCCTATTGTGCAACTATTCCAGGTGCCACCTGTGCCCTAGAAGTGGCATTAGCTCAACCTTTTTTCCCCCCTGAAATGTATTAACACTTAACATATACTACGGTGACACCCCAGAAGGGTGAGGGTGCCAACGTGGTTTCAGGCATGCAAATGCAGAAACAAACTCTCCGCCTGGAGCATCTGCTTCTGCGATGCCCTCCCTGACACAATCCAATGGACAAACCAGCTCACAGAGAGCCGGTGGCAGCCAAAGCCAGGGTAAAACACCCGTACAGAAACGGGAGCAAAGACAACGCCAGGTTGTGAGCTGATCGCTGGCTTCAACTAGGAAGGCAGGGCAATGGCTCTTGCGTGCCAAGGGGGCCCCAAACAGACACCGTCAAGAAATGTCTGGCTGAACCCTCCCGTCGGCACACAGCTGCTTCCCATTGCCACTCAATCAGTATTTTACAATTCCCTGCCTAAAAGGAACAGGGACTGTCACTTGGGCCGGGCCAGGGCAGCCTCCTGATCCAGGATGGCATCAGAGGCAGTGAGGACACTGATGCAGCCGAAGTCGGGGGAAACCGTATTCCCACCGCTCAGGACAACGTCTTCTGGTCTTTTCTTTCTACTTTGGTGCCTGTCTTACTTTGTGAGATTAAATTCCAACTTCCTTCTCACATCAAGACTTCTTACCGAGTTGATGGGGAGATTCCAAGGGATATTAATTGTTGTTTGAAATCACTTCAAAGGACCTTTCTTCCCCCTCTTATATTAATAGCCGGAATGAGGAAATTGGTTTGGATTTCATATTTACATCTGCTCCCCAAGTCTTTGCGCATTTCAAAAACCCATCTTAAACCAAGCCTGTTTCTATTAAAAGGCTCTTAACTCCATACAAGCGCTCACACTCAGTTCCCTTCCACTTCCACACATATCTATAGCCCTGCGTTCCAACTGGCAGCCAGAGGTGCCAGAAATAACCACAAGAAAGGCTGCCATGAAATCTCCAGCCAAGTTTTGAAAATCCAAGCACTTTACACAAGCATCTATGCTTAGAGTACTTCATCTGAAGTCAACCTGAACTTGGTCTTACAAGGTTTGCATATCAGAGATCAAATATCAAAAAATGTAAACACAATTACCTTTTTTGCATAAAAAGATGCAGGATAACAGTTGTTCTACAAGCCTGCTAATGCATACTTCTAAGAGTCTGCTGATGTTCCTGCCCCACTGGTACTAGCTAATGGCTGGTTTTCATTCTTAAGTGGTTCCCCCCTGCCCCCCTTCAAAGTCTATGCTACAGTGATTTTGGAAACTGGGTCAAAATGCAATTACTCCATTCCCATGCTCTGGGGTGGGGAAAGAAAATAAAAGGAGGAAGAATGGTAAGAAGAAATACCATTGGCTGTAAGCCAGCGTTACGCTTCTCACATTCTCACCTGTGCTACAGCCTAGAGCAGCCCTGAGCGCTCCCACAGCAAGTTGTTGTTCCGCGCCGAGTCGTTTCCCAGCAAGGGCGTCGGGGAAGAGCATGCTTTGTCCTAACGCAGGGTTTCCTGCCCAAACCGTGGCCAGCCCTGCCCTCGCATCTGTGCTGGAGGATGGGAGCAGGCACAAGATGCAGCTGGTGAGAGGGGAAAGACCCGGAAAGTGGGGCGGCAGTTCCCGCAGAGGACGAGCGAGGTTTTCTCAGCAAGCGGCAGTCCCTGCCCTGGGACTCTTGGGTCTCGCAGGGGAACCTGTGACAGCCAGCTCAGATCTCCAGAGCTCTCCCCCAGCTTGCCGTCCCCATCTTTTCCTTTCCTGTGACGTAAGCAGTATATCCCAGGACTTTGGTTCCCCCACGCCACTGAAAAGCGTTTGCAGGTCCCAAACAGCTAGCGGGCCTTCTTGAATCGAGAGCTAACCATCAGCTGCTTCCTACGTGACCTCGCTCCTCACCGGCTTGCATTTTGCCAAGTCACTCACCTTCTTGCACTAGCAAATTACATTACTTTTGCAGGGATATCAACGGACTCCCTGCATTTTCCCTCTCGCCTGTAAGTTTGCACACACCAACTATTCATTTACTTATTACAAGAAATCAGCTTTACTAGAGGCATCTGCTTTTGGTGTCGTCGTCTACTACTTTGGCTGACAAAACCTAAACTCTGCTTTCATGTGTAAACATTTTCCACAGGAGAAGGAAAATATTTGCTGTGTGTTTAGACATGCCCTTATTATTGTCACACTTACAACACAATCTATCATACCTTATCAAATTGCACATCTTCAGCATGCAGATGGTTTGTGACAACATGTTTAGGAGGCTTTCAAATATGGAAAAGGGAATGACTCAAAGACTTATTTATTCTACATCTTCCTAACTAGGTCTCTCTGGGAAACACAGAGCCCATTATACACGACCCCCATCTTCCTCTGTCTCTCATTGTTTCTTGTACACGCAGTTATCTCAAACCAATTCCCTTTGCTGCTCCGCTCCCCGGCTTTGTTTTCCACAATTCTCAGAATATCAGTTCCAACTCTGCAGCATTTGCTGGCTCTGATCCCAATTAATAATTACAGGTTAGAGTTGGGTAGTTATGGCTGCAGATTAAGGCCTAAAAACATTCAACAGTTTCCGAGAGATAGACAGACATACAACCTTTCTTTTCCTAGCACCGAACATAGTTTATCTTGCTATCACAACGTTCCAAGGAGATGTTATGCCACTCATCTTAATGATTTAAACAGATCAAAAAGTTGGCTCAGCAAGAGCATTTGCCACTGACAACAAACCACAAGCCTGATGTTATCCAAGAAGTAACTGTAATATGCTAGCACAGGCTAGACAGATCATACACAGGATAAAAAAAATGAATTTTCATTAAATCACTCTCTAATCATCCACATAGCACCAATTAAGCAAGCAATAAATACAAGGCAAAATGGACAGGTTTCCACTGGACATTTGTATTCTTTCAAACGTGTTGCAAGGCACAGGATTTCACACCCACTTGAGAACACTCGAGAGCTTGCTTTCAGTGGACTCTCCAGCTCCTAAGACTGTCTAGAAAGCATTCCTGCATTACAATAAGAGAATCTGGTGCAAAAGACCTTGCACCTGAAAAGAGTCTTATACTGGTCGTGTCCTGTATCAACAGGAAAAACTCTGCGAAATACCAAGTCTGCCGCAGAGGGAAAAGGAAGCGTTAGGCTTTCAAACTGGAAGTCACTGCATCCCTCCTGAATGATTCTGCCTCTCGGTGTCCAGTCCCGAAGAAGGCTGCCCAGACCTACCTCCAGTCCCTCCACAGAACCAGCTGTTCCATCGGGTTCCTTCAGCAGGAGGAGAAACAGTAGTTTGCAGCAGCTCACCTTCCACATTCGCTCCAGCTCAAAAAGAGAGGCAGAGCCCGGCAAACATTGTCCAAGCTTGGAGGAACACTTTTTAACTTCAGGTCTGTTATGACATTTACTATGGCCCCCTTCTTCCCTCCCCTCTGCCCCCCCAGTGAAAGGGATCAAAATAGTTCCCCCCTGTGACATTTTGCTTCATTTGACCAATCGACTGTGGGAGCGTCTCCCTTAAAGCCACTGAAAGCCAAGCAAGAGCAGCAACGCCAGCCAGTGTCGGGGTGAGCGCAAAAGTAGGGGCAACACCGTGAAAACCTAACCTTTCTGCTGCTGGCAAAGAGGGCATGGGGTCCAGAACAAATAGGAATATCCCACTACTACAATTTGCTCTGCGTACGCCTGAGAGTGTAAGCGGAGCCCTTCACCTAGTGACATTGTAATTAATACGTGTCAGCTATCTGTCTGTGGTCCAAACTGCCCATCTTGGGGCTGACTGGAGCTAGTCTGGCCTTCTCTCCTGCCTCTGGGAGGCTTTCTCCAAGCACCTGATCCTTCATCCCACTCACCTCATTTAATCCCTTCCTTCAACTATTTCTCCTGGAAACACGGTCCCTCAGCAAGCCAGCTACGCTTACTTCTTTCTACGCCCTTACCCATACTCCTGCCGCGGGACCCCACCACCTCACAGCAGCATGCACACGTACGCACGAGGACACAGAACACAATCATAGTCAGCTTCAGGCTGCCAAGAAGCATCAGCAATAACGAATTTTGCAGTGCTGAGAAAGGAGAGCTGCGTCCAGCTGCAGGTGAAGACCAGATGGCACCTGCCAACAACAAAGCCAGAACAGAACGAAGCAGAGCTGGGATGGGGAGCCGGGAGAGTGGAGCTTCCTCGTCCCCTTGCTGAAGGAGGAAGAATTGCCTTGGAGATCAGTAACGGCCATCCCACGCATCCCTCTGTGGTAGGGTGCAGCGGCCGGGCTGCCTCCTCCGGGTGTTAGCACAGGCAAATTGAACCGCAGGACCACGCTGGATTTGCCACCCGAGCTGTCTGCTGCGCTAGGTAACTTCATGTCTAAAACCTTTGCACGCATGTTTCCATGCTAGGAGGAAAGCAGAAAGAGTCTTCGCAACCAAGGGGCAAGCAAGAGAACAGAGCCTCCTTATTTTCCTGATGTACATAAGCATTGAAGACATTGGGAACCTCCGGGTTCAGCGACGAACGCCAGAGCGCTCCTGCCTTACATCACTCTTCGTGGCATCTGTACTTGCCTGCATCCTGACTCTGTACCCAAAAGCAAGGGCTTGGCTACTGGCTCAAAATGCCAGATGTGCCTCCACAAAAATTATATCACAGGCACTAAGATGGATGAGATCTTCCAGGTATATTAACTCCCCACAGCCAACTCTCTCAGAACACAGAGTACACCATACTTCCAGTTCTACCTGAATCCTTCACATACCTTACTTAGCAGTTACTTCTCCTGGTAGACAAGCAAACAGAGCACATTTGCCTTCCTTTTCAAGGCAAGTGTGTGAGAGAAAATACAAAACTCGAAAGATATTCCCAAGGAAATGCCTTCTCCCCTCCATCTTGGGACACTGCAAGTCTTCTGGAAAGTATTTCATTTCCAGCATGAATCAGCTCAGATCATGTATGGCTGAAGTACTCTTTTTTTTTTTTTTTTTTTTTTAAAGCTGTTGAAGCAAGCGTAGCTGTGGTAACGACAGCTTTGACTATAGCATTTGGATATTATTGTGCAGAACTTGCCAGCACCCTGCTTTGACTGAGACCCTGCTGTGCTGTACAAAGACAGACTCAGAGACAGCCTCTGTTCCAAAATGTTTAGTATCTAAGCGGACAAGGCACACAGGGGAGGTGCTATCATCTGTGATTTATGGATGGAGGTACAAAGAGGAATGGCTTTACTCATCTGCCATCTGCAGCACAGAGGCAATGAAAACAGCTTTAGCCCCACTCCAGCACCTTACCCATTTTCTTCTCATCCCAGTGTACCTCCAAGGCAATGGAAACTCATTATTAGCCTCCAGTTAAGCCTCAGAAGAGATTTTCCTTCCATAATTAACTCTTCACAACACTTGCTTCTTCTTGCTACCTTTCGCTAGGACTTTTAGGAAACAGGGGAAACAAGTCTTAAAACTTTTTAAAAGTTTTTTGATTTAAAGAATGGTAATAAGCGATAGAAATAATACGTTAACTGTGCAGTGCCTGTTTTTTGCCCCCAGAATTTAACCAATGGATAGTTTCTACAGGAACAGAAAAATTCAACAGGTCTGAACACTGTGATACAAGGCCTTTTATTTACAAAGCTACCTAATACGTAGCTCCCCTAAGCAGTGGCAGAATCAAACAAGGAGATAGTTTTTGTGCTTACACCTTCAAGTGTCTTTCAGTACCTGACACAGAAAAGCTTTCCTTCTCAACCTCACAGGGCGACCCTATCTATTCTCCAAGCCTATCGTTTTCTGACCACTTTTCTCTCTTTTTTTGCTGGTTCTTTTGTTTGCAGACAATCCCAATCCTTTTATTGCCTCATTTCTGCAGTTTGTTAGGCCAGTCGCCGTACGTGTTCTCTGAGCCATTCCGGCTCCCCCTCAAGCCTGGATGCGTAGCTGTAGCCCCCCAGAAGGATTTCTCATCTCCCACAGCCTACTTATATTACGAAGTTTAACAGGCTCCTTCCATGTATCTCAAGTTTAATGCAGCTCTTAACATGCATCCCCTTCCTTGAAGGAGGTTTCTCCCAAGCCCGTTGCTACATCTTCCCATTTGAAGCTCTCCAAGTAAACTGCCAAACATATCAGCGTAAGAGTAACCGAGGAATAGAAGCTGCAGTGCCGAAAAACAGCAAGCCTGGGTTTGGGAAGCATTGCAGCAGAACAAGAACTCCACAGCCATGCAGTACAAAGCACCAAACCGCACAAGCTCACCCTACCGAAGCAAGATTTTCAGCATTTTATGGAACAAAGTTTATGACTGACTAGGTATCGTCTCTTCTGCCATAGCCAGCTCAGTTACCATGTGCTCTAATGTATTCTGGTTTACGAAACAGAAACACGACTGTGTTTTCATACCTGGTCCAAATGAAGTTGGTACTGCCAAATTATCTGATAACATACAAATCTGTTACACCTGAACACGTAACCACAGCCTGATAACTAGCTCGTCAGGTTATTCTGTTTTGGGTTTTTTTTCCTTTGGAAAGCTGGAATGGCACCCTTACATTAACTTGTACTTAGGAACAAAGCCAAAGCAATACTGCTACCGGTCCAAGAACACCTAATGAAGAATCGAGTTGTGTTCAATTCAAACGTACAAGAAAAAGGAAAAAGAATGAAAAAACATAGAACAACAACACAGCAGAATATTCAGCAGTTATCTCTCCTTTAAAACATAACAGTTTGTAAGGATTTCGGTACACTGGAAGGAACTTACTGTTGATGTCATTAAAACTCTGTTTGGAAGGGGTAATATTCCAAATTCAGCGTGCAGCCATCAGAGAAACCAAGAGAATTTAAAATTCTTGAACTCCATGGAAATTAATACCAGGTAGGGGAGGGTGCTTTAAAACAAACCAAGCTATTTTTAACTGCGTATTAAAATGTACATTTCTGGCTTCTACAGCTAGCGAGGTTTTCAGACAAGTAACAGGGCATACTAAAGCACACTGTGGCATTGGACGCTTGAGAGATGTGCCTTTAAAGACAAATTGCAGAAGGAGATACAAAGGTTAAGTGAAAGCTAATTCCTTCTCTTGAGAGCCTGCTTCACAGCACAGGACATACAAAACGTGTCCCTGCTGAGGCAGGGCATACACCAAGTGCCAGGAAATAGGTGTAAAGCTGCAGCAGGAACACACTCTGGAGGAGGCAGCTGATCACAAAAAGATGTGTTTGAAAGCCAAGGCAGAACTGCTTACGTAGCAGTTCACCTGCTCTGCCTTAGGTAAATTCAAGACGCTGCTGCCAGTTCCTCTTTCTTACCTACAAGCGACAAGAAGAGAGGCGGTACCAGGCGCTCCTTTTCAGAGATGATACACAAGCAGGCTCCCCCAACTCAGCTGCCTGCCTTCAGCAACAGCAGATGCCAGCAACAGCAGCCCTCAGCCTCTCTCTTGGTTACTCCCTTTGAGAATTGCTTCCTTCTGCTCCTTTCAACAGCAGCAGCCCATCACTTCCACCCTGCAGAGATGCCAAAAAAACGGAGATGGGAGCAGATCGTTCCCACCCAGAGTCCCTAGGACCAAGAAACGCTAGCCTCTAGTCCACGCTCTGTGCCCAGTTCTGGGGTCTTTTCTCCAGTGGCCTCTTTGGGAATAAGGGAGGAAGCTGTTTGCACCACCCCACCTTGCCAAGCCTCTGGGCATCCTCCCAGAGGGCTTCTCACCTCTCTCACAGGGATGACAGGCTGGAGTCAGACCACTGCTCAGGCCAGTTCCATCCAGCTACTAGCTTTCGCCGCAGGTCACTATTGTCCTCTAAATCCCTACTAAAAACATGAGGAAGCAGAACATTCTCTTGGAAAAGACCCAGTTCAGTCCTAAACATATTTGTTCAGAGGTGTTTCAAAAAGAAAATAATAATAATATCTATTTCATCTGTTGTAGTTGTCGGGGTAGCATTGAGAATTTCTTTAAAATGCACTATTACATCCATATGTTATAATATTACTAGTTTATATATACCCTGTCTACAAGTCTGAAGACTTGTACCATGCACTTGCTGAACATATTTTATTCACCTGATTTTTGGTCAGTATTAAGGGAGGGATTGTCAAGAGCTCTGAAGGGGACCTGTCACCATTCCTGCAGGATCAGAAACAGGTAATTTAAAATGACTTTGAAGGATGCAGAGTTAGGCTATTAGAGATGACTCAGAGGCCCCCACTGAGTCCCACCACAGCAGTGAAGACGACATGAAGGAAGCAATCGGGAGGAGAGAAAGCAGGGATATAAGGCCCCCAAATTAATACTGGTGAGGAAAGGAGGGGGAAATGGTATACAAAGAAATGGACAGAACATCTACACTCTAAGTCATAGCTTCTGCTTGCCAAAGGAGGGTACTCATCCCAGCCCTTCAGAAACAACAAAATCCCCTATGGGCTGTAGGGTTTGCTCTAGTTCCCATTAGGGTCAGGCATCTGCAGCTGGTATTTATAGAAATGCAGTGTCCTCACCCCACTGGCTCTTGTCTAATATTGCACGCATTGCTTCCCTCTGCTTCCATTATCTCAGATTACATGCAGGCAGTGCAACGTGATGCACTGAGGAAAATGACACTTTGCCCAGCTAGCATGCTACCAGGGCTGCCAATTAGTCCTCTCAAATCCTGCGTAGCGATGACAAGCTGCTTACACAAGTGTTGTGTAGCAGGGGATGGCAGAGGCGCCTAGTGGCTAGGGCACTCCTCTGGAACAGAAAGGATGGGCAGTTTATTCCTGAGGATGCCACTATCCTGCTGAATGGCCTGAGCAATGCCATTTTGTCGCGGATGGCCTCAGTTTCCCTGTCTGAAGAATCAGGATAAAGGTCCGAAACTCCTTTTATGAGGCATTTTGAGAACCACAGAAGAAAATAATTCATTGATTTGTGCTATTAATACTAAGGAAGTGCAGAAACCTGCCCCTCTCAGTTGTTTTGCCAGCGGGACCAGGATTTCACTGAGAGGCCCTGACGTGAATTTCAGAAAACACCGCTGAGTTGCCCAGAAACCTGGGTCAAGTTTCTCAAACTTCCCTATGCTTTAATTTCCACGTGCAAGAAGCAAGGAGAACTTCCTTCTCAGAGAGTCTGAAAATTAAGGAACACAAAGTTCCTTAATTGTCCTGAAGTGGAGAAAAAGTATTCCCAGCCATGCATTTCAGCCATTCTGGAAGGAAAGCTGTGCACAGCCTTAAAGGTGCAGGTTTATTTCCCGGAAAACTTGACATAATTGATCGATTTACAAGTTCAAGGCTTTCAAAATGAACCCTTTAAGAATTTTCCTGTTAAGATTTTTTTTCCTCCTTGCTTTGTTTTTAGAATGCTTGAAGAGTCTAAGGCATCGAGTAGTAAACAAAATTAAAGACTTAGGATTATTTTTTTGGAAAGCTGAAAGCAAAAAGCATTATATTTGTCAGCATATTATTGTCACTGCAGATTTTAAACAAGCTACAGTAGGCAGCAGATAAAAACAACTTGACAAACCTCATGCATCAAGTTAAAAATATCAAACCTCAGGTTTTGAAAACCTTTGAGCTTGCTTTTTCAAGAGGAAGAGGAAAGCACTGTTTCAAAGAAACCAGCTATGCTGACACAGGGCTCCGGCCAGGGAGACAGCAAATGCATTACCGTCATTTATTGGTCTAAAGGACTGTCCCAGTTGAACTCATAGACCTGTTGTGCCTTTGGTGGGAGAACCCCTGCCTTGAGGAGCTTAGGGACAAATTAAGTCTCAACAGGGAAATGACAGGAAAGGAAACAAAGACAGGGAGGGATAAAGCATCATGTATAAGGAGTTCCACTGTTCCAAAAAGACCAGATCCCCTCATTTTAATTCCATCAGTACTCTGTCCACACCACCAAGTATCCAAGAAAATTCTTTTACCACCTGAAAGCACTTACTATTTTCTATTACTCTCCTGGGATTTCTATTTATCTTTTATTGTTCGCTATTCTGACACGTTGCAAACCATGGACTACAATGCAGTTTAACAACAACAAATCATCCAGTTATGTACTTACAAGATGATTTTTTTTAAGCACTTTCTTTGTGATAGAATCACAGACAGAAAAGACACAGGAGACTTCCAGCTAACCATAACACAATACATAATGTCCAAAACGACACATTGTTTAAGCTGGTAATTTTGTAAGACCTTTTTATGTAACAGTTTTCTAAGACCTATTTCACATTCAGGACACAGCACGGCAGCTTGAAATGGTTCACACTCCTGTGCAACCAGAAATTTTGTCAGAAGTTCCTGCTTTGTGAGCTACTTTGCCGAGTGCCCAAATATCAGCAGAATACTTGCACGTCTATGTATTTCAACACTTCTTTGTGCATAGCTCTGTAGGAGGGCATTATGGTTTGAGTACCATATCTACAGACTCTCAGACAGAGGTGGCATTTTGTGATTCTGTTGTAAAGCAGCACCAAACTCACAGACCACGTGCATCATTGACTTGAACGAAAAAGAAATCATCTACATTCAGACTAAGGAATCACAACACACCCAAGCCCTATTTAAATGCCTATCAATCGATATCCCTAGTTCAGTAGACCTCTGCTACCAAATATGGGGGAATAAAAAGCCCCAAACCAACACCTGTATTACTAAGCTAGTAGTACTCTTCCACCAGTGCCATCCATCTTCTTCCATCTTACCTCCAACAACAACAAATGACCTGATCACCATGCTTTGTTCTCTTCTCCCAGCTGCTGGCAACAAAGTGGGATGAAAAGGAAGCCCAGATTCTACTAGTTTCCTGCAAGAAAGTCCCTCTTTCCAGTTCTTACAGCCTTACTGCAAAGCTAGGAGCAGAAAGAGCCTATGGGACTGCCCAAGGGATCTGGTAAAAAAGCACTTGTTAAGAGGGCCTGAGCACTGGAGATGGAGGGGCAGGAGAGGAGAACGCAGCCGTGAAAATAATCTGCAAGGAATGACTTCCCTTTTCAATCTGATGTAAAGCAATTGCATCATCAAAGCTGCAGGCCTCCCTGCTTTTTCCTGTGTCAGTGATTTTGCCTATTCAGTCCTCCTCACCAGCGAATGGATGGAAACTTTCAAGCTGGACAGACTGCAGAGGTCTCTCGCATTGTTTTTCTCCCCTTTATTAAGCATGGCATGTATGTGATTATGCAAGAAGAGCTGGACAGAAACGCTACCTCCTGGGCTGTAAATTATTAGCCAGTCTTCTGTCTTCCGTGTATCCCATCCACATCTAATTCCTGTGGTCCTCTACACCCAAGTATTTTTTTTTTTTCCATCTTTGTTTTCTCTTCCCTTCCAGCTACATGTACAAAGTTATACTCTATCCTTGCTGGTATCATATTTTTTCATAACCTTAAAATTTATTGCAGGAGTTGCTGCAGGATCTAATTAAAAGCGATTATAATTAGCTCTGTAGTATTTCTTCTCACACTTGAGCATGAGTAATCAACTAAAGACGCCAAAACTCAAAACACAAGGGAATTTATTTGTGATGCGAAGACATAAAAAAGACTGCTTTCCTCTCTGAGCTGACACCCAGTTGTCACATTTGTAGAATTGTCACCGGAACACTGTAAAATGTTACGTGCCACAAATGTCACTGGCTGAAGTAGCCCCGCTTCGTAAAATAGGTTTCATTTTTCTGAAGCCAAGGAACTTGACCACAGCTACCTTCAGTCCTGCTGTGCATTATTAAAAGGTCACCAGAAACAAGAGCTCTAAAATGGTGTCTGCAGTTCTTTTTAACAGGATCTTTCTCCTCCTTCTTGTATTGAAAAGCAGTGAAGTTTAACTCAATTTAGTAAGCATTATCTCCGAGCTTGAGTTGGCACCCAGTGAAATAAGGGGGGGAATTAATTTCTCCTGAAATCACTTGAAATGCTTTGCTAACTCATACAAGCACCAGGTTGAAAAACCTGCCAAAGCCCTTTCTTACTAATCAACCAAAGCGTTGAGATTACTCCCTCTTACTGCAGCTTGAGTGGCAAGACATTTTCAGTGGTGATTTAGTGGTTTGCTGGAAAACCCTCCCTCTTCTATCAACCTGCCAGACTCTCCAGTTGTTGACCCTGAGAACACAGTACAAAGCTAATCTATTTACCAAAGCACTTTCCCCAGCGTGGGATGGAGTAAGGTGGGTCTGGAAGAAGAAGAAGAATAGGCAGTTAGGCAACGAGGGAGCGCTGCTGCAGGCATGAGTGGTTTATCTTCTGTTTGATCTCTTCTACTAAGGGAAGACAAGAATGGACGTAATAAATCTGCATAAATACACAAAAGAAACAAACAACTGTCACGAGTCTAGGGTGATTTGGGAAGTAAAGACAACTCTATTGTTACCTGGCTGCTCTGACAGAGTGAAAAATTCACATTAGAAAAAGCAGTCATCACAGAGAGTGGTCATCTTTTTAAGATGAAGCAGCAGCATCTAACTAAGCAACAAGACGGAATAAAGTAAGAAAAATTATTCAAAATTAAAAAAAAAAAAAAAAAAAAGAAAAATCTCACATAAATATTTGTGTGGGATTATTTCCCGAGGAAGCTCTCCAGACTCCTTTGTGTGGGAAGAAGAAGAAATCCTTCTAAGATACCATGGGATCAAAAAAGTGTGCCACGCGTGGAGATTCCTACGAGAACTTTTGCCAGTGTTTTAACTAAGATGTCTATTCCTTCCTGCCAACGTGGCTTTAGTGCTATGTCATCCTCTCTTTTCCTCCACTGTCAAGGTTCTTTTTCTACCGGTCTTCTGCTCCCTAGCACATGGCATTTCTGAGACTGTTCTCCAGCATCAGATCTCTACCCCTCCCCAGATCTCTACCAATGCCACAATTACTTCCATCCCTTACCTATATACATTACTTGATCTCTTTGATAGTTACGCCATGTTTATCCACCACTTGATCTGCTCCGATTGTATCATAGCAACAGACAATAGTTTATGGAGGATATTGTGCGAACACTCTCCAACAGAGCACGTCTATGAGTCCTGCTGGTTTCTTGGGTAATGTTACACTCTTTGGAACAATAATGCTAGTCAACAAGTTATCTTAATTTTATGCTAAAATTAGAGCAGTTGAACATTATTTATTTCGAGTCCACTGGTTTTATTGAATACCAGGAAGCAGCGAGAATGTGTCACAAGCATTGCAACACATAGAATTTCATCTACAACATTCATGCAATACCGTTTGCAAATCTGAGCAGTCAGAACAGAAAACTCTACATGGCAATCACACAAAGTAAAACCTAAATGTGCTCACCACATTCCTTTGTCTAAATACATTTGTAAAAGGGAGACCTAAAACCTTTAGACTGGGATTCAGAAGAGCTTCTCTGAGTCATAAAGAAAACCACATTCAAACAAAGACCCCCAAATTGCTGCAGGAAAGCATGGACAATCTTTCCTATCCCTAGATAATTTGATAAAAACTACACCACCACCTATATTCAGCCACCGCACTAAGATCAGTAGCTATAGGCACGTTACTCACTGTCCGTGTGTCAGCATCCCTGCCACAGGTATAAGGACGATTCAAGTGTCAAGCCCTCTCAAAACCTTCCTCAAATTGTTATCATGAACACAGCACAAGTAATCTATAATACTAGCAGAGCTGTACAAGCGTGAAAAGTGGCAGTTAAAAAAAAAAAAAATCAAAGGGAACTTAAGTGCGGGGGTAATTCTTGCTTTTTGGGGAGATCAAGCTCGTCATCCTTCTGCATATCCATTTCCCACCTTGTGCCATCAACCAACTTATAAGAGAAGTATGTTTTAGTTAAGTCTGAGGGAGGATCTCTCCCAAAACTTCAAGCAAAAACAGAACGCAATATTTACAAGGTGGCAGCCCTGTTCTCCTTTGAATTGCTCTTAACACACTTAGTGTCATTAGCCAACATCATAAAACATGAGTCAGTCTCCCTCTCAGGTAGCCAAATTTCTCCAAAGGTAGTTTTGATCACCAGTGAAACAGTCTCTTTCATTGCAATAGCACTGAACACAGCTCCCATGGACTTAAGAGAGATGAAATCTCTTTTCCTATGTACAATGGCGTAACACCAGAGTCACAATTCTATACAGAGGACCGCACTGCAGCTATACAAATTCCTCCAGTGAAGTCCCAAAGTGCTGCAGTTTTTGTAGCTGCTGACAGAGCTTTACCCTGTCTCCCAGAATAGGCTGCATTCTAGCAGCAAGCAGAACAATTTAGACATTTCTTACCAAATCAGTCAGGCAGGTATGATGCTTAAGTAATGTTTAGCATCCGCATTTATTTTGTGACCGAGCATTCCTGCAAGTGTTAAAACAACAGCCTGTCTTTCGCTTTTTATGGAGAAGTGCCTAAAACTACAAGAGTATCCAGACTTTGCAGTTTTCTAGCCTTTGCTGGTAAAGTCCCATCAACTGCTAAGCAGTATATTCCGTCCCCCTTGGCAACTGAACCATGTTCTTCATAATCTTTGCAAGAGTTCCTGCTTACAGAAGCAGTCCCAGTATCTCTCCCGCACGTTCTAGGAGAGATCCTGAACTTTGGCTTCATAACCCAGTATTCTTCTCCCTCATTCTGTAAGGGCCCGCTTATGCCTGGCCCCTCTTTACTGACTTCTCCTCTGTCTACCGTGGGCAGGCACGATCTGGAAAGAAAACCTGATTATTCTTTTCAGGGTTTAACCTTTTCCTATGTACTCTGATCTGGCCAGATCTCTATACTCCATCTAGTACTGCAGAAACACATTCTCATACACAGTATCTGATGCAGTCTCTTGTCACCAAACACCAAATTCCTTCCCGCTCCATTCCTTTCCCAATTAATAAATTGATGGTGACTTAACGGAGCAGATAAAGAGGAAAACAGTTTGTCAGCCCTAAAAAAACCCTGTAACTTCTTCAACTCTGAGTGCTTTAAAAGAAGCTTTAAAAGCTTCCACCATCATCGTGCACACCAACTTTGAGTACTGCTTGCAGGGCTTGAAATCAGATCGAAACTCAGCCCGGGATGCGAAAAAGCAGGCTTTTCTTCTTCTGCCCTGGCATCCTGTCAGTAACGCAAATAAGATATATCTGTAGTACAGGAGGCAGAAAAGAAAAATACAAGTTGTTCATTCCTGTAGTGGCTTTTCAAAAGTCCATATGGCCTTTCTCAGTGAAGAGATAACACACACCCCCCCCAGATACAGCGAGTAAGATGAAACATTTGCCTGCATCCAGAGTTACGTGACCTACCTCTTTAACAGCTGCAGGTAAAACAGCAATTACACTGTAGACCTATTACAAAAAGTGACAGTGGAAGTGGTATCTGCACAGAAAGAACTGGCCGCAGTTACAGACCGGCACCTGACTCATACAGGGCACCACATGGATAATCTGCAGAGTACCAGTCACTGACCTATAGCATTTATCACCTTGGTTTACAGCATGATACAACAGAGGGTGTAGCTGCATATATAGGGACCAAAAATGTGTTATAATCATGCGATTATAACATATTTTATAACATTAAAACAAACAACTGACAAATATTCATCAATATCCTCAGCTAATTTTCAGCTATCCTTCTGCTAAGGAGGAATTAACTTTATTAGCAGAAAAGAGTTTTATTGCACTCGAACATTATGTCCCACATTGCCTGAGCCCACTGAGGACAGAAGTAACAAAACCTACCGTATTATATATTTTTGGCTGCACAGCCAGTTGAGTCAAAAAAATCAGAAAAGGCAAAACAAGACCAACCCAAGTAATCTGAAATTAGATTTCTAAACTTAAGACCTTTTCCAATTTACATAATCATTAGTCATTTTCTTATTTCCAACAGGAGAAGTGAAGGTTTTGTAATAACAGGTCGCGCTAGTATATTCAGATTTCCTGCTGCTACTTAATTTTACTTGCTTGAATAGGTTACTGACTTCTATATGTATTATCTATATTTCAAATCAGAATGCAGTGGTCTCAATTAATTTTCAAATTAGCTGCTAATATTTAAAAACAGAAGGGCCCAAATAGATTAAATACCCAGGCATGGATACATGCTTGCCCATATAGTTTCTTCAACGCACACTTTCTTCACAGTGTGAAGCTATCAATGAGATTCCTGATTTCTGTTGTTTTCTTCAGTATGGATTAGCACGCAAAGCAAAAAATGAACTTCTGACCATTTTACAAATAGTTTCATAGATTTCTATGTCCACTGCATCACTGTGATATTTTATAATACACTATATCCTCCCAAAATTATATTTTATAAGACCAATATTTACCATTTAATTCCTTGTAAGGTAACAAGGTGCCCTCTAAAGCAATACATCCAAAGATGTACTGGACCTCAGATTTGGTCACCTACCAAGAAAAACCACGTCTCTAAACTATACTGAGGCAGGAAGGAAAGTAACAAGAACTCTGAGGCTTAGTCCCAACTTACCCTGCTCGCCCCGCACAGCAGCACAGTGGGGAAAGGGGCAGGAATGTGCCACTAAGGTCAGGGCGAGACCTTCTTTTTTGGCAACAGTATAATCTCAGATCAGGAATATCCCATTCCCCTTACATCTTTCTTACTAAGATTTCATGCTATCGGCACACAAAAGGGGAAGGAAAGGTACTAAGTGTTCAGATACATTCACTTCATTTTACAGGAGAAGCCACTGAGTTTCAGACCATGTAAATAAATACCTGACTGTTATAGCAGAGCAAGGACGAGAAACAGATTCTCTGACACGTTCTAGAAATAAACATGGCTGTTCCATCTCCGTTATCAGATGTACCCGATCTGTGCCTCAGCAGGGTCCACTTTTCTAAGCAAGCAACATCACGTCTCAGGATGACAGAGCTCTCATGACCTTTATTGTTATTACTGTTATCAAGGATATCACAAAATCATGTTTCTTGGAAGCTCAGTTTGGCTTTGATTTTCTACTGGAGCAAGGATTCTGTTTTTCCTTTAATTGTTTATAGATACAGGGATCAGCCAGCCCTTTTAAGGTGTTTCATGTTATGACTTTTTACATAGAAATAGACAGTGACTTACTGGAAGAAGACAAAAGATGAAGAATCCGAAAACACCGCTGTTAGTATTACTAGCTAAGCCTGCACCACCACAGTCTACAGATGTGGAATCGTAAGCCTTGGAAATACTTGTTATTAATATGTTAGTAACCCTTCGCTTTCCACTTAACCATCATCCTGAACACATTCAGTCCTTCAAACCAATGAACACATAGACACAAGATGAATTTTCTTCTCCACTGCAAACAGGTAAAATCTCGAGGACAGAAATGCAGCTCCAGTGCTAAGGATCTGTTGGCTGCATCGTCTCTCCCGTTAAAAGACTTCACTCTAAACACCCAAAACAACTCTTAAGAGACACATTTTCCAAGCAAGCAAGCAATTGCACATCTGCTCAAAAGGTCTTTCAGACACCCATTTTTCTACACTGCGAGAATGAACACCAACTACGTTCCAAACCTTCAGCGTGTTTAAATGAGACCCACCAGGAATGCGTCGCTTCTTGATAAACCACGCTCCACTTGAAACCTCTGCTCAAGCATCTACCATCTGCTTGCCAAAAGTCACCTCAGGCGGGAGGAAAGGGTATTCCCAACACGGCTCTGGGACTTTAAAACACATCCCCGGAGAGATGGAGGAATAGCTGTGCTCCGGATGGGCTATCTGATGATGGGTGCCTGGCTTCCCGGTTACTCCTGGTGGGAGAAGGCTGTCCAAATCAACTGTCCGGCGCTGCCCCAAGCCCCCCGCCTCTGCCCTGCGACACCACGGCCAGCGCCGGAGCCCCAGGCCCGCTTTGACGAGCCACCCCCTGCCCAAGCAAGGGGGAGGCCGTCGGGGGCACGGGGGATGCTCGGCTGGGCTAGGAGCCGAGGGCTGGGCAGAGCTAAGGTTGTTCTGGTCTCGGTCAGTGCAAGCACTTCTGTGCGAAGCGCAGGCTAACAAATCGAACGTTATAGGGAACGCCAAGACGGTTTGTGTCGTCTTAAAACTTCGTTTCCATTTTCCGTACGTCACGGAGTTTCCCGGATTTGCTTTAAGCTGTTTGCCTGCATCTGCTTTAAGTCATTTTCAACTTAACAGTACTAAAGCGTATGGTAAAGGTTGAGCTGGATGTCATAGGCCTGAAATATTTACAGACTTTGTATTTATTACAGATCCTAGGCCTCCTATACACATGTGCCAGCATCTCCCTTTAATGCGAAACATTATCAACATTCAGACAGGAGAGTTTATACCTACCTCAAGTTAATAAATCAAACTTATCACATTAAATTATAGGTTTCCTTATGGTTTAATGGGGTTTTCAAATATCACGCAAGGAAGACAAATTTCATACTGCTAAGTTGGGGAGTTTATCTACTAAAATAGAGTCACTAAACACCACGTTATAAAGAAGTCATTTTTAAATGCAGTTAGCCGTAAATTAAACAACACAATTACTTGGAAATTCTAAGAGTTTGGTGAGAATAGTCTGCATCACGCTTACGTAAATAGATTTAAGCTTGTATTTATATGCCAGTCTGATTCTCAAAAACATGCAGTTATGATGTCTTCATCCTGTAAGTAAATTCAAAGTTAACTCTGGGCCAAGTTAAAAAGAGAAAGCAAAATTAGCCTTTAGAATTGAAAGTCACTTTCACCACTATATTTTTATACTCTTTGTCTACATTTTGGGCTGTAATTTCATATTAGAAGATACCGCCTGCTGAAAAGCAAGCTTCAGCATAGTACTTTGTCCTTCCTAAGCCCATCCTGCTGCTCATTCCCTGGAGAGCTCTCTCATCCATTCTCTTCGCTATTCTTGTAGTCAAAGCTCAGCAAGCAAGCAGAAACTTGGGCAGAAGATTTTTCCTGCATGCAGCTTACACTGCAGAAATGCCTGCAGTAACCTTCCCAATGACCCTCATATGCGCCTAGGCATAGCAGAGATAGATTCCCAGCTATGTTATTTCTATTCACACTTTCCTAAGTGTTTACTAACTTGGGAGAGCAAGGCCAGCACTGGCAGAAGTAGAGGAATGCCTGTTCTGGGTAGCCACCAGGTCTGCAGACACCTGCCTGGCAACAATCCCTGTCCTGCATGGCTGGCATCACACCCCTTTCCGTACTCGGGTTTAGCATGTTACTTGTCTGTGCATCAGCTCTTCCCACCCAGTGTCTCCGGGCAGCTGTCAGTGGATCTTCCCAGCCACGAGGCAGATTGCTCTGCTGCTGGGATGACTATCTAATGATAGGCACTCGCAGTTGGCAAGCTGTTGGAATCCCACAACAGAACTATAATAAGCACAGGGCATGACTAAACCTGAAGCGGTGTCTACTTTTCCAGTGGCATCGTGCCATAACCCATATGTGATCAAGAATTTTAAAAAAATGTGACCCACATCCTCTTTCAATTCCTTACCCCTCTACCAGCAGCATCTCGTCACCCACACAGCTCCCTCTAGCCAGCAATCCAAGTGGCTTTGGGAAGCCGTATTGTACGGCACAGATACCCTCCCTGCAGGGACAGGGAGACAGAAATGCGTGGCCCATGACCAGCGTATCGTGATGCACTCTGGCTGGGAAAGGAAAGGAGCAGGGCAAGGAAAGCAGGTTTACTTTCTCAGTGTTATCTTTCGTGAACTAAACGTGAGACAACTTGAAATTCTGTCACTAGAAACTACAGTGAGCTCATTGCTATATAGTTGATCTTGCCCTAACGTGAAATCAGCATTTCTGCTTGGCTGAGTGGTATTTTTATTATCCCACTGCCACTCTGAACACACCATATTTCAAACTTGTTCCCACAGCAACTTTAAGGCACTCTCTCTTGTAGTGAGACATGCTGGCTTTATTTGCAAGGTCACAGAAGGCATAGTGACAAGAACACACGTAGCCAAAGTTTCTCATCTGAGAACGGAGAAAACAAAACTAGTCGACAACTAACAGAACAATACTGCTTATACCACTACACAGTGCTCTCTTGCAGAGAAATAAGCCAAGTTTTGTCCGAACACCACCAAGCAGGCAAAATAGCTGGCAGCACACTCTAAAAAGCATAAAGAGAGTGACACCTTCCACCATCTAATCGTTTACTTTCAGCTGTATCATCAGCCCTCTGGCTACCGCTAGCTCCTAATAACTTTCCTAAATCTTTGCACAGACATGAACAAGGAAAGCTTCAAGTAGTCAGTCAGGAATTTTTAATGAGGAATGCCAGGACTGTGAGCTGAAAAGGCAGAGTTAGCTCTTCCCTGAATGCCAGGGGGCAAAACAGCCACATGTGACATCCTCGACAGCTTCTGCGGAGAAAACAAAGCGCTGGAAGCATAACTGCATCTTAAGCACTCCATCTCGGGCAATGAGCTAGCCCCAAATTCCTGCAGTAAACGCTTAACCCTCTGTCTTCTCAGCTTTCACAAACACTCTTTGTATTCAAGTAATTTGCAAATAGTTAGCCCAAACTGGTGGACAACAACAACAACAACAAAAAGAGAGGCGGCAAGCCAGTCCCTAAACCAATGCATTCTGCAACTTAATTTTACAATCCAGAGGTCACAACAGTCAGTACCCTAAAACTTTGCACAAAGTGGTGATGAAACAGGCATATGCACGTACGTAGGCATATATACATAGATAAACACTCTTTTTATAAGAACAGCAACAAAATGAAGGAAGAAATCATTCCTTTCTGAAGTCACACACAGTTTATTAAAACTGGATTTTGGAAGCAGCCCAATTCTAATCTTTTCCTCTGAAAGAACTCCATGCCTTAAACATACACAGTATGTCATAAACACTATTTCAGTTTTCCTTTTAACTCGTAACCAGGCAGGCAGCTAGCAATGGCCCTATTTAAACACATGGTAAAGGGCAGATAAAATGACATAAAATGGCCTCTTCTAGGAAGCCCAAAGGTCAAGTCAAACAATACACTTAATTTGCTGTTTTGATTTTTTTTTAACATCAATAGGTTTTGAGGAAGCGTCTTCCCCTTCTCTACTTCGAGAAAGAAAAAAAGACAGACCCTTTAAGCCATCTCAGATTGTGCGCCTGAAAGCAATGGTATTCAAAAGCGCTAATCATATTAAAAAAAACCCTCTTCACCAACACCTTTGTCACAACACTAGAGCAAACTAAGTTTTGAAAACTTTCTGCTAAAAAGCACTTTCCCTCAGGACACAGCTTCAAACCATCACCTAGAGCCAAATACAATCGCATGGTCTTCTTACTTTGAACCCTCATTCCGTGCAATCCCTGATCCTAACAGTATTTGCCTCAGCAGATCTGAGGCTCCAACTTTGCAATTCTGCTCCTCCAGGCCAACAATGGGAATGAAGTCGGACCATGCAAGTCTTCACAAAGCACGCTACCGTGTTTCTCTGAAATGCTTGTTTTGACCTCAGTAACGACTTAAGCTGTACATACATGTAGCTTTTCTTCTGGACTTATTACTGCTTACCTCTGGAAAAGTCTGTGTGTAGACTCCCTCCTACGGTGCACAGATACACACGCTCACTCGTGTTCTCTGGGATAAACTGTCTTCCTAAAACAACTTCTGATTTCGCCTTCCTTTTTAACTCTTCACTGCTCTTTTGATTTTCAGGTCACAAGCTTATTTGAAATAAAATTTACAACATAGTGAAAGCTCAAAGACATTGGTTTAGACCAAATCCTTACCTACTACCTTTCAGACTTGGGTTTTTTTTTCCAGACTGGTGGTGGTGTTTACTTGTTTGCTGTTACAACGTTTGCTTGTTAGAACGGTGGTTCTATAGCCATTATGAATACGGTCTCCCAAATGCTCGCAACTAGCCACACTACTTCAACTTTCCCTTCTTGACCAGGAGGCATACATTTCTCTTAAAATGATATAACGTTATTACATATCACCACCATGTTCGTCAGTCTTGAATCCCAGACCCTTACCTTCTAAAAAAACCTAGTTTTCTAGTGGAATTCTTTAACAGTACAAGTCGTGCCTTGTAAGTAACCAGTGTTCTTGCTGGCAAACCACAAGACAACAGCACCATCCAGCGGCCCTTCGTCACCCAATGCTTTCAAGAGCTATGAATTAATTCTGAGTACCTCTCCAAAGGGGTACGCACCTTGTGAGGCTTTCCCCAAAACAGCAAGGTACTTAAACTCCCTCAGTTTCAATCACGCAGGTTATTTCCCCGAGAAAGTGGGACTTCATTTCCAAAGGTGATAAACGCCAACAACACAGATAACCACAAATGATGGTCATTTCTGAAATTTTAGGAGTCTCTTGTTTTCAGACAGCATTGGCTTTGCTTTCCACAGATACCCCTTGCATATTCTCCCGTGGCTGAGGCCTTCAAACCGTTACTTAATACAGGTCAGTCTAAAACAAAGTTGCTATATCTAAGAGCTGGCACACTTCCTCAGCAGTCTCCAAGCACGAGTTTTGAAGAGAGAACCGCGTATGGGTCTGTGACAGTGGTGTTTCATGTTCTTTGAGAAAAATACCAAGAATAATCAGGCAATGTAGTCAAATGCTTGTGAGCCACCTGCAATTGGTAGTGGGGCTGTGTATAAATATGACTCATTATTAAATAACGTAAACAAAAAGTTGTGGGGAAAAAGACTATCATTTAAGTGAAGCTATGTGTTAATAGTTGTTTATAATAAAAAACAAATCATGTCAGGCATCTCCTCATATTGCATGATTCCACAGCTGCAAGTTTTACAGAATCCAGCGCTGACTGACAAAGAACCTAAGCCCATGTTAAAATGTACATTCATAACAACTAGAAACTAAGTTAAGAAAACAACAAACCAGACAGCTTCCAACAGTTCTAACTGAGGTGTCAGCCGCTCCCTTCATCACTGAAGACCACTGATCTGAAACCTGTTGGTGACCAACGGAACTTCCACATTGGTCAAGAGCTAAACGGCATCTCAAATACAGAATTTTCCAATCTGCTGGTCCCAGAGTGCTTCAGACCACAAAAGATCTTAACCGCTCTCATCTCAAGACAGAGAGAAACACACTAATTTTCAGATGACACTCCTAATGTCTGTGGTATAAACGGTTCCTTTTTTAGTGTGGGACAGTATTATCCTTTCAAATCAGTCTTTTTTGGGCATCTATTCAATTGCTTGGCAGCTGGGATGAAAAATCTAAGGAGTCTGTATCCAAGCTCCGGTCATTCATCAGCTCTTTGGATCACACCTAGCATTACAGCACTTCTTAGCTGTTACCTGAAACCATAGTAGGAAGGGAAATTTTAAACAGCAACATGGCTTTTGGAGCTATCACTGTTTCTACCTCACTACATGGTCTCAGGAGACCACCTACACTTAAGTAGAACCAGTCTGCTGCTGGGACTTTTTTGTTCCAAAGCTTGGACTCCATCAGTGGGACATGTCCTTTCTCTGAGAGGCAAGTTTCATTTGAGGTCATCCAGTCCTCTCCGTGGTGAACCCACACAATGTTTTTGCAAAATAGTAATTCCAGCTTGCTTATGCTGCTCTACTTTCTATAATTTACCTCGGACAACGGGTTATCTCTGGGATCTTTTCATGGGTGATGTAACAACATGTCGAAGGAGGATCACTGTTAGACTAAATTCCTCCCAGGTGCCTTATAATTACAAGGCAACAGTCACAGGGCTACAGCAATAAAAGAAGAGAGGTTAGCTTTAGTTAGTTGAGCCAAAAAAAACAACTAAAAAAGAAAAAAAAAATAAAAAGAAAAAACCCACGGCAGGTGTATAAAAAGCAGGAATAAACACTGTACACCCTTGTTATGGAAAAAACTGGCATGATCTCATCTCAAAAGGGATTTAGGTGCTTAATTGCCTCTGCAACCAATTCAAACACTCAAAATTCCTGAGTCTGTGAAGGTAAGTGCAGACTTAATAATAAAATGTTCTTTTACCTACAAGAAAGACTGTTTTAAAAGTCAACTGTAATTAAATGCTGACAGGTGTCTGAGCTAAAACCTTTTGTACCAGTAGCACGGACACAGTGTCCCGTTGTTAACACTACATGTTTCACTCTGCAGGGACCAGTTTTCCTTTTCTTCTGTGGCATTACTCAGGCATGGAACAATCTGAAAGTCTAACCGCACTTTCCTTGGGGCTCACAGGACCGCAGAGGTTCTTCCCACAAGATATTTTCCCACCAGCCTACAACCCAGGGCACGCTTGCTCAGCCCGCAGCCAAACCCCAAATGCATTGGAGGATGTCTGTTTACCTTGACACTAGAGAACCAGTTTATGTGTTTTTCCTCTCTTCCTGTCATACAACCACAAGCTGGAAGTACCCAACCAAAATATTGTCATGTGTACGGCTGAAGCATCCATTCGTTGTGGATTGGTCAGAAAGAAATGACCACAGCTGTCACTGCGGTCTCCCCTCCGTTACCTTTGATGCATTCCTGCTCTTTCTCTGTACTTCTGGAATAAGTCACCTTTCAGCTTTACAACAGCATATGCTGGAGGATTGCAAGAGTCTCAGATACTGCCAGCCGTACCAGGAGCTGTACAGGTGCCTATGACAAATAAAAGAGATTATTTATCTTGTGCCCAGAGGCCTCTGAAAGGGCCCATGGCCAAACTGCAGCAAAAAAAGGACTGTTAGTTGCCAGGTGAAACAGTCAGCAGCCTGGCTGAGCCAGGCTTCAGCTGAAAACTCTTCTCAATTAGCTGCACAGGCCCTGGCGCTCTGCTGAAGGTGCATTCCCATCAGGACACCAGACCAGCTTATTATCACAGAGCAACAAGAAGATGTCTTTCCCCTCTGTGGCCAAGACAAGCAACTGTGGGACTTGATGAAGGCAGTTAGATCATTATTGTATCACAAGCACTGGGCTTCTGCTCCTACCTATCCTTGCTTATACAGCAAACACCACGCACACACACCCTTTCTTAACAAGTAGGAAAGGGAAAGACTCTCAAGGAGATGTATGAAATCGGGTGGTTTGTGCTGCTATAACTTCAAGAATGACCAGGGAGACAAAGGCTATTCTGGCCATCATCAAAGCACCAGATTAGCCAGTCTATTCCTAAAGCACACTCACTGGAGAAAGAAGGAAGTAAAAGCAAAAGACAAGTCCTAACGCCGCAGTAGCCTATTGGAACAACACAAACCCACTGCAACACGTGCACACACCCAAAACTGTTTAACCTGCGGCCAAATCTAGGAAATCCAGAAGCTGAGCCCCAAGGACAATTCCCAGAAGGATCAGCATGTCAGTATGGGAATGATTTTCAGGAGTAAGCCTCCTTCCACCTAGAGCACACTCTGACAGCCCTACCTCACACCGTCCAGCTCTCCAAGGCTACAGAGAGCAAGAGCATCCTCACCAAACAAGATCTGGCTGTAAAGCCAAGTTCGCTGAATCTCTCAAACGCTTGCTTAAGGACTGACCACCCATCAAAACTAAGAGCTATCTGCTAGCTTAGGAGTTAGTGCTGGGCTTCCCAATCTCACTGCCTTAGTCAAGGTCCCTCTCCTAAGGCTGAGCTTCCCTACTCCTGCCTGCTACGTACAACACCTGGGCAGGCTGCCTGGCAAGCTCCAGGTACCTTGCCTTCTCTCCTGTTTTCTGTTCTATGTGTGAAGCCTTACAGCATACAGAGCAGGGGAAAAAAGGGGGACGTGAGCATTCAACCATTATTGCAGAGTGCCCTCTTTGAACCAAAAAGATAGCACACATCACTGTAGGTCACCAGAGAATAAGAATGGAAAGTGTATGGCAGCACTACCATGGAAACTAGCAGCAAACAGTTTGGCATTCAAAAAACCACAAGATTTATGTCTTAGGTTGGGACTGACCAAACAGGAACATGCAGATCCGGCCTCCTTAGCTTGGAGCAACGCAGATCCAGAGCTTGATAATCTATTCACATAGCAAGTGAATGAAGACATTTGTAGCCCAAACAGGAGTGCAGGGCAGTTGCAAAGGGCCCAGGGCAGAACTGACACCCTCCGCAGTTGGTGCAGTTCATGTTCATGCAATACACTGAGCACTTTTGTGGCTTTCAACTCAGGGGGCCTGGGGTAAACAGCTTAGCTTGCTTTCCATTTTTCCTTTTCTCCTTGGGATACCTCAAACTCAGTTTGGTAAACCCCAAAGCTCTAAACAACCCCAGAAAGACTCTTTACTTCAGTCATCTCTTGTTGCATTGGCCTGGGTATACAGCCATGCTTTTGCTACTATGCTGGGTACCCTAAGTACCTCCGTTCCGAATCGATAAGGTGAAACCGTCTCAACGTAACAGCTTTTTTTCTCACCAGAGTGCTGGTAGAGCACAGGGATATATCTGACTCTCAGGCTAACTGTGCATGTATCGATAGCATTGTAGAAAAGTCAGGGTAGCTCTCTGCCTCAGCAGGAAAGAGGTGGAACAGAGAGCAGACGTGGACAATGACACCCACTGGTTCTCAGTCATCTGGGACGGACATGAGCTGGCCAGATTTTTATACAGAAAATATTCAGAGAATCTTCCTACATAAGAAAACCAAAACCCAGACCCCATGTACTAAGAGATTACAGGAAAGGCAACCATGAGACAGCAAAAACTGAAACCATAATTAGCTGTTAGGATTACTGAGTAGTAACTATGTTGTGTGGTTACAGAGCAATAATCCATGTTTGGAATCCCTGACTGACTACAAATTCTGGCTAGATGCTGCAGGCACATTTTTTCATAAACGCTACAATACCTAGAATCTCCTTCTAAAGCCCATGCAGACGGTGGCAATATCTGTCAGGGGCTTAACAGGCACCGCTGGCAGGAAGCATTTCTGA
Source organism: Buteo buteo (assembly GCF_964188355.1). Classification (NCBI taxonomy): domain Eukaryota; kingdom Metazoa; phylum Chordata; class Aves; order Accipitriformes; family Accipitridae; genus Buteo; species Buteo buteo. The sequence goes on along the minus strand of NC_134171.1, from coordinate 84,144,669 downwards.
AAGCCCTGACAACTTCACCTTACGTGCTCACACAGAAGCTATGCTCCTTTGCAAATCCAAGCAACGCTGAGAAAACAGACCGACAGTTTACACAGAGAGGCGTCAAGCGAGTTAGGTGACATCCCCTGATGACCCAGCGGCACAGGATTAAGCGCAATCACACACAATCCTCGAGTACGAGTAAAGAACGATCCCGGACTATGCTAGGTTAGGTGGAGTCAGAGACAGAAGTGAAATGAAGCATGTTAACGCAGGCTGCATTTTTCTTCTAAGACAGATAAGAAGACTGCTAGAGGGCTCTCAGCAGGGAAAGAATATGGTTGGCTTTGAAAAGTTGTGAAATCTTTGCCTATTTCCAACCAGCTGCCTCAGTGATGGGAAAGAATGAGTAATTGTTCCTGGACTGGGAGGAAAAAATAATCAGCTTTCCCAAATCATTATGGAAAATAAACCCAACAATAAGTCACATAAAAACATGAGCTGCCCAACAAACCTCAAATGACATGGTAAACTTGATGAGAATTTAGTGGAAGAAGGAAGCCCTTTTTGCTACTGTCTAGCTGGTACCCAAACATCTAGTAGAGTTGATGGGGAGTTACCCAAGTCATGATTACACCATTTTATCTGTGCCAGGTAAAAGGAAGAAAAATCTTTTGCGAGGAAGGGCTCAGTAAGTCTCTTGGCAGAGTCCCCACTTGAGACCACCAAATATAACCCCTTCGATCCCAGAAGGCCAAATTCCATTAAGACGTCAAGCAAAGCCAACAGGTCACGTAAAACGAAGAAAATGCTGAAGGATTCAGGAGGATGGAGTTGCAGAAGAAGATTACAAAAGCTGCCGGGTGCCTTCATAATGAAGACAACAAGGAAAATTTGAACTTCTTAACAGATACAACTCTGCGCAAAAAGTAAATTCTGGGCTGCAAGCGTATGAGAAACTAGTTCACTCAAGCCGATCTATAATCAGGCCGAAATCCTACTAGTGACTGTTTCGATGGAACCTGTTCTATCAAAGGAAATGCGCAGTTCAGCAAAGCTACTTTTAAGTTCTTCAACAGCCTTTTAATGACTCTCTACTGCCTCCGAACTTGTTCTTTCAGCCACTCAAAAGACATTTATCTAACTCACACAGTGTACAGCTTTAAACAAACAAATAGATGAACACCGATAAACAATTTAATTAGAATATTGCTGCAAATCACTGGAGATGGGAGTTGTGGAACGTCATGCCAGGGGCAATGACCACACTGCTGTGGTAAGCAATTTGTAATAGTAGTTAGGACAAGAGAAGAAATCAGAAATGGGGCTGGGGTGGAGATTTTCACTAGGCTCTAGAAAGACTCCCTGTTCTACATGAATTATAATAAAATCCATTAATTACAAGGAAGTCATAATGCCCTTTTTCTTTTCTTAGGTAACATCTAAACATACCAAATTCCTTAGCGACAGAAGAAAAGCAAAGATCTCTAGGGTGAAATAGATCTCTAAATAATATAGCAATGCATATTTCAGAAACAAAGGCAATTTTTCTCCTCATTATTTATATTTGTGGTATATTTTTCATCTGAGTATCTCAACAAGACTGTTTTTACATTCCTAAAGCAATTTTTTTTCAAAAGCAGTAAGAGTCAGCCCAGTTGTGCCCCTCGTGATGTCACTTCTGCTGGAGCGGAATCTGCCTGAGGGTGGGAGAAATCAACTTTCTCACAAAACATAAGTTTAGACACATGCTTTCTTCAAGAAGCTGTGCTGTATGTTAAACATCTCATTTCTCCATCTCCCATGAGTGACTTTTAAAAACTGAATACACTTATTGTCAAACCCGTCAGAATTAAAATACCGAGAAGGGGCAGGGGGGGGAGAAGAGAAAAAATGCACAAGTCCTATCCAAAGCACAATACAAGTACTTCAATTTGTACAAGTGTCAGAGCAAGCCACCACTCTAACCCCTTTCATTAAACATTTACAGAGAGCTCATCTGCATATCTCAATCTCAAGCAAACAAACTGAAGTTTGGAGTCAGATGTTTTTAGCTGGATTAGAGATCACTTTCCCTCTCACCCCAGCAAATTAAAGATGTGAAACAGAGTTAAGAGAGGCTCAAAAACACTGTCAGGTTTGGGACCAAAAATTACTCTTTTCCAAGTCCTTTCTGAGCATGTTCTCCTAACTGGGAGATGCTATTAAAAAAAAAAACCACCACCACCGCACATTAACTTGATGGGCTCCTCTTTGACAACATGCCACATGCCAGGAAAAAACAAACCCTCATTCTCTTACAACATGTGCTTAACTAAGACCTAGTTCAAATAAACAGCTTTGCCCAGACCTTTACACTGAGGCCAGGTCTATGCTGTGAGCTAACTGTCAATACAGCTACACCTTGCTTTATGCCAGCAAAGGGCTTGTAGGGTGAATACAGCCTTTCCTGGTGACAATGCACTCTTGCTACAAGAACTTACTCCAGGTTTCCCAGGCAAAACCTGCACCGACAGAAAGAACTTTTTAACCAAAATAATTCTGGCAGCAGAAGACACAAGGCAAAATAGCCTGCCAGATTTGTAATGACCATCTTCATTCTTTAACCTATGTTTATTTGGCAGAGAAAAATTATCAGTAGACCTGCTTTAAAGCAGCTCTTATTCGCTAACTCTATCAGGGTGTATAATGCCTGACCCTGCTACCACTGCTGGAGCATCTAGCCCCTTTAAAACTGCTTCTTAATACTCACATTACCCTCTAGTGGCAGCATTGTCCTATCCTCTCCGGTGTCTAGATATGGAACTGATATGGCAGAGCATGACAAACTTCATTGTCACTGTAGGGCTACAGCAAGTCTCATTAGCCCCATCGGCCATCATCTACAAGGAGCAAAACACCAAACACTCACCTTGGTAAGTTGCCCAGGGCACACAAACCTTCTACACAGGCAAACAGAGAGAGACAGAGAGAAAATCAAGGACACTAAAATTCCTCAAGGGACTCGCCCTCCCATTTAATTTTCTTTCTCCCATTGTTGCTCCCACAATTGTCTAGCACGCAGGAGCCAGAACAGAGGTTTTGCTGTGTCGCTGGCAAGGCAGGAACTCAGCACCCACCTGCTCTCTGAATGCCAAAGCTTTGGCAACTGCTCAAGGTAAGAAAGGTTAGAGGCATAGATCATTCTAGCCGTAGCAGTACCAGGATTACCTTAAATTGCACTCTGTCCCTGTTTCTTTCTATGAAGTAGAGGTTGTAAACTTGATATATTGTAAAAGCTCTTCAAGTACATCTTTAAGTGGCACTTTCCACTTATTTGTACAGTTGTCTTCCACAGAAGAGGTTAATTTTTATCCTTCAATTCTTTAGAAACAACAAAAAACCTTCACTGCTGAACAGACCTTTCAGCATTGTACTTCCAAACCTGGAAGTAAAATTCCATCAAACAATTTCCTTCTAACATCCATAAACCTACTTGGTCTAGTCTCTGCTCGACTCATTCACTCAGCGCGTTACATGACATGTTGTGCTTTATTCGGGTCACTGCCCATTCCCGCCCCTCGCTCAGTCGTTTCAGTAAGGAACGCAGTATAGTCCAAAGCAATAGTTCAAGTCCAAAACAGATTTTGTTCCCATCTCCAAAGTCCAAGGTCACAAAGGAAATGGACAAACCACTCCACACTCTGTCTCAACTTAGTCCTTTCTAAAAAGGGGGGCAATACTCCTTCTATTTGTCATGTACTGTCACATTAGCAGATGGCAGTCATAGTAACTCCTTAATTTAGGTTTCAAAAAAACCTGATGTAGGTTTCAACACCATTTTTTGAGCTCAGCTTTGTTACTGTAATAAAATATCAGACTCCTTTTACAAATATATAAAACATCTCCTAACTAGTATAATGCACGTTTCATTGGTCATCTATGTAGGTAGCATGTAGATGACACAATTGGCTTACTCGGACTGTACCATTTCAGTGTTCCTTAGAACACCTTTGGGGCATTAAAATAAGACATTCCTAAAGTAATTACTTGCCCTATTTCTGGTTTAAAGGTCATATAATTTTCCACACACACACAGTAAAAATATCTCCTAATTCCATTACTTCCGACACAAATAGCTCCTCCCCCAGAAAACACCAAACTAGTTTAACTGTCTACAACACTAACTCCAAGCTGTAAGGCTGCAGACTCCTCAGGCCAAGGGCCAAAGCATTTGCAAAAGGTAACAGAGAAAGCAAGCCTTCTCTCAGGAAGCTTACATTGGTTCATAAAAGCGTATCACACCTGTAAAGGTGGTCTAAACCAGCGCTAAGAACTGCTAGTCCTCAAGTTGCAAATCTGCCAGCCATCATCGGCCTCTCAAAAAAGCTAAGAACCTTCATTTTGGCCACCGAAGGACAAAAATACTACCATCCTGTGGACGTGATTCTCCTCTCTCATCACTTGTGTGAAGCAGAAGCAAGTTGATGAAATGCTGCTGTTTGGCAAAAACAATGTCCACATCATACACTGCTGCTGAAGCAGAAAGAGTGTTTGTTTTACTGCTGACAGCATAGTTCTGCTAGCCCCAACCGGTGTGTGCAAGTCACTTGAGTCTTATTTCCTAAGACTCTCGGTGGATTTTGCATGCTACAGAGATCTTAATGGATTCCATGCAGCAATAGCCTACTTCAAAGCTAGCCTACAAATACCTCAATCTCACCCTGGATTACAGCATAGCTATTTCCTGTAAGGACAGAAAGCCTCTCCATCTCTATTTATGACCTCTGTTTCTTGGTTTGATTTCTGTGAAACTATTTTGAAATGAAGCTTCCAATAATGAACATGAGCCAAAGATTTAGTCCAGAGCATCTCATTCTCTCTCATATCCTGCCAGACAAATAAAACTGTTAAAGTCATATCAGTAAGAAGAGAATCAGCTCTACCATCTGAGTATCTCCCTTTCCAACATCTGTCTGCCTCTCCAGCTTGTGGATCGAACTGGAGCACTTCTAGCAGGATTGTCCCTGGACCATTTGTCAGTCTCTGTGATACCAGTAAACAACTTGTCTCTCTAAGTCTGCAGATTTTTAAACAGAAATCAATACATGAAATACCTGCACAATTGTAGGCTACAGCCTAGCACAATTAAGGCTGTACCTTAGAGAGTACATGGGATTTGCTGAATACCGTGGAGATAGTCTCGATTTACAGTGTGTCAGGACAAAATCGGATCAATCACAAAATATTCTAAACCTAGGATGTTTCTTATGTTCGCTCATTGAACTTCAGCCTTAGCTGGACTCATTTTCTGATTTGTCCTTAGTGATAGCCAATACTGCAGACTAAAGGCTTTATTTGCCTCTCACTTGCACTCAGCTTTCTCTCACTCCATTCTTCCTGTTAAATGGTTTCCAGCCTTTATATTACCCACCCTGCTTCTGCTGCACCAAAACTCTTTACACTAGAAGTTATTCTTCAATGCATACATTCTTCGTCTTTCCCCTTTTTTGTGAGTGTGCAGGTATTATCATCAACCACATATCAGCAGCAAACATCTCCAGGTCACTAGTTTACCCGAGTAAAGACTGACAGCACCTCACCATTGTCATCTGAAACCCCTGCTACCAGGGCTGACTGCACTGCCTTCTGAAGCAGTTTCTCATCTTCCAGGGGTCTTGAATTTGTAGTCTGCCTCCATTGCCACAGACAAAAGATTGCAGAAATCACATTAGTAGAACTTTTAAGTGCAATCCCCTTTTTCCATATCATTTGACAACTCCCATGAAAGTATCTCCACCTTTTACACCTCACAGATGCACAGTTTTTGCAGCATCAAGCAACACTTACAGAGACCACATCCTGCCTCCTGCTAGCGATACATCTTATTCAGGTAAAAAGATGCACCCTACCATTCGTTGTCTGTTTACACCTTCCTTTTCATTTCAGGTATATCTATGCATTAATTATGTCCAGATTCGTAACAAAATTTCTTTCCCTTAACCTCTGTCTCAACTCCCTCTCTTTAAAAAACAGTCACTAACATCTTCCCTCTAGCTCTTTCCATCTTCCCCAACCATTCATATAGCAGTTAAAAGGTTAAAAATACAGAACAAATCTTAAGGCACTCCTTGCTATCAGCAGTACAGGTGCTACCAATGAGTCATGCTCAGAAAAGCAACCTGTCCAAGACAACATACTGTCAGCAACAGTCACAACTAGAACCAAGGACTTTCAAATACTAACAGTTTTGTTATTATTTCAAATTAAAGCTAATTTTACAAACAGCACACAGTCCCCTTAAAAAAAAACAACAAAAAAAAACCCTAAAACCAAGCTACATACAGTCATAATAGCTATTGTTTAACCAGTACTGTGATCTTGCAACTGTTAACACAGGTCAGAGACAGCACTGAAAAACAAAGGTGAAAGTTACATTGGAGGTTACCCCAGCTTCCAAACTGATGGTGTTCATGAAGAAGCCTGCAGGGCAGATGCCCAAAATCGAAAGCACAGTATTTTCTTCTGTGTGCACAAACCTAGGAAACCACACTGCAGCTGAGGTCTTCTGGGAAATAAGGAAAGCTGACTGCATTTTATACAGAGTCCTAGCACGTTATTCAGTGTATAATAGACAAAATACACTGGCAGCTCATCAAGTTAATGGGATTCACAACAACTGACTTCAACAAACACAGCAGAAAGGCAGGATGTTAGGAAAAATCTTGGTAGTAACATTAGCTGCTAGGCTTTCTTGCCTAGAAATCCATACACCGAGTTGGTCACGGGAGATAAAATCAAAGAAATAAAGCTGCCTTCTACCTCAAAGAAAAGGAGGGGGAAAAAAAAAAAAAGAAAAAGACACTTTGCGTGGAGTAATGCTTGAAAAAAATCAAATTACTTGCCTTTTTCAATGAGCACAGTGCTCCCTTAAAGACACACTATAAAGACTTTAAGTAAAACATACCAACAAACAGAAAACCCCAAAACATAACACCCTGAAATCAAGAAGCGGAAGTGGAAATCAGTACTTACATTAAGAGGCCAAGAATTGTAGTATCTACATCCAATTTCAAGACCTTAAGTATTTCCTAGTCAAAACCAAGATCATTCAATGGACATACTATTCCAGCCAGCAGGAAACCTTGTAGGACAGATCTAATACCCTACAGAAATGCCTTCCAAGATCTAAAGCAACTACAACTATCCAAGATAAAGATTAGTACACTAACAGCCAGTAGTTTAGCCTAAGTATACAGGCTCAGATCGCAGGAGCTCAGGAGGCGAAAGGACAGACAGAGCAGTGCAGGTATCATCATCCAATGTATACAGTGTTCTAAGTAAAAGAAATGCAAAGGGTTCAGTCCGTGGGTAGCAGCGTGACACATGCAGAAGAAGAATCAGGTTATATTCTGGTGCTAGAGACAAGCAGAGTAGAAGAATAAGGAAACAGAAAAAACCCTCAAAGACAGCGCAACAAATGCGGAGACAAAGAAGATTCCAGACAAAAAGTGACTAAGAGGAGGGTTCTGCAGACTTCAACAGATCCAGAGACCTTCAGTCCATGCTCCACAGCAAGAAGACAGAGAATTGCTACACTTTCAGCAATGCTTTCTGAGCTAGTGCCAATATGATTCCAGCTGGATTGTAAAGGCAATCCCAGAAGCAATGCTAACAGTAGTACTTAAAGCCAAAAGTGCAACCAGATGCTGGAGGTGTCCGCATCTGAGAGCAACGGGCAAGCGCAGACCATCAATAAAACATAAAACTAAGATGCATTATCACTTTGAGTGTATCATGGGTGAACAATCTTGGGAGAAAAAGAAATTTTCAGACAGAAAGAGTTAGTGACTCATCTCTGGCACAGATAAATTCTATCAGCCCCACTGCATGCATAGACTAAGTCATTAACAGATATCATGGAAAGCCGTTACTTACATGAGCTAAGTAACTACAAACGTGATCAAGATTCTAGCTCTATCACACAAGTTTAAGCGTGCAATATAGCCATAAGACTTGGCAGATACAATTAGAAGTAATTTCTAGAGCGTACTAGGCCGTAGCATCTTAGCATCACCAACGATCAGTCCTGCCCATACTAAAATTCTGAACAGGATGGGAAGCCACAAGCAGCAGAACAATCATCCACTAGACCACAAACATCATGCTGTCCTCTGAGGAAAAGGCTAGTCTTGTGCATAAGCCGTGATTACGTTCAAAGAGGACAGAGAATAAATCTCAGCAGGTAAGAAGTGAAACTGTGAGATCATGATGTACTTCACAGCTGAACGTCTACGAATAGTAGGGGCACTCATTAGCTACAAAAATCCAATTTTAAGTGTATGCACAATAGCATGAGGCACGCTGAAAACAGAGACTGCCTGAGAAAAGGAGGGCTCCGAGTCTCAAGGAATCTCAGTTAACTCTCCAAGACCTGTAACTGCTCAATTCCATAAAATGGAGCTATATTCCTTTGTCACAACACACAGCAAGTCTACCATTCAGGAACCAGAATGTTTAAAGCACGCTCCAGCAAGAACTGCAGTTAAAGCAGGCCTTAAAAGCTACAGCAGCCTAACAAGCTATCGTCGGGCTGTGGCCACAGCACACCGCAACAGAAACCCCATTGAACAAGGTTTTTAGTCAATTGACATGATGCCTATCCCCTAGACAATAATAAAACAGAGACAGCAAAGAAACTGTTGATGGGGACAAGCACACATGAAACACCTACCCAACTATGCTGGACCGTTGCAATAAACGCTCATGAAACAAGCACCGTTGCATATCAGGAAGGGATACCTAAAAAGTCAAGTCCTGCTTTCTATGACAGCGGGTCTTCTCCTTCCGAGGCACAGCACAGCCAGGACGCAGGCAGCCGATCCAGACCAGCAGTCTGCTGCGACAAAACAGTCAATGACCCGAAGCCTCTGTACCCAGCTGAGAGGATCAGGGTAAAGGCCATGAGCTAGCCCCATAGATAGGACAAAGCCAAAGGTGCAGTGGAAACAGCAGAAAGCAATAGCTATCGTTTTAAGAAACCAGCAGAGGCAAATCTGAACATAATTATGAAAAAAAGAGCACACTGTCAGCATACATCCATAGACAGTGCTGAAGCCAGGAGCGGTTAGGAAGAGCCCCAGCAATCAGGTGGGCTAACACAGGAGAATTGCTCAGAAGAGAGGACTAGAAAACCGAAGATACTGAACTGGAACAGAAGTAGAAGCCACATCCTGAAGTAGGCTGCATACTAGTAAAATTTTGGCTTTACCAAGTCTATTACAACTTGTATGAGATCATGTTTTTAGTAGTTATTAAAAGACAAGTCACAACAACTTAGAAGGAAATTGGAGAGAAAAGCACAAAATGCAGGACAGAAAAGTCTGGAGAAAGCACAGGAACGAACTCTTGAACTGCGGCAGCAACATCTTTGTAAATAACTCTCAGGAACCAACTGCCTTTTTCCGAGTCTGTCAGTACTATTAGCCAGCAAACATACATGGTGCAAGCGGGACTACCTTAACATTCTGGAGATACATATGCGATGTATGCCCTGCCTAACACATTGGGAAGGGCAGTCAGCAGAAATGCAAGAAATGGGCAATAGCCCACATTCTAATTTAGCATGCACTATATTCTTATTTACACTGCTATCATATTATTTATACCTGTGGATTGAAACCTAGACCTAAGAACAACAAAAGTCACCTACACGCAACAGCCTAGACTCTTAGGGTCTGCACATTCTATTGATTTTACACCCACGCTGAATATCAAAGTAAGGTAATATCAAAGTAAGGTAAAATCAATCACTTCACCACTTATTCCCAGCATGGAAGCCACGCTCCTTGGCACTACTGGATTTCAATCAGAATTTCAGAGGAATTCAGCCCAGTTCAGGCATATTTTTCGCACATCAAGTACTGTCCGTGGCTTCAGTTAGTAGAATTCACAGTTGGTTTGTTTTCCCAGCACACTACCAGCATTAGTACTGCTCACTGTCTGCATTCGGGCCCGATAGCTCAGCGCTAGAAGATTGTATTGCTCAGACACATCAGGATTAGTGTTATTCATGCGCTAATATTCAGTCACAGAACAGAAACAGCTGGTGGCTGCACGGAAGACCTGGTGGCAAACCCCCTCCCATTAGCTCAGCCTTTTCTAGTCTTAATCCAACGGGGGCTTGCTTTATTCCCCTCCCTCCAGAGATCAAGATTTATCTCATTCAGTACAGTATTTATTAATCAGTTTAATGTTTTTGCTCTGGCAAAGCGAGGAAGTGACCTCTTCCTCCTTTACCTTTTCCAAAGCCATTCACTGTTGAAGCACTAATGCCCTTCTCGCAGCCAGCTCAGCAAGCGAGAACTGAGGACACGATGACCTCGCGTGGCAGATTCTGCACATAGCTTCGCCAGTGCCACCAGCTACGGGGACTGCAGCACAGTTTTCGCCATCAATTTTTATTACAAGGTTAAATTTGTACTAAATTTCCTTTCCTCACAAAGGGTGACAGTTTTCAGTGGTAGTGTTTTTCAGTGAACTAACTTGAACGGGATTGATGTTGCGCTGATGGCTTTCAATATCTTTTAAAACAAATAAGTAATTTCTATGGGCCATGAATCTGGGCCAGTGACCCCTTTCATGAGGGCATCGAAACATCGCAGTGAAAAATCTAAAACCAAGGCTGCCTTCATTCTCAGTTATTTAATAGAGCACTTCAGACCTACAAAACAGCACATCAGCAGGCTGGGAGGATTGGTCAGTTAATATTGAAGACACAGGGAGATATCAACATTTTAAAGGTGAAAAGACTGAGGCAAAGAGTGATTTAACTCAGTCACACAGCGAGTCTAAACGGGAGCTGGGAAAACAACCTTGGAGTCCCTACACCTAGGTATATGCTGAAACCTCTTGGCAATAGCAACTGCACACTTTTTTTTCCTAAAATATAACTTAATTATTACTACATACATGCTTCCCTGATCCGTGCTTAACAGTTTGTCGTTTCTCCTGTGTCGTTTTTATTTCACAAATAGATTCATGGAGTCTTTAATTACTGGAAAAAGAACATAATAATCTCAATACTAATCACATTTCATATACAATTCCATTATTATGAAGTCTCCTTAAATGAATAGAAAACAGTAGAAAGAAGTAACTCGCAGAAAACTATAGAAAATTAAGATCTAGCTACAAAATTGGTTGCTGTTCTAAGAAACATTTATACTAAGAGAACTTAAAATCCACTATGCAGTAAAAAACTACAAGGACTGAAAATAAAATGAGGCAATACTATGTCCGTTGCTCACATGTGTACTTGCATAGCACTTTAACCACTACCAATCAGTATCTTAATCTGTATCCTAACTGGAAAAAACACGACAAAACCTGCATACCGATTTTGTTTCCCAATCATGATGACACTTGATTAAAACAAGCAAGCATTTCTAGGCAGTTCCATCAAAGTATCTCTTACCCAAGGGAAGAGAAAGGGACACAGCGCTCAAAGGCTGAAAAAACATCAACACCAAACAGGCGATACCAATTCAGAAACCTTCCATATCTCTAACAGGCAAAAAACCAACACAACAATCCTGTTTTGTGGTAGCCTGGGAACAGATTTAAGCAAAGAAAAGAATACTGACAAATTTGAAAGTCTGAGGTACTGTTAGAGCTGTGAGGTTTAAGCTGACGCACAGGCAGAACAGTCTAAGGACATCTCCGCTTCTGTTTGTGCTGCGTCTGTCCTACATACAAATCACTGCAGCTTCATGCACTTCAGCCCAGCTACTTTCAAAGCCCTGAGAAGCTTGGGGGCCGGTGGGGTGTGTGGTTTGGGTTTGCTGTTGTTTTTTCTCCACAGCAATTAAAAACATTCTAATAATTGGTCATGACTTTGCTCCTTCAAACCCAAACTTGGCAGTCAGAGACATTGTAAAGCTTTCTGGAACGGAATGCAGATAACCTGCCACAGAATTTCTGTGTGCTCTGTGATGGGTTTAAAAAGAAGTCTTTATTAGAACTCAGACTTGTTTACTCCTTGCAATGAGCACTGTCATTCCAATTCCTGTAATTAAATCCACAATTTTGACAGCTGAAACTGCAGGAATAATTGCACTGTTGGTCAGAATAAGTTGTTACTGTTCAGACTGTTGCCAAGAATGTTTTAAAGGCTTCTACTATGTGTTTCAAGTAAATCTGAACTGAATCTTCATCCATTCCACCTCACTTCATTTCTGGAACAAAGATCTTAAAATCTTTCCTTTTACTAGGCAACCTTGAAGTCCAAAACACAACTTTCTACCGTACTATTGCTACATTCCACTATAACATAGATATTATACAAAACACTTCCACTAATCAGTCAGTTATACGTGTGATACATTTTATATAATTCTGTGTCTCTATCCCATAAACTCGTTTCCCACACATGGAAAAAAATCTGAAGCCGGTCATAGTGTTTCAGAAATCTTAGACAACTTGTACACAAAATACACTGAGAATACATAATCTTAAATTAATCCATTGTACCAGTATTATGTACCAGCAATCTACAACGTAATTTCTTTCATGAGACAAAGGAGCCAACACTATTAAGCATTGAAAAAGTCTTTCCAACCACTTTTATTTTTCAGTCAACGGTTAGAGCACGCCAGCACAATTCCAACCACAAAAGAAGAAATTTCATCTCAAATTAGCAGGTAACAGAGGCACCACTGTACACAATAAAATGCTTTACAATAAAATTTTGCATTCAGAAGCCAGCTGTGCAATCATTCAGAAATGTTTAAAGCAGAACAAAGCAGCTCATAAAACACTGTACTTGAGGTGCGTAGCCTGTATAGTTTATATTTTCTGCACCTGAAACAGAAGTGGCTCAGTTAATAAAACAAGATGAACTAGAACAGCAGCTACTCCACAAAGGTCTCCCCTTCTTACTACAACAAGATGAGAAAGGACAGCCTACTTCAAATATTGCAGTATCTTGTATAAGCACCCAGAAGGCCCAGTAAACAAATGGAGAAGCTGGAACAAAAGCAGGAAGCCACCTCTGACATCCGAAACGTGATTAAGGAAAGGTTTAGGAACACGTCATTTACAGATGGAGGCCATTTCCAAAATTTTCTTCTTCCTTTTACGGCATCCATCAAGCAAACGTACTCCTCTACAGGAAAAGAGAACTTATCAACAACAACAAACAGCTCTGTTTTATTAGGAGCTTCAAAAAAAAATTGGAAAGAAAAAAACAACCCAAGCATGCTAGAGAATGGAAAGCCTCTTAATATCCTAGCTTACAGTGCACGATGAAAACAGATGTAAAAACTCATTTGATATCTACAGAATTTCAGCCATATTTGGATTTGTTTCAATTCAGTGTATTGTATTCTGTGAAGAATTTCAACTATCAAAATTGTCAGACGACGTCGTTTTTATACCTTACAATACAAAACTCCATGTTATATTAAAATTCCCTCACCGGCAAAAATGGTTTTTACTTTTTTCTTCCTCAGAACAATGAGACATCCATTACAAATCAATTCCACTAAAAAACCACACAAGAGATCTAAAAAACTACTACCTTCTTTAAAATTAAATAGCTACCGGGCACAAAATAAATTAAAAAATACAATAAAATATTCTAGAAGAACTTACTGGTCTGATTAGAAACAGGCGCAATATTTGGGAACTCTGACAATTCTAGTATCTTCAGAATTTACGTGTGTTACTTAATATAATACTGAACAAACCTACTGATTTCTTTTATAACTTCCCTATTCACAAAGTTTGTTTGTTCCTCACAATTAAATCAACAGGATTGAGTCCTGCCTCTCCAGAGGCCTTCTATAAAAGCAGAAGCTGTACTTCAGACTTTGATCGCACAGATGTTTGGAACAGTTTGACTCTGCCCGCGCTTCAAAGAGGATTATAACGTGCTCAAAAATTCTTTGACCTGCAAAAAGAAACAAATATTGTCAATCAAACTAAGTATTTATCAACAGAAATATACAGCAACTACATTTACCTCTTCATTGCTTTATGCTTTACTACAACGTACAGAAACCGGAAAAATAATCTTAGGCTTGGCTATGCCATTTCTTGTCCATCAAGAATTTTTTCAGTCATGGTACCTGTAATTTAGCACATGCCGTGCCAAGAGAGATGCACTGGAACAATGCTCATTTCTCCCGTGGTCCTAAACTACAGCCCTACATCGCAAATGAATTATCTTAAAAGCAGGTCTAACCTAAACACGAGGAAGATAATGACCGCCTCAAAAGACTGTCATTTGGAAAACATCATGTCACACCCACTACCAGAACAACATTCACATTTGATGTCAGTCAACGACCCAATGCATCTAATTAGTATGTTCCTTTGGATTTGCGGTTGGCAAACAAATAATAAAACAACACCCAGCAAAATCATAGTACTTGAAAAAATGCAATACTGTACAACAATGTCATAAATAGTTCAGCTACTGCTGAACTCCATTTCCAGTATTTAAAGAGTGGCTCAAATGGCTACAGCTACCTAAAAATTAATAGTGAAGTCCTGGCCCACAGAATGTTATCTAGGACCCCGCATTGGAAATCCATGATCCTACACAGAGTACCAAGAGCCAGGACAGCACCTCAAATAATCCATGCAATTGCATGAGAATTGGATCCAAAACAGGCAGCGAGCCAAGCAGTGGGCTAGCAGTACACTTTCAAGTGTGATTATTTAAGACAAAAGCTTAAATTCAGGTCAGTACCAAAGCTTGCAGGAAGACAACGCGCTGCAAACGTGCTTTTTGCCACAGGCATGCGTGCCTTTTTGTTGTGCCTGCTCCACTCCCCCTCCCCAAAAGTAAAAGAGTAATTACTCCCTCCCTTTAAAGCGAAGCAGTAGGAAGAGGTGGCAGCGAGGGCCAGGCCACCTTTTTTAAACCGTAACAACCCAGCGGATACAGGACCCAAGGAATACAGACAGGGCCTAGGCACGCAACTCCTACCTCAGTTTCAAGAGCATCCTAGCAACTACGCTGTGATGCAGTCTGAACTGGGAGCATTTTCCTCTCTGTCCACTCCAGCTAGACTACTGCATAGAAAGGAATCAACAATTCACTGGAGAACATGGTATTATTCTTTTGGCAGAGGCTTTCATACACAGAGCGCATCTGTAAATGTTTTGTCCAAGTTCTTGATGTGAAATGGGAACAGAGCTTGGATCACACTCTCCAACTGTGACCCTTCCCTTCCTAGTTCAGTGCTCAAGGAGGTGGAAAAAACCCAAGAGAGGTCAAATCCCTTCACGTAGAGAAGGGAATGTGTCACAGTGCCAATACTCTAACTTGAAAGGTATCACGAGAAAGCCACCCTCCACTTTAAAAAGTAGCAACAGTAATACTGCAGGATGAACCTTACCACGATTTACACGCTAGGCAAAGTTTTAGGACAGGTCTCTGAAAGCAAGCATCTTAACAGAGAAGAAGGAAGAACACAGGTTTTGGGTCCCCACTGGACGTAAGCATACATTGAAGGTCAAAGCACCCAGCCTCATGAAGAGTGTAGCAGTTCTGGGACTCCACTTAGGAAATGCCAAAAAATAAGGCCAAAACAGGGCGTAGGCTGTTCCCAGATAATGTGACAGCTACACAGGATTAAACTCCTCTAAAATTCCTGTTCAGGTGCCTAAGCTTGGCCTTATCTCATGGTCCAGATGGGAAGCATATTCGCTCCACAGCTGCGATGTCCAGTCATTCCATCAATTAACAAGCTTTAAAAGAGCAAAGACCATGAAGGCTGTTTTTAATCAGGTGAACAGTTCTACTTCACAGCGGATAAACTAAGATCAAAGGACAAACCTGCTTTTCTCTTGAGGTAAACAACTTATTTCCAAAGAGCATAAAAGAGTGTGCATACCATTGCTAAGGTCTGTAACTCGTTGCAACTACTCAAATAGAAGTCAAGTTGTCCTCAGCTGAATCCCATCAAGACTCAAATACCAAACACCTGAGCAGTGAAAATGCTGATGGTTGGACCTAGCTTTAAAGTATATATTACACCTTTTTGTGTTAAGGATTAGATCTTCTCAATGCAAATAGAAACCTCAGCTTGAATTCTTTTTTTTACATTTTTTCCATGCCTTCAAATAAAACTAAAAAATACTTCTGATTTATATTCCGCATTACTTCCTAAACAAAGTAGAAGGCTACATTTGAAAAGCACTCCCTGAAGTTTCAGACCACAGCTTTTGAGCAGGATTTTGAATAACACTTTAATAAAGACAACTGAAGGGAAAAATTTTAATGATAGTGCCAATTTAATAAACAAGACTAAAACTAAGGAGTATTGCAGCAGGCTGCAAGACTGTTCATTATCTGAATGTAACTCCATGACTGAAATATTTTAGAAGGATGGTTATACAGTGAAGTATATTTTTAGAGTAAAGGATCCCTATTTGCATTAGCTATACCACCCTTTGCTGTGACACGCTAACCACAAGAGAGGACAGCCCTTATTCTCTTTCGTTTTGCTAGAAATATCTGCAAAACCTAAACCAGTTTACCATTGGCTCACTGCTTTGGATCAAAATTCAGCTGCAGGTTCAGTAAACTCATCCTTCAATTTTCCGTTGTAATGGTTTTGTACTGTACTTTCACAGTAGCCGGCACCAAAGTTCTTTTATTGACCAACACTGTAGGTTAGACACTTTCACAGCTAACACAAGGAAGACATTACCCCAGACATCCAACTCGGACCTGCGCAGCCTTCTTTCTCTCCCTCAACAGCTACCCTCATCCTCTCCCACCCCCATCACATTTCTTAGCACACCTGCACAATGTTAGAAGCAGGACATAGCAAGTAACAGTTCTTTTAAACAGTTGAGGGTTATTTAAATTAGAAATTTTATTTGCAAACAAAGCTACTAGTGAAAGTCTTCTCCAACAAGCCTGGAATATTTCCTTCCCTTTTATCTTTTTTTTTTTTAATCGAAAATTAATGTAGGAAATAGCATGAAGAAACACAGGTTCTAAGTCTAGTCTGACTTCAAAGAATGCTACACTTTGAGATGCAAGAAGCATCCTGAAGTCATTTTGACATGCTGGCAATAAACCTAAATCATCAGTTTGTTCTGCTTGTGAAATTTTACCTTTTCAGTCATGTGATCATATCTGTCCTTTTTGCCTTTGAAGTCTTCATTAACATCCAACGTTAAAATAGGTATTTCCTGTAGATATTCAAAATCCGTTCTGTATTGGGATAGGAACAAGGAAAATATTACTAGCTAAAAAAAAGTATACATCATTCCAGTCTCTGTCAGCATTTTCATTGTTAAGAATCCCATGAAAAGAACTGCCCGTATAAATTACAGTTATGAACTCTGAATATAAAGCCGCTTGAATTTACAGTGTGGCTCCTAGGATGTATTACTGATTCTTGAACATTCTGTTTCCCCAGCACCTAACATTAAATTCAACTGTGTACTACAATTATTTCAGCTGAATCCTCTGCTATTCAGAGCTCTATGTGAAAAGAACTCAAGGCATGTTGCAGGTCCTAGCAATAATTAACGTGCTGTAAAGCCAGTGCTACTAAGGAAGTATAGACAGAAATATTCCTGGAGTTTAACTTTATCAGTTATAGGAACTGATCATAGGAAAAGCTGAAGTTTCACTGGTGGAAAAAGCATTATGGAACATCCTTACAAAGATTTACCCATCTTTAAGTAACCATTAAACAAACCCTACCGCAGTGTCCTATGCTGAAGCCAACTTTCATGTTTGTAGTGAAGCTTCTCCAGATATTCAATGGGAATTTCTTGCTCTTCATCTCTTCCACGCAAGTAAATCCTATTTAAGCATTTCTAAAGGCAAAAGATATTAAAAAAAAAAAAGGTTGTTTTTACAGACCTACAGAGGAAGTCTAGTTTGCTGAAGGTTTTTTTGCCAACCCTTCCTACTGTGCTCAATATGCCACTCTTTGCCAAAGATGAATATTCAACTTGCTAACTATCTTATGAGCATAGAAACATTATGTCATGTTCAGCTGACAGAGCCCACAGACTACACGCAAAATCAAACAAGGACCCAAGGAAATGCATCACATTATTTCTCCGCTACAAGGAAAGGTCTCAAATAAGCTCTTTATTAAAAGAAGGGGTACCAGCATATTGCATCAAAAGAGCACAGAAATAGCCATTTGACGTGATCAATAGGCATTTCAAAAATCTCATTATCTATTTCTGGCTCTTAGGAACCCAATTTTCAAACGTACTAACTCATTTGTTCCTGTCCTGAACACATCCAAAGCCTCAATAACAAGCCAATCAAAACTGTTTGAAACTGTTGTACTCTTGTAATTTAAATACACGTTCTTGACATAAAGACCAAAAAAAAGCCCTCAGTAGTGAGCCTAGTAAAAAAGCCCTCAGAGAAACTCTAGCATGTTACATTACACAGCTGTTTGCAATAACAAAGTCGAAAGCATGACACTTGGAAGTAAACAAGTATGATGGAAGTGACCTCTAAGTCAATTACTGCAATTAGAGCTCTTCTAAACTGTTAAGTTTTTCTCCTGTTCATGTAAGTTTCATACTCAAAAGATATATTCATTATGTTGTTCTCTCCTTTTAAAAAAATATTAGATGCCCAAAGATCAAAGCATTGTCATAAAGCCTTACATACAGTAGGTGCATTCATCTGGCTTACCTCCATTGCTCCAGCTGAAAGGGCTTCACACACAGCCCTTCCCAAATCAGCAGTGACATTAACTAGAAATTGTTGTATCTATCACAACAATGTAACTAAATTGTTATATCTATCACAGCCATGTTCCTATCGCTATTTTTTACTTCCAGTGGTATTTTCTAGTTTGCTCTTGTCATATGTTCTGTTTTTATAATTAGAAAATCATTATCATCACATTTTATTTAAAAATACACAGGCTACATTTGAAAGAACGTTCTTTTTTTTAATTATTTCCAGACTGTATTAGTCATAACTCAAGTATTATAGTCTTCAGGGAAATACTACAATCTGAACTGAACTATAATCATTAGGACTCTTACAGTGAAAGATAAGAGAGAATTTCTCAACTGTTTTCTTGCTTGAGACATTCAAAGCAATCCCTGAAACAAAGCTGCACTGATACGCAATGACACACAATTGTGACCTTACTGGAGTTGACTGCAAGCATATTATTCTTGTATCATAAAAAAGGTCTAGAATCGTAGTTATACCCTACATTTTTTTAGGAAGAAAAAAACCCAACAACTACGAAAGCATGGACAAAGACCAAATTTCACAGGCAAGCCACAGAATATGTACTCTCATTCTGTGTGCGGTCATAAATTTTTATTCCTCACCTCAGGAGTGGCTCTGAGATAAATGATCCCATCCAGCGCCAGGCTTTGACCAAACTGCTTATTCATCCAGTCATGCCAGTCTTGGTAAATAGTCCATTCAGTTTCATTCATGCAATCAGACTCATATAAATTAGCAGCAAATATATATCTGAGAACACAAAATAGTTACGTAAACAAAAATTAGCTTCAACACAATTATTACTTTGTTTGCCTGAAGTATTGCACAGTAACTAGAAGAGAAGCTAAGCACAGTAATTCTGTCACTTCTTTGATGTATGCTTGGACTAGAAATAAACAGCTGGTATCCCCGTCCTGTAACTATGTCCATTGCAGTTGCCCATAGCAGTGTCCACAAAAAACAGTCACATTTGCAGCTCAGGTACCTGTTCAGAAATAATCTACAAACCACCACTGCTTTGTACACTGTGGTCATTTATTTACAATATATTAGAACACAGTGAACACCTAAGGATTACATGATGGGATTTAGTTATCAAAGCTAACCTTCTGAATCCAGAAACAGAGGGTACAGCAATAAGAAATAGCTAGACCTGTTTCAAGAAGCATAAAAGAAAACAAGACTAAGTGACAAAGAAAGAAATTGCTCTTGACTCTTCTTGATGCCTACACACTTCCCTCTTGTCTTTCAAGGGAAACGTGCATGCACAAATCGTAAAAAAACCTACCCACAAAGAATGAGAAACTACACATAGCTTATCGAGGTTATACAACAAAACTATAAACCCTCAATCCAGTAATTTTACTTTGCTGTCAACAACAAGATAAAGATAACAAACCACTTACTGAGGTTATTGTGATTGAACAGTATGAAAAATTATGACGAAAGGAGGTACAAAACTCAGTCACGCTCTGCTTTTTATTTATTTACGCATTTTACTTAGAAGAATTTTGATCTTTGCTTTAAGGACTTCAGTCCAACGCACCTGTCACTGTAGACGGATCGCTCAAAGAAGACGACAGGATTCCCTGCTTCTTTGAGTTTGCCATCAAGGCACCTGAGCTGAGCCCGGATCCTGCTGAGACATGCATATGTCTGGAACGTGAAAGACCACCTCTCTGGTTTCTCATACATCATCCGAAGCACATTTCCACCACTCTTCTGTGATTCAGTCAGCTCCTGGTTTTAAACAAATACAGTGACCCTTTAAGTTGAGAGGGTGGATGACTGGGGTAAAACAGAATCGCTCTACTACATTAAAGCTGTTCAGCCTTTATGTCAGGTTTACATTTGCATAATTTACCTCTCAACCCTATTTGTAATACAAAGCATAAATACCAGTAATGTTATTCGTCCTATGGCACCAAGCTGAACAAGCAACTCTCTGCAACCTATAATGTCAAAATGCTCAAGTACCAAAACATTTTGAACACTATTTACAAGCTTTAATAAAAGAACAACATCGTATCAGTACAAAAAGTCAACAACATGGTAGAAAAATCAATGCTCCTTTTACTCTGACAAGTGTGGGTTTAAAGTTGGGCTCGTTTTGTTTTTCCATCTATTAATTACAGTTCCTACGGTAACAGCTGCTGATGCAGCATCTTAAGATATGATTATGCTCTCATCTTACCTGGGAAGTTCAGAACAGACTCCACCAAGCCAATGATCTCCCTCAGCACGCGAGCACTGCTCAAACACCTCGAGCCCGCCACTAAAGCTCATGGAAATTGAAAGCTGCGTGGCTCAGTTTTACTAGAAAAAACAGCCTACCAAAGATAACTGCTTCTGTCTGAATCTTTTTGCTACACTAACACCAAATCCAAATATTGACATATTTTCAAAACCTAGAGGTAGAGGTCAACACCTAGACGATACAGTTAAGATTACGGAATTCCAGGTTTCATCCTCAGTAGAAGTGAGCTAACCATACCTACACTAGTAAACCAAACGTGCCCAGCACCACGCTCTGACACTGTGGCCAAGAGGCATGCAAGAGCGATATACACAGCACTGAACTTCCTAAGCCTCCAAAAGGACGTATGTACATGCAGCGGACTTCCAGCAGAGTCCCTGGGCTACCCTACTGCCCAAACCATGCCTGGGAACTGCTTGGAAGAGTCCTAGCTGGCACAGGACAGAAGTCCGCTAGGGACAGGGGACGCAGCCTGGTTCTGGTATCTAGAACATGCCCCCCTACTCTGAAGTCAAGTAGAGAAGATGCAGCTACAGTGACCTTTCATGAGCCACAAGACCCTTATTTATCAGTTTCACCAGTAAAATATAAAAGATATAAAACTGTCCTCCAGAAAAGATTCCAATATCCTTGAGAAACACTATATTAAATAAATAGCACAGTACTAAGCCATCTGAATTATTACAGGCGCAACTTTCGTAAGAACTAGCAATTACAAAAGGACTAAGTCATACCTGTTTCTAGGAACTTCCCAAATCTTTCTTTTTTTTTTTTGGGGTATTGTGGGACAATGAAAGTACCAACTTTAATAAAGACAGAAAAGTGAGTCTGCTTTTTGGTATTAAACTATATTTTTTAAAAAAGCAATCATTAAGATCTCGCATGCTGATAACTTTTCTCAGAAAAGGGAAGGAAAAGGGGTAAAAATAGGCCTGTTGTTTGGGTTGCACAATATTCTTACCAGAAACAAAATAGGTGTGCGGTACTGTGCTGTTTTACAGCAGCTGTTGCTGTTACTGTATGAATTAGCCAACAGCAAGGAGAACATTACAAACTATTGACAATGCACAGAAGACGGTAAGAGATACCTACAGACACATGCACAAACAGCTTAACGCACCGAGTACAGTCTTGTCTTTAGGAACCTTTTTTGAAGTGTTTCCTGACTAATTTTAGGAGTCATATATAATGTCATATTTCTGCAAACCAGCCAAAGCAAAAGGATAAAAGAGCAAATTAGCAAGTCTAACTTCAGGGACAATTATGATGGATTTGCAATTTTATATTAAGCTTACTGGACCTGACTGGGAAGCAGTTAACTTGCTTCATAACAGTCCATACAGTGACATGTTTTGTGTTTGTGGCTAAACCAGCATTAATAACACACCAATGTTTTGGCTATTGCTGAACAGTGCTTGCACAGCATCAAGGCTTTCTCCCTTTCCCACTCTGCCCCCCCAGCAAACAGGCTGGAGTAGACAAGAAGTTGGGAGGGGACACAGCTGGGACAGCTGACCTCAGCCGCCCAAAGGGATATTCCACACCACAGAATGTCACGCTCAGCAATTCAACTCAGGTACTGGAAGAAGGAGGAGGGGAGGGGGTTGTCTTCCAGGGTAGCTGTTGCTCAGAGACTGGCTGGGCACTGGGCTGCTTCTAGGAGATAAGCCATTGCTTTTGCATCGCTCCTTTCTTATCCTCTTCCCTTCGTTTATTAAACTGTCTTTATATCAACCCATAAATTGTCTTGCCTTCTTTCTTCCTATTCTCTTCTCTGCTCTGCTGGGGGGGTGAGCTGGTGTTTCTGTTGGTCTTCAGCTGCTGGCTGGGGTCAACCCATGCCACTAAATTAAAAAAAAAAAATCTTTAACTTGAAGTTCAAGTATCTTAAATTAGATTGTTAGCTTAGCTCTTAAAACTAAGGACTTTAGTCTGGTTTTGTATTTGGATTTACTTGAGTATTGTGAAGAAAGAAAAAAATAAAAGAGAGCTAACACTGGAAAAATGTAGCTGAGGAAAAACTTGAAACAACACACCTCCATTAAAAGTTTACATTTATCTAACCAAAATGCATTGTACTTTTTGCCAGATCTAAAAAGAAAAAAAAAAAATCTTCTACAGTTCATCAAAAACTCTCTACACAGTGATGACTTTGGCCACCAGGTAGCATCTGGATTGCCAACAGAATCACAAGTAGCTGACAGAAAAAACAACACTATAAACGATTTAGCAGCAGTTCATTATTTCCTAGACATTTTAGAGTACACCCTCCAGGACACCTGGACAACCCTCTGCTCTCACCTGGTTAGTTCACAGTTGCTAAAAAGTAACTTCTGCCTAACTTTTTTCCACACCTTGCTTTTATATGTAAAATAGAACAAGCTTTTACCGCTTTTATAATTTACATCCTGATGTTGAATAACAATTCTATAATACACCAAGCAAACTGGAAAACAGGAACTCAAATATTGTGCTAAGAATCAGCAAAAATATTGCTATGATGTACATTTTCTAAAATACCTAGTCTATCAGATATATTGGTTTTCTGAAATTTGAAGAACATTTGACTGGGTTTTTGTTTGTGGTTTTTTTTTTTTAAAGTTTCACCTCTGTTTCCTTTACCATACCTCACAATCCTCTTCAGAGTTTTGCTGAACATTGCACCATCTAGCTACAGGCTCAGGAACAACTTCCCATTCCTCATCAGCTTGTTTGAGGATATTCACAAACGTCGATTTCCCTGCAGCTGCAGAAAAAGCATTCAGGAAGAATGGCAGTCAAAAAACACCAACAGCATCATTATTTAACTACTATACAACTCTGGTTTCAAATCCCATAAACGAGTCTCCCATGTACTTTTGACTTCCTGACAAGCATGAAACAGAGATCATTGTGCACCACAGATCATCAATTAATTGAGCAACTGTGTTTTTCTTTTTTATTTTGTACCGCATGACACCAATAGCCATCTGAACAAAAATCAATAATGACAACAATTCTCAGCCCAGATCTAGTTCTAGAAAGTTACATTTGCAACTAGAACACCAAGTCTTAAATTTTTACAGATGCCTAGTGGTCCAGTCTCAGGCATGAAGTTACAGTCTTCCTAAGGTATTTTAGGAAAAAAGAAAAAAAAAAGCAAGCAGTGACAAAAGAAACATAAAGCAAGTGATGGTTTCTCAAATGAAGATACAAAGATGCATTACTAGTTACTTCCTATATCATGGAAGTCATTAATCTGCCGCCAATTAAAAAAAAGCTCAGGAAATTTTAAGAAGAGATACTTAAACCTGACAGAAGCCAAAATATGTATCAGTAAACAAACTGACACCCTGGCAACTCCTATCCTTCAACTTTAAGCATAGCCCCTTACCAGAAAAAAAAAAAGGAAGAGCATCTCATCATAAACAGCCCATAACTTTTCTGCTCTTTGCAACAGTTGAACAAGCTTCTCTTATTAATTAGTATGAGTATTGAACATTACAAGTTTGACCTGACCGTTTGCATTTACACAAGTGTTTTACACTACAACCGGGAAAGGTGGGGGAAAAGTCCTAACCAGGACTTCCCTACACCTTTAAAAAGGTGAACAAGATAAAAACTGTAATAGAAAGCTTCACAGGCACACGCGCCCCTCCCAGATCTCGCCAATTGTATCGCATTAATTCCTACGGTAAGTATCTAAAGTTATTAACTGGCTTGCTCCCACAATACAACGCGCCCCGCTAACCTAAGGTCCCCCAACCTGACTAAAAAGCCTTTTTTTTTTTTTTTTCGCCGGAAAAAAAGCGAGAAAAACCTTGTGGAAGCGCCCACGCCGCTATGGCGGGAAGAGCCCCCCGGGGCCTGAAAGGGAAGGATGCTCCCGGCCTCAGGCGGGGAGGCCGCAGAACCGAGACCACCTCTTCAGCCTCCTCCTCACACCCCCCCCCCACACACACACACACCGGCCCCGGTAAGGCGACGGGCCCGCCCCTCACCGATGTTGCCCTCGACAGCGATCTTCTTGATCCTGCCGCCCTCCAGCCGCCCGCGCTTGGGAGGGGTGGCCATGGCGGAGAACGAGCGACGGCTCTGCCGGAGGAAAGCGGGGACGACGAGGCCGCCCGCTTAACGGCCGCAACGGAATTAACCGCCGTCCGCCCGTCCCCCCCCCTTCGAATTTGGCGCCCGCGGCACCGCCTACGGGTGGCCGCCAGGGCCAAGAAGGAGAGGAAAGGCGAGGAGAGGCCCTCCGCCTCCCGCCGCCGGCAGGGCGGGCGGTCGAGCCCGGCGCTGCGGAGCCAGGCAGAGCTGCGGAAGGAGATGGCATCGATGGGCGGGCGGCCACCCCTGCCACGAGTTGCTCGGTTCTCGGCCCGAAGGGGAGGCTTCCCCCCCAGCGACGACACGCAGGCGGGACACAGGTGACCCAAAGGCCCTCCTCAACCCCTTTACCTTAAAATTCTTCCAGAAGACTCTCAGAAGTGACACGGAGGTCGGGTTTGAATCAGTGCGTGGCCACTTAGTGGGAGGGTTGTTGCTGAAAAGCCCGCAACAGCCACCGAACCCACGCTCGACCACGCGTTTCCCAAAATACCGTCGCAGCGTAAGACCGTTTCGGTTCCCGAAGGACCGAGTTAAACGGGAAAAATCCTTAAATCAATGAAAGGGGCGCAGGCAGCGAGGCCATTGTGAACCAACACACCCTCCTCTTGCGTAAAACCCCGTACGATGGCCGCAACCAGGGAATGCTGTCCCAGAAATTGTCTTTGCATGGTCCCTCACCCACACCCCCCAAGCCTAGATTTCTGGGGATTGAAGGAAAAACAAGATTTTTAACCACCTTTTCGACCTGAGGGCACAAACCACCTTCCAGCTGCACGCGAGGGATGACTCACGGAGGGACGGGTGCTTGGGAGTTGCGGGTGTGAGAGGAGAAGGCGGAGGAGGATGCGGATGGGAGGGTAGCAAACCTGGAGTGCTGCAGCTGTCGGGGTCACAAGTGGCTTTTAGGAGAAATAAATTTAAAAAATAGAAAAAGGCACCTGTGCTGCCAAGCACCGCCAAAAGCGGAGTCTGTATTTTGTGTGAAGCTGGTGACCTGAAACAGCAGAGCGCTTACGGCTGCGATAGGACGCCCTCCTCGTAGCAAAGCTTTCAAAACCGCCCCGGGGATCGGCACTGAGATGCAGTTAATGCGATAATAAACTTGTTAGCGGACGTCCCACACCGAGCTCCGTCCATACTGGTTAAATTCAGGTCATGAAACAAGGAAATGAAAAGGGTATCAGGTTGTTTTATTGCTATTGTGTCTGCCTGCAATACAAATATTCACAAATTCAGACAAGGCAATTACAAAAATCTAATTTGTATGTGTAATTTGCGTATGTGTACAATATACAGGAAAAAATCTATCTACAAGTAGAAGATAATTTAGAAACAAGTTCAAGAAGGAAATAAAGACAATCATGGTCAAACATAGCTATTTATTTTCTCTTATAAACAGCCTTCAGTTTCTTATTGAAAAAAAACCTAGAATTTAAATATTTTGTCCCATCACATACAACAATCTGTATACATTATTTACAACTCTCAAATAAACATGTTGCAGATTTTCAGACATTCAACTTTTTTTTTTTTTTCATCAAAAGCTGTTCTCATTTAAAACTGAAATACCAATCAAGTGACTACAAACTGAAGCAATATTGGCACAGTTAGCTTACAGTAAGGGTTCTCATCTTGCATTTTCTATTTTACACCGCATTTTCTCCCATACATTTTAGGATTCTAAAGAAGGAGGAAAGGTTAGTGTTGCTTTCATAATATGCTTTTTTTTTTTTTCCTTCAAAAATGGCCTTTTATTGAAACCTCATTCACTTTTATTGCATTCTTCTCTCTCTTCCATTGCACATCAAGGTATGTGCTTCTAGGTACTAAGCAACACAACCACAGCATACCGAAGTAGTAAAACAGCCATGAAAATAAGTGTTCCCTCCGCGACATGTCTCTGAAAAATGTCAGAAGTTGCAAATGTACAAAAATAATGAGTATAGTTTAGTGGCTATAAAAATTAATTTCCCCTAAAAATACAATACTCTATGAACAATTTAGGGAATTGGTTCTTCAAACAAAAACATAATTTGATATTTACCTAGACTGCAATCTTAACCTGGCAAGAGGAAATTGTAAGAAAAGCAGGAAAATAAAAAGGTTTAACCCTTAAAATAACCAACGTCAGTCTCATCTTAAAAGAGAAGATATCCAGGAAAAGATGACAGGCATTCATTAAACTGCTAGTGGTTTTAGTAGTGCAGTTTGGAAAAAAGACAACTGATACATCAGCAGTGAAGGAAACAAGATTCAGTGTAACAGGGAATCTTTCAGTGAAAGAAAAGCAAGAAGTCTGTGTTCGTGCTGCAGCTTTTTAAATAGTCCAACTAAAAGGGGGCGTTTTATATACAGTAATACAGCACTCTGGCAGGTAGGAAGGGGGGAGAGGGTAGCAAGGAAAAGGACAACTATCCAAAAAGGATGAGTTTGTAGTAAAATTGTGTTTGGTGATTCAAGAGAAAGGGGGGTGGGGTGGGGGGGCGAGAAACAGAAAGGAACAATCCGAAAGGTAAGTAACGTCCATAGCAGCAAATAGGTATCCTTACCTGTTAAATGAGTGTCGGGGACACTGGGAGAGTGTTCAGTTCCTAAATACTGAATAAGGACAGTGCTCCTCTATATCTTAAAGTAAAAGCGAAAGTTCAAAGCTCTACATTGCATAGTAAGCAGTAAAAGAAACTTGATACTTGCAGATGGGCCACCTGCCCCTTGAAACCTGTCTTCTCCCTTCAGCTACCATTCAGCTACCTGCAACAGCAGAATGTGGCATTTTTGTTTTCTATTTGCATGATTAACTTGTATCCCTGACTTGAATTTGAAAGGCTTGAAAAACTATTTCTGCGAACATCATGTATCCACACCATCTAAACACTGTCAAGACTGGCAACGGTGGCTGAACTTGATGAACTTAGCAGAGTTTGCCCCATCCTGTCTCGAGGTAGATGACCTCCTGAAGTTACCACCCGAATCACTGACAAGGTCTAATACGCTGGTAGCTGAAAAACACCACAAACCACAGAATTTCAGGACCCTATTACAGTGGAAGGCCTCAGCCAACGCTGGCAGCCCAGCCTGGTTTAAGCCCACCAGCACCTTCTGCTCCCAGTGACAACAAAGCTCAAAGTTTTTGTCTCAAAGTGCTCGTGACACAGAACAGAGTCCGTCTGTAATGTGGGTCTAGAGCAGCGCGGGGTTTGTTCAGGGTTCATTTCTCTGTGTTTTCTTTGGGGAGGGCGAGGGGGTGTCCTCCCCCTTCCTCCCAAGAAATGCACTATTTTATAAACACATTCACTGGATGGAGATTCCATTTGTACAACATGGCAACTTTTGTTTAGCATTTCAATGTGCCCTTACTTCAAGAGTGTAAACACACATCAACATCTGGTCCCACATCTTTTTGAAGAAAAAAACAATTAAAAAGCTGCAAATATAAACAGCATAGGGATACTAAATCCCAAACACTGCATACATATCTTCAATGTTGTTATTTTCAAGTGTTGTATAATTAAACAATGTGTTCATACAGCTGTCAGGCAAATCATGATCTCCAAGCTTTTATTACATGCCTAGAAACTATTCTATAAAAGTGTTTTCTACTGCCAGATACTAAATACAAAAAATACGCTATTCACGCAAGACTATTTTTTTTACATAATACATTCTAATTGGCTGAACTGCAGCAGATGCCTCTGAATTTCTAGAATTGGCTACTTAAAAAAAAAAAAAACCCACAAAAAAAACCCAAAACAAAAACCAACCAAAAAACCAACAACAACAGAAAAAACAACCTTTCAGAGCAGAAGTATGCCAAAAAAGAGAACTACCACACTGATATCACTCCACACAAATCCTCGCTTCTAAATATTTTTCTTTTGAGTTTTGTGCTGGTACATGACACCACACCAGTGAGACAGCTTTAAATCTAACGGAGGATATCTCCTATTTAGCACCTTGGAGCAGGCTTCTGCCATTCTCACTCTCGTGTCTTGCTGCGATGCGACAACAGGAGCTCTAGCACTGGTTAAAAGGCTCCTCTCCAGTAAGCACTATCAGCACAGCGAACATGCACACGCAGCAGCCTGTTGAGCAGCACTGACTCAACTCAGCAAAGAGGTTTTCATTGGAAAGTTTACAGGATTTTTAATATCAAACTGCATCTGCAGCACTCTTCACGCCTCTGTAGCTGGAAATTTTCAGTCATTAAACACTCCTTGGATAGAAGCATGCATAAAAGGCTGTGTGTCTAAGATCACGTTCTTAAATTCAGCTCCCTGCATGAGTGGACTCGGTTTAAAATCATGCAGTTCAAATTTGGGAGTTAAGCTGCTTTTGCATAGTCAGGTGGATGCTGACCACTCCCGTAACACTGAAAAGACGATAGCCTTTTGCGTTTTTCAGTCCTGAGCTAAGAGAGCCCTCTAACCCTGCACCCAAAACTAGCTCTGCCACCCAACTGCTGCCAAAGCAGGCTCACGTAGTCATGTCCACATCAGATGTCAGGTATGCTACTCAGTTAAAAACAATCCTGCAGCTGCAAAGACGTCACAAATGATGCACATGGTCCATAGAAGTACTGCATTCCCAGCTACCTTGTCAATCATACCACACAGCCCATAAAAAGGATAGCACTTACCAAAGGAACGCTTTTTCTCCAACTGTTCAACAGGATGGTACTTGCCCAGTCCAACACATGGGATATTTTGCCCACGGGAGCTCCTTCTTTCTCATCAACCCATTACTCAACTCCAGACAGCAGCATTTAGGTCCTACAGCACCAACTGACTCTTCCACTGGCCAACAGAATTACATGAGGAAATCCAACATTTGCCAGACCAAGTATGTCCTACGAACAGTAGGACTGACGAAAGCATTAGGGTGAATACTGCAGTAACAGGCAACTTGGCAAAGGAAAGGAAATTGTGCTCATGCTTCTTGTTTGCTTTTGGCTCTAATTTTCTTATGCCTTGTGCATATTTTTCCAACCCCCAACTCCCTGAAGAGGTAAGAGACATTGAGTATCTCCCCTCTTTTCCTCCCACATGTGTGTATGTACACGGAAGAGTCAAGATCCTTACCGGCTGGGAAGGGGTAAGACCTTACTCCACCCTTTTTAAACTAAGAGTTTCTTAAAACATTTGAGGGAAAGCTCTCTTTGCATCATCAGCTTGATTCAGTGTGGACTGTGGTAACTCCAATCCAATCCTAACACTCAATGTTAAGAAAAACACAATATAGAAGTCCTTTCCTTGGACATCCACACATTAAGAAAACGTGGTAATTCTGTACGATATAAAAAAAAAAAAAAAAAAAAGCCAGAACATAAGGAAAACTGAAAATTTCACTTGTCCTTTGAGCAGATTATAATGGGCTATGACACTGATCTGCAAAGGAGCCAAACAAATTCTACATTTTCTTGAACTGTAATGAAGCTTTGAATGAAACCAAGGACTGTTTTAATTACAAATGCTAAGCTGCAGGTTGTTCTGCTAGCAGCCTCTGTATCTAACATTAGTGTAGCCAAACCTAAATTCAATGTGAACACCACTGCATGACCATTCTTCACTATGCAACACTCCACATTTCCATTTCTAAATAAAAAAGCAGTGAAACAAGTACAAAATGCCAGTTTATAGCTCAATACCTCAATATTACGTTTTCTCAATTGTTCTCAAGTCTGTTAAGGGGGGCAGGGGAAGAGAGACAGACAGACAGAGACAGAAGAAGGTAACAAAACATTAAATTGCTTCTCCAGGAAGCAGCTGAAACAGACTAGGAAATTTAACTCCATTGAAGATAACACAGGTCTTAAAATAACCTTCAGAATCTTCTGAAATAGGTAATTTTAACTCAGAAGTAGCGATTCTAGTCTCCCAAAAATGAGTGTGCTTAGAAGTTTATTAGCTGGCTATACTAATGGCCACTTACATATTTTGCAGGCTGCTGCACAGTATTTTCCACTTTACTCAGCATTTTCAGTCAAGCAAAGGTGCACAAAACATAACCTCAACTTTTCTGTTGCACGCTAACCTTGGCTTTGCCTGCAAATTTTAGAGGCTCAAGAGTCAGTCTAGCGTACACCAGCCACTTAAACATCTTCATGTTACTCAGGTCTACAAATGGTGGTTTTGCAGAGTCACAATCTATCAAAGCCTGGCAACACTGACCACCTAGTGTACTGTATTTGGCAACTACTGATATCATGAGATAGCACATTGCAGAACCCCATACAGATTTCTTTGAATCCAAAATACAACAGCTTTGACAAGATCCGTAAATGAACAAGAGAGCTAGTCATACGGGCTTCTGCAAATGGGAAACCTGACTGAAACAGTTGCAGCAGAAATTTCCAAGTCGTCATCTGTGGATCATCCCAGAGATTACCTTCTCACAGGTGATTCTCATTTCTGGTTTGAGAAAACACAAGGCTAGAGAGGGAAAGACACCAACCCAGGTGGGGGAAGGCCACATTTTGATTAGGTTTTCTCATGGTCCATGAAACTATATTCCCTCCAAGATGCATTTCCTACCACAGAAAACACTAGCCACCAGAGGTCCTCCACAGAGCCAGGTTTTTTGTTCACAACTTACGAACGTCATTTCACTAGTTATTCTTCAAGCCAGATTTTTCTTAATATTACCCCAATGCATTTTTTTAGATTGAGTATTTTCCCTAACTGTATCTGTGCAAACTAACCGTTCATTTGGCAAATGCTAGGAAACTTAACAGAAGTGACTGACCCAAGTTGATGCTTCCCTGTTAAAAAAATAAAAGCAACTATGAAAAGCCAAAACCAATGGCAAAAGAAATGTAACTACTTGCTAAGCACAGGTTCTTTGTAATTTTGACACCGCCTTCATCATTTCGCTTTAGCAAATAGAACTTCACCATCACTTTTCTTTATAAGAAATATCTAGTTTTGAAAAAATCTATATTAATCTCTAAAAAAATAAGACAAATATTTGTATTAAAAGCTGGAGATCATTGATTTCAGTAAGTTATGGCTTTTTTTAGTGTAAGCATATATATATTTTTCTAAAACAAGTATCAGTAAGTGTCCTGGGTGTTAGTTCATATTTTCTGTTTCCAGCAATGTTCAGTACTGTATGTGCTTTGCACCTCAGAAGTGAGTCTGCCAAGGCACTTAGAGAATGTAAGCAAGTCTTTTAGGGACTTCATGAGAATGGGCTACCACTGACACAATACAAGAACCCATCCACCAGCAGAGTCAATCCCCCAACCAAGCACGTTTCCTTTATAAACACTCAGCACCTGCTAAAATTCCACAATGAATAACAACAATCAAAAAAAAAAAAAAAAAAAAAGCTATTTACCACATGTCACTAACAGGTAAAAGATTTCCCCTAATAAAAGCACAGAAAGTAGATCTTGGCTGCCATTAGTAACAGCACAGGGTTTCGTTTTGTTTTTTAAAAAAACAAATGAACAAAAAACAAATACCACACGCTTGCTTAAAGAAACAAGTGACTTCAAGAAATGTTCTTCCTTTTATCTGTCCTTAGAGGTGAGTTTTTCAATCAGTTCTTGAAGCGGTGCAAGTTCTCTTCTATCAATAAGGTTGAATTCCTGTAACAAGGATGAGCAGAAAAGACATACATACAGAAATTTACATGTGCACCTCAGGTGAGAAGTCTTATTCAGATAGAAATTATTCGGTAGTAGGCTCTTTGAGTCCAGGCTTAGCCACTATAGCATTTTCTGCCTGTCTGCCATTAGCTGAATACCAGTGTTCGACTGCCAAAAGTTTTTTCCCCCACTTAAAGGAAGGAAACGTAAGAAGATGCTCTTTTATTACAAGGGGAGGGGAGGAACGTAGCTCTGAAGCAAGCACACGCTTTTCAATCTAGCTTCAGGTGCCGTCCTCCCTGTTTCTTTTGTTAGGAATTACTGTTCTATTGATTTATTTGGTAGGGAATACTTTTCAGTATTCAATTTTGCAGCAAACAAATACTTCGCTGAAAACTTTTCCATTCTCTGAATACTTCCAGCAGTAAATATACATAAAAATGGAGTAAGACACTATCTTAGGGTCCTGGAGGTGTTGACTCTCCTACAAATACTCCAGCTGTTAAGAAACTGAAGGGGCATTACTTTGATACATTACTTTTTTCAGAATATAATTGTAACCATAGCGCTCCTGCCACACTTACCTGAACAAAAAATATAAAGTGCTTGAAAGAAGTGTTAAGGTGTGCCTCTTCCTGTAGCTGGATCACTGGATCAAAGTGCTGGTGATAAATGTGAGCATAAACTCTGAAGAGACGCTTTAAAATTGTCTTTGCCACTGACATGAAATTCTTTGGGAACGGTACACCTAGAAATAAGAAAACAGATGGCTTATTTTTAAATGCCCATGCCATGTTCATGTATTTGGAAAGTCATTATAACCCAACCCTATCTCTTGCACAAGAAGGGCTGTTCCATTTCACTCAGCAATTCCGTCTGTTAATCACACCACGTAGTTCGGCTGAAGGGCAACGACAAGCTCATTCAAAGACCACAGGGGAGGCTTCCCTCCCTTCAGTAGACCTGTGGCTCCTGAACTTTTTCCAAGACAAATCTGACCACATTTCTACGCTGAATCCTCCTAGCTTCAGCTTCCAGCTACTACATCTTGTTATGTCTCAGCTCAGTTTCCTGAAGAGCCTTCCCTGATTAAGAGTCTTCCTCCCTTGTGGTAGGATTCAGACACCCAAACACAGGTTATCTTTATGTGCTTATAGATGCCCACTCAGTACCTGCCCAGTCTCTGACTGCCAATGCAGAAAAGGAGAAGTCTCCTGCAGGCTCTGAGTCTCACAAATGGCTCTGTGCACGTGTTCAACATACCACAGGGTACTCCAAGGGACACCAGGTACTTTTGTGTAGGTAACCGAAACCACCTTTGGTATCAGCCATCGAGTTTTACACTTCTCTCAGCTAAAGTGAAATCAGAAATAGGCTCTCTTCCACCTGCCTCGTGCCCAGCAAATAAGACTCCTGTTTCCATCCTGCTCAGTGCCATTCCTTAGCCAGAGGCTACTGCTTTCTCAACTGCCTGCTGAGGTGCTCCGAAACATGCTCCTTTCAGTCATCTCAGTGAAAATGACCCAGGACAGGTAAAATCAGTTTCAAAAGCAGATCTCTGTCAGTGCACAAGGTTTATTAGAACTGGTTAGAAAACAGCAACCAGCTACTGGGAACAATAATCTCTTTAGTTGACACATCCACAGGCTAAAAAAAGATATGTATTAACCATCTAAAAAGAAGATTAAACCTGTCTAGCTTCTCATCACATGGCAGTTTTTCCCCAGTCAGCTTAGTTCTTTTGCAGTCTTTCCAATTGCTGAAGTCCTGCCTGAAGGCCAAAGGCCCAAGCTGGATGCTGTAGGCCAATCATGATCTCACCAATGGTTTAAAACCCTAGCAAATTAAATTTTCATACTCCTACTTAAGCTTGCCCTACTTACACGTACATCATTTCTTTCACTGGCTGCTGCATTACATGGGTAGTTCTTATTTAGTTGGTTATTCATTGTGGCCTTTAAGTCTCTTTCTAAATCACTACCTTTCAAAAATACATCCTGTTAAAAGAAAAAAGTCTTCAGCAAAGTATATGCTGCAGTTAAAGGAATCAAGTCCTCATGTTGTCTTCTGAACACAACTTTAATATTAACTGTAAGTATTTAATATCATTCCTATCAGTAGTTGAGACTTCTACCCCAGCTCTCAACTCTACCCTGAAACACCAAAACGAATGCCATAGTATGCGAAGAAACCATGCTCGCATCTACTGAGCAGGGAAGATTCGGCTCTTGTCACTTCTTCCCAAACTAACCAACATTCTCTGCATATCTGCTTAACTCTAAGTAAAAACAAATGCCACTTGATTCTGACAGGTGGCCCTGTTTCTCTGAAGAGGCTTATTGAAAGTGTGTCAAATGCTTCAGAAACTATTCACAAAAT
Organism: Buteo buteo; assembly: GCF_964188355.1. NCBI lineage: Eukaryota > Metazoa > Chordata > Aves > Accipitriformes > Accipitridae > Buteo > Buteo buteo. The sequence continues at coordinate 84,109,650 of NC_134171.1, read as the reverse complement.
AAAAGCATTAAGAGATCTCCCTTTTTCCACAACAGATCATAAGCCTATGAGTAGTGGTGTACTGGAAAACTGCCAATTAGCTTTAGAACAAATAGTCCTTCGTGCCTCTAGAAGCGGGGCTTTCTTCTCGTTATCGTTTCCGAAGTGGTGGTGGTGGTGGTTCATTATTTTCCTCTCACTTTTCTGAAAGAAACCTCTTCAAAACATACATCTTTCATCTTCACTTGGAAAGAAAAAAAATCATTAACTTAAGATCAAAGATGCAATTCAGCTTCTTTGGAGGTAAGGCCTAGAAGTTCCTCGTGAGGACCAAACATCTTTCCTGCGTCAAAAAGCTGCCAGTTTGTACCAATTACTGGCTTTAAGTGTAAGAGATCCTCTGCCTTATTTCTAAGGAAACAACCCACTGTTCAAAATGAAAAAACATCAGATTTGATCAACACAGTCAGTTATTAAATAGAAACAGTACTTCCTGCATTCAGAATTGTGATAGATGTTTATTAGGAGAATTAACACATGTATTAGAGTTCATGTGCTACCACAAATTTTATCTTAAAAGTGCCTTTATATGTGTAATGTAACCTTTTAAAGTTGCACTACTCGTCAGTCACTTAGGAGATCCTTTAATGGTACAAGACTCGAATATTCCTGTACAACTGTAACCCAAATACATTGTTCAATTTTACTTATTTACTTTACCTATTTTAGAAGGAAATAGCGTTTCATCATCCAGCTGATCCTGGACCCAAGTCATCAGGTAATCAATGTACTTTGGTGCAGAGCACTTAATTGGTTTCTTTATGTTTGTCCCATCTGCCCAGTGGTACTCATATCTGGGTTGGGACGACAACAACAAGACATTTCTTAACACAAGTGAATCATTCATATCAAGGCCTGGAAGGTTGCTCTTCCTGCTCCACTCCCCGTACTCCCACACCCTCCCTCAGCCCCTCCTTGAAACCAAGGTCCAAACGTTCCCGACTCATCTGCAGCTGCTCTGTACCCCATCTCCCCACTGCAATCCTGCTTTAGCTGGACTCTCTTCTGAAGTCTGTGAAAGCCTTCAAAAACTTCATCCTTTATAGCACAACTCAATTCATCCTCGGTTGCAACGCTCCTGCCTAAATGCACGTGGCAGCCTGCAGTCAAACCTAAATAATCCCTGTACATCAAAAGGTGCTGTATGAGTAGGTTTGCACATCCTGAAAGGCCAACAGCTACTTATTCTTTTTTAAGCCTTTCTCCCCCTCCAAAAGAAAAACATTACCACCTGTTGAAGTGAAACATCAAAAAGTTACATGAGATTCTCACACAAATAAAAGCTAAGCCCCAGGGCTCACATCGGTGAAGGCACCTGATCGACCCCTAATGTGAAATTTCACCCAATGAGCCCTAGCAATGGGCTTCCCTTCACCTCCACTGGCAGAGGACAACTGCACAGCGAGTGGCAATGCTCAACATCTGCAGCAGCTGCCAGCCAGACACATTAGACCACTAAAATTTATGGAATTTCTTTACATTTAAAAATATACTTTATAGATTTTGCGTAACTGAAGACCAAACTACATTAGCTCTTGCCAGAGATCCCAAACTATGATTGTATTAGAGACACGGAAGAGATTCAGAGATGGGTTAAAGCCAAGGAATACTATTACAAAACTGGAAGCTGGTATGAAGTGCCTTTCAGCTAAGAGTCAGAAGAAAACTTCTACACTTAATAGTCCTCCTTAGAAAAGGTTCATTTCTGAAGGTCTAGCGCTACCATGCAGCGCACCAAGATTCAGAAAAATCTCTGTTTCCAGTTATACCACTGACCCACTTGATAGTTGCAAGCCTGTAACTGTCTTTTAGCTTAATTTTTCCATCTGTAGGTAAGGTAATCACACCTTTACAAACCACTGACATGACTACAGAACAGTAAAACGTGTGCTCTTTTTATCCTCTTCCAATTACAGAGCTAGTAATGCTGACATCTTTTACGTAGCACATTTAATGAGCAGATTCCAGCAACATTCATTTTAGAGTTATCATTTTAACTTCAGGAATTTAAAAGCCATGGAAAAATGTATTAACCAGCATCCATTTACAGGCACAACCAGACAGAAACAAGTCCTCATTAAATTAGAATGGAAAATTAGATCTTTTGACTGGCTTGGGGAATGCAACTGACACAAGTCCAGACACAGGAGAAGATGCCTAATCTTTCAAACATACAGCTTAAAAAAAACAAACATGTTTAACACTGGGAGTCTGAGGACACAAGCTTTCAAGTAAACCACAGCATTTCTTTCTTTGTCTTGCTGAGTACAAATGCATGTATCTTAATATTCCTTGCCAATCTGTAACATCTGAGCAGTTTCTTCTCATCAGCACAGAGCTGTGCACAGTCCTCTCTTTCAGGTCTGACCACAGCATAATCTCCTATGTCGGTTTTAAATCAGCCAGCCTTGCTCAGCCAACCAGCATCGCTGCAGAAGGGCTATCCGTGGGGCGAGCCTGCTGCCAAGCCAAAAGCAAAAAGGACTGCTGAGCTCTGCACCTCTGAAATCATCCCAGAGAAACAAATGAACAATGATTCAGACTAGCTGCAACACCCCTCTTTTAAAAATATAAAAGTTTTAAAAATTAATAAACAACCAAAACAAAATATACAAGGAAAGTGATGTCAGCTCAGTCATGCTTTTACAGGAAACATAGCCACTTCGTCTACAAAGTTTTCTCTCAGTTCTTTTTTTAAAAGAATTAGAAGAGACATTATCAATGGTTAATATTTCTTCTTTTCATGGAGGATACTATGCTCAATTTGGTTGTTATTTCTTAGTACAATAGTAGCTTACCACAACTTTTGGGCCGCAACCATCACAGTTTAAACTTTCCCTTGCTATCTCCAATTAGGACTGTGCAGACACTGGAGAAGATCATCTATTTTAAAGATCACACACATCATTTTTTGAAAAGCTTAACTGTATCTAATAAATCTGCCTTCTAATTTTGTTTAGCAAATTCAGTTTTGCCAGAACAGTAACTGGGAGAACATTTTCACAACAAACAAATTTTAGGAGTAATTATGAGCGTGCTGCTCACAATGGTATAAAAAAGATACCATTTTTATAATGGCAACAAATCAGAGGGTCTGAAAGCATTTTAAAATTGCATCTCAAAACACATGCAAAAATTCCGTACTTGCTAAATGGACCACTAAGTGTCTGGATTTCTGAAAAAATCAGTATTCCTCAATTTAAGAGGTATTAACGTAGGACAAATGTCAACACTTAGTTGAAGTGCCAGGTTCAGTATGGAGACACAGAGTAAGACAACAAACTAAATTACATGCTTAAAATCTGATCCAAATAACATATAAACATAAGAAGCCTCCCTCTTTCCCCACCCCCCAATACTATGGGTTAATTCTGTATTTTTTAGAGGAACCAATGCCATAGAACGTCTCCTTAAGTAACACAGCTCTTAAGAAAAAGCAGATCTATCCCAACAAAAATGAAGTCATACAGAGTATCTGAAAGTATTCTAGCAACCACCCCGTGCTCCATGCAGTGGGCATAATGTTCACGGTTGTTCCTAGGCTGTCAAAAGGCTTGGGGTTCGCCAGGGAGAGGAAAACAAACTATTCCTACAAGATTAGGTACATCACAAAAAACAAATCAAGAATCCTAGCCCAACTTCTTACACAAAAAAAGATAACTGAACACACACAAAAACTCCCACATATTAGTCATTTGAACTGCTACAGGAAACGAAGGGTAAAATCACATTTCTAGCTCAAGCTTGTGAGCTGTATTGAGTTTGTTCCAGGCTGGGCTTAAACCAGGGCATGAGCACACCACCTACAGCTCTGGTGATAGAAACAAATTCACCTTATCGTGGTAGGCAGTTCCTCTACAGAAAATACATTTTTTAGAAACCTCTACAGTTTAGTGGAGGTTTTTAAGAGCAAAACAGGATAGAGCAAGAAATACACAGTTCACTTCAGCAAGTGCAGGGGAAAAAGCTAAGAAACCCTAAAAAGTCTGGTACAATTCCCTCATACTAATAAACACAAGTTATTTGCCATCTATAATCAGAAAACCCAACTATGCTTCTCACGCTAGAAAATACCTCTAATTATAAACAATCATAGGACCAGATTCTCTACCTCGCAATTACATGTACATGGCCAACCCTCCCCCCCCAAAAAAAAAACCCAAAAAACAGCTTGACTAAACTTAAAGCTGTTACCTTGTCCAACAGCAATAAAATGCAGTGGCTCAGCAACGCCTTTTAGAAGATTCTCAGACTTTTATTTGGACCTACCAACTCTAAATCTCAGCCAAACTGTATTACATCAGCGAGCTGAAAAATATTTACTCTGTTTTGTCCCTCACTCATCAAGTGACATAGGCACAGAGTGGAGTATCTCAAAAAGGCAAAAGGATTGATATTACTAAGAAACACAGGCTATTTCAAAGGCCTGATTACATTATTTATTTGGCTTTTTTGCTGCAGACGCACTGGGCAGAAGGCAGCATGCAAACATGTAATTACACCATGTTACACCCCTGTAGGATTTATGGGAGCTGTCCACTGTGGAGTGCCCAGCTATTCTGATTTGAACAAACGAAGAAAGAAGCACTGCGGACCAAGAAACCTCAGGAAAATCAGAAGGATGTTGAGAATTAAGAGTGAGCTTAGTGCACTCGCACAAATGCCTAAATATGGATTTTAGAGCACCAGTTCACACATCCAGCTTTGAAAAATGCAGCAGCCATGTCCCTCCTTTGTGCTCTTACTGAGGACTTAGAACCAGGGAGGAAAATGAAGAAAATTCCTCTCGCCCAGTGCTGGTTAATAAACGTATTACTTCTATGCAGGTTCTTAACTTACTATCATGCCTGTTGCACTCATGGTGATACTGCAACTGATAAAAGAATAGCAAGAAGTGATAACCAACCAGGGTGTTTGGTAAGAAATGGTTGGTCTTTGCTGAAGTGAAAAGAACGGAACATTACCATGAGTAATCATATGTTTTGCAATAAAACAGTAGTTTTTTCAAATTGTTAGACAACAAGCTGCACAACAGGAGAAGCAGATCTGTTCTTGACCTTTACGTCAATCCTTAACTAACTCAGTGTACTAACGCCCTGATAAAAGCTAAGTCAGCAATCCTTCCAATAAAGACAAGCCCAGAAGAAATGAAAGTGATCCCACAGCACACAAAGATTTACCTGCCTCAGCTAATTCCTTCTGTTAAGATTGCTACCAAAAAGAACCAGCTGGTCACAGAACTAGCCATACAGCCCCAAGCGTTTGCTTAAAGGTAGCCCTTTAGAGAAGATAACCCTCCCTGTATCAAAAATAAAACACAAAAAAACAGACATGAACCTAGGTGACCTGTCTGTTGCCAAGGGTCTTTGTTTTTTTGTTTTTTTTTTTTTCTTCTTCTTCTTTTAAAGGGGTTTTAAAGGCAAAACACTAGTACCAGGCAGTGGATACAGGAAATATCACACTTCTGCTCTGGTTGCCCTCTCACCCAAGACATTTGGTTTAATTTTTCCATAGACTGCTACAAGCTTGTCAGTTGTGCTATGAAAATTGTAACTGAGCCACGACCAGTTCTCAACAGCTACCTGTGTATGCACCAGCACCTTACAATCATTTTTTAATACATCAACCATAAACACTTTTCCAGTGGGAATGCAACAATCAGACTTCAGAGCTGTCGAGTGCTTGCTGCTTTTGGTTCTCTCCAGCTACTCATGCTACGGCTGTCTAACCTGTTTCAAATGACCTTATGTAAGTTGTTTCAGAGTCTAACTCATACTCTTTTGTCTGAAATAGATGAGGATGCAATATTGGTGGTAGCTCAGCCATGGATGTGAGCAGAGAGCAACCTTCAGCCTAAAAGCACTAATGAGCACCTAAGACTCAATGCCTCTTCAACTAATATAGCTTGAGCCAGAAGAGAACAAGAAAGAGAGAGAAGAAACAAAAAAAAGAAAAATCTGTAAATATCCCTGTTTTCATGCTGACAGGTTTTCCAGCAGTACTTCCCTGGAAACAATTTTGCCAGCCACCTTTTAAGTGAAAGAAAGCCACACTCACTCACACTAAAAAACCACTGTAGATGCTCCACTGCCGGTCAGCACCAGCCTCACAAATGACCCATTCCTGTGCCTGCCTGGCCTCGGCCCCTCACATGCACATAGGTTTCTGATCCTTTCACAAGACCCATCCCTGAGCACAGGTGAGGGTTGCAGAGTTTGGGAAATGCTCTACAAATTCTAGGGACAAGATCACCTAATTTAAACTTCGGCAGAACACATCTTCCAGCCTCTCACATCTCTTTTCTACCCTGTTTCATAACTATTTGAATATGACATATATTTCTGTCAACGGTTATCAGTCTCTTCGGAGAGAAATAAATTGTTTAGTGTGGCAAGCAGACAGCTAAGCCTTTAATAATTAACCTCCACCCCCAAATAACTGCTTCTCAGCAGACAAACAATAAAGCAAAGAAATATTTTCATGCTCTTATTTAATAAATATGAGTCTGTTCTGCATGCCAAAGCACAAAGCAGACAATGGGGTATGTTATTGCACAAGCCCATCCCAAAGTTCTTTTGCATAATGGTAAACTACTCCTTTTGTATTTTCACCCCTCCCTGGTTTGCAGCAGCAGGTCTGCCTGCCCACACTGGCTTTGGCATTCAGCAGCGTCCATGTTTAGTTTAAGAACATAGCACCAAAGCTTTTCTTGGTCCGTCTGGCTGCCTTCGCCTTGCCAGAGCTCCTGCCCTCTCCATCTTGCCCTCCCAGCAGCGCCCTTTTGCATGTCCTCAGCTCTCCACCACAATGGCTGGCAATCACTGGCTTCAGACAGGAACAACAAATGTCATTATAAAAGAGGAGGAAGTGGAGGAGAGGATTGCTTTTCTTTATTACTTATTTAAGATTATACAGTAATTTAGAAGTAAGCAGTGCCCTCCCTTGCCACTCGCTTAGAAATACAGGTATTTTCCTCTTTGGATGACACTAAGCAGCTGGAGAGCAAGAAAAAACACACACGTTGGATGTCTGTACAAAAGCAGAAGCAAGAATCAAAGAAGTGAAACTTAACTGAGGGACAGGGTAGAGGATTCTTATCCGGACTACTAAAAACTGTAGACAAGTTTATTTCTGCAATATCTACTCAAACTCCTAAAAAAAATATTTTGGTAAGCCCTAATTGAACGCTTCCATATAGAAACTTCAAATCTTAATTTAAGAAGTCGTCATTAACATTTCAGAAAAAAAGGAAAAATAGTTTTGATAATCAGTTTACTTCCCAGGCTAAAGAAAAAAAAAAAAAAAAAAAACAAAACACAAAACAAATAAAAAACCACAACCAACCCAACAAAAAAAAATCCCCCCCAAACACCCTTCCGTTCCCCACTCCCTTAACAAAGGTTCAAATTTTTTTTTCCCTCCACAGCTAACAAGAGAAGATATCCTTTCTGCCCACAGAAATTACCTTATCTTTGGCACTCAACTGAGCTAGTCTCAAGTTTTCAAATGCAACATCATCTCAAAAAATTGCACACTTAACAATGTGTAAAAAATAATCTTACTTTGGGCCAGCAGACATCACAGGGCAGCTCTCCTCTGTGCAGAAGTCTGTAATGGTTCCGTAAAGCATATTAATCTGGTTGAAGAAGTCGACAGCTGTAAAGCATTTAAACCATCAATTAACACTCCACAGTGTAACAGCAACACAAGCTTCCTATAGCCTTAACTGTAAAGTGCACACTGCTGAAGAGGGTCCTGGAATATATTTTCTGATTTGTTGTTATTGCTTTTTAAAATGTATTATAAAGGGGATGCAGAATACAACCACCAACTTTCTGGAACGGCCTCTGGCAATAACTACTTAATTGCTCACTGCAGCAAAATCTTCATTTGAAAGAAGAAAAGGGAAAGGGAAAGATGAGTTACTTCTTTCTCTAAAAGTTTGGTGCATTTTATTAGAATCCCAAATTCTACTGGCAAGTCTGGAATGAAACAACTACAGAGAGCTGTTACTCATTAGGTCACACTGACTTCCCTCAGGCTTTGTATTCCACAAGATTATCTTCTCAGAGAACATTTCATAGAATCATAGAACAGTTTGCATTGGAAAGGACCTTAAAGATAAGCCCCCTGCCACAGGCAGGGACACCTTCCACTAGACCAGGTTGCTCCAAGCCCCATCCAACCTGGCCTTGACCACTGCCAGGGATGGGGCATCCACAACTTCTCTAGGCAACCTATTCCAGTGTCTCACCACCCTCGCAGTGAAGAATTTCTTCCTTAAATCCAATCTAAATCTATCCTCTTCTAGTTATGTTATCATCAAACACTACCTGTATGGGATGTGGGTACAGAAGTCATGACACAGGAATAGTTACAGTGCCAAGCAACTTCTGTTCCTCAGATTATCAATTAACTACCACAAATCAGTATTTAGCCCACAAAGTTTCCTCATTATAAACTATCCTTAGGGTTTTGTTCAGGGGGGTTATTGCTTAAGTTTTGTTACATCTTTGAGAAAGCCATAACTTTTTTTTTTAATGGTCTACAGTTGAATTACTGAAATAAAAGGTCAGAAGTAAGCGTATCTAAATACTCCCGTAGTTCTTACTACTTTAAATAGATGCTTGATTACTTTCAACTCTTTGGAAGCAAGGCTCTTTTTCAATAACCTAACAGCAGGTTTTGTTCTTAGGAACTGTGGTCACTGTAATCAGTTTATAAAATCCACTTCATCTCTCCTCAATGAATGGCCCCCCTTGCATCTGTTGGGGAGCACAGCACATTACCAAGGTATCAATATATAAGTTTATCTTTTCAAAATGTCTTTCAGACAATGTATGTCATGAGTAAAAATTGAAAGGTAACCAATATTAAGCACTAGGAAATAAAAGTTTAAGTAGGGTGGGTTAAATTCTTACAAGTGTGGTGGAATTCGACTACTTCTATTTAACCACAGTGCTTTGCAAATTTAACTATTTCACTGACACACCCTTACCCTTAAAGGAACCATATATAACATACAAATAGATTTAATGCCCCAGTGCTCAGTCCAGGCTACATTGCTTCTACTGCTAAGAGCACTGGGCCTGCCACCTCTGACAACAGGAGCCTTTACAGCTAGAAACTTCATTTACGAATCACGTCTGCAGAGCTAGTCCTCAGGATGAGAAACCAGCATGCAGTCTGTTTGGGCTCAGCATCACTTAAAACTTACTTTACTTCAGTGCTATCTGTGTTATGCCTGCAATTAAACGTGCCAGTGACAAACTGTTTCTTTATTGAGACAGATTTCTGGAATACTCAAATGAAACCCCTTATCAGCAGCACTGACAGTCTAATGTCACCAAATAGCCATGTGTCATTCAATTTAGTGTTCAGGTGACAAACAAAGCTCTTCATTCTGAACCAAGAGGGAAAGGTTTTCCTGTGACCTGTCTCTGCAGTAGTCAGACACATTTGTCTTAACTTTAAAAATGAGTTTAAAGAAATGAGTTTAAAAGAGAGTTAACACTTGCAACACTGAATAGTCTCATACAACCAATCTGCAGGACACTGTGGAATTAACACTAACAATGCACTCCTCTCAATCCAGTGACATGCCAAAGAGAAGCAGGCATATTACTTGGTAGCCTACCCAAATTTGTGTTCCTTGCTTAACTCTATTACAGAGATATACAGTTCTGCTGTAATGAAACTGAGATTGACATCCTAAATGTAAGCAGTAGCAGATACCACGTACTGTGAAAGTAAATGATGGCTGAGGAAAGGGAGGGTTAAGTACTGCAGCTCCCCTCACTGATTTTTCCAGAGAATAAACATCAAAGATTACATGAACATCATGGCAGCAAGTTACAGCAGATGCAGGATACGAGCTACAACTGCGTCATGCAACTTCCCAGGTATCAAAAAATGGAAGCTAATAGAAACTGGTATGGCATGCACCTAGCACAGCTCATCTCCAGCAACAAGATCGTGGTTTTTTCCCCCCTGCACAGCAAAAGCAGAAAACAACAAAACAACATTGGGAAAGATTGATAAAAAAGTTATAGAGGACCAGGAGGACTCCTAAAGCGTGTTTGGGTAGGGGGAGAGGGCAGTTCTCACCAAAGGCAGCAAGAAGTTGGTATACACAGCCCTTGTTTCTTAAGTGTACACAAGAACTGTTTATTAAGTTTCCATTCCTTGCTCCCAGTAGAAACCACAGCCCAATGTTTGTTTCAAGGCAAGCATGTTCAAAAAACCCACGCAGACTTCGACAAGATGACTGATTATTTTGAGTTCCACACTTGCAAGTCTCAAAAGGCCATGAGACACACCACCCATCCACCAAAGCCAGCAGCGTGTGACAAACAAGAAAAATCCAAGAACTTCCTTTCCAAGACACGTAAAGCTGTACAGTGTCTCTGCATATTTTCATTTCCTCTTTTTACTCATTGTTCCTAAGTTTCAAGGGCTTAGATTATTTTTCCCAAGAGCTTTTCTACTCGAAGAAGTGTACACTGTCTGGTGTTCTACTACAAAGATATGGGCAAGATGTACTTCTGAAATTATTTTTTAGTGTTTTCAAACCGAGAAGATTTCCAATGAAACAAAAACTGATTACACACTTCTCACCTTTTTCTATTTTGAAAACATATTTGAAAAATCTACATGTATATCAACTCATTAACATAAGACATCAGTAAGGCTAAGAGTTGAGCAAGAAGTAGAAGAGCAGAGCACATTTGTTCCTGCACTCTCACTATGGTGAAGGGCAAAGCCAATGACATTGTCACACATTTTATTTCCTTGTTAGATCTCTCAATCAACAGAAGGGGCTCACAGCTACCATTAACTGGTACTAGGTGTGGTAGAGGGATGCTGTAAATGAAAGGACCATGTAATCAGTTAACCACTTTTAGACAAAAAATTAAACATTTAAAACCCACTATGCTGCAGGAGGCATGAAAGAGGACCATTTCATTACAGAATGCAGCTGTTACCAAAAGGCAGCTCCCACTTTTTTGTCCAGTGCTTCACTGCCTTTTGCCACCCAGCTAATTTAGCAGTTAAATCATTTGGGAAGGGAAAAACACCGCTGCTACACAGGAAAGGAGAAACATGGAGTGGAGGAACCACCAAAAGGGAAGGATGCCAACAATATCTGAAGCATCTTTAGTAATGCTTGCTCATAAAAATGGGCGGGCTTTTTTTCTAGACAGCTTTGCAATACAGTGTGAATAAACTTTTATAAAGACTGGTGTCAGCAATTTCAACATTCCTTGGGAGCAGTGGCAAGTCATATACCAGAGCGCTGTGTGGCTAACTAAGAACCAGAAGGTTAAAGCCAGTATGACAGTTTCACTTCCCAAACAAGTCAAAGAGCAAGAAGAAATAGACAGAACCACATAAACAATTAGAAGACATTTATCTTGAGTATCATTTATACTGCAATGCACAATCAATACCATACAATCACGGAAGCATGCCAAGCCAAAGACACAAAAAAAGAGAAAATACCCAGACAGGGCACAGATTTTGTGGAAGCCAAAATTCTGCACGGGCTAAGGAGCATGGTAAGACTCGGGTTAATCCATTCTTTCAAACCAGAAGGCAGGCAGCAAATTCATGCAGCAGGGAGAGGAAGGAGGAGGAAACATGGTCAAGCTATCAGAAAACACTAACTTGGGCACCATTGTTTAACCTGACCTACCATGAAAGGAGAGGGTTAGGACAAACAGCTTTAGAGGAAGTTAGAATAATGACATCAGAGACTTACCAGAGCAAAGGCTCACAACTTGGTTGAAACAAAAGGGAGGAACTAACTAGCAAAATTGAAAAGATATATCTCTGGGTTTGTTACAGGCAAAAGGAAAGCCAGGCCATACACGTGACTGTAGTCTTTAGCATCTTTTAGACCCAGCCCTCACACTTAGCTAAATTAAGGTTTTATGCCTAGTGTGTAGAGGCTTGACTATACCACTGGGTAACAACCCTAGCTGAGAAAGCACTAGATTAAACATATTAAGATGGCACTGACAGGCTACTTTGTAAAAACAGCAGTGACATTCCTACTTCAGCACTTGTTTGTGATCAAGGGCTCAGACTTTAACCACTAAGAATAAGAATTATTTTGTTAACAGGAACATATTTTTGGCACAAGATTAAAGAGTTTTTGTCTCGGTGAGACACTCTGCATCTGTCAGCTCTAAATGATACAACATTCACCTTCCCCAACCGCAGCAGCGGTGCAGGCAGGAAGAAGAGCCTACCCCACTAGAAAGGAGTACACAGTTTTTCTCCCACAAGTGTCAGCCCACATTCAACACCCCCTTTATGAAAAAAAGGTTAGCTAACTTACTGTTAACTGCAACCCATTCATTTAAGTCTTCACCCTCTGGAAGCATAACGGCCATCCGGAGATTACCGCTTCCAAGCGTGGCTTCGGCATGTTTTAGCAGCTCATACTGGTGAGACCCCTCCGGAATGTTCTTCTTTGGTTTGAAGGTTTTGGAAGAGCGACTACCACTGCAAAAGGGAGAAGAAATATTTAGAGAACTTGTGGAAAGGGATGGGAAAAAGAAAGGAGCAGACAAGTCACACATAAGCACAGGATTAACAAATACTTTCCCTGCTCCCATATTTTTATGTCGAAAAAGCGTATTTAACAAAAAATGGGATGCAGAAGTAACAGGTGCTTTGACTTGTTGTTTAAACAATTAAATGATTCTCCACTATCCTGCCTTCTCATCTGCTCAACCTACTGTTAAGCCAGCTGGATAATTGGGAACCCTCAGACTCACTCTCCTCTCTCAGCAAACCGGATCACGGGCAAGACACAAATATTTCCTTCCCCAGAATCTGGACAGCTACATATCAAGGACAGCAGCCCCGCCACACAGAAGCCTTATTTACTCTGAACAGCCCTGACACTTGTCATGTTAATTAAAGATACTATTTATTTAACAGAAAAACCCACGTTCTTTTTCTAACACCCACCTTCATGAAACAGGAAATGTCACCACACATGCACAAGTGTAATAAAAAGGTAGGCATAGCCTGTTCAGATCCCTGTCTTTCCCAATTAAGTATGATCTGTTAAGTAGTTACTGTTAATTCCTCAAAAACAAGCTGCTGTTATTTAGGAAAGCGTACTTTCTGCAGGCCTAGCTGATTCAGAATATTAACTTAGGTGCCAATATAAAGTAGCTTTTCCAGTATCTGGTATTGTTTAGGAACTTAGTTCTTAAAATACAGTTGCTCAGAAATACACGAACACTTTAGCTCAAGACTGATACAATACCACATTTTCCACAAACTTTTTATGTCATTTTCCCCTGGTTTCACAGCATACAGACCTTTCAGTCCACCAGTCTGGCAAGAAATAAGGACAGCAACTTTTACAACTTTCATATTAATCATTTTCTTACCTATGATTTTGCTTGAAAACCAGGGACTGACTTAGAAAAAACTGTAGACATTTGAATTTTAAATGATGGCGGTGAGCCTGGATGGTACATTAACCCCTCACATGTCAGAAACATGATGTGTAAAATTAAATATTTGCAGAAAAGTGTCAAATGAGCCAATACTTGTGAATGTTTTAACGTATGAGCTGAGAAAAGATTTCAGTTGGAAAAGGAAAACTGAGCTCTGAATTCCAATGAAAGAAAGTGGAAAGATGTGAAAGCCAGACAGCAGAATTTTCATTACACGTATTATCCAGTTCTCATTTCTTTATATAAAAGACTCAGCCAATTTTTCACCATCTCTCTACAGGACCAAACAGAAATTTTTCTAAGTGGGGCATATGGGTTCTCCCCAGCTCACTAAATATATAACCTGCATATGCAAGTGTTGTAGCTTATCTTTGAAGCAATGTAGTGTAGCTACACCATCACGCAGAAGCACTCTAAAAAACTTAACTCTGCATCTCATTTTCCCCACCACATCACCAACAGAAGATTAACAAACATCACTCGTTTCTACAATCCCGAATGCCAATAGCTCTAGCAGAGACACAATGCCCACCAAAGAACGCAACAAAAATTGTTCTTTCCGAAACACGTAACAACAGGTGATCGAGAACGTGTCATTTGACAAGCATGTGACAATACTGCCTAACAGTTTATTAAGTCTCAGTTTAGACCTGAACAAGAGCAACGAAGAAGAAAACATACTGAAACTGGACATAAATAATGAGTTCACCAAATTCTTTCAGGCAGGTAGCAATACCTTTGCAGCTGCATCTTTGGGTATTGAACAGATCCCACAAGTCCAGCTGGTTAGAGATTTACATGGTCCCGGTCCTACTCTGACTCTCCCTTGCTACAAAGGGGCAGCAGCATCCTCCCCCTCCTGTAGGCCTCCAGAGTAATCCTGTTTTCTAACCCTCATAAAGAAGCACTTGGCTGGGCTACCAGAGATCGTGGGATGATACAGTTGAACGGGCCACGTACATTCACACGGACACCAGAACAATACTAATGCAGTCAGCTACTAAATGCAACTAAGAGCCAGCAGCAGGAAGAGGAAACATATGGCTCCCATGTATTCTGTTACAGGACACTTCTAACATGCACCCAGTCATTTGCATTTCACCCTAAGCAAGGATACCAGATTCAAATCTTAAATAAAATAATTGCCTCCCAGTGGGAGTGAGAAGCTTTTGTGGCTCAGGGAGCCTCCCACCCCTCCAGCCACCTGCATTTGTTGCCAGGGCAGGTTCAAACCAACTCTGAAGAAAAAGCAAATGAAAAAATCCTAGCAAACAAAAACCCAAATCTTTTAACTGACTGCTTAAGAGACCAAGTTTTTCTCTTCAGGAACTTATCTACTTTATAACCACTATGCCAACACAAGGGGTAAAAATACAACTTAAAACATCTGGCAATTGCTTTGGTGTATGGCTGCACAGACAGGGCTGACGCAAGGTAATATTCACAACTGAAGAGCAAGAGAGACTGGTATTGTTATCTTTCCACGTGTGTCAGTGTAGGCAGAGGAAAACCAGCACATGCTAAACACAAGCACAGCACTTCCTAAGTCACTTGCAAGATTTTGCTGTCACTCCATCCTAACTAGCCATCCTAACTCCTAAGACTTCCGTGAAAAGGAAACCAAAGGTTTCCACAGACTTACCACCACCCCAAAGCTCAGGTAATTCATTTATCATAAATAAGTAAGGAAAGTAAAGAGATTCCTCCCCCTGCCCCCACTGCTTACACAAAATCCCCAATTCCTAAAACTTCAGTCCTCCTTTCACCATGTTTCACAACATAACCAGCTTCTCTTTTGTAATACTGTCATTTTTCATACAATGATGAAGACTGAAAAAACTTAACTGCTGTAACTGGTCTGGCACAGTTGCCCGAGGCAAGATCTACAAGTTCATTATAGAGACTACTACTGGGTGCGTGGAGCTCCCTGAGCACAATGACAAAAGCTCTATCCAGACAGAGGAAGCACTTACCAAGAGGACTCAGATAATGAAGAGCAGCACCCACTTACAACTTCACCAGAAAATCTTTGTTCAGGAAAAGAAAATGGTATAGAAACATAAGAAGCAGTAACTGAAAAAAGATTATGAAATAACTAAACCAAGAAACTGTTTGGATTTTAGCAAAAAGGGTAAGCCAAAGGAAAGCATGAGAGTTTGAGAACAAGGCACAAGGAAAGCACGGTGAAAGAACTCCCTAAATAAAACAGTTTATTTTAAGAAAACTCTGGGTAGGAATTCACACCGTATCCACCCCAGATCCTGAGCTTGTTGCCTGATAGCAAACCAAGTCATTGCAGATCTGCTGAACACCCATCTTCCATGGTCAAGGAAGCAAAAGAACGCACAACATACTGGAAAATTGTTAGGTATCACTTAATCCCTGCTACCCCCTTCCCAGAAACAGGGGGGTTCTTCCCATAAGCTGGCAAAAGCTTTTAACAACAGAATACATAATGATTTGGTCTCATCATCTGTTCCAAATATGCCATTCCATATTTGCCTCCACTACCTTTCTGATCACTACTTCTCAAATACAGCACAGCCATCCTAGGACAGCAGGAAGTGGTCTCACACGAAAGTCAGGCAGGCATCCAAAAGGAAAAGTAATTAGGATAAATGCAGGCTGCTAGTTGTCACGTGCTACGGAACTATCTCCAATTTTGGCAACAGATTATCAGAATTCCATTCATTTATGCAGTTCACTCTATGTGAAGCCAGTTAACTGCATGCACTCCTTGGTACAAATGAAAGTTCAAGGACTCAACAATCTGGTATGGCTTCTCTAAGCCAAAACCCTCGCAGGACATGTTTGCTCTTGGGAAGTCTAGTTGTAAATGTTGCTGCAAACATTATTTCAACTACCTTATTAGTTCAGAAGCTCTCCTATTATTTAACCAAAAAAACCCATGCTCATTTACTTATGCCTTAGCACCATCAGTTAACTACCCCTTTAAATGGTTACCTTACTAAGTAATCCCACTTCCTCCCTAAACCCTGACCACAGCAGCGTCTTATTCCTGCTATCCTGCATTATGATTCCCAACACTGAGCTGAAGGCATCTTAAAAAACCAAGACAGATAAATAATGATTATTTTTTCCAATTATGTCAATCTGTTACATGTGACATATTTAGAGAGCCTTCTTGTTCCAGGCCTATTTCCTTAACTCCTTGAGCATGTGATGAAAAAAGTAACTTCGAGAGTTCTGTCTGGTGGCCAACAATACACACAATAATAGATGTCTTGATCAAGTATGACATTTTATTTTCACCTACATTCTGTATGTATTGGGTTTGCATGGCAAGGTTTTGGTAGGTGGGGGGAGGTTACAGGGGTGTCTTCTGCGAGAAGCTGCTGGAAGCTTCCCCTGTGTCCGACAGAGCCCATGGCAGCCGCCTCCGAGGCGGACCCGCCGCCGGCCAAGGCCGAGCCCATCAGCGATGGTGGGAACGCCTTTGTGATAACGTATTTCAGAAGGGGGAAAAAAATCTCTGGGGCACAGAAATGGCAGCCAGAGAGGGGAGTGAGAACATGCGAGAGCACCAGCCCTGCGGACCCCCAGGTCAGTGCAGAAGAAGGGGGAGGAGATGCTCCAGGCGCCGGAGCAGAGATTCCCCTGCAGCCCTTTGGGAAGACCCTGGTGAGGCAGGCTGTCCCCCTGCAGTCCAGGGAGGTCCACGGGGGAACAGATCTCCACCTGCAGCCCAGGGAGAGAGGACCCCACGCCGCAGCAGGGGGATGGCCGAAGGAGGCTGTGACCCCGTGGGAAGCCCGCGCTGGAGCAGTCTGTGCCTGAAGGACTGCAGCCCGTGGAAGGGACCCACGCCAGAGCAGTTCGTGAAGAACTGCAGCCCGTGGGAAGGACCCACGTTGGAGAAGTTCATGGAGAACTGTCTCCCACGGGAGGGACCCCATGCTGGAGCAGCGGAAGAGTGTGAGGAGGAAGGAGCGGCAGAGACAAGGTGTGATGAACTGACCCCAACCCCCATTCCCTGTCCCCCTGCACCACTGGCGGGGAGGAGGGAGAGAATTCGGGAGTGAAGTTGTGCCCGGGAAGAAGGGAGGGGTGGGGGGAAGGGGTTTTAAGATTTGGCTTTATTTCTCATTACCATATTCCGATTGCATTTTCCCCAAGTCGAGCCTGTTTTGCCCGTGACGGTAATTGGTGAGCGATCTCTCCCTGTCCTTACCTCAATCCACAAGCCTTTTGTTATAATTTTTCTGCCCTGTCCAGCTGAGGCAGGGAACCATCGAGCTGCTTTGGTGGGCACCTGGTATCCGGCCAGGGTCAACCCACCACACCATAATACAATTAGCTCTATCTGTGGGCCATTTCTGCCAAGATTTTAAAATGCTCCGAGCAAGCAGGCAACACCTGCCTTTCCCTGTTAAGAGTCTCTGAACACTCCTTCAGTTTCGAAACATCACATTAATGCAGAAGTGAAAGGGGACAGAGAAAGCCTCAGAAACGCCACACTGAAGATCCCATACTCCTGGACATAAAAAGGCCGTGAAATGGGGAACACGTTGCATCATCCCCACTATTTGTCACAACCAATTTCTAGACTTCCAAGAAGAACTGACTTCTCACAAAATTCTTGCAATTCCAAGGACGTTTTGCTCTCTTCACTCCCACATACAAGATTTCTAGCAAATTATGCCCTTCTATTTTTATAGGTAAGTACAGCTACAGCAGTGCCAGATGCAGTTCGACCCAGTACTAAATCAGGAAATGTGTTTAAAGCAATTGACTCACTGAGCCGGGATGAGTCTGGAAGCCTGGCGAGGAAGCCACACCTCTGAGCCACAAGCAGCACTTCCCACTGTCAGAAGCCCACACGCCGCTTGGCCTCGCAAAGACGTCACAACTTGCTTGTAAGCAAGAACACAACATTTCCTCCAAAGCTGTAATTTTATCGAGTCATCTGCTGACAGGGACGGTTTTTAATGATGCAGATTATGCAGGCTGTTCTGTCTTAGGTTAGCAAGATAATGTTTCCAGAAGAAAGAAAAATTTTCAGGCATCCTGCTTACACCACACTTACCAAGCCGCCTCAACAGCCCACTTCAGCTTCAAACACAGCACCGGCCAATCTTTTACAATCAAAGCAGCTAAATATCCAGGCTAAACTCATGATACACTTCTTGTTAACTGCAGGAAAGGAGCCACTTAAACCTTCACACTCCTAAGAGAAGCACTTTGGTTGTCCTGGCTTAGACCTCCTCACACCCAACTATTTGTGTACTGTAGTCTTTCAGTGGAGCTTTTCACCTATTTCCATTAAGTCTGCTGCTATCCAGGGAAACTTGAATTAAAAGATAAAAGTTTAGGCTGCTTATGCATTAAACTTAAGGCTTCACAGCTTGTTCTTAGGACAAAACCAACCTCTCGCCACAGAACCAAGCTCTTACCTACTGTTGCATCTAGCACGGCTCAAAGCTACAAGCAAAAAAACCTTGCCCTGAATCTAGCGTGCTTCACAACCAAACACAGAGATGCAGATCAAAGCCCAAATCCTGCCTCTACCCAGGCTGCCAACCTATCCATTTTGCAGCAGCAGCACAATCTAAACCACTGAAATACTAACAGTGCTCCAAAGTCTTCCTCAAATTCCTCTTGAGCAAACACAACGAGACCAAGTTATCCCGTAATTCACTAACAATTCATTACAGCATCTTTAACTAATGCAGTACTTAAAAAGTAGGCGATTACTATGCCATTGGCAAAATGGAAGAAGTGGAATGCCACCCTGGAGAAGATGTAAGAATCTGAAAACCTTTTTCTTCCCCTGCACACCTACTTGCACATCACATACCAAACTGACATGTTTTACAAGAAATTAAGATTTTATTTTAAAATATCACAAGCAGTCAACTTCCACAGAAAGTATAGAGAGCACTGCTCCTCCTATCTGTTTCAGGCAACCTGTAGGCTCAAGAACACAGTGCTGCAATTACCATAAATCATTTCATATAGGGCTCATCAGTGCACTGTTTTATCAAACACTGGAAAGGACAGAAACTTGCCCTGGGGAAAAATAAATAGAAAATTCTGCAGTGGCACTGTTTTCAGGATACACCTGCCACCTATATTCTTCTAACTGGTATATAATGCTGAGGCCATGGGATATCATCTTTCTTTCTTTCCTTGGGGGAACGTGCGAGTCACTAACTTCTGCAAGTATAACTATAACACTCAGTGCCTGCCAAAAGCGTTCACCACCATGGTCCAACTGAAATAAGCCCTTCAAAATATTTGGAAGTGCTCAAGAGATTCTGAAAAAGCCAAACTCAAGACAGTACACAGAACGTTTACCTGGGGCATGGTAACTTTTCATATTTCAACTCCTGCTTTTTCATCTTCAAAGGCCTTTGCAAGCATTAATTAATGCTCACAAAGTATCTTTGAAGTAGGCATCATTAGCGTCTTGTTAGACACAGGGAAACTGAGGCAGCGACTCACTGCCAAAGGCCGACAAGGAAATTTATCAGTCCCCAAGTTTCACTTCTGTATCTCCCCGTCTCCCTTCTCCCGCTGCGCCTCTTTCTAAACTCCCATACACAGAAACACTATAAGGTGAGAACCAAATTCCAAAGAAGCAAACAATTCAAGCCTTCAGACAATAATATGGGTCTTCAAATGATAATATCTTGCTAAGAACAGACACACCAGAGTATGATCGTGTTAGTGTCCAATAGCCAACATGCTGACTTAGAAATTTAAAGGTCAAGCAACTTTGGGGAAATCAAATCAACAGTTGCAGCATTTTCCCCATCACAATCACAGCATCAGGACAGCAGGTAAAATTAAGTTACGTTGTACATGTTCAAAATCTGCACTGACAAAGATTTAACTTGAGCATTTCTGTTTATAAAAATGAGTAGTCACAACATTTCTGTTCTGAAGAGAGACAGTGCGCAAGCCATGTATTACTTTCTTCAGCTCTTACAATACCAGGAAGTCAATTATTTTCCAGTCAAATTTCCACTCATTAAAACAAGCCTGTCTCACTCGGTTCACTTTAATTTGGAGGTAACAAATCCAATGTAGGAATTCAAGAAGCAAGCATTCCACAATCTTGTGTTCCTTCAATGTACTACCATGCAGCAGGTCTCAAGACAAATAAAAGTAACCACCAACTTAGGACAGAGAAAGACGGCCAAGGAAGCTTCAGTCCCATGCTCAGAGGTTACAGGTCCAATGGGCCAGAGAAAGGAGCGCTTCTGCCAGGCTGTGGGGCAGGATGAGAGACCCCAGAGCCCGGCTATTCAAGAGCTATAGACAATTTTGCAAATGCTGTTCTACTCGCCAACATTACTTCCCGGGAAGATGACTATGAAACCCCTTTAAAAGAACGGGCTAATGGTTTGACATGAGACATGGTGCTATCAGTCCAGCCAACGCGAATTCAGAAGACTGAAGTGCTTCAGGACAGTACAATACTGGGTTACAACTCAACATTAAGAGGTATTTGAAGGCTGTTCAACACAATCCGAGAGTTTAAAGCCAGCAAGCATATGGCTAAGTAGATACTCTAAGTGCACAAGCTGATAGCTCTCACCCTGAAAAATGTCCCTCTGTGTAAATTCTTCAGATACAGTCACTGTATTATTCTGAACAATAATAAAAGCAACACACTTTTAAAGAGCACTCCCATCTAACAAAAATAACTTTCACAAACATTAAGCTATAAAAAGTACAATTTTCTTCACATGGAAGGAAACACAGTATCTGCCAAGATCACTAAGGAAATCAAAGCAGCCCGTCTGGGAAAGAGTTAAGAGCTGCCAACTCCTTATACAACATAGCTGCTCTCCCAAAAAAAAGGTAAGGCAGTGGTTAGAAAGCAATTCCAGGCCCAGAGTGTTTGTTTTGCTTTGTTTCTTTGTTTGGGGTTTTTTTTAAGGAAGAATCAGTTGCACTGACTTGAAAAATTGCCACAGGCACACGGTCATTCCTGTAAAAACAAAATACATGTTGTTTAGTGTTTATACACTCTACTGTAGGAAACAGTAACTCAAAGTACTTAAATCAATGGCACACAGCTGAAATTCCCCCCTGTAGCTAGTATGAGATACAAAAATAACCTAAATTGTCTACTACACCTAGAGTAAGTCACTGAAGTTAGAAATATCATAGTTAAAAATGGTGAAAGTACAGGTGCCTAAGAAATGATTCTTCCCAAAGCTAACACTGCACTTGGTAACCAAGAGGCTTCCACTTTTACAAAGAATGTCTTTGTGAGATTAACTCACCTATTGCCTGCCCAAGCCACAGCCAATTGCCAAGGCTAGAAAAGCCTGGTGCCACACTTTATAACCCAAGGAGTCGGAGCCAAGTTACTTCTTCCCACATTTCAGCATGCTCCTTCTGCAGCACTGCCATCAGGCAAGCGGTGTGGAGCATCTTCCAGAATAAGTACTCGATTCCGCCAAAGTAACAATTTAGGCTTCCAGACATTTCTGTGCAAACCCATCCCCGTCATATTCCCACTGGGGCTCCTGCTTACTCCAGAACAGAATTGCTTCCTACGTTAAGCTGTCCTTTCAGATGCCCGACCCTCCATTGCAAGGAAGGGAGCTTGCTTTCTGCCTCCCAGTTGACAGGCTCTCCTCACTCGCAGGCTGGCGAGGAGGCCCAGCCGGACCTTCTCCTTGGCCAGGCGCCCGGCGCTGGTTCGGGGAGAGCGGCTGCAGCTCCTGCCCGAGCCTACGGCCTCTCCAGGGGGAGGCAGGCAGGCCCTGCTCCGCTCAAGTCCTCTCCTTGCAGGGGCTTCTGCTGAGCATGGCAAAGCTGCCCACGGCAGCCGCTTTCCCGCAGAGCTCTGTGGCGGTTTGTTTTGTTTTGGTTTTTTTCCCCCAAAACCCCAGGTCCTTGAGCTTAGCAGCTTAACAAGAAATTCAGATTTGAAAATAAATGGATAAATCCCAAGGTAACAGACACAAAACACAACTTTCCACAAAAGCCAGGGGGTCCTTTCAGAAGAAAAAGAAAGGAAAAAGCTTAGTTTCAAACATCATTTTTTTTAAGTACTGAATACCACTCTTTACAAAAAAAAAAAAAAAAAAAAGCCTCCAGCAAACATGAACCAAAAAGTTTCCTCATCTGAAAAAAAAATAAAGGTATCACAGACTGGGGGAATTTAAAACAATGTCCTTATATTTCAGCACGTGGAATTGACAACGATGGCAATACAACACAGGTTATTCCTAAAAGAGCTTCTTCAGATGTCTGGAAATGGAATACATACAAATCCAGACAAAACCCCAAATCCCACTTTTTTCTTGTCAGTGAACCACTGTCATTCATCCTTCCTCATCCCGCCCTTTTTCTTTGCTACACCATGAAGAAGGTTCAGTTTGCTGGAGGTTTTTCAACCTGAACACGCTTCTCAAGGGTTATAGTGACCATTATTTTAAGTGATTTGAAACAGTGCCTCCTTCTACCAAAGTACTGACAGTGAAATAGGTATTTTTATGAGATTTTTAATTCTCTACCCATCAAGGCAAGGACTAAGATCTGGCTTCTCCTTCTCGGAAAAACAGCTGTCTTCACAGACTGAAGCTCCACACAGGATGGTATGAGAGGAGGTAGATGAAAAAGTCATCATCTCACCAATAGCTCTTAAAAAATACAGGTATCATTCTACACAAGACACTACATGTTAAAAGAGCAGAAGTTTATCAGATGATTCACATCCAGTAAGGAGAAAGTTATTTAAGGTAGCCTTAAGGAATGGTTTTGCTTTTGCTTGTCCCAACCATCACCACCCAGTGTTGAAAGCTGTCATAACACGTACACATTCTTAAAATACTTTTTTTTTCTTCTATACATACACATTTTAGAGTCACTGAAATCAAGCAAATGCAGGATTTGTCCAGCACAAGTCAGATGCTCTTACGTGCACCAGAAGAGAGCCGAAGACAAGCTCTTGCTGGCTAAGCTATGCCTAAGGGACAGGTGACTGGCCCTTGGAAACTGGCCATTTAACTCTTCCCTCTGAGACATGCCCTCGCTCGCCCTGCAGCAGCACACTTGGTGCCAAATCCACAAAGATGTTAGGTGGCCGCAGACCGTTTGCTAGCTGAGCCAGGCACCTATGCTCCTCTGCATCTCTCCGCCTCTGTTTTTCCATCTGCAAGCCCAGAATGTGCCTGTAGACAAGGGGGAGGTGTTACACTACAACGCTCATGTCTACTACAACCCAACCCATGTGGGTGGCAATGGTGTTCCTGCTGTTTCACCGGTCGGATGGAACCCTTCTCTCAAGTAATCACAATTCCTAATACAAGGAATAAGCAAGTGTCCAGAACACCATCCCGTAACCAGGAAATCATCAGTTTGCTATGCTCACACAGAAAATAAATTCCCTTGTTTCATTTACAACATATTCATTTAATACACTTTCATCCTCTGGAAAATCCTCAAAATAAACACAGCAAGTCACAGTTGCCCTCATTGGATACTACCAGAGCTCCCTCTGTGCACTCAAAAACACAATTAAGCCAATTCCCAGAGCAGCCAACAGTTGCGGAAGTGACTCAGCTCCTCAAGCATTGTCCTCTGTAGGACTAACAGCAGTGCTGGGCAATGCAAGGAGAGGGACAGGCCAGAGAAACAAAAAGAAGTATACAAGGGTATCCATCAGGAAAAAAAAATAGATGAAAAAAGGAAAAAGTACACATTCAGCCAAGCATGCCCTATTGACTTGCAAAGACAAGCAGGCAGACATGCAGACCGCAGAGGAACTGGAACGTGCCCGTGGTATAAAATCTGCAGCCTCCCAAAAGGCTCACTCTGCATGTTTTATCAATGTCACTGGACTGCTGCTCCCATGTTTCTCCACAGACTTTTTCAAAAGGTTTAAGACTACAAAACATCACTCGAAACAAGTTTTCACTCCAATTTGCAAGGACGAAGCTTTTAGCAGAGACCCAAGCATCTCCTCTGCATGTTCTCCTCTGACATCCATTTGAAATCCTGTTACGTGAGAGGAATCAAGATTACCCAGAATGTTTTGCTGCACGCTCCCGGGTATCCATCGACTACCTTGAGGCAAACGCAATGCTGTCTTCACTCATAAAATGTCTGTCTGATTACAAACAGAAATTAGATTTTTAAGAAAGCTGAGGACTGGTCTTGGCTGTTTTGTTAGGTTCTTTCCATCAGATCCAGGCTGTTTGACTATTTTAATACTAACATTTACTGTGTACATACACACACATCATGGAACTGTAGGGCATAATCAAAACCAGATCTATTTCTGCAGATTCTAATATCCTAATATTCATGTACCATTTCTTCAAAAAAGCAGGCTACTAGCAGCTTTGAAGAAGGTAAACACAAAGTATTCCTTCCTCTCCAACTGCTTTGTTTTTTCCTATGGATCACAGAGATGGAGTTCAGTATCTTTACCATTTCAGTCACTAATTAAGCTCTCTGCAAACTAAATTGCACTATTTTCTCACTAATGTTCCCCTCTTTTCTCATGACACCCTTATTTCTGTCAATTAACATTAGCTCACTTAAAAGGGAGGGCACAGCATGAATTCAAACAGAAGTTAGAACTTCACCCAGTTATGCTCCAAAGTTTAGTTTCCACAAAGGTTAAAACCTCGGTTTACTTCATGAATGTACCTAATAAATCATTCAGTAGACATAACTACACTTCTTTTGTAAAACCTACCCTTTCCCATACATAAAACTTGGCACTAAAAAGCCATTTGAACACTTATTTCTGCTGTACATGTGTATGGCGCATTTTCCTTTGGAGAAAGAGGATTCAATCAAGCTGTAAACAGTACACTACTGAAAGAAACTGAAAGGTTGCTGAAAAGGATGCCGTACGTACCCTGCAGCAAGGACTGCTGTGGGAGAACTCAAGCCACAGAGAATGCAGTTCTGCCCCATGGCAAGCAAATTCAGAAACAACAAAGTCAAGTGCTTGTGACAGAGGATTATGTAACGTTTGTTAACAGAAGTATACCTATGCACTCCATACCCATCGAAACCTGCAGAAAGACTCAAACCTGTGAATTTTGCAGTCCAAAGCATCTCAGATAGTCTCCCTCTAATTTGTTATATGCATAATGAAGACGCAGACCCAAGAGCGAATGCAGAAAGAAGAACATTTGCGTATTTGGGGGAAATTCTTAAAACCTGTCACTCAGATGTTTCCAAGAAAATGTTATGTTCCAAAGGAAAACAATTACACAGAGGGAAAATGCTCAGTAACACATGTGGGAGTGAGGATGACACAGCACACGTTACGCAGACACATGGAAACATGAAAAGCAGTATTAGACAACTCAAACGTCACGCAGAACATAAGGGAACAGAGCAGGTTTTTTTTTTCTTTTTAAGAGGGAAGCAATAGCATTCAAGTCCTGGCCTGGCAGTCAAAGTGAACACCAACAAGGGAGGGAAATAAATCAACCACAGAATATGAGCATCCACAGATGATCAGAAAACAAAACTAGCAAGTACCATTACGGATGCAACTAAGCAAATTATAAAAGAAATACCAGGAATTACATAAAGCTACAAGTGTGGGTTACTTCTTTCAATAACTCATCCGACTGCATTTAAAGAAAAGATACTGGAAACGTTAATAAAGAAAGAAGGTTTACTAAACCATTTAAGTAGGCATGAAGGAGTTCAAGATCTTTCAACGAGTAACTGAAAATATCATTAAGTGGCCTGGAGAGCTCCAGCTTGCCTCGCACACTGCCCGTCCCATAAAGCATCATCCAGCCTGTGGGGCAGGAGGAAAGGGGGGGGGGGGCATGTCAAATAAATAAAGCAGGTGATTAACAGTATTTGCCTACGTATGATTTCATCACTGTAGTACTTTTTTTGTTTGATAAAACAAGGACAAAAGTATCCCATACCAAAAGTATATGCTACTTGCCACAGCAAACTGTTCGCCCTGCTACAGTGATTTCCTTATATTCAGCTAAATTCTCTTCATGTCTTTACATTACTAATGCCCGCTGCATCCTAAAACGTATCTGCTGCTAAAAGTCACACCCTTTAAATACACTTAAGAAAGCAGGAAGCAGCGCTTTTCAGAAAGCGGTCTACAAGCCATTGAGGATGGTAAATTGCAGCAATAAAAGTTTGGCTCCAGTATCAAATTAGATCCTTACTTATACACCAAATATAGTGCTTGGAGAACATGCCTCAGAACATGGATCGTTTCCCAAAATGCTGATCAGTGCTTTTGAAAACCAATGCTTTATGAATGACTAAAGCAAATCTAGTCATACAACCTAAGAAATCAGAGCAGGGCATTTGAAAAAAAAAAAAAAAAAAAAACTAAACAGTTTAAGACCGTCTTCAATCCTTTTAAACACAATGAAAAGAACAATCTGTTAATGAGTTTAGGAAAAAAGCAAGTTAAAAAAAAAGAAACTTAACTAAATTTTAATGGGGGAAGAGTCACTTTAGCACTTTATAAAAGGCTGTCTTTTATTGCAACCCCCACATAAAACAGGCTGATGAGATGAACATGGCAAATGAGAAATACTTGGCAACTTCCCAACAGAAAACCTCAAAGCATACATGTAAGATCACACTTAAACTTTGATTAATAGGTAAAACAGGGTCTGAATTCAGCAAACAACAGAACAATCATTAGAAGCAAGAAATAACACAGAGAATAACAGGAAGATGAAATGGACAGGAGGCAGTAATGAATAATCTACCAGCTTTCCAAAAATACACTGCATTACCTCATCACCAAGTATTTCTTACACATCCCCCATATTCAATACAATCTTGTATGTGCTGTGTGTAACTATCTTCAGTAAAATTTGCTTATATCTTGCAAAGTATCATATTGGGAGAATCCACCTATCTGAAGCATCTGAGGGGGAACAACAGCTCCTACACACACAGGAGAACATTTCTTCTGAGATTATTTAAGCTTGTGCATTTGCCAGTTGAGTCCACAGTCAGTTTAACTGTTCTATGGTGAATTTAAATATACAGGTTTTTCCTCTTTTCCACTCACACTGCAGCAATAAATTTTAAGAGGAGCTGTCAACCACAGAAGTTGGTTGGACATTAGAGACACTTGATTTTTTATAAGTTACACTTCAGCATTAGAAAGAACAGTATTTTTTTGCCACAAAATATGACAAGTAAAAGACATAGTAATGCCATTTTGATTCCTGGATCTAGAACTCTCAGCAAGTCCCTAAAACAATTGCTCCATTCAAGCAAAACCCTGACTGCGCTACTGAAGTTGGTAAAAACACAATTAAAATACCAGCTAGCAAAACAAAATATGGGTTATTTTATTAAGGTCAGTACAGGAAACCCACCCAATCATTATTCGGGTTGAAATGATTTCTGTATCAAAAATCAGATGTCTCAAATTTTTAGCAAAAGAGGAATTTACCAAAGCTTACTTAAGCTCGTTTATTCTCTTTGTCATAAAGAAAGGAATTAGACTTGTGATAAAGACAACAAATCCAGGCATTATGAGTTCTTATCCGCAAGACGGTCTTCTTCGCTGAGGAAGGGATTAAGATTTTGTATGTCAGGAGCATTCATATCCCTAGGACACAAGCAATTAACTTGGAGGTAAGCTACCAAATTAGAAGACAAAGTGCGACGACAGACAACCCCCCAAAAAACCCAAGTACATGGAAAAGAAGCAAACTTCAAATAAAACTCAACTGAAATACGGGTGGGATCACAGGAGGTATGTAAGAATAACAAAAGGAATGGATTCCTTCCAAGGAACAGCTGTGAACTGGAGAAGGAAGAGAGGAAAGGGTGAACAAGATAGAAGTGTCTTCACCAAAAAAAAAAAAAAAAAAAACAGAAGGGAAGTTGGGACAAGAAGCTATGGTCACAGTCGGATTTCAAGATGAATGGGAAAAGACAGAACAAAGGAAGAAAGACCATTTACATGGGCAAGTTATATCAGAGCAACCAAAGTCAATGTTTTGAAGGGCAAGGCCTAAATGGACCAAAAAGCTGCACCGACTCCCGAAGAAAAAGAGAAACAATGCAAGAGAAGAGTGAATTAATTCACTTCCAAGTACTGCTTTTAAAAGTTTCAAGATATATTTTCAAGGAAAAAACTCCTGTTACCTTCATGTATTCACAGTGGGGGACTGTCTTTTTATTAACACAAAATTACCATCTCATACACATGAATTTACTGTCTGCTGACTCAGGCTACATATTCAAAATGGGAAGCAAAGACTTGAATTAAAGGGAACACGTCCGAGATGCACACCACTTGTAACTACACTGTACAAAACTGGGTATCAGGTTGCGGAATGCATACACTTACTAAGCTAGCTAAGAAATAAGAAGTCATTTCGAACTTAGTATCCAGGGTCCAATTTAAGCTGCACGAATACATGCCTCTCCAGACAGCCAATCCCCAGCTCTCATTCCCTTCTTTCAAATCCTTTCACCAAAATATTGACCCAGGCAGCAGTGCCCTGGGAAAGCATCTGACAGATCCACATCCAGAGTAACCAGCACGCTGGCTCTGGGAAATTATTTGAAAAATTATAAAATTAACTTTGTGGTTACTTCTTTATAATCTGCTTTAAACTGATCCAGAAAAGCTGCACATACATGGTTTTACATAACCTAGCGTCGTGGTTCAACCCCAGCCGGCAACTAAGCACCATGCAGCCGCTCACTCATGTCCCTCACAGTGGGATGGGGGAGAGAATCAGAAGGGTAAAAGTGAGTAAACTCATGGGCTGAGATAAAGACAGTTTAATTGGTAAAGCAAAAGCCACACACGCAAGCAAAGCAAAGCAAGGAATTCATTCACCACCTTTCATCGGCAGGCAGGTGTTCAGCCATCTTCAGGAAAGTAGGGCTCCATCAAGCCTAACGGTGACTTGGGAAGACAAACGCCATCACTCCAAACATCCCCCCTTCCTTCTTCTTTGCCCAGTTTATATACTGGGCATGACATCACACGGTATGGCATATCCCTCTGGCCAGTTTGGGTCATCTGTCCTGGATGCGTTCCCTCCCAACTCCCTGTGCCCCTCCAGCCTTCCTGCTGGCTGGGCATGAGAAAATGAAAAATCCTTGACTTAGTCTAAACACTATTCAGCAACAACTGAAAACATCAGTGTGTTATCAACATTCTTCTCATACTGAACCCAAAACATAGCACTGTACCAGCTACTAGAAACAAAATTAACTCTATCCCAGCTGAAACCAGGACACCCACCTAGTCAGAACGTACTGTAACTCTGGAGGGAAATTTATAGCACCCTGCTCAATTTTAAAATTCAGTGTATCTCCTTCCAGAAGAGGTAAATGCAACAGATGTCTTCCTCTGGAAGAGAGCCCCCTGAAAACTTAAAAAGATAAATCATTTTCTTGCCCTTATTTGCCTCATAGAGACTCCAAAAAGGACTTTTGCAGATTTTCCTCCCAAACGCTTTCAGCGCCATTCACCTAAGTTACTTTCCTATGGTACAGCGTGGTCCTTCACACCAGCACAAATACATCCATCACAACCTCTCTTCAGTAACATTCACATATCACACAGCAGGTGAAGTTACCATACTGACAGCCAACGTTACACTAGTGCCACAGAAGCACGATGGAAGTGAAAGGGAAGGAAATGCTGTGTTTAAAAAAGCAACACACACAGAGACGACAAAGCAAATCACTGGATCCTGATAATGCCACCTCATTAAATTTACAGGCTAGAAAAATTTTTAAAACTCTGTGAAAAGCAATTAAGTTACATTCAGTTACAGTTGAAGATAGATTCTACAGCATTTGAATATATAACCCACAATCTCCCTCTCTGTGTACATTAACAACAACAAAAAAAAAAGGACAAAACCCAAACAACAAGTTCATTGTAGCTCAACTCTAATGGGAAGTGGCTTAGTTTACAAATGGCAAAAGCACCGCACAGCATATCCTGCGGTTTAGGTTGATTTGTGGGTCAAAGGGTTATTGATAGCTTTGGCAGCAATATCTTTCTTGTTGCTTACTATGGAAGACTTAAAAGCGGTGTAATTAAATGCAGCTATTTACTTCTCTAAGAAGAACAAGCAGTTTCATTCTGTCAGCCTTGGGCACAAAAACATATTACCGCACTTGCAACTCTTAAGCCACCCCTCAGTGGACAAATGCTTCTAATATTTTATACTTTTTCAAACAAGATAAAAAAAGACTAGGTATCTTTCAGGACACGTACAGCCTAAGATGTAACTGTGACCCCTGGGCTGCCCTTATCATGGTTGTCTGTTGCCATGAAGAGGTCCTAAATCCAAAGCCTTGACAGAAAAATATCAAATGCTTTTGGCGCCTTTTCAAGAATAAAAACCAAGCGCCTTCACACGTGCCTAAATCCTCCCCTGAAAGCGATCCTTGTTCCACCGCTATTCTCATCTGACAAATGTAAATAGCTAATTGCATAGGTTCGCTTACATTGCAAACACAAAGAGAAGAGGACAAACAAGGGAAAACAATTGTAGCATAAAAGCAAACAATTAGGAAGCAATTAAGACCGGACATCACCGCGATGTAGTAAACACAACTTTCACACTGAACAATGCCTTTCTTCATATGATTTTTTTCTTTTTTTTTTTTCCATTCCAAAACAATGCTTCTATACTGAGAAGGAAGCATCTAAGAACATTTCGAAGTGTCTATCGCTCACTTCATCAATTACATGTTCCCCGAAACAGAGTATTAGTGGCAAAAGTCTTTTTTTTTCAAATGCAATTGCAAGCTCAGACATCTTACAGCCTGAACTGGTCTGCACAGCTCTGTTATTCCAAGGCAGACTCGTTCTTTCTGAAATAAAAGCCAGAAGTCAGCTTTGCAGCCCTCTACCTCCAAGCTTACTGATAAGGTAGCAACACTCAGGCCTTACTGGATACAATTTATCTCCATTTCATAGTAGGCAAATTTGATCAGCTACTTTTTGAAAGTGTATGCTGGTTTACCACCACAAGCAGACATCTCGTCAAACTCATCAAGAATGAACAAAGCCACTGTCAGGGGAATGGCAAGAACTCAACTACCTAAACAGGTAGTAACACACACAGAAAGCCAAATCAAGTTTGAAGGACAGGGTTGGCGACACAGCTAAGCTTATTCAATTGCCAGTTTGCAGAGAAAAAGGGAGAAGCCTCCTCCCTGGCTTTTGCCATGTCCAGACACTCCTGCTGCTTCCATTATTCTGACACCATCCCTCATGTCACTACACAATGACACCAAGTAACTAAATTAGCAAAAAACCTAATCCCACAAAAAAGGAATTCATAGTTTTCTGTTGGTTTAGCTTCTTGAACCAGCTCATTAGAAGGATGACAAGTGCCTCAGTGAGCTTAACAACCCTCTCAGCAAACTGTACCCTAACAAACTGTTTTGGGGTCTTCAGGGAAGGTAAATGAGGAGGGAAGCAGAGTGACAAGCACTTTAAAAGGCCTTTTTCAAGAGAGTTTGAGAACTGTAAAAGGAATTGTACCACAGGCAGCACAAGAGGCAACACGAAGACCTTTATCTAACTTTTTCATTCCCGTGGTTTCTGGAAGCTTTCTGTTCCTTAGAGTTCGCTGCCTTGAAAACGAGACCAGCTGCCAGCCAAGTAACAAATCTTTGGATAGCAGGCATTTCAAAACAGGAATTAAACACAGAGTTAATACTGCAAGTGAACTGATGTTCTTCAACAACATTAAACACAAACTTCAGGTAAAAGCAAATATTTCTACAGCCAGTAGTTCAATGAATCATAGAATCATTTAGGTTGGCAAAGACCCTTAAGATCACTGAGTCCAACCATTAACCTAACACTACCTATGAAAGCTATAAGCAGCTAAAAAAAAAAAAAAAGAGACCAAAAAACCCCCCATTTTACTTTCTGTGAAGTTCATTGTCAGAGCTGATTCCATATAAACTCTACCTCTAAGGAATCCTTTTGCTTTCCTCAAAACGCAAAATTACTGTTACCAAGACTTAAAAACCAAAAAATTCTTTAAACAGTTGGCAATAACTTTGCAGTTCTCTCTCCAATTTACTCACAGGCAAACTCAAGAGCCATTTCATTCCTGGTACTCTTCCAAAAAAAATAGTAAAAAAAGAAACCAAACGCATCCTTAATGGTTCTGCTTAAAAAACGGGTTTTGCAGTAAGGTAACACATTCACGTGTCAAGAACCTCTACCCTGATCTCTGCTCTAGGAACACAGCCTGCACAGTAGTATTACAATAATCAAGCTAAAACTGAAGGAAACCAGTACATTAAAATACAGAAGAAAAACATCTGAATGTTTGACAAGCATATACTTCCCATTTCTAACAGTCTGTGAATGCCTACACGTTGATTTTCAGTGACCGAAATTCCAGTTTAGAAGTGCCTAACAGTCTTCTGTAGGAGTCCTTGATAAAGAGGAGATAAATACCACATCTCCAACTTTCAACTACATAAGGAACACTCACGAAACACTCGGTTGCTCTCCAGCTAAAGTAAGCTGAAAAACACTGCCCACTGTAGAAACTGCTTTCATTTATAAGTAGCAGCAACTCAGCATCTAGGAAAGCTGAGGAAGGGGAAACAACAAATAGCCAGGATGTTCTTCAAGAGCAGGAGCAGACCGGGAAATCAGGAAGGCCACAATGCTTGTCTATCTGGAAACAAACACACCAGCTCTGGTTTTGGTGTTACTCTGCAAGAGATGTAAGGAAAAAACGTCATGTCCCACTGCACTTTTTGCATATACATATACACACAAACTATGATTTTACTTAAATTTAAAAAAAAAAAAAAAAACTCAGGCGCCGCATCAGAAGAAGCTGCTATGCTCTGCTGTGCTGTATAACAAGACGGAGAAGAAAGAGCACATCTTTCTCCCAATCTGGTTTACAAGTTAAGTTTACATGCAACCGTAAACATATATGCCCCAGACAACAGCTACAGGTCCTCACCCTTACTTGCTGTTTCCATCAGCTCCTGGTCTTTCCAAGTCTCATCAGTTACAACTACTTACACGAATGTCATTTTAAAAAACCATATGCTGGAATTCTCTGAGAGGGATTTACTAATACATCTATGTTTGGTGGTTGTTTTTTTTTTTAGGAAAAGACAATTTCACGACTTCAATAATAAAACTTAATCTTTTCCTTTTAAAAATAAATGGTTTTCATCTAGCTTCTTTTTTATGTTAAGTTTTGCCAGCGTAGGATAACACAAGCATGTTACCATATGGCACGCCTACCAGAACTATCTTTAATTTTTTTGCTTGGAGATGTAAGCTAAAGTACCTGCAACTATGCTGTAATTTCCTTTTAGAGAGAAACTATCTAGCTGATATTTTTTGGAACTGAAGATATTTTCTAGTCCAATTCCCACTTTTTAATTTTTTTGTAAAGATTCAGGATAAACCTCTTCAACCATTGAAGAGGTTTACGAAGTCTTTTCAGAAAGGAAGAAAAAAATCAGAAAGAGAAAACAGTGGTGCTGAAAATAACAATTGCTGTCAAAACCGAGTTGTATTAATTCAGTAGCTCGTCTCACAAGACAGTCTTTTTATAATGTTACCCATAACCAGAGAAGACAATGGTTTCCCTTGATTTCCACCCACCACCCCCCCATGTAGCTTTATATGTCACTGGCCCTGGCAACAGTAAAGAATAGCAATGGATTTGTCAGCGGACAAGGACCGTGCAACGGGCCCGCGAGGGGGGCCCCAAGCACCCTGTGTTATCCAAGCACAATCGCCCTGTTATTTGACAACAAGCAAGTCTGCATGCAGAAGACAGCTTTTGGTATCGTACTCGAGTGTCAAACTGACAAACTACAGTCAAGTTACTGACGATAAACCTGCACGATAGGCTAGAAATGTTTTCTAAATTGGCTAAGTGCAGAAGTACAATCTTCACCTGCTGCATCTTTATCACAAGTTCAAAATTGTGAGTCAGTTCACAAAAACACAACAGTATCACTGAGGCAGAGAAAACAGCACGGACACAAAAACAACTTGGCTACCTCCATACCAAGGAAACTTTCGGTGAAAAAAGGGGTGAAAACATACTACAAAAAACTATGTAAAAAGGACTGTGAAAATGTGGGGGGTTATCAGCTCAAAATACAAGTTTGTGCTACTAAATCTGTAAAAGCGTAAAGATATCCAAGCACTATCTTAGAATAACTTTATCAACATGAAATTCACGTTTGACAAAAGGTGATGCTTACTTTCTGTATACTTAAAAAAAAACCCCAACAACAACAACAAAAAACACCCAAACCCTAACTATTTGCCAGTTACAGAGAAAGTTTCCCTGGTCTCCCTGAGGCCTACCAGGCATATTTTTGAATTTCTTTTTTTAAATCCATTTCTAGACCGCAGATGAGTAAATTAGGTGCCATCTACAACACTCTGCCAACAACAGCTGAGGACAGCTTTGCCAAATATTTCTAGCTTTGCCATACAATAACTTCAGTTTCCATCTCGGTATTTCATCCAGCAGGACCACTTGAAACAATGCAGGTAGAGGTAAAGGTTTGCTTTCCTAGGTTTCAGAAGAGTCTGGAAACAGAAACAAGCATCTCATTATTGCTCGTGACAGAGGGTAGAGGGTTTCATGCTTTTCCGTTACCAGTTAGCCAAATGCTACAGAGAGGGAGGCTCTCTAATTTACAAACCAGACTCCCAGGACACCACTGTACTTGAAATCCTGTCCCCCTTCTCCATTGCAGCAGCTGAGAATTATGAAGGAGGGGGACAGCTGGGCTTCTCATTAGAATCACCGCGCCTGAATCCACCGACAGTCATTTGTACCCACCTCCCATTTGCAGCTTGCACCCTGCAGCTGATAGGTGTCTTTCAAAACCTCTCTTGGGGTAAGGCAGCACAAGCGCAATGACAGGCGAGCTGGTTTAGTACGGCAGAGTTAAAAGATAAATGCAGTGGAGGGATTTAGAAGGAAGCCAGCACCGGTGTTATTTGTCTCCATGAGAACACAACTTACTAGAACGCTCCAGCTCCCAAGATAAAGTATCTTCTCTAAAAGCAGACTACGTATACATCTGTTGGTTATCAATATAAGCCTTTAACAACTGTCAGATATTATGGCAACGGTCCCACTAACTGCTCGCACGTAACTCTGAACGTGCAAGAACACTCAGCGGGGCGAAGGCCTTAATGGAGCTTGGCTCTGCAAGGGCGCCTTTTTCAGCTGCTTGGATTTCCCTTCTTTCCCTAGAGCACATCTTCACTTTAATTAATAGGTCACTGAACCGGTTTACGTTAATTGTCAGAAGTACCTCGTCTTTGTTCCCAAGGGGAGGGACCAAAGTTCATTCAGTTGTTGTCGACGATGCAAAACTGCAAAACCTAAGGTTTTGCGCACACCTAAATCGCCACTGATTCCTAAGGGAGCTTTTTTATGCCGCAGTAAACAACTGCCTTCTCATTAGCAACGCGCACCCCGCCAGCGATCCCTCGCTCGCCGGCTCGCACCAGATCACCCTCGGTCATCTGCGCAACCATTACCTCAACCTGGAATTAACTTTTAAACGCTGCTGCTCACCAAAGCGGCGTCAACGCCATCCAGTTTTAACTTATCTACCGCAGATATCGCTACGGGCAGCAACTTCTGCCCATACCCTCTTTGCTGCGAGTTAAAAAAAAAAAAAATCGTGAAGAAAAGGGAGACTCCAAAGATGGGTGCCTTCCCCCCCCCCAAAGCCTGCTCTCGCCTTGCCAGCGATAAAACCCCCTTGGGCTTGCCAACACAGCGCCCACCGCGAAGCTCTCCAACCACCCCCAATTAACTGATTCGCCCCGCGTGGCTGATTTTTAAATTCATGTCGTCGTCGTCCCCTTTCCAGACACCCCCACACACACAGCAGACCCCCCCGGGGGGAACTGCCGCCCTCCAAACGCCCTGGCGGCCGGCCCCGAGCTGCCGTTAACCCCCAGCTCCCGCCGCTGAGGTGGCGGAGGCTGAGGGGAAGGCGGGGGGGGGGGAGGAAGGCGGCCGTTACAGCCCTTAGGGCGGCCGGTTGTCCTTCTCCCCCCCCCCCGCCACCGCCTACCCCGGGGGGGACCGGGGCACAAAAGGCAGAGAAAGCGGTCCAGGGCGCTGCTCCGCCGCCAGAGCAGGACGGAGAGGAGAGGTGCGGGAAAAAAAGGAAAAAAAAAAAAAAGGCGCCATGCCGGCGGGGAGCGGCCGCCCCGCTCCCTCAGGGCGGTTGGGGAGGGGTGGCGGGCGGCGGCCAGCGTCCCCTCGGCGGGCTGCCCTGCCCGGCGGGGCGGGACGGGGTAAGGAGAGGAGGAGGAGGGAGGAAGAAGGGACCCTTCTCCCTCCTCAGGCGGAGAGAACCGGCGGGAGCAGGGGTAACCTCCTCCCCGCACGCCGCCGCCGCGAAACCCCCTCCCGCGGCGAACTCACAACAAGAAGCTCATGGCGATGGCGGCGGAGCGGGACCGGCGGCTGCCTGGGCTCGGCTCGGCGCGGCTCGGCTCGCCTCGGCGCTTGCTCGGCTCCCAATGGCAGCGGCGGCGCAAGGGCGGGCGTGTGCGGGGAGAGCGCCGCGGGGCGGGGACACGGCCCGCCGCCTCCCGCCGCCTCCCGCCCGGCCGCCATCGCCCTCAGCGGTCGCCGTCCCCCCCTCGGCGGACCTCCTTCTCCTCACGGCGGCCGGCTGCCGCCTGCCCCCGGGCACGGCTTGTCCCCCCTCGGAGATCCCCTCAGACGGCCTCGTCTTCCCTCAAAACGGGCATCCCCCTTGTCCCTACGAATACCCCCTTCCCCGCAGCAGGCATCCCGCCCCCCACGGCACCACAGGGCTGCCCGGAAGGGTTTTCCCCTCAGCTTTGGGTGACCCAAAGGGAGCAGAGAGCGGGACGCGGCCTCCCGCCAGCCGCTGTCCTTGGGTAAACCCCCGCACCGCTCCAGGCCGCAGCGTCCCGGCTGTCACCCGGCGATACTGCTCGGGCACCGGCATAACGTCAACGCTTCTGACAGCCTTCAGGTAGTCCCGGCAGTGAAATCCCCGTGGTCTTCTAGCAAATGTCACAGGGGAACCGTGAAAAGTGACTGAGCGACGGTGCGGCCCGACGGTATTCATCCCTCTTCTACCCCAAACTGCCTCCTGTGGAGCAAGCCTGCGGGGTACAGGAACGGAGCGCTTCGCTTTAGCGTGTCAAAATGCATTACAATTTCGTTATTTTTGCCATCCGGGCATCCTTAGGCGGTCTGTCCTCATTCTTCAGGTGCACGACAAAGGGGTTCAGGTACCCAACCCACAGATAACCACCACAGTCATAAAAGAATAGGGAGATCTTAACTGGCATTTCTGCCCTCCTCACGCCACAGTCGGACCCTTTTTAAAGGAAATGTGTCAAAATGGCTTTAATGTTTCAACACAAATGTTTGATTTGTGAGCAATTTTTAACTCGGCTGGCTAGGGCGAGCAGTCAGCTAAGAAAGGACGCCCCTCAGAAATGAAGATAAGGCCAGATGCAAACTACTGAGGTACAGAAAAATCCAGATTTTCTTACAAACCCTTGGCAGGTCCTTCACTTGACCCCTGCCCTGAACCACCTCACCTTGTGTGAGCACGGTTAAAAACTGCACGTCCTCCCGTTTGTGGAAATACAATGTACAGCACAGTCAGAGTATCATTTCAGCATAAGTTTTCAAATAAGCACAATCGCATCTTTGCTGGCAGCGATTGTCACGCGGTGTGCTCTTCCCAGGCAAGAGGGCTGTTCCGTGAAGGGCAAACCGAGGGCGCGCGGTTTATCGCCAAAGATGTCCGGCAGCTCATTCGACACCAGGTGACAGCTGCAGGCTGTGTTTTTGGGGTCTGGGGACTGTGCTCTGGGAATGCCTACCTCCCATTCTCAAACCAGGAACAATGCTCTTAATTTTTGGGTTTGTCTCAGTCAGTTTATATGTTCCGGGGGAAACAAAGATAGACAGCAGCATCCAGAATGCTTCAAAATAAAATACTGCTTTCACACAAGGACCACACGTTCCACTGTAGACTTAGACACATCCAAGTGCCACCTCTTTATGGCAGAAATTACAATCCCAGGGTGTAATTTCACGTAAAAATCTGCCTCCGTTCAGGTCACTAAGAAGCCAGCTGGATTTCGGAGAGGGAGAGGGAAAGGACAGGCAGCACAACCCCCAGAGATTCCCTCCTGCCCCAAGGGGATTCTGCAAGCCCTGGCACCCCCACAAAGCTCACCCTGCTGCAGGTAGGCCAGAGTGAAACCTGATGGACTTTCAGATTCGTTATCAGGCAAATTCAGTACATCGAAACATGCTACAATCCCGCACAGCGTTAAGTTTCTGTACGGCACGTAAGGGGTTTCAGCTATAAATCCTTATGTGGCAACATTGACAGTCATCTGCTTCTCTCATGTTTTTAAATGCTGAAGCTGCATTTTCTACTTTTCTGGCTCTGTCCTTCAGACCAAGTCAGAATGCCAGGTCAGTGCATTTCTAAGTAAATTAAAATTACACTACTGTTTTTAGGACACTTTCAAAATCAAGTGTTTTACTGGGCAGCGAAGGCATCATTAAAAAGCATTTCATGACGTTCGCAATTTTCATTTTGGCTGTATTAGTTAAAGCAGGCATGAAATGGGTCTCAGGGCACTTTTTAACAGATGCCGTCAGAGTAAGTTGGCCACGTAAATCAAACTCAAAGAAATATTGCTGATCTTTCTGGCACATTCATGTTGGGACATGAATAACCTCCGTTCTCTGTTCCCACCCATACGCTTCCTTCTACCCACAGAAAGTTTTATTTTAGTGGCAAGTTAAAATTAAATGTCTGTGACTGCAGCAGTCAGTAGGAAATACTTGGCCTGGGCGGCTGTCAGGAGAAATGGTTACGTAATGTGTACATTTTTATGTCTCACATTAGTATTGGTCTATTCGGCATGGCAAAGGGTCACACGAAGTGCTCGCTTCAGACGCTGCCGATACAAGGGACTGGCAGCATGCTGCAGACTTACGTAAGACTCGAACCGCTCAGTCGCTCCGGGAAAGGCGCAGCGAATGCACCCGTGGCCTCACGTCTGTCATTTTGGTTTATCCATTATACTGTAGAGCTTAAAGAATTACTCTGAAAGGGCCCTCAAGCAGACAGAAGTGCTTTGGTCCTGAACTGAAGTTTCCAGCGTTTGCAGCACAGCTCAGTAAACGCAGAACATTCCAGCGGAAAGAAAAGTTGAAAAATTAAGATCACAAAAGTTAGTATGTGTATCATCAGGAACACAAAAAAACCAGAAGAACAACTTTGTTCTGAATTGTAAAGAATACAGTACGTAAACACTAAGCTCTGTAAACATTCTCCCTGCATTCTAGATTAAACCGATAGCATCCATCAATTTCTTAATCATATTTCTTAATACTTGTTTGTGCATTATGGTAAGGGATTTGATTTGTGAACAAGTGAAACACATGAGTATAAATATCACATCAAACGTGTGGCACGTACTTGTAATTATTCTCTACAAGAAATGCAAGGCATGAAGAAATTACAGGAACTACGAGGTGGTTATACGGTGGTCCTGAGAGTCACCGTAATTCTGGAGCTGGGATGGTACAACTCAGCAGCCTTGTTCTTGCTGGACTGTAGACAGAGGAATAAATTCAGCCCTCCGTTGCCTTCGGGGCCTTTTAGGTGCTCAGGTATGCGTCATTCCTGCTACAATGTTCATACGCTTTAGTAATAATGTCTCAGAAATAAATTATTCATGTAGGACCTGCTCCACTAATCTCAACGGTGTTTATGGTGTGTACACCATCTGCAGGGGGGTTCATGCTACTCAAAGTTCTCCATGCAAACTATGCTCTCCTGTTTTCCAGAGCTGGTGGGCTCGCTCAGGCTAAGTGCATGTGACGGTCTGACAAACTTTGGGACGTGACAGTGCACTATCTCCTGCTGAACACTGAGACAGTTGCAGATGAGCAAGTGTGTTGATAGGCTCCTCTTTCATAGAAAATGGTGGAAGCCCCACTGCTTGAGTAACTTAAAGCTAAATGAATAATTTTGGAAAATACCACAACAGAATGTAAGGTCAATTTTTCTTGATGACAGATTACACAGAGTGATAAGTAATGTTTCCCAATGTAAGATGAGAATTTGTTTTAGTACCAACTCAGAAGATTTTCCTTTTTCGTCTGATCAAGGTAAAGAATAGCTGGTATTAATTATTCTTAACAACAACCCGTTTAACATTAGGTATTGCAGAAGGCATCTTCCAATGTAGATAAATCTAGCTTCTTGGTCAATAGCACTATAGAGGGCCATCTCCTCAGTTTTTTTATTTTTACTTTAGGTAACAGATTTCCTCTCATAAGTAGACTTCATTCAACACCAGTTCTGTCGAGTGAATAAATGCAAATTCTATTGTCCTAGGATGATATTTTTTTTTTCTTGTTCTGATCATAGGTGCAGAGGCTTTGATCTCTCCCGTTTGCTAAGGAAGGTTGGAGATTCCTGGAAAACTTCAGTGCCAACAAGTGCCCGACAAAATGGTGCCCTCTAAAGGTAATTCGCACACACTGACAAGCTACAAGACAAACAGCAGTGGGACATTTTTTCCATGTGCTTGGTAAGCAAATATATTGAAGGAACAATGGGTGGAAGACGAGCATCTCTTGAAGAGACTCTTCCTTGCACCCTGCTTGGTTCACAAGAGAGGAACGCACATCACGTTCCCTTGGTCGGTATGATTCAGGGATCTGTTTATTCAATTAAACTTAAAGCATGCAAGCCAGTCTAGATAAAGATAAGGGTTCAAGATGAATTCCTATCGTTATCTTAATTTTTTGCTCCTATAAAATTTGCTTGCTTATTTAAAGAAGGTTTTGAAGAGAAACCTGACATGTAGACTATGACAATCTGGAATGTGAACCCCTTGAGCACTGAGGTCAACATTCTTTTGAAAATGTGTGTAATACATGATTTACCTTGAAAATTCAAAAGAGTTGAGAGTGCTATTGCCAAGAGACTGTGCTATTATCAAGGTAATAGTCATGTGAAAGTTTGTTACAATAAATAGTTTATAAAAGCAAAAGCCAGCAACGAGACGACTTGAAGTAGCCTGTTAACATTTTCAAAACAGTGATAAGAAACATCGAAGGCTTCTGAGAAATTAATGGGTTGGCAGTACTACAAGCTGAAAGACTTCTGTTGCAAAACCCAAGGCCGTATTTTGAGTGGTAGTTTGCAATGGCTTGAGATTGCAACTCTTACTCGGTGATCCCAAGACTAGAACTATAGCATGCTGGGCAGAAGAGAAAAATCCTCCCTGTCGTGGCTGTCACCATCTTCCTGACGCTGGGGTCCACATGCCAGGGCGGCCTGGCACACCCTCGTTGTGAACAATTGCTCAAATACCTGCCTAAATACCCTGGGTCTGAGCCTCCACAGTCTCCCTTGGCTTCCTCCACTGTCGGGGTGGGTTTTTTTGGCTTTTCTCTTCCTGCTCACTTTGCTTGATCCTAAAAATTTTTCTTCTGGGTTCAGCATGACCTGCTTTCCCCACGTGTGCGCTTACAAGAAGCCGATGCCGGCTCTTTCCCGTGTATCCCTCTTGGACGCGGCAGTAGCAGCAGGACTGTTTTACCATCAGATCGTCCTCGCAAACAGGTTCATCCAGTGCTGCCTGCCTCTGCTCTGTAAGACTGCCAAGCTAGGATGGCAGCGAGGGGGAGAAAATCAGCTCTATTCTAAAAGTCCACAGGGAAGGGGCGTAAAAGGGTTGTCGCGCTTGAGCCTGACTTAAAACTTTACGTTGCAACCATACTGTGGGGTCTTTTCCATCCTGTTTCGTTTGATACAACAAAATTACATATGTATATATAAAAACGTTAGCGGTGACAGAAAGTCTAACCGAGCTTAAGCCACCCATAACTTGCCGTGGCTCCCTGAACCACGCTTCCCTCTCCACCTGCGGCATCTCGCCCCGTCCCGCCTAACGCCCCGTTCCCCGCAGAGCCCGAACGCCCTCTCCTCGGCACCACAGCCGACCGGACAGCCCCGCTGGGGACGCCGCTTCGCCTCCTCCTTTCCCGCCTACAGCTCTCCCACTCGAGAGGAAGAAGAAGCAGGAGCAGCAGCCCCCGCCGCCCGGACAAGGGGGTGAGTAGCGGTCGCCCTGCCCGGAGACCGCCAAGCGGCGGGCACCCCCCGGCTTCCCCCCGGCCCTCCCAAGCCCCGACGGCCCCCGCAGCCCAACCCTTCCCCGGGCCGCGGAGCCCCCGGCACCGCCGGCGCCTCCTGGGAAGGGGAGGCGGAGCCCCCGCCCGTCGCCCATGGCCGCCGCCGCAGCGCGTCGCGGCCTGTCCGCCCTGCTGCTCGGCCGCCGCCCGCCGCTCCCGCCCTGGTTGCGCCCTCCGCCCGCCCGCAGCCTCCTCACAGCCGCCGCCGTCCCCCTCGGGTCGGCGCCGGGCGCGCCGCGGGCTCTCCCTCCGCTCTGCGCTGCCGTCCGCAGCTACAGTCAGGTAGGAGCCGGCGGGGACGCACATCTAAAATGGCGGCGGCAGGCGGGCCGTGAGGGGAGACGGAGGGGAGCGACCCCGCCGGGCGGGAAGGAAGGA
The DNA here is from genome assembly GCF_964188355.1 of Buteo buteo. NCBI lineage: Eukaryota > Metazoa > Chordata > Aves > Accipitriformes > Accipitridae > Buteo > Buteo buteo. The sequence goes on along the minus strand of NC_134171.1, from coordinate 84,066,542 downwards.
AGGAAGAAGGAGGGGGATCGCGGCCGCGGCCTGCGACCTTGCGCCGGCATCGGGCCGCCCCGGCACGGCGGGGCGACGGCGACCCCTCAGCGGGGCCGGAGGGGCGGCGGGGCGCCCCGCGTCCCCATCCCCCGCCGGCGGGGAGGCGGCTGGCTTTGCCCCGGCTCCTCGCCGTCCTCTGCCTCCCCCCGCCGCGCAAGGCCGCGTTAGCATTGCACTAAAAAGCCGAAGGTACCGCTGCGGAAAGCTGCGTGCTTCCACTTTTTAATTCGGGCGGGGGGGGCTTTTTCTTTTCGTTTCGGTGACAGGTCACAGATGCGCCGTCGGAGGAAGGTCACCTCTCAGAGCAGGAACCCGAGTCACCCAAGGCAGAAAACGACAATGTCTTCCTCGTCAGGGCGCAAGGATTCCCCTTCTCGTGCACCGAGGAAGACGTGCTTACCTTTTTTGATAGTAAGGGACTTAATTTTCCTGCTTAACTCTTTGGTGTGGCATTACTGAACCCTGTAGTTAATGATTAGTTAACAGAAAGAAAATTTAAAGACCGCTAGTAAGAGAAAGATGAGTTTTTAATATTGCTGCAAAATTATTCACGATTTACACATACCAAACAAATAATCAACTTCCAAACTGCTAGACAACGACGAAAAACTCAACCTTATGGCATTTGACATTAAACTGAGCAAGTCTTTCCCTTCTGAGTCGGTATATCCACAGTGAAGGCACTCCAGTTCAAAGTGGTTCCTTTAAAGACCATTATGGTTGCCTTTTTCCCTAACTCCCCTCTTTTAAACAGACTGGAGTGGTTTTTACTTACTAGTTTAAATGTCAGTGTCACTTTCTGAGCCTACTTAAAATAGGCTTGTGCATACCTTTGCAGGGCTGATTCCTCCATACTGTAATATCATGATGCATCCTTTCAGAGTGGAGTAGACTGTCTGATCCAAGTTTTTAAATGGTTTAATAACCTGCCGAACTAAATTAAGTCAGTTTGAAGTCCTAGGGGAAAGGAACGTAGAGCAGGCAGAGTATAGCTATAGAGACCGAAAGGCTGTAGCATTTGTTCTTGATTTCGGATAGCTCAGAAACAAGTCTACCAACAATTTGAGAATGTACGTTACCCAGTTACACATCTGTGGAAGCTAATGGATGTCAGATGAGTTTCTTATCTGTGACAAGCATTGTGCGTTAACAGTTAAGGTTAGAAATAGGAGTTTCTTATCCTCTGCTTGAAGACAGTGTTTTGCACTGCTGAGGGGGATAGCTCTACGCAGAATATTCCGTTTTCATCTGCGATCAAAAGAACCCCATGTTTGATGCAGTTGCATATGTTTCTGTATCGTGTGTTCCTTGATTTCTAGGCTGTAGAATTCGAAACGGTGAGAACGGCATACACTTCCTCTTAAACAGGGATGGGAGACGCAGGGGGGATGCCTTGATCGAGCTGGAGTCAAAAGCCGATGTCCAGAGAGCCTTGGAAAAGCACCTGAGGTATATGGGCCCACGCTACGTGAAAGGTGCGTTTCAAATGGCGTAAGTTAACTTTGGAAGAAAACTCATGATGAAGTGAATAAGAACTGCTTGAATAATGAAGCGGGCTGGTGCAAGGGGGGGGCAGCACGGAGACCTGCAAGATGTAGAACAGAACAACAAATTAGCCAGCAAGGCACCATTAAGCCAAAGCTTTTGAGGCTGGACAGGAAAAGCCAAGTGGCTTGTGCAGCAAGGGGCACCATTGCAGGACCAAAAAGTACGGGGTGGGGGAAGAAACATTATGAAGTTTTGCAGGGGAGAAGGAGTCTGCCTTAGAAGAATGCCTGCAGAGTGTCACCTTCTGAGTACCATGAGGGAAAATACGTTTTGTGCCTGTTTTCCTTGCAGTTTTTGAAGTACACGATAGTGACGTAGAGGGCTTACTACAAAGTCTGCGGGATGAGTCACAAGCCATAAATGACGGAGTTGTACTACTCAGAGGCCTTCCATTCAGCTCCACTGAGGAGGATATTGAAGATTTTTTTGCAGGTAACTCAGCCTAATCTGTGCTCTTCAGTTACAAGGTGTTTACTTCTTGAAGGTGATGCTTAGATAGGCTGTTGTTCCTCTAACCAAGAAAAGCAAAAGCACATACAGCCTTGAACAGTGTAAGGAGTTGCTGTCCCCCTGCAGCTAGAAGCAACTAAAGCTTCATGAACAAGCTTTTGGCCGCAAGGTTTTCTTGCACCTTTGACTTTCTGCATGTCTAACCTACGATCAGTTCTTGCAGCACTCTTTTTTGGGGCCAGTGGAAGGAAAGAGAGGAACCTAAATCCTATTATCTGTAACTGGAGTGCTACCAGTGCATAAGTTGGCAGAGTTGAGAAGGGCAAAAAGGCCTGTATGATAGTTACAGTACAAGTGAACACAGTATGGGTATTCACATCTGTATAATCATGACAGTTAGACCACATATGCCAGTTAAAACTGTTAAAAGCAGGGGTTAGTTGTTGGGTTTTTTTTTGTTTTTTTTTTTTGTTACTGGTTTGTTCGTGGTTGAGAAAGTTACCCGCACCAGTTCTCAGCTGAGCAAGTACTGCACAGTGTGTGTGCGTACACTCGTGTCCCACCTTCAGTGCTAGAGTAATCCAGGTGGTTGCTGCCTGCATTCATTAGAAAGGAAGCCTTTCTAGGTTTTGCAAAATAAATTGACACTTCGTTAGGTAAAGCTTAAGTTGTAGACTAAACTAAAACCAGTTTTTCGCCCCGAACTTCTTCCGCTCCAGGTAGGCGTGCACGGAGTCCTGTAACACTAAGGCTCATAATAACCAACATCATGCCAAAAGCAAAGGCCACAGCTAGTAAATTTTTCAGTTGATAACCAATAGCTCAATACGTTTAAAAGCATCTAGTAGCAGAGTTATCATAATGGGATGACTAGGGCAGCATTGTGGAGCAAGCATTTCTGTTTCTTCAGCAGCTTGGGGAGACCCTTTGAGAAAGTAACAAGGTGCAAAGAGGTACACAAAAGCATTCATGAAAAAAAAGAAAAGTGTAGCAGCCCAGACTTGTTTGCGCTCTGTATCGTGTCAGATATAACTATTTATTAGATTACAGGCTCCCCAATAAGATATTATAGAGCACAAAAATTGAAATTCAGTGAATTTGACCTGGGTTTTAAAGGGCTGCGAAAAAAATTACCATAACAATAAGAGAAAATTTCAAGAACGTTTGTGCTCTGGATCTCCTTGTTATCTAGAACTTGGATCCAATTATTATTTTAATAGTTACTTGAAGCCTCAAGTCGACTCATTATTGGTAGTTAAGCCTTCTGTGAAAACTAACTTAAAGCAAATAAATTGGAGTTTAAAAAAAAGATTTAAAAAACAGGTATGTAGGCCAGCATTAGCAGTTTTTCCAGAACTATTTAACTGTCCGGTTAGCTTGTCAAAAAACAGAGAAGTAAGGAAAAAGATGTCTCTCTGAGCTGTGGCAGAAGTTCCTGACAATGTAAATGCCTTTTTCTCCCCACCCTTCTGTAGGTTTGAAAATAACTGATATAGCTTTCATTTACCGGGGAGAAAGAAGAACAGGAGAAGCTTTTGTGCAGTTCGCAGCTCCTGAAATGGCAGCTAAAGCTCTGTTACGACACAGGGAATATATGGGAAGTAGGTAGGTACTTCACTGGGGTTCACAAGGGTAGAAGAACGTGGTATGAAGCATGCTGTGTGATTTATGGCTTGCTTCTTACCAGGTGAAACAGCTAATTTCAGGCTTACTCACATTATTTTTAAGGAAGCTTCTGCCTTTATTAACCTTAAAACATAGATCTCTGACTTCAGATTGAAATTTCAGTAGAAATCATAGCTAAACCTTTCTCATTGTGGTGTCAGACTGTAACTTTGTGGCTTAAAACATTTCATTTTTTTAATAGCAGCCTCTGAAATACTCCGTAATCCAAGTTTTACCTCCTCTGGTGATGTTTTCTTTAGAACCTTGACAAAACTGGAGAAAAAATAGATGAAGCCTTTTGTAGGCTTCTGTGCACCGCAGAGGCACCTTCAGCACTTGTAGCTTGGGGGAATTTGGGCCTCTCAGAAAAAGTCTCAGATCTTTTAAAGTATTCCTGAAGGCAGCCTCATCCCAACAAAAATGGGGTGATGACATTCAGAGCAGGAACACCAGATAGACACCACCTGCCCCGTCACAAGCGCTCAGGGATCCTGCATGTCCCACAGACCAGGTTCCCTGGTGCTTTCCGCAATTTTGGCAACCCTCACCCTTCCCCTCAGCCCCATATCAGGCACGGTCAGCGTCTCCACTTGGAGAGCGTGTTGTACAAAGCACCGCTTACCACTCGGCTCTGGCTCGAATCCATTCCCAGTGATGACTGCTGGCCAGCCCCGTACAATTGTCCACCTCTTTGGTAACCACATCCACCTGGGCTGTCCTCCTTCCTCAGGAATTCATGTTTAAGCATTTTCTTCTGGAGCACTGAGCCCTATGCCACACACTTACCTCACAACAGCCTCTCTTTTCTCAAGCAGAAACATTTACCACTTTTTCCCAGAATCATAGAATCATTTAGATTGGAAAAGACCTTTAAGATCATCAAGTGCCTCACTAAACCATGCCCCTGAGCACATGGCTTTTAAATACCTCCAGAGCTGCACTCAGGAGGAAAAAAAAAACAAAACCCAAACAACCAAGTTGATTTTACCCTGCTGAGATTTCTGTTTTTTCCTTAATAACCCACTAAGTTCTTTTTCTGAACACCAGATAACAAAAGACTTCACCAAACCTTACCACTTCTCCTACACAACACCTACTTTCCTTCTTTTGTTGCCTTATTTCCTGTTCCCAATCTACGTGTCCTTGTGTTTGTCCCGCCATATTAAAAGAAAACAGCTGCTCTGTAGGTGTGCCCAATAATTGAAATAGCTAACACACTTCCCTACCCTCCCGTAGAGATTAATTAATTCTCAATCTGCCATTAATTTTTTATTTGTCACAATTGAACAAGAGCCAATCTGACTCACCCACCTGAGCTCATATACCTCTGTTTCTGTGTGATTAGCCAAGAAATTGAGTGGTTTCCAAAACTGCTGTCAACTTGCTGTGGTTCATTCTTCCTTGGCTGTCAATTTTATCCAGAAATGGCTTTCAGCTGTGCGCAGTACTGAGCGTGGGTTCTTGGGGGCTGAGCTGTAAACTCTGTCAGCCTGTGTGTGGGGTTATTTCCCTTACTCTGGCTGCTCTCTTCAGCACGGAGGGAAGCCTCCTCACTTGGATGTCCGTGTTCTCTTCTTCATCGCTTTATTCCTTCAGTGCTGTGGAAATCACCTAATACAACACTGCTCGTTAAATTTGTGAGAGGCCCAGCTGGTACTGTTGCCAGCTCTCTGAAAGATTAGCACAGGCAGCTCTGAGTTAAGAGGTTCTGGGGCAGATAGCTAGAAACATAAGGCATTATAATTTTATACTTTGACTAAACCTGTGAATAAGGGTTTGATGTTTTTTTTTCCCTTTCTGTGGTGTAAGTGGGATCTTGCTAGAGTCCCTTAATGTTGCATGACATCCATATTGGTGTGTTATACCCACAACTTTCACACATACCTTGTTACATTTCATGCCATCAATTTCATAGCCATCTATAAAATCTTACATCTCCAGTAAAGTCTTTAATATGACCCTGTGCATCTTGTGGGTCTGCCTATTCCAGTAATCTGTTTTGGGGTTGGGTGGATTTTTTTTTTGATTTGGGGTTTGTAGAAATTGGAAAGTGCAGTTTGCAGAGGTGCAGTGAGTAGAAAACAGCCTCAGATACAGGGCTGCTCAAAAGGATGCATACTACTGGAAGAAATGGAAAACATGTTTCAGAGGAGGTAAACCTGTATTTTTGCAACAAAACAGAATTTTGGCTTGTAAGTGATTGGTATTACTTCTACAAGAAATTAGTGTAAGGCTGTAAACTAAAGCCTTTGTCCAGACCAGACTGGTCATCTGTCTCACACTAGGTGGGTTTATACAGGAGAGTGGCTGTCACTGCAAGTTGAAAAGGACTTTCATAAACATAAGTGTGCAACTGAAGTGAATTAATTCTTCAAAACCATTGCATGCCATACCGTGGCTCTCACACCCAGTATGTGAGCAGAGCTGAGAGAGGAGAACGTCCTGAAAGTACTTTCTCAAAACCTTGAGTTCTCTGCGGAGGTGCAAGATGTGCCATGTAATCTTTTCCTTTGAATTCTAGATATATAGAAGTGTATGTAAGCAGAAAGCATCACATGCAAAGGCATGTGTCTTACGACAGGCAGATGGTGACCTACCCCAAAGTAAGAAGAGAACAAGAATTAATCTTTGAAGAAAGGGGATTCAGCAACATGGGAGGTTCCGATGCTGAAAGAGAAAATAGTGAGTCCCTCCCTGTTGTGCGTGTTCGTTGAGGCCCCTTCATTTTACCCTGATTGTCTGCTGTGAGCGTGACCCCAGCTGTCTACAGCTGTCACATGAGGGAGGTGATAATTGCAAGCATTAATGATTTTTTTTTTTCTTCCATTCCACAGAATTATGCAGGGAAGGAGCAGAGAGCTCCAGACAGGTTGTAGAATCTGGTAATATCTCATCACCACTGCACTTTGTCCACATGAGGGGTTTTCCTGCCCAAGCTAGTGCCCAAGACATAATAAATGTGAGTAACAGTAGCACTATGAATGAAATTCAGTTGTCATTACCAATGCAAACCCTTGATTAATTGTTACAGCTGATGTGACTTCACATTTTTATCTGTGTTAATCCTCAGTGCTGCCTGCCTTCAGGCTGAATGCATTTGGACACTTGAGCTTGCTCAGGGTTACAGGCTCCCTAGGGCAGCCATGGACTCATGGGCACAACTGTGATATGCTCACCTCCATAAATAAGAATGGATTAAAGCTTGCTGGGCTGTCTTATCATCTGTCTTTTTGACTCAAGTAGTCACTTATAATCTTAGCTAGATTTCACAGTAGCTGATTGTACAAAAATGAATTTCAGAACCTTCTTAGTATCAATTTTACTTCATTTTTAGTAGTATACAGCATTGCAGAACAAACGTACCTGTACTTAATGACTTGATGTCTACAGAACATGTGTCCTGTGGGAGGATTTTTGTTCCTGTCAAGAATTACTCTGCCAGGAGCTCAGAGAGGGTGGGAGGCTGCGCACGATGGGACGGGTGACTTGGGTGTGCCTCAGCTGCACCCAGACACAGAAGGGGAGCCTTTTGCTACTCAGGAGCTCAGACTCCCCCATAGCTGGACAGGCTTTATGAGTAAAACCATCAATTTTCTCACTAATAGTGTGCGTTACTGTTCTGTTGTTTGTTTCTCACCAAACTCTCTTTTGTTTTCCTCCATTTCAGTTTTTTGCTCCGCTGAAGCCCACAAGGATTATGGTAGAATACAACTCCCATGGAGATGCCACAGGAGAAGCGGACGTGCATTTTGAGAGCCATGAGGACGCAGTCGCTGCAATGGCTAAGGAGGGGTCACAGCTGCGTAAGTAACGAGGAGGGGATCTTAGAACCCCAAGACTCGGCTCCTTGGCTATTTTGGCACAGCTTGTCCCGCTACCGTTAACATCCTGTGCAAAAGGATCATCTTAAAAGTCAATTTCCAAATTACCATATTGTGACATTGGCTTTGCGCAAAGAAAAAAAAGTAACGCATGCAAGTCGCTGAACACAGACCACCTCTCACGTTGCTCCGCAGAGTGCAGCACCATTGAGCTATTCCTGAATGAACATCCAAAGGCAAAAGACAACTGCTAGCGACAGTGGCACGGTCTCAGCTATGGTAAGTGCATCCTTCTTTGTTGTTCCTGTTCCATTTTTAGCAACATGCACCTCAGGCTTACTATTTCTGATACTTGGGATTTCAACTAGCTTAAAGGGTAAAATTTAGAGTGGCTAAAGAGGATCATCGCAGCTCATGTGAGGTCAGGCATCAAGCCTGGACCCTCTGCCTTGCGAATCCAGAGTCCACAGGATCAAAGTCCTGTAGCAAAGGGGCAGCAGCTCCTTTCTGAGGTTACAGCCGCAGCCAGCAGAGAGTGCAGCGCCGCCCAGATGCTGCACAGCTACGCAGCAACTTACCCTTTCACAGCTGAGACCTGCTGGTGTGTGCAAGAGAGGGTTTTTTTTTCTTTTCCTCCCTTTAAAACTCTGTGCCTGTGATTGATTAAAGGTTCTGATGGGATTGTATTCCCTAGCACAGAAGATGAAACATAGCTAAACATTTTCCACAGCTGTGGATTAACAGTAATTGGTCTTTTGGCTGAGGGAATGTTACTTAAAATTACAGAGAACGGAGTGTGACAAAGTAACATTCTTCAGTTTATTTTTTTTTTTTTTTAATCCATCCACTCTTTCAAAAGCAGGCCAGGAGCCTGGCTAAGTGTGGTAGTCAGCATGGTTTCAATGCAAACAGCTTGTAATGTTTTTCACAATGTTAACTTGAGGGGAGAGGTGTGTCCTGTAGTGGGGCAGTTTTTGCTTTTTTTTCCTTGCACAGAAAGTGTGGGTATCTCCTTGCCATTTACAAAAAACACCTGCAGGCTGTGTTGGATGCTAGCAGGATGGAGGTGGCCCTCCTGCAGTGGTGGGCGCACCATGGCCTGGCAGTTTTTGCAGCTGAAACATCATCAGGTCACACTCTTTCCTGAAAACCCAAGACAGCCCCCCCGCTGCAAAAGAGGGGTTTTCCAGGTCTACAACCCTGCGGGGGAATGTTTGTACCAGGAAAGAAGTGTCCTGTGACCTTTCTGGAAGGCCCTGGCCAGCCTGTAACACTTCCATGAGCTCCCTTCTGAAACCAGGGGGGTGGTGGTCACTGCTCCCCAAGGTCCTGGCCCCCCCAGCTGCAGCAAGGAGGGCAATCCCCACCCCCAGTACCCTACAGCTCTGGATTTTTAATCAGGTCTTTGATAAGCTCTTGCGGCAGATTAAAGCAGCGCACCTAGCTGCCACCTGCATCCCACACGGCCTCCCTGCCACCGGAACATCCAGAAGTTTCTGGCCTCTGCGCTGGGACTTGGCCCCAGCAGAATTAAACACCTCCCCACCCCGTGTAGGGGTGTGTGTGTGTTGTGCAGCCCTGCATGGAAATGCCTCACCCAGCGTAGCTGGTTTTGTCATCTTACCTTTTTTGGTGAGATCTTTCAGTATTGCCAAATCCAACTATTCTGTTACTGGAGACAATAATTCACAATAAAATGCAGTGGTGTATAGGAAAACGGGAAAGCAGTAAGCTGCAGCAAGGTAGTGATTTTTCTTTTTCCTCCTCTTTTCTTTTTAGGCCAAAGCGAACACATTCCGTGGGTATGAGCATAAAGATCCAAGTACAAGTGTCGCTGCTCAGTAACAAGGATAAACTGTATAAAACCTAGTTTAGTGCTGTGTAAAAGCATGTAATAAATTGTGTTGACATACTGTGGAAAGATTGTCTGTTGCAAAAGCAGAAGCAGCTGTACTGCAGGAATGGCAGCTGCTGCAGGATGGAGCAGTTCTAGTCTCCAGCTGCGTAATGGTGTACAAAGCATTAATAAACCACCAGTATTCGCAATTAATAAAACCAGAGCAATTTAAGACCCTCACACACAGAAGTCAGCAGGCGCGCCGTGTAGTATAGCCAATACCTCATCCCTCCTACCACGCTTCTCTCAATCTGCGTAAGCATCTGTCATCTATTACTGGTTTTGAAACACTTTCATACGCGTAGCCAAAGCAGAATGGGATGGAAAGACCACTCAGGACACGGGATACAGATAATCCAAGTTTTTATTATTGTGTGGAACAAAATTAAGATCCACAGAACTGCCCTCCGCTCCCCACAATCCAAAAGTCCAGGCGTCAACCCACACTCTAGCATTACAAGCAGTACCTGAGCAAACGTGCCTTGAACATTTGCAGCATCACGAAGCGTAACACGCAGTACTTGCAGGCAGAGACATTCACTGCAGTCTGAGGCAGCAGGAAAGAGGCAAGTGCTGACACAGAGAGCTGGCAGCGAGCACAGTCTCGCTCTGACCTTTCTAAATGCCAGTTTCCGTTTCAGCCGCCAGAGCTGCGTTCTGAAGGGGTGGGATATTTTCACCCTCCTCCCTGCTCGTTCGTAAGGATCTCGCGTGACTTCCGAGGACCTGCTCAAGAGCTGTCCTGCTTTTCACATGAACAACAGGCACAGCCATCGCTTCCAACAAGCAGAGTGGCAGCCGCTCCTGCCGGGATGGTCAAGAGCTGGGTACAGGTCACAAATAAGCTGTCGCTTTGGAACTGCAAAATGCTGGATATACCTGCATTAAAATAATTTACAGTAAAGGCCCTGCTTCCAGTTTAATCCTCTAAGGTGGGAATTGCTTGGGTCTCACTTTCTCTTTGTGGGATGAGTCACGCTGGGTTTGGATGCTGGAATGTGAAAGCTCACAGATGTGTACAGGATGTACCCAAAAAAGCCCCACTAAATCCAGTGTCTTCTCCATTCACCTCTGGTGTCTCAGCCCATCAGAGCAGTGTGCCCACACCCAAGTTCTAGGCTTTTCATATTTCAACGCTGTTTACAGCTAGAAATCTACTTTAAGGGATAGCAGCAAGGAAACATCTCTGGTAAACACCACGAGGAGAAAAAAATAAACCCCAAAAACTATTTAAAGTTGCCCCCCCCGTGAAGCGCTCTGGCTCTGAAGGGCACCGAGAGGAGCTGGAAAACTTGGGTGGCTGAACATGCCAAGGCCTAGAGGGAACTAGAGGAGAGTAATTCCTGGTACAAACTAGCACCAGCCACGTAAATAGCCTCAGCTCTGACACGCTTTTTAATGCGGTTCCAGCCAGTCTAATGAATAGAAAATCCCCTCTGAGGAATTAAACCACTAACCCCTAATAAAATCTGTACAAAACCAAATGCATTTGTCACATATAAATACATTGGTTTTCTGTGGAGTACAAAACATTCTGTGGTCTTAAAGACTGAAGTAGGCTTCCAGTATAAAACAGACCAAACACTACTATGACATGCTACGTGCTTCATGAGGAAGCCACTACCGCTTTTTGGAGTAACATAAAACTCCTTGAGGTAACAGCAACAAATAATGATGTAGCATGAACAGTGAAACCTCTTTAAACTATGTTTCAAATTAGAATTTCTAGTAGGTGAAAAGCATTCCAATTTCATCTCACTTTCATTTTGATCTAACAAAAAAAAAAAAAGTGAAACGCCAGGTTTATTACAATGACTTTTCCACGTGCACAAGGGGGAGAGGTGGATCGAAGTGGCCCTAAACCTTCTGTGTCATGGTGAGGATTTGGTATCTAAATACTTGGGAATCCAGTTCGTCCCGTCACCACAGCAAGATGGGAAGTACAGTTACACCCTTAGCTTTGGCCACCGTCGCGTGGTCACGAAGTCACAGTGAGGGTCTCTGAGAGGAACGTCAGAGATGCCTTACGGCACTTTTGTGCCTGATCAGTGCAGGTCGTCAGTTCTCGCATTGTGCGTGCCTCAAAACCACCTACACCCCCCCCCCACCCCAGCCCCTAAAACACCGAAGGAGAACTTTCACAGCTTTGTTTGGTTTTTAGATACTGATATGCACAGCAAGCCCACGGCCGGAGGGCTGAGCCAAAGAAACGAAGCTAGAAGGTGTTTATTGGCCTCTTACCTGGCCGCCTTACGCAGGCACTGATGCAGCACGGCTGAGCCAGATTGTCAAAGGCAACCGGGAAAGGGGAAATGGTACTTCCAGTGCAGCCAGACATGAGGATTAAAAATGCTCCCGTTCTGCTTTCAGTGAGCCTGTGCTTAGCAGCAGCATGCTTTCACCCCACACGCTCGAGGACGAGAACGTTCCCGACTTGCACGCACACGTACACAGCTCTTTTTTTGGGTGGGGGCTCTCTGTTCTCACTGTGCCCCGAGGCTGCTCGGGCACACCTTGGGGCTACTTCACGCGACATTCCCAAAGCAGTTGTCCCCAGCACAAGCTCAGGTCTGAGAGCAGGCAGATTTTTGTACGGGGAAGGCTCAGGCTGTTGTTTTAGTCACAAGAGACTGTAAACACCACGAAGCTGCTTCCCCTCTGACCTCCAAACAACACAGGCAAGTGTCTTCTCTTCACATTCCCCCCCAAGAACTCCAGAAACCGTCATCAGCTACAACCATTTTTTGTCACCTCTCTCTGCAACCCGTCCCCTACAAGGGACTTATTGAATACTGCTGGATGAGCTGCTTGTGACAGGGATTGCAGACGCGCTCAGGGTTAATGCTAGACGGGAGAGGCAGCTCATTCGCTGAACAGGCTTCGCAGAAGATGCCACCGCAGTTCTTGCAGATGTTCTGCAATGCAGGAAGAGCACAGAGAAATTAAGAAGATGCTCAAGACACAAGCAACACAAAGAAATTTACTCTCATTAACATTCAGTCAACCCAAATCCTCTGCTGGGCTAAAGATGCTCCAAAACTCCACTCTTGTCCCCTCTGAAGACCCTAAGTTTGCTCCTGGGCTCAGGACCACTTCATTGCAAAGCTCCTTAGGTCAAATGAGAGTAGGTGAAGGCTTATAATAAAGCAGGTCAGAGTTACCAATAACGAACCATTCGAGTTTTAATTGGCTCATTCTGCTAGAGCATTTTGTCACAAGAGGTGCACGTGTGTATTTTGTAGCCATATAATACACTGGAACAACAAGTCTCACCCCAGATGAGTATTTAAATGTGCACATGCATTTGGAAACGTGTCAAAGTCAGATACAAAGCTTGCAGCATTTGCTTTGCTTTGAACTCACATGTTTTCTCAAGATAAACACAGGGGAGCGGGAACGCCTAGAAACCCTACACAGAGTTCCCACATGCGTAACAGGAGAGGTTCATGGGTTGATTGGGGGGGCAATTGGGGGCCCCCCTCACTGCCTGTTCTAAGCATCATGGTACGGCAGCGCTGGGGAGGAGAGGGCTGGCTCCTGACCACGTCGAGGAACGCCGTCTTTGCCGGCGCTGCGGCACAGGCTGGCTTGGGAGCAGCAATTCACTCTGGCAAAAATTGCCAATTGCCAGACCCGTCTCTGTGCCAGGCAGAACTGCAAACCCAGCTGCAGCTGGGAGACCCGGCCCGGAGGAGCAGCAACTCATCACCCGTCATTTGGGCAGACACAGCCTCTCTGCATGAGCCTGAAAGTTTCCTGGTCAGGTAAAGCCTCGCTGTGCTGCACAGTACCCCCCAAAAAAATTTCACAAGACCTATGTGGAATCAAGATACTGGTTCACCTTTAACCAGGTGCGGAGGGCAGAGCCCTGCGTGCCTCGTACGGCGCAGACGGCCATCCTGGCACCGCCCGAAAGGACTCTTCCCTGCTCACTTTTGGTTCAGGTCTTGGCACACCAGCTAGGGGAAAACACAACCCGACATCGCCTTCCAGCTCTCCCTAAAGTACTTGCACCAGTGTGACCAGGACGCCTGCTGCACAGACAGCAGTTTTATCAGCACCTTGACTCGTTTCCTTGCAACCTGCTCCTGAGGATCAGTGGAGGAAAGTATCTGGATGAAGGCAGCATTCCCACTGAACACCCTTTTCGGTAACTCTCTTGTAATCCCTCTAGATTCAGACTGTAAAGCAGTGAGGAAAGCAAGAGGAGCTTAGCCACAAAAAAAGAATAAAAAATAAAGAAAAAAAGGCAAGGTGGCTTAAGTGGAGAAATAACAAACAAGTGTCAACACCTCCTATTCTCACTTCTGATTGATCCCAGAAAAAAAACCCCACTTAGCTAAAAAGGGAAGAAGCTGCTAAGGGGAAGGGAAACCGAACCACAGAACACAGAGCAGGGTGGGGAACCCTCAAGCGACCACTGATTAACAAGTTTACTTTAAGGGTAAAGTGGACTTCAAAAAAGGGCTCATTTCTTTGTCCCAAGTCACCAGTAGGAAACCTGTGCTATTCGAAAATGAAAATCAGAGGAAACGCACATTCACCACAAGTCCTCGCAGTTACCTTTTTTTTGCCTCGGCTGCCTTCTTCCTGGCAGAGCTGGCAGATCTCAGTGTTTCCAAGTCCTGACAGCTGTTCCTAAACCCCAAGTAAAAACCAAGATATTCTGCTTTACATGGCACCTGTATTAGAGCTCCGTGGCTGGTCTGCATCTTACAACAGGGAGGAAGTTTTCACATGCTTGTGTTTTTAACCCCTCTCTATTCACAGCACGCGGCGCGGTCGCACAGGACCACCGTGCATTTGCAGGATGATCTACAGTCGTGGTGGCTACACCACGGGGCGGACGGGGGAGCACAGCACGGCTGCCTGAACCGAGAACCACGCAGCTCGATTTTCAGGCTGAGACCAAGGCTGCTGGCCCAGCAACAAGGCAGGAACTAAACATCTTTCTCACTGTGAAAAAGCTGACAGATGTAGAAATTGCCAGTAGACAGGACGCAAGGCGAGTGTTGCAGAATCTCATTGACAGTTAGGGATCTAGCCGTGCTTTGCCGGGCACCCGGGGGAGAAAGAATGGATTCTGGTCAACTTGACGTATGTGAAAAAAAACCCAAAACAAACCAACTGACCAAAACAACCCCTCCCTCGAGCCTACAGAGCAACCGGCAAAACACTAGCCCAGACCAAGGAGGTTAAACACTGCCATTTTCACCAACACTAAATTATATTATGCTTCCATTGCTCTTTTTAGACAACCTAACCCAGGCAAGGCAGGGGCAAAGGAATAATAAAAGGGGTTAATACTAGTTTAACAAACTATCTGCTTGTGCTGAGGAGGTAAAAAGAACTCATGTAGGTGCAGGAGTGCCAGCTTTTCTAATGAGGTAAGCAGTGCTTTTTCCACTAGGGAGCAATTGCTGCTATGGAGTCTACAGACAAATCCTGCCACCAAGGCACAACCCGAAGGACAAACTTCAGGGTATTTGGGCAAGGAAGATGCTGCAGCAACACAGGAGCTCCCCTCAGTTCCCTTGCCCTTCAGTATTTCAATGTAAGAAAAACAATTACCAACCTGCTCTTCCTGCGTGCCGCTCAGTAACCTACAAGAGAAGAACACTGTCACTTGGAGTTGGCACTTCGGTCACCTCATCATTTAAGAAAAACATCTGGTTCTTCAAAAAATTATCAGAAAATTCCCTCATCCTGTTTTTCAAATCCCACCCATGCAGATTTTTGGTTTTGTTTCTTCAAAACCACGCTGCCAAGTCTGGTCGCATGAGAGATGAGATGTTCATAAGCTTTGTCAAATAGTGAAGCAAAGAGGCCGTATGTGACTGGTGCTGTTTAGACATCCAGCACTCCTGGCTAAATGGGAAGAGCAGAAGAAAAACTTGTAAAATGCCTTCAGAAGAGCAGAGGAAAGGGAGCATGAACATAGAAAAGACTGTTTAGATGGTACAAGCACAGTTTAAACTAGCTTTAAACACGTTACTGCAAAACATTTGATCCCCTACAACAGACGTGTTTTGAGGCCTTCCAGACAAATCAGCAGCCTGACGCTTGCACTGCTTAAACACTCAAGGTGAAACAGGGATAAAAAGCATCTAAGGCCTGGAAGGTTTTTAATATCTGGTAGAGCAGAGTTGAATTGAGCTGATGCTATTTTTGAAGACAATACTTTTCTGATTAACTTTATATTGGCATTCAGCGCACTGTGTCAGAGCACTGCGCTTTTTCACTGACATTCAGAGTACTTCAAATAGGCTGTTACCATCCCTGAGCAAAGTCCTCATTACAGAGCTGTTCCCTGGGGCTTCTAAAACATCCTTTCACATTTAAAACCAAATCTGAAACTTAGCTTTCAAATACTAAGCAAATCCTACAACAAGAATCCTCCTCTGTAATATTCAGCTTAGAAACATGCTACCTGAACTACATTTTTATACAACCATCTTCTTGAAATATTATTTCAAGTTCTCTTTCTCCAACAGCTTCTATTCTTTTCCAGAAGCTGCTGTTTATTAGCTCCAAATGCCATTGATCCACCAACCCTTCTCCTTTCCCTCACCAACAAAGATAACTTCTTTGGAGATGAGTACCAAAGGTCCAGGCCTCTGCAACACTTGGCTTATGAAGGTTCACTGAGTAAGAAAAATTAGTAAACAGCAGATTTATATAGAAACACATTCAAAGGTAAATGGGGGGACAGAGAGAGCTTTTCAGATCCAGAAACACTGGTGGCAAGCAGTAGAACCTCCTTCTTCCCTTTGAGAGCTATGAAAAAGCAGCAAAGAGACCTCAACAAACGGCACAAGGTTGAAAATCTTTCTAGAAAGGAAAGTTGCACCATCCCAAACTTCCCGTCAGCCAAGAAATTAGAGAAGGGGAAGGAGGACTTAGAAAAGAAGGCAAAAAATGAGATTTCTTTTCTTCCGTACTTGTGTGGCAGGACACTGTTCTCCTCTCTTAGCGGCTGTTTCAGTTTAGCTTTTTCTTCCTGGATTTTGAGCTTCCCATCCTGCCAAAAGGAAACATTTACCCATCAGTCAAACTATATGAAGACTCCAGTTTCACCCCTGCTACACTGCAAAGGAAGACTTTACATTGCTATTTCAGGAATACTGATCGGCACCTCCTTGGCACAGAGGTGTATCTGGACACGTGAAAGCATACAAACACCAGTCCGCCCCAGGAGCAGCTCTACATGCTTTCCTTTTGCTGTGAACAAAAAATTGATGTCACATTTTAGAGATGGACTCTTAAACATGTCCAACAACCTCCTTTTACTAGAAGATACAAGAAACTTCACAGTCACCCTTTTTTATTTAACAGCAGAGATTGAAAAGGTAGACAGGCTGAATAAGCTTTTTAAAGACTGATCAGCAAGACAAATCCGCTCAGCTAAGAAAGGAAACAAATCCTCCCCTCCTCCCCAGCTAAGACCCGGGTCGTAGCGTGAGACACAAATGTGCGTAACGCCAACTGAAACGCGACTGTCAAAAACCAGCCTCCCGCCTGCGTGGTAAGTGCTGGCAGAATCACCCATGCGTGTGTTGCTCTCGAGTTGTGACTACCATCTCAGCGGAGCTCCTAAAATTTCTGCAAATGCAAACTTCCACTGGATCAAGCACCACCTACAAGTTTTGTGGCAAAAGAAAAGTCCATTCTGAAATCGCTTTTTTGCACGTTGGCCCATTTGTTCCTACTGCGCCACTCATGTCACAGCGCTTGCCTACGAAGCAAAGGAGGATAACCCCACACAGTGACCTGGTCTCAAACCCAGGGACAGGACGTCAACTAAGTAGCTATTCTGCCTTCCAGAGAGCTAACCAACTTTTGCTTTAAAGATCAGACTAAGCAGTTTTGGGTTTGGGGGTTTCTTGTTTTCATTTTTACTGGCCAACTGTGTCGCACTTAGTTCCCAATTCCTTCTACTGGATTATAGCTGTTCTGTTACAGCAAATGTGACTTTTTGACAAATGACTCATGATGCGTAAATACCTTCACTGAAATTAGGTGTAATAGTGGTTAAAAAAAAAAAATAAATTGAACCATTCAAGCACCCCAGGCCAGCTCAGCAAAGGCCACTCTCACGTGGAGCAGCACACATGAGAACTGTGGAAACAACTTCTCTTACTTCACAGCTCTCAGTTACAAGTTTTGTTCTCCAAAGCAACTGTTTTACTGCCAGTTCCCAGCAAAAGAGCCTGTTTCATTATACAGAAAAGGCTGCAGAGCAGATTTTCACTTTCAAAGGCAAATTTACTGCTAAAAAGGGAGTTTCACTTGGGGGCTACGAGTTTGACTCTCGGGATGAATGCTGCTCTTTACTTGAAAAAACACTGAATTCACTGATGCGCAGCACTAGAAGAGCACTGCAAGTGATTTGTGATGCCGTCGAGAGATTATTTTGTCTTCCAAGTTTTACTATTTACCTCTTTCGGGAAAATTTCCCTTATTATGATGCAAAAAATAAAAACGATCAAGTTTGCTTCTCATAAGATGTAACATGTACCGTATCTCTCCTGCTGTATTACATTTGGTTTTATTAAACTAGTAGAGGAAAACCACAATCACAGTCAAGATTTTGTCAGGCACCCAGCTTGGAAGATGAAACCAATGTTCTGCAATGAAGTGTAACGCTTGCAATATTTTTGTGAGGCTCAACTCAATAAACTGCCTATTTCGCATGTGTAAAAAAAAGTTCCAAAGCTCATTTTGTTGGGGCACGTTAACAATATACATTTGTTGCCTAATAAAGCTCAGGAAAAGCAAAAGAGCAAAATGAAACTATACTTCAAATGCAAGCCAAGAATAAAAGTCGTGTTACCTGTCTTAGCCAATTCTTTGCACCTTTCTTGTTTTCTTGGCTGCGTTGGTGACTGTGTGACCATCTGTCTCTTTCCCGCTTCAGTTCTAGTTCAAGGTGGCTCCTAGAACATCGAGGTGGAATTGTGAAAAAAGGCTATGGTTTCCTTAACACTTGACATGGAGAGCTAATGAACTATTTAACCCTCTCTTTACACTAAAGCAACTGAGCCCCAACTCAAGAGCTGAAAACCGCTTCTTTGAATAAAAAGTTGCCTCGCAGTGTGTTAAGCCATAATATGTCAGCATGGAAAAATCTAGAAGTTCTTCATCTAATTCTAGCATGATTTTAGAGGAAATAAACCTGTTGACTATCCCTGCAAGTCCTTAAAAAATACTTCATTATTCATCTAATACAGAACTGTGGATTAGTGCCCTGTTCAAAAAGACATTATTCTTCAGCACGTCAACTGCTACAGGACAGGCTGTGAAACCAAAGCCGACGTCCTTGACCACCTCCCGAAGCCATCCACACAGGATGGATGGGACCGTTCCTCCCCGAGAGCTGCAGCAATTCTTCTGACGCCTCACCTGAAAGCGGGGCTTGGCCCTTGCGAAGCAACCGAGGGCTCCTCGCCGTGAGTACTCTGCAGCCTGCCCTGCTGCTGACGCTGGCTGAGCAACAGCACATCAGCAGGTCAGGATGCGGGCTTGGGCAGGCGAGACGAGCCCAGTGGGCTGAAAACAGGACGCGTATGCTGTTTTACGGACTGCCATCAACTCCCTGGTCTAGCCTAACCTGTAAAGAAGGGATGGCACATGCTCCTTCAAGACTGCTAAGCAGTCAGGCCGCTGATCCGCACCGGTACCGCGGCTTAGGGTTTTGTGTCAGTCCCGCGCGGCACGTGCTGCGGTACATCGAGCCGGAGGGAACAAAGACACGGCTGAGCGCAGCACATGCATATTCGGGAGGACTGCTAATCAGCAGGTCAAGGACATCTGAGGTCCCTGACGCAGCCCGAAGCAGGCTGAAGAGAAGCACGGCTCTAAATCTAGCTGCGGGTCGCAGAGCCTTTGCTCTGAGCCACCAGAAAGCTCAACGCCTCCACGACGGCAGCCTGCCTGCACACAACAGCAACAAAGCTCTTGGGGCACGTGGACCGTCAGGGACTGAAGCGCTAGAAACGCCGTCTTCTGAAAGCATTAAGGGTAAAATACAATAGCTGCCGTAGGGAACGACCCCTGCCCCAAAATCAAAGCCTAGAAACCGCATACCTCCCAGTAAAAGTAGCGGCAAGACTTGTACTTGGTAAAGTCCTTATGTACTTTATGTACATAAAACGTTCAGAATCCTCACTGCTATTAAACCTGCCATTATCCATTAATACCTTGTTAGTCCCCACACCGCTCCAACAGTTTTTTAAATAACTTGTTATGGCTACAGCCTCGTTAACTACATAGCCTAACTGAAGTGAGTAAAGCTGGTAGAGTCTTAGATCTAGAAACTAATACTTGCCCATGTTGACATTTAAAAACAAACCAAGCGAGGGAATTCTTCTTTGTAACTGGATTTAAAACCGACACCCCCATGAACACAAAAAGCCATGTCTCCTCTTAAAGGAATATAATTCAAGCAAGACTACCCACCACTCACTGCGGCACCCACCAATAACTCACTGCTTGAGAAACTCAGTTAAATAAAGCAGTACAGCCTCCCGGTAAAGGAGATTCAATCATTTTCACACTGTCATCTCGATTTACCTTGAGCGAGAAAGGAATCAGATAAAGTCCAACTGATGCAAAAATAGACCAATTTCCTCCCCAGGTAGCTACACTAAGTAAGTTAAACTGACTCAGTGTAAGGTGCATATGCAGAGAAGCTGCATTCCCCCTTTATACCCAAGAACACTGCTAAGCTCACCCATGCACACCCAGGACCTTGCACGGATTTCTGATGAAAGCCATTTGCTGGTTTGCTGGGTAGCCTCTGCAACTTTTTGAAAAAGGAAACAAAAAGCTGTGCCAAGAGGGGAGGAGGGGACAGAATAAATAAATAAAAAAAAGCATCCAGCAATGCTTCCACACAATTCATCTCAGTGACCTTGCAACAAACCAAGGATGCGTCACGGCTGCAGGAGAGATGCTCTTCTATTTTAAGATAAGAGGATTTCTCTGTTTTCCTGATACTGGTAAACTGATGACACTGCAGAGGAAAATATCGTAGCTCTCGCCAAGTTCTCTACACTTGGCTTCCAACTTTTTGGTCACCTCCCAGCAAAACTCAGACCAGTTTCAAGTGAGGAAAAAAAAAATAAAGAAACAACTCACAGCACTAGTTGCCAGACTGACAACCAGGATTGCTCCCCTTGCTCCAGACTCTTCAGCGTTAACTCTAGGCAAAGACTTAGCTGCTACATCCCTGCCGATGAGCAGCAAATTGTTTGCTTTTAGCGTTAGCTTTAGATTCCAAATGATGCTATTACAGTGGAAAGTCTGATGCAACGCTAGCCTTTGGAGAGGTCGGCGTTGCCGTCAGAGACCTGACTGCGCTCTGAAGCACACATCCAGCTAACTCTCATTCCCTAGAGCAGGCTAACCTACAACACGACCTTAGTGCAGACTGAGGATCCATCCAGCGTCCCAAACAAGTTTTGCAGCTTGTGGTGATCCCTGTCCTCCTGCATCTCCAGCACTGCCGGTTTTCAAACGAGATGATTATCGGCAGATGCCCAACAAATCTAACCGCAGTGCAGAAAGCCCCCACGGGCATTTCCATGTTCAGAAAAATATCCTGACGTTTCATTTCCACCCAAGAGTTATTCAGCTGCCTGCTTCTGGTATTCCACTGCCACATAAGGTTGACACTTTTGCTGGTGGTTTCCGCTGACCACGTAGCTCTTTTGCATTTTCTTCCAATCCAGTTTTTCAAGTTGTAACTTGAAAAAGACATGCATGTTAAAAAGATTTGCCATCTGACAAAGCATTTCACCTCCCCAGAGTTAATGCCTGCCTGGCACCTAACACACCACTTGTCTCTCTCCGCCTCCAACCCCCTACCTCCTTTTGCCATCGCCCTGCCTGCTTTCTACTAGACACGGTAAGAACAGCCCAGAAAATAGATTAGAAAAGGATCTCTTCACCGCTGCCTGGAGAGCTCTTCCACTTCTAGCTGGAGGCTGTTGATTTTGTCCCCAAACTCCTGCTTGAAGAGACGGTTGTCCTGCTGGGCCAACTGACGGTCCTTCTCTGCCTGTCGCAATCTGGATTTGAGCCACATGAACTTGTGATAAAAAACAAAAGCCATGGTGGGGAGGAAGACCGAGTTTAACCAACAAATAAAAAGCCCAGTGAAAAGGTAAAGCCAAAAAAAGGAATGGTAAAAACAATGGAAAGGAGGAAAATATTTTAAAGAAAAGCAAAATGTAGGTGAACCAGGCAGAAGCTCTGATTTTCAATAGTTTTTATTCTATTACTACAGTTTACAGCCATTAGATGAAAAACATAAAACATCACTTTTATCCAGATTCAAAGCAAACCTCAAGTACACAGAATTTTAAGTCAAATTTGATTTTAATTTACGTTACATTTCAGCTTTACACATGTAACTGGAACTTGCAACATAGGTTAGCTACTATATTGAGAATTAGTGCATCTTCCTGGTCTCTTCCACGGACTGACACATCGGCTCAAGCGCCCAGGCATTAGTACACCAAAGCATTTCCACTTTGGGCCTGACATCAGAAATGGCCAGATCCTTAATTCTGTCATATTTTAGCGTTGCTGTGACAGCAAACAAAACCAGCCCAACCCCCTATTTCTACAGCAGAAATCTGGGGAGGACAGGGGAGTTCACTGCTCTAATTAGCTGTTTAGATGCCTTAATGAAAGCTTCCACCTTTTAATTATTATTTTATTTTTCTCCAGGTAGTTAAAATGAGTTTCTAGTAAAAGGTTACTGAAGGTTAAGTTTATACTTTCAAGCGTGCGACTTGGGCATCATGTAGAGATTTGAAACAGGTCTCCAAGTCTGCTTGTGTTGCGGGAGTCCGTTAAACAAGCTAAGCAGTGGTACACGCCTGCGTACAAAAGGACTAGGCTGAGCCTCACACATTTTTATATGTACCTAGTGAGAATCAATAGGTGTTCTTTCCCCAGCTGCGATTCAGTCACGTTTGCCGCCCGCTGCCCCAGGGAGCACTATCCCACGGGACAAAGGGAGAGCTGGCACCAAAGAATTTTTACAGGCATCTCACCAGAGCAAAAAACCCCTTATTCAGCACAGGAAACCCCCAAATGTGATCTTCTTGGGAAAAAATAATCTTTAGGAGCATTTATAACCTAAAGCCTGTGACAGGCCAGCAGAGTGAATTTCTGCGGCCACAGGGAAGAGGATATTAGTTTGTAATAGTCCAGGCTACAGTTACTTGAAGTTTTGCACTGGGGTGTTAAATTGGCAATTATTTTTTTCCTATTGAGAGGTGTTTCCAAGCTTTAGCTGTTCTTTCATTAGCAAATTCCATTTGTATTGAGCAACAGAAACTCAGAAGCAAATAAAAGAAGTGTAATGGTAAAAGGCAACTCTTCCTGTTAAACCACTAACTACTGAAACAAGGAATGGTCAAATACCAAATTACCATTTCCACTCCCCACCACTGCAGATTTTGTTCTTTTTTTTTTCCATTTTTGTTTCTTTTAAACACTAGAGTATAAAGATCAGATTATTTTTTGTAAAACGTGTACCTTCCCTTTCTAGGAAGAGGAGAGACCTACCAAAACACCTCTCCTCAGCTTCCTTCGGCCGGGAAGAACCGCAACGTACGTCTAGAGGGGTTCATGGCAGAGGTAGAAGGCAATGCAAAGATAAGGAGGTTTCCACTGAACTTACCACTCTATCATGTTACTCTAAGACACCTAGCTACTAATTCTGGACACATGAAGTTTAAAGGAATAAGGATAAGTCCCCACCCTCCCACCAAGTCACTAAGGCAAAATCGTTGCAAGCAGTCTCGGTTACAAGAGGGCTGGTCTTCACGGTGATGAGCTATCGAGTCGCGCCCGTTTGTCTTGGACTTGGGGCTGAACCCACAGAACAGAAGTGAACGGGTAACGGCTTGGGGTACACACACAACTACTTTCAACAACTTCCAGGGATGCATTTTTTCGCCTACTTCACAAAAAGGGTAACACAGAAAACTAGTTGACTTTCCAGAGCTGGCCAATCTGATAATTGGCTTGACCATCGCACCTAGTATCCATGCATGTTGAAGACTTGTGCTGCTGTATACGGTATGCATCACCAGGATGTACAGAGCCACATATCTCCCACTCCTTATGCTTTTCTGGTGTGTTTATTGGCCAACTCATTGGTACTTTAACACAGTTTAAATGGCAAAGTTAGGGATTTTTATACCCGATTCTAAATCTCTGAAGAAAAACTCACTGATTTTAAAAATTCAGCAAATTCCAAATCAACTTTAGGTGACAATTAACATTTTAACAGTTGCTTTTAGCAATTTGCAAGTTCTCCCCTCATAAATGAGTTCTGATGTCAGAGCTGTGAGGTGACCAGACATAAAAATGTCTAATGATGCTTCTGGATCAGTTTGTTTGCTGCACTATTTAAGGTTTTTGCCTGTTTCACCAAATCCTTTTCACTGTATAAGTAAGTCAGAATGAGGATAATGAGAAAAATGGAAAAACAAGAACAGCAAGAGAAAAAGAGCAAATCAATTAGCTGAGTATATATCATAAAACATTTTAAAACACAAATTTTCCATGAACAAAATGACCTTTTTTATAAAGAAACATTCAGAATATAAACCCTAGAATGAAAGCGTTAATTTAGTGCATCAACCTACTCATTAAATAAGTCCCAGACACGTTGGTGAGAGCTATGTTTTCCCCTGATTTTCTCGGAGCTAGCGTGACAGTCGAGGCAATTTGCAGAGACTGAAGTTCCGAACCTTTGGCCAAACCACCGCAAGGCCTGGCTTCGAAAACAAGACTAAAGGGAAAAAGGAGCACTGCTCCTTCTCAAATCAATCTGACTTTGGTGCTGAGGCCCTCCTAATTTCATGAGGGTTAGTAACATGAGAGCAACACGGCCATTAGGATGGAACTTGTCCCAGTCCAAATGGATATTATACCTATGGGCTATCTTTATCAACTTCTAGCTGCCCTCTGGGCTTCCTCCATTTACTTTCACGTGAGGATTTTTTTTTTCAAGCTCATCTCCCTCAGAAAGTACAAGGCTGTTCATAAAGAGAATGGTTTGATTTGGGGTAATTTTTTCAAAACAGTACCAGAGAGATCCGGAATAACCAAGAAGCTCCGAGCCTGGCCTCTGCTGCACGCTTGTCCTTCCTGCTCCCACTGTAATACTGTCATTAGCAGTCAAGCACTTCTTTTAGTTTGTATTTCTATTTTTTATCAGTGCTATCGGAAATAGTGATTAATTTGTAACGAGTGGATAACATACAAAAGTGCAGCTGATTTAGATAAACAAAGCTGCTATATTAGTTACTGGTTTAGCAGTATATTATTTTCTCATGGAAGCCCTCCTGAGCATGCAAAACACTTCTCCTCACAGCATCTCAAAAACTGTAGCTCTCCTCATGCAGCTCCGTTTAGCATGGCTAAGCAGAGCACTCGGACTCTCGCCTGGTCATTCAGGGTCAGTAGGACACTACTGCTAAAATACACACATGATTTTATAATTGCAAAAGTTTCATTTTTTACCTTTGTTCAAGCTGTTTGATGGTGGCAGCCATCTGATTTGTTTTTTCTTCCAAACGGCTGTTTAATTCACTCTTCTGTTTCACTCCCATGTCTGAACTCTGGAAAAAGTAGCACCGTGTTTTCTTGTAAGTAGCAGTAAAACCAAAATAACCCACACTAAACTATGTGGCACATGAAATGAAAGGGGCAGAAGCCAAAGAGGTAGGAGAAGGTGCTCAAAAACAAATGCCAGGTGAATATTGCAAGGACGAACATCTTGCCATACAGGTGTAGGCTACATCTGGACCCCACAAAAGAGTAATACCATAATCAATGAAGCTTCCTGTATAACACACATTAATGCAGTACCTGCTAATATCCTTTGGCTGTTGTGCACAGAATGATTGGCTCAAGGAGAGCAGAAGCAACTCACCGCAGTTCTAAAATTTATTTCAGGATTTCTTTCTGATCTTTTTGTGTTGCTTTGTCTTAAAGAGTCCGCTTTTGTCAGCACACAGTAATGGATTTATTTACACCATATGCCTTCAAATACTAGATCGTACTGGAACAGAAGCTACCATTACTCAGTTTTTATAGCACAAGAACACAGAAGATGCTTTCCCCAGTCA
This sequence comes from Buteo buteo, assembly GCF_964188355.1. NCBI lineage: Eukaryota > Metazoa > Chordata > Aves > Accipitriformes > Accipitridae > Buteo > Buteo buteo. Next base: position 84,040,962 of record NC_134171.1, on the reverse strand, counting down.
AGCACATACATTTCTGTATCATGAGTCTTTCTTCAGAAGAAACTGCATTTTCCTTTAACTTCCACCACGTTCAATTGTTGAAGTACTACAGCTTTCTTGCAGCAAGACAGAAGTATGCTATACAGCCTGTAACCCCTCCACACCTAGCACCTTTTAAATACGTAGGGGAAAACAAGAGCTATCACTTTTATCTGAAATTCACTGCATTTGGTTTAATTATTTCCCTACCTGCAGCTTGAAAGACAGTTCATGCTTTAGGGCCCTGAGATCGTCCAGTTGCTGCCTGAGCGCCACCAATGCATCCTGCTTCTCGCAAACATCTTTCTCCAGCATCTTCATGGCTAGCTCCATCTCCTGTCGCATCCCGATCTGCACCTCCAGCTCTTTCTCCACATCCTGGAACGTATGGATCAGTCAGCATTACCAGCCAGCTCTCCTCACCATCCGCAAGATGACCACCCTTAAGTGGTGCTCCTGCCGATGCAGTCACTACCTACAAGTGTGCTGCATTGCCACAGCATCACAGTTACAGATCTGACCCATCAAAGACAAGGAAGGACAAAAAAATCCACGTCTTCAGTCCAATATTAAAGCAACGTAAACAGCATTACCAGCAAAGAGTCAGAAAGTACTATATAGGCCCATGTTTCCGATGGAGGAGACTAGTGAAAAGCTGGCAGACTTTATTTCCTACACGCATTCTGGTCAGGCACCAGCTGAACACACTATATTGAGTAATGCTCAGAAAGTGGCAATATCATTATCTGCATGGGGACCACGTCAGACCTAGAAATGCAAGTGTGCCGCTCATTTTGAGAAACAGACCTCAAACTGATCAATAGAGCCACAAAATTAACATCGCTTCTGACAAGACTGTCTCAGATCAGGCTGTAGCAGGCAGGCAAGAACAAAAAAAAAAATCCCCCAGCCAAATATTTTCAGAAATGATTGACTGACATGGAGTTACTATGTGAAAAAGCCATTTGCAGTGAACTCCAAGCTCATGCAGTCCTTACCAGCCGCAGCTGAGTCTCCTCCTTTAACTGTTTTCGTGCCTCAGTCAGCGCATGTCCATCAGCAGTTCTGTCTTTAGTGACCTAAGGTAATGAAGACACCCAATGAACTTGTCATTATATACTACTAACCCTCACATTTGCTGATTATTTGCTTTTCCCACAACTTCAAAAACAAACTCTGCAACTATCAAAATGCAGAGCTCCATTCAGTTAATGCAGCATGCAGCTTCCATGTGAAATGACTCTATTTCCCTGTTGCCCCAAGTGCTTGGTGCACTTTAATGGATATTAATTAAATGGGCAGACTGTCTGTTTTCAGAACTTTCACAATATACTAAGTATGGTTACAAAGCCTCAGAAAAAGATCTCATGGGTTTTAAAAGTAAAACCAGATTCTGCCACAGTTCCTAGCACTTTCAATATATCAATGAAAAAATATTACAGATCCTGCCCTTTGATTTCCGAAAAGGATAGCATTTTGGGCCAAAAAAGCAGAGCTCCTACATCCATATTTTTCTGCCACCCCCTCAGTAAATCATCCTTCCCTTCCTCCGGTCCCTTCTGACACCTGCACCCAGCAAGCCAACAACACGCTGCGTTAGCTCTTGGCTCTGCGCACGCTCGCAGTTTAATCGGCTACGGCCAGGCAGGATTTACTGCGGCCAAGGTCCATCTGCTACCCAATGCAGAGGACCCACCTGGAGTCACTCTTCTCTACGGCAGTTTTTGTGCGAGATACATAAGGAAATAAAGTCTCTCAAACACGGACTTCTTGGTTGAATGTGGGCTGGGACGGCCCAAAAGGTTCAGTCATCATTCACACACACACACCAACCTTACGATTGGACTCTAAGATGTAAGAGCTTTCTTCTTTAACCCGTTCCATCTCTTCTTGCAGTGTAATAATCCTGTTGTTTGCAACTGCAAGCTATGAACAAAACAGAAAAACAGTAACACATCAGAAACTTACTTGGCCTTTTTTTTCCTCTCTAGACACATTTTCTGAAAAAGGTTTGTTTTTTTGTTGTTTTTTTGTTTTTGTTTTTTTTTTTTTTTTTTTTTTACACTCAAAGTGAGAAAGAAAAATATTTGGAGTGGCAAATACAACTCAGCCTCTACTATGAAGAAAGACTATCTGAAAAAGCATCAATTCGTGCCAGTGTGATGGATTTCCAATATCGGCTAAAACAGGCTTCCCAACCTATTTTGGTTCCGGTCTCTCAGTAAAGTTATTGACCTCTTCAGGTCTCTACCTGCTAGCCTCAGTGTAACATGCGGTTATCGCAACTCAGCAGAAGTCCTCGCTGCATTCCCCTTCCCTTGCCAAAGATAACAAAAAGGAAAAATGTGAGCACATGCATGGCAGCTAAGTTTTGTTGACTTCTAGCAACTGAAATATATTACCAGAGAAGGAACACTTGCGTATGTTTGCTAAAGCTTCAGTAGTTTGGGTACACTGCTAGGTAGAGCATCCAAGCTGTAAGCTGCTCAAGCATTTGGGCAGGACAAGTACGATGAGAACTCATCAGAGGAGGAAGATTTGGCTGGAAACAGAGAATCAGTAGCACACGCCACCCTTACAAGACAGGACATTTGCCTCAGAGGAACTCCCAATGAGACATCACCGCAGGCTAACAGATTACTTGGAGTGTATGGTCAAAGGCCAAAACTCCTTCTGGCTTTGTAAGTCATAACTTACGTAAGCCTTGCACACAAGAAAAGTTCAGTGACATTCCAAGAGATCAGCAATGTTATTAAGTGAGAAACCCAAATAGAAATGGCCCTGATAGAAGTGTGACTCTTTGGTACAGCTCAAGCCAAACACACAACTTGTTGTGACATGTGACACAGTTCATTAACTACGTCCTGCAAATAGCACTAGTTGGCACAGCGTGTTCCAGCGTCACTTAAATTCTTACTTTGAACAGCACGCAGACTTCACTAAGATACAAGCAAGTAAATTATTAAAAATAAAAAAATACTTCAGTCAACATTGCAATTGATCTCATGGGTACCACGCCTAATGGGCACAGCACTGATACTCTGCAGGTAATAAATCAACAGCCACTTATTATAGTAGCACTAACAAAGGCAGCCTCCACTGCAGACCACCTTTTTAAAATTAAAAAAGTATTTTCATTGTAAAAAACTTTTCTTTACTCCTTAATCGCAAGAGTGGATACACTAATTTCCATCGCTAAAGCTTATCATCATTTGGAATACATCCATTAGAGTAAATGTTCAATAACTAGACACACAGACCTCCTTTAATGAGGGTGAACAAGCAAAAGAGAATTTCTATTTCATATTTATACTGCAAGAGCACTGAGACATCCCAATCCAAACCATTCTGCTGAGCTAAGTGACATGCGGACAGAGATACATACTGTAAAACTGGTAGGATGAGACCTACTATCGCCCATTTGTCAGGGAACTGACCCCAGAAGATTTTATTATGCCATTACTAATGAACTGCAAGACCAATTTTAAAACACAGATCACACCTATGACTCACGTACCAACCATTTTTCATGCTCAGTCTGAATGTTTTATCTATAACGATAATTTTTCCTTCATTTCTTGCAAATTGTGACAGGCTAGTGAAAAAGTTATTGAAACACTTCAATTGCTATCTTTACACAGCAGTAAATGCCTGCACCTGCCGTAATAAACAGATATTTAAAAATTTCTTTGTCACGTCTGGACATCTTGTAACCTACCTCAGGTGTATGGCATTCGAAACCACGCTCACTGTACAATTTATTCTAAGACATTTTCCAAAAATCAGAAAGCACTCAAAGACTTCAGAGGGATAAAGCGTATTCAGCAGTTTTTGGTTTTTAACATAAATATTTGGTTGTTTTTCCACCTCATGCTTAGTTAGTAGCAAAAGCCAGTGTAATTCCTTGGCAGGTCAGTTCTTCCAGTTCCACCATTAAACACTCATCATTACGTACAGCGGAAATCTGAAAATAACTTCTCTCTTTCCTTTTTAATCCAAAAGGCCAAAACATCAGATGATTTTCTGTTACACTTACCTCCTCAGTCAGTTTAGTGTTGGATTTTTCTAAGGCATCCACCTTGGCCTGTAGGTTGTTTACTGTAGCACTGTTGGAGAGAAAAAAACCCTACAGTAATTCCTTCTTTTTTAAAATCCTGTTTTCTATTTTGTTACACTATATAATAAAGAATAAATAAATCATGTCTTACCTTAAATGTCTATTGAGTTCTTCTACATAGTTCTTCTGGTCCAAAATAGCAGTTATCTGACCATCTCTGGAAAAAAGAAGTATCATTCAGCTCAACCATTTGGATTCAGAGAACTAAAAGACACCATTGAAGGTCTAAGAGGAAATGTGGCGATAGAGCCTGCATATCCAGCATCGGACCAATACCCTAGGTCTCCATGAGTCCATGTGATATACATGAAATAGTAAAGCCGAGTTACAGCCTATGCCTTCATAACCAGTCACTGTCCCCCGACTTCTCAGAAGCTGCAACCGCTACAGTTACCTGGATGGCTTTCAGGCATTTTGCGACACACAAAACAGAATGATTAAGGCAGACAGCATTTCAAAGAGTACAGCAGTATTTCAAAGAAAAAAACTGGTTTTGCACTACATTTATATTGGACAAGAGTCATCTCACCAAAATCCGTTCAAGGAAAACTGTCAATAAAAGCATGTTTTGCATGCACTTGCAGCAGGAAATCTTAACTGAAGACAAGAATGTTCCTGTTCCAGAAATGAAACTATAGATAAAATACATGCGATCAAAACACCTGATCGTGAGGGATAATTATTAAATATTTATCTGAATTCAAACTAGCAGGAATTCCTTAGAAGAAGTACTCTTGAAGAACCTCAGAAAATCACAACACCTGATCCGTGTCTCAGGACGTCCACACTATTTTTCAACCACTTGCTCTGAATGTTGCACAGCTCCGTTTGTGTATGCTGGCACAAGTACTTTGGGCTATTATTACAGTTATGATCTTTTCCAGTTGGAGATTTTTTTTTTTTCCTAAGGATGTTATGGTGCCAAAAAATCAACGACTATCCTGCTAGCCATACAACTGGTGAAGGCTACTAAGCTGCTTACCGTAAAGGCTTTAAAGAATGGCAGACCTAACTCAGCAGAGGGTCCCTTTTAAAATATTTTTATCTTCAATTGCCAGTTAAGGAAGAACACACAGAATTTTTGGGAGACTTTCCCCTCCCCCTGCCCCCTCTGAATATTTCTAGTACCTTATTTATAGATTATGGTTTATCATAGAAGAGCAATTCAGTCTAAGTAGCTTTTTAATTAAAAACGTAACAGCTTGCAGGGCAACCCGGAATACTTGAATACAAGTTACCAAGAGGTAAGAAGTAGGACAATTGTGCGTGTACCTACCCTTCACTGCCTTTGGTGCTGTTCCCATCTTTCAAATACATTGAGAAATCAATAACTCCAACCTAGAAAAGAGAAATTTGCATTTTACATTACATACTTTTTCTAAGACTAAACACTGTCCATAGCTGTGAAAGCTTAGAGTCAGTCCGTTAGAACATCAGTAAATGTTATATTATAGCAAGGATTTATTATACCAGTAATCTACCCAAAATTAATGAAAACATGGTGTATTTCAAGCAAAAATATACTAGGAGAAGCAGCAAGTTGGCAAGCTAGTCTTAGGACATAAGGACAAAACATTACCATCACCTTATCTGCATATACACTGCTTATGCAAGCTGAAACATAAGTGCATATGGGCTCATTTTCTGTTGTTTAACAGCCACAATGATCTCATTACACAGCGTGAGTGAATTAACAGTTCTGTCCATTTCTCCCCTCGTTTTGGCTAAGTACTTCCCCCTTTTCACCTCCTTTTTCATTTACCACGTTTCGCTCCGCAGTGACCTGTGTGCAGACCATAGCAAAGTGTAACAGCAAAGAGAAACCCAAAATCCTGAGTCTCTGATCTCAGTGCCGCCAGCTAGCCGAAGACCACAATCATTATTAACAAGCTTATATTAGGCTTCTATTACATATAGTAACAAACTTGTATCTCAGTTGATGGAAGTCCTCTATAATGGAAAACTTTCCAATTTAAACGAGCAGAAAAAAAACATTAACTGAATACCCAGTACCTGCGAGTCCAGGTCTTCTCCTTTCATGCAGAAGTTTGCATCGATGACATTCAAACCTACTAGGAGACCAGCAATGATTGCACCTTCTTCTTCCATCATCAGTGCATTAGGCTCATAAAATTCACTGCATGGCAAAAGAAAACAAGTGTTGCACCTTTAAAGATCAACTAAAACGATATCAACTAGCATGGCATCCCTGCTATTTCATACGTCAATATAATGCAAGCTCAGCCTTAACAAAAACCTAGGCAGCAGCACGTAGTCCACACCAAAATGTACTCCTATGTACTATCAATGTACTCCTGCTCTGACTGAACACATGTCTCTTAGCACAGAAAGTCTTTGGGTGAGGCAAAGACCCAATAAATAGGAGACCTGGTCCCTCACTGTTGAAAGGTGATGGAAAGTAAGCACAATTCTTGAGTAACAGTACAGCACACTGAAGATTAAAGACAAGGGCTTAATATCAGAGTTTCTTAAGTAGCACACTTCTACTACTCTCTTACATACAGTTAGTAACACAAGCCACTGCCACATTTTCCAGTGGACAATACCAAGTTCTCCTTTTTAACCGCACGTCAGCTACGGATTTACCCATACAGCCAAGAGAAACCTACTTGTTTGAGTAAGGAAACTCCAACACATTTATTAAACCCTACTGCTTCACACAGACATAGCAGTTCAAATCCATGGACTTTCAGTGAAGCTAGAAAATTATTGCTGTTTTATGACTGGGAAGCAGAAATACAGAGAAATGAAATTACTTGTTCCAAATCAGATGGTAATGAAGTGACAAGGTCAGAAATAATTTCAGGGCCAAGATCTTGCAGACAGAGAATGTTGTACCCCCTCTGTACAAGTATTTCACCCAAATCATCTCTTCAGAACCTAAATTTGTGTTTATTCTAATGGATATTTGAGATAAAGCAAAGAAATAACAGCTTCTGAATCAAGAAAGAATACTAAGCACTTTTAAGCCCTCAGAGGAAGCTCTGCATTTCATAGATATTACTATTTCTCAAAAAAAGTACACACATACTTTACCATTTGGGTGTAAAAGATCGTAAAGGTCTTAGAAGAGAGCAAAGTGAACCTAACCTAATCCAAAAGCGAGCTCAACACTCACCTGAGAAGATCCTTTCTATTAATCAGGGCTTTCATGTATTCTGAAAGTTTCTTCTGCATTAGGGCCAGGCGAAGCCAAGCTCTTCCTCTACCCACAGGTGTCCTACAAAGGCCAGAAACAAAACAGTTACAGACATGCTGCAATGGATTTTCGCACACAGCTCTAATAATCCCATTCTACCTAAAGTTTCTGCATCTCAAAAATAGAGCTGGCACTGACGAAAACAGGGAAATACAAGGTATTTAAGTGCAAGTAGTTACAGACAAGTTTATTTAAGCAATCACTGCTTCCCTCGTAACTAATTATGTATTTGTTGTTACACTAAAAATATTTCCCTGACTTTACCCCTGCTGGATGCTACTACACAGACAGAGATCAGCTGCTTCAACACATCACCTTCTAATTCAAAATCAGTTTTGCATAAGGCAAGTCAGAATAGCATGTGTATACTTCAGTTCAGCACAGATGCCCAAGCACCGCTTCTTCAGGTAGTTGTTAAGTTGGGTGAGAATCCACAAAGACAACTGAAAACACAGATTCAGTACCCTTCTCTTCAACTATTTTGCTCATTAACACACTCATGGGATGCAACGGGTTATAGTCACAGTCCTTCCCCCTCTGTTTCTTCTGGCAATCTGAAGCACGCAGCTTTAAAAATACGCTAACTGATATGCTGCATCACAGCTCTGGCTCATCTACCCTGGCATGCTGGCCAGGAGCCAGTACCAGATGCTCCAAAGGAAGGTGTAAATCCCCCGCATTGAGCAGTATTCTGATTAGAAGGAAATTTATTTTCAATCTCCAGCAGTCAGTCAACTGTCTTATACCAAACAGCACGTGGAGCACTTAATTTTCTAACCTTAAGTGGTATAAGCAGCAACTGCCCATGAAAATCATCTTCATTACTCCCCGTACTTGACCTCACTAATACATGACATGGCATTTCCCAAGGGTTAGTATGAATGCAAGATTTAGAAACTTATTCCAAAACTGTTCTTAACTGCAATTTATTTAATGTTTCAATACTCTTTTACAACAGGAAAAGGTAACAGGAGCTCTAGCGCAACACTGTTGGCACTCCACGCTGGTCCTGTAAGCTGTTCCAGGAGGAGTCCTGCACACATCTTCAGTAAAAGCACTTGTCCGTATGCACATCGCTAAATACTAACCTGAAAGAAACTGTTATTGAATCTACTCATCTCTTCTTTCAGCAAACAAGATTTAATCCTTAGTCTCGCTGCTAATACAAAAGCTTCCTTACATATTTTTCTATTCCCCTGGCCGAAAGCCTCTTACAGTTCCTTTTTAGCATGGAATAAGCAAACCTGGATGTGATGTCTGAAACGACCATGAAATTTTTAAAAGCGATATATGCTTAAAGTGTTTTTTTTTCCTCGGCTCTTTAACATAAACTAGTATCTTCTCCAACTTGGTGACTGAGCTTCTCTTTTACACAAACTTTACCAGTTTACCTGAAATCATTTAAAAGAAAAACTACCTCTGTCAGCCCCAAAAGTATTTAATCTATAATCACCTTCCTTCCAATTCCCTTCCTCTTCAGTCTGACTTCAGAAATAGAGTCAGTAAAGGCTTTTCCCATTCCTGAGACACATCGTCACTCGTTTAGTGCTAGCAATAAATGCGCTATTTCCCATAAGACTCCATGCGCTTAACACAGAAAGAATATATCCTATCCTCCCGTTCTGCAGATCCTTGATCAACAGTAAGAGAGTAGTGATCCATTTTTAACAGCAGAAGGTGGCAGAAGTATTCCTGAAGGTTGTGTTTGCCCTTCCTTCTATTCTTCAGGATCCTTCTTAAATAATAAATGTATTACGTACTTGTGCAGTAAAAGACCGTACTTACTTCAGCCCTGGGAGATCCTTAACACTCGCTGTAATCTCTGCAGCCTCAGGAACAAGTTTTTCTACTAGTTCTAGAGGTCCCCAAAATGACTTATTTTGCCCAAGAAAAGTCTTTTTGGCTAGAAAAGAAAAAGATATAAAATGAGCCCGTGAGGCCTGTGCTGACTAAACGCATTCTCAAACAAGGTCAGAAATAAATGAACAGTAGACAAAAAACTGCCAGGAATATTCTTCTGGGACTGCTGCCGGGCAAGTACAAAAGATGACTTTTTATGCCCAGGCTTGGCAATTACTCGTATAGTACAAATAAGGCAACAGGAGCTCGAGGCAGATGCCAGAAAATATTCCATACATCCCCAATATGCCAAAATAACAACATTTAGTGATAACCAGCAACTTAGATTCACTGCTAAAGGTCAAAATTTCTACTAGGATGCTGCCACTGTCCCCAAGTTACACTTGATGTGTGCCCAGTAACTTTCTCTCACGGACCATCACATTACAAGAAAAGGACCACACCACTTTGAACCCGCTCCTTCTCCAGAGCTGCTAGGGGCTTATCTGTGCATCCTTTCCTCCTTCAGAAAAGCTTTCTAGTGACTCCTACATACTAAAACTGGAAATTCATTTTCTTCTTCCGTAGTTCTTACTGCTACTTCACAGCAGCAGTGAGAAGACCGAGAACTCTGTTAACTTCAAACTTACGGCCAGCAGCAAGGACACTGGCAAATGGATAAACAAAGAAGCTGAAGAATATGAACACTTCTCCCTTGCACAATGTTACCCTAACCAGCACAGGAATTGCTTCTGTCACACAAAATGCTGAAAGCACAACTACTAAAGAAACATGGCAGGATGTACATATGGGTGCTGACAAGGCATTTAATATCCTCTGCTTTCCATCTCAAGCTACTATCGTGCAAGGGCAGCACATCAAGAAGGATAGTCTGGTACTTGGCAATTTTAATTTTGACACTGTGTTATATAGTTAAGTATATGCTGTGCTTGCTATTTTAAAAAGCAGCTTACAAGACATTAGCTGCACAAAGCAAAAATCCAGAGTTTTGATACAACTATTGAGAAAGGACCTCCGTGTTGCAGTTCCTCTTCCAGCAAGAGGACCATTGCATCCCTAAAGCATGAGGAAGTGTAGAAAAAAAAAAAAAAAAAAAAAAAAAGGAGTCATGAGTTCGCCGAGGAGCTAATTTTATCAGTGATCACTTAACTATACTTGAGTCATCTGAAAAGATGTTTTAAAAATGGCAAGCACCTGCAACAACTGTGAACTTTTCACCTGCAGTATTATACCCTCAGCACATTTTTTCCCCCCCCCTTACTGTGGTCTGTCAAGTCCACTGCAATCACAGCAGTGACCCTGCTCTGTCTCTCTTTAGTCTAGCGTACATTACAAAACTAGATTTTTAAAACAAGATTGCTCTTTCTGGCTGCTATGCTATGACAAACAGCCCAGGAGGACTCCTCTCAAGCAAGGTTACCTTTCAAGCCATGTTTAAGGCAATGCTCCATCACAACGAAGAACTGCTGAAGAGGTGCGTAGTCCGAGTCCAGTGTCCTGCCCAGATTAAGCGCTGATTCAATCAACCCCTTGATACTCAGTTTCGCCATGTTCATCAGGTTCATGCGTTCATTAGCCATGAGATAATTAGGATCTATAAAAAAAAAAATAAGAAAAATACTGTTGAGTAACAAAAGTTATTTTTAATACAATAAGATATCTTATCTCTTTTTGTTCCTCAGCTTCGAAGACATTTTTTGGGGCACTGACAATTTCACATGAAGCACTCTCTTCAGGCCGTCTGTTGAGAAAAATCTAAGTTAACTAGCATTTTACGGCCAAAGCCACACTGACATGGGAACAGGCAATATATCACAAAGGGTGTCTCGATGCTTCAAATAACTACAAAAGCTTTAAATTTTCAAGAAAAACAAGTTTGAAGACAGCTGTTAATGTTGTGCTTTACATCTTGACAACTCCTTACTGAATGTTACAGCTACCACTTGTTCCAACTCAAATCCCCAGCTACATCCAAGCAACTACAAAATCGTAAAAATCCTCTGTTTGTGATTTGTTCTTCCATCCAAAGATAACCACGAACGCGCTCACACTTGATCCACCAACATGTCTCTATCCAGCCTTGCATCTTTCCTTCTCAGGATGTTTGGGGCTTTTTTTTGTGTTTTTTTTTTTAAAAACTGGGATGTAACATGGAGCCAGTTCCCACCTATCTCCCTCCATTTTACCAACACTACTGTTTTTTACCACTGACGGTAAGGAGGTGATCTCCATGGCTCCTCCTCCGACAGCTCGCTCTAAGTCCCAACATGCACAGATCGTCCAAGACCAGATTCTTCCTCTACCATATTATGAACATTCAGACTTTTATTCAGACATTTATTACTTGCTAGTTGCTTCTCGTTGCAAGAAACAGGTACAGACATCCATTTTCCAACCTACACCCTGCCTGCAAGCCTCCTGCTCCCTGACCGGTACAACGTGCCCACGCCAACACCCATCCTTTCACAGCATGCCTCCCTTCCCAAACACCACCAGTGCCTTTCCAACACCTCAAGGAACAACCTCATTTACAACAGTACTGTCCCGTAACTAGCGTGAAATTGTCCTATGTCCACAGCTAATGGAGCGTGCTTAAGCTTTAGGCCTGGAGATACAGCCATTGAAATTCTGGTTACTAAAATGACGTTGCATCACTTGCAAGTTTTCTGTTTGTACCTGTTCCACCTGTAATCTCACACCCAACTTTTGAGCTCAAGTTCTTCGGCGCAAGCAGTATCATCCCTCTAGGGCACATTTATTCTAGGGCTGCTGTAAACAGCCATGGACCCTTGAACCAATTTGCCACCCTCACAAGTGAATTTACTACACCAGAAACATGCGCAGAGGACATCTAAGACTACATATCTAAGCACGGGGTACACATTTTATCTGCTGTACTGGCAAAGCATGCTTGCATTTAGCAAAGAAGTAAAGCAAATAAATATCGGAGACTGAAAACCGTCAGTTAGAACAAAAGGAGATATATTTCTATTTAAAAAGCAGGGGAGCATGTAGCTAAGTTAGATGAAAGAAGCCATAAAAACATCTAGCAATCTAAGCAGTGGAAGAATGGCTGTTCCTGCTGGCTCTGTGGAGTACCACCACCCAGACCCACCTGGTGATGCCCACTGCCATCGGGGTCTTCTCAAGCTCTTTTTGACTGTTCAGAGGCTACATCTCTTCAACATATAGACAGCTGAGATAGGTTCCTACATCTCTCCTTAAAACATCTCTCGTGGTGAAGGAGGAGGGAAAGAGGCAACCCTCACCCCCAGCGGATCCAGTCCCTAAGTGAAGTCTTGCACAAGTTTGGGTTTGTACTCAGCAGGCTTGCCACCGAGTAAACATCAAATTTCTACTAGGCAGGTAGACTTGAACTGTCTGGATTGTTAAGAGTTCTCATCCTCTTGTCAATACAACTGTGAAGAACGATTTCTTGCAATTTGAAATGCAACAACTTAGCCAAAAGAAGCCAAGGGCTACATTCTTTTGAGACTACTGCAGTCTCCTACAGGACTCGTCCCAAAGATGCAAGTCATCATCCCGCTTCATCACGATGCCGATCAAATCCAGTTGCTCGAATACAAACTCCTTGTCTTCGCAAATGTACTACCACTGCCATGAGGCATCTTGTCAGCACCCACCAGCCAAAAAGACAGCAAGGAGCAAAACTTCATAGAACCACAGAATCACGAAAAATCACATTGTTCCCACTTCCTATCTTCAATATCTCCTGCAGGTTGGAAAGCACTGTAGGCCCAGCAGCCTGTAGCTAACAGGAGTAATATTTGATTTCAGTAACCTATAGCTGAATCCAAAATGGGCAAGAAGAGCAACTGCTACCGTGCGATTGAGACTCCTTATAGCAGACAGATGGAGACACTGAAAGGCACCTCAGGGTTGGGAGATGAAAAGCAACTGCTGAGGTGGAGACACAAACATCTTCAATCAAAGAACCTGAGGAATTATGAAAGGGAATCAAAAGAGAGCATTTGCGGAACCTGGGAACACAGGTGGATTTGCTGAATCTGCCTCTGAAGCACACCACGATCAGGTTCCCACGGCTCCAAGGCTAGCCAGCACCCAGGCTGCTGAGGTCTCGTTATCGCTGCTTAGTTTTGGGTGGACAGCCTGCCGGAGGACAGGCTGTTTTTATCGGGGATGCTGCTGACGACTCAAAGAAATACTCAGATCTAGCACTGTGGCAACAGTGCTAACAACACTCGAGCACACATCATTAACGCTGAAGGCTGTGAAAAAACTCCACAGTACAGGGAGAGTGATGGGTCAGGGCAGGTGCCACCATTCCAACCTGGTACCGCGGCTGCATGTGTTTAGTCTCTCCAAAAGCAGCTCAGGACAAGGCCTCTCTTATCCCCTTTCTTCTCCAGGACAAAGCAATACCAGAAGTCTCCTTCTCTAAATTTCACTGGCAGCTACCGCACTCAAGCGGTAGCTTGAGCGGCTCAAGGAGGGTGATACAAGATGCTTTACATCTTGTGTTGTGAGAATAACAGAGTGGCCTTGTTATGCTGACTAGCAGTGGATAAGAAAACCTCTGTGTTGCAAAATGTATAAGATACCAGAGGAAATTGCTTTTGGTCGACCTTGCAATTCCCTGGGAAGATGAGAACCTTACGCCCTTTTAGATAATTCAGCTTAAAAGTGTCAATATGGCTTGTATTAAAAGAATGAAAATCAAGAAAAGACAGATATTAGAGTTACTGATGAACATTCTTTATGATAAGTTGTATCAAAATATGTGAAGTGTCCCACTGCACAGAATCACTAGAAGAGGCTGAACTAGCAGACAAGTGAGGAAGACTATTGAAGACCACCAGAGAAGCTTGAAGACCACCAAAGACCTCGAGCGCGTCTGCACCAAGGACATTTTCATATATTAATGAGTTCATGGAATTCGGATGAATATGTTAATTACTTTCAGGAGAAAAATCATGAATACGTATACCCATTTTGTATACAATCACAACTGTTGAAAGAACTGGTATGCACGATAGGTGGAGCGATCCCCCGTGCACCCAGCGCTGCAATAAAGAACGCCTGCTTTCTAAAACTCCAAAGTTGAGTCTTAGAGAGTTTCTGAAGTACCGACGTACAGTAACAGTTTTGGCAACCTAGATGGGACCCTGCTCCTGAACCTCAACGGATCCGGGAAGGCGTCTGATGGAGAAGGGGAGCGTACGGACCGCACTAAGCAATGCCAGCTGGAATTGCCGTCAATTGACGGCCACGGGTTTAGCTGCGCTCCAGGCCACATCAGCTGCCAGACAAATGCCTTCTTGTTCAGGAAAGCGGCAAACAAGTCCACTTCTTCCTGTGCCTCCACCCAATCTTCTGCTGTTGAGGGACAAAGTCATCAACCCCCCCTTAGAGTTTTGTTTTACTAAATGTACACTCTTCAAGCACTGATTGTCTTGGCTCATATCTTACAAAAACGCTGAGATTAGGCATTCACAATTTCTTTTCATAGTTCAGAAAACTTCAAAGTACTCACTTAGGAATGCAATTCTTACAGCAACATGGGATTGGAGAAAGATTTAATTTAGTGGGTGATTTTTATTGCCTTTGCAGAACTACTACTATTTTAAGCTGATAGATTTGGCGTGTACATTGAGCAGATTACCTGTTTGGGGATCTGCAATCCATTTCATGATTTGCCATGTAGCTAACAGTTAGTCACCATTACTAGGAATGCAGACTCAGGGAAAAATAAGTCATACAAAATACTACACGATTGCAAAAACTAATTTTTATACATGCAATTACAAAAGCTTCTGTATATTTTCTTCTGTCTACTTCTGCATAAAACTAATGAACAACACCTCTGACAGCATCCATCGCAGTTGCCATTTAAGAGTATACAAACATCACTATAGCATTTGCTTCTACCATAGACAACTACTGTCACATAATTGTGCTTTCCTCCGGTACCATGATTCAAGATCCACTCAGAACAAGGTTATCTGGTTAAAAACCATCGACCCGCTCCCTCAGTCCTCCTGGTAGCACAACTCCATCTACGGTATATCCGTGCTTCTGAGCAAGACAGATAAACCAGCAGAAATCACTAGTAGGTTTGAATTATCTGAGGCAATTTTTATATGTACCCTCAAAAGAGTATGGTGCTGTGGTAAAAGAAACAAATAGACTTTTTTTTTTTTTTTTAATTTAAATACATTCTGAAGTTTAGGTTGAACACGATCGTTTGCCTGGCCAGGTTTGAAAGAGAAACTCCTATGCATATGCACACTGTGCATACTGATCCCAGTAGTGAGATCAGACCCTTTAGAAAAGCTGAGTGTTTGCCTCCTGAATACATCTAAAAGTTTTAAGACTTGACTGAAACCTTGTTAATAAGCACAGCTTCTTTTTCTCCTTCCCTATCAGGGGAATAGCAATATAGAGGAAGATACAGAGACCTCCTCTCCTCTCTAATCGAGATGTTTCCTCGCAGCGGCGTGCCCCAGGCAACAAAGCACCGCCGCAGTACGGAGCATCCTGCGCCTGCAGCCCGAGCAGCTCACTGATCCGATCAGTAGCACGGCAGGCGTCCAAAGTGACTCTGCTTAGGTGGCAAATCAATTGCTAATGCAAAATTAAAGAAACTGTACGAGACAACTACATGGAAAATGTTACTTTGGCTACGGTCATTAGCTAGTTTGGATTGTGGTAGAGTGCAAGGACACTGCTCAGAATTAGGGTCCTACTCCATTACGCACTCATAGGAAACCATACACATTTCTTAAGTGTACCGAGAGCTGCTGCCTCACGTAGACCTATACTGAGGTCAAGGGTACGCTTTTTGAGGCAAGGCACACGGTTTTTCACCAGTCGGAGAGGTCTGTGACTTCTGTGTGTCAACTAGGGTCAATACTACCCTAATTAAAAAAGACAAACACAAGCAAACAAGAATAACAGCGGGGCACATGAAACATGTTCAAGACAAGTAGATTCTTTCAACGCTTAAGAGCCAATGAGCATCTGAGCTCATGAAAGCACTAAGGAAAAAAGAAAAAGTAGTCCTATGCTTTCATTTAAGACTAAAATGTGCAGTCACAGTCTAAAGAACTGAAAAATGCTTTCATGACATCAACTAAAGGTTTCTGCTTCGTTAGTCTGTTGTGAACGATGGTGCTCTGCATATGCAGCTCATCTAAGATTCTCATCGTGCAAACCAATTAACTATTATATAGTATGAAACTGGATAAAATCCCAAAGATGTATTCCAAAAATTAAATCCTCAGTAATTTATACCATTTTTATATGCGCTGCAACATATAGACCTTTAAAACCGAGTCTAAAAGAGCAGGGTAAGCAAGCAAAGACAACTTTTACACAGTAAGACTATCCAGCTGGCTTTAAGTCAACCCAGACACTTTCTGCTTTGACAAGTCTGACCCTGATGTGCAATTGTAATTCTCAGTTTGAGTCAGTACCTTCTCCAACTTTCTCTTTCTGCCTCTAACTGCAAAAATTCTACCTGTGTTTTACTATACATGCCTTGTCATAAACCTTAAAAGGTTAAATATTGGCCCTTAAACTTTGCCTTTCCACGTGGTTTGGATCTCAATGGAAGTAATCTTAAATTCTCAAGACACTTTGCTATTTAATATTGTAGCTTCTACAGAATAGATGTGTTTTCTAACCAGCAACATCGCACCTGGGATTTAAGTGGTCATGACTGAACTGGACTTGCATCACACTAGAATGACAGTGTTAAATAATCAGCTATTCTGACTGCCTCCTTAAAACACTCAACTCCCAGGTTTCTAAAGAGGTAAAAGTGTGCCATAATCATTGACATGCTAACAGCATGAAAAGCAAAAGGTTCTCGAAAAGCTTCCATGAAGGCATTTTCAAAAGCATCCAAGAATCTCAAGAATTCTGTAATTTGTTTAAAAGGTAAAGTATGTACCTAGGAACCTAAAAGTCAAGGAAAAAGTCAATGCAATACTGGATCTCAAAGGGTTAAGCTGCAACTGTGACCTAAGTACTTATCACCTGGTGACAATAAATTTTATCATTCCTCATACCAAATTTTGCTTAAAGAATTAAGAAGAAACTAAAATAAAGCTATAACTTTGATCAAATGCAGGGAGTCATGAAACACTGTACACATGAATAAATCTGCTCAAAGTAATGCCAATTAATTAGTATTTCAGCAAGGCTCCCCATGTACTGAACCCATCTTAAATCAAGAATACAAACTTAAAGCAATCTGAAATTTAGAAAGGCTGCTTCTGTGTATGGAACAGAAAAGGCATCTTGCACACAGTTCATAATGTATTCAGATTAACTGAGATACGTTAATTGTGAAACACTTGCCTTCAAAACCAACCAGCCAGCTATCCATAGCGCACTGAGTTTCAGTTAAGCAAATTCACATTAGGAAGGACATTAGTTCCAGCTGCTCAGATTATGAAATCATGAACACATGTATAATTTCAAATAAACGTGGAAAGCAAATCCCTAGCTGTATTAAGGACTTTCATGATTTAAACTGGAGTTCAACATCATAATGTATTTTTTAAGCTGCTTCTATTTCCTGACATTCCCTTACAGTGAAATGCCTCACCTGCCTTCCAGCAAGGCAGGCCCCTGACTACCACCTCAAGGATGAGGTGATACACATTTTGCATGTCATGCAAACGCTCTCTTAAAGGTAAGAAGTGATGAAAATAAGTGACATGGCTATTCACAAGTGAAAAGCAGAAGCACGTCTGTTTCTACAGAAATGTGTCTTATTCCACTAATTTTTTGCTTCTATATTCAAAATTCAACCTGTCTACTCTGAGTGCCTGGGGATAAACTGGAAAGCAGCTGGACTAAAGCCACCTTACAAAAATGAAATTGGATTTCCTAAGAGAAGAAACATTTTCACAGAGAGTTTAAAAGGTTGCTTCATTTGTTCTCGGTATTATGTCTTTCATGTTGACTTTTGAGGGGGAAAGCACACTCCATGTCAAGCATCCATCCGTCTCTGATCCATCGCTGAGAGCAGTTTCCTGCACACAGCAGGCATGTAAGAGTTTCAGAAAAAACCAGAACAGGGTGGTGGTCATGGGAAACAATGATACAAGTGCAAACAGACAAGACACACATTTCAAATGTATCCCACCCCAACAAAATAAATGCAAAAAATCTGTTCAATGTTTTTTTTTTGGGGGGGGGGGGGGAGAAAGTCCCAAACCCTTTTTTCCTTAAAGACCGCCTTGGATATGCCTTCGACCAGAGCTGCTGGGGAAGCAGAATTAGCTGTTGTACCAGGAGAGCACATGTCCGGCGGCTCACGAGAAGGCTGCTGTGTTTACGAGGCCACCAGGCAGAAGCCCAGGCACATAACCAAGCACAACAGTTAAGAAAGGCACAATCCACCGAGGATGACCAGTAAGAAATCGGTGTAGTTAATGCATCAAAACTGATTTTTGTGCACAACACACCCTCTTTAAAAAGATTTATACCATCTGAGTTCCCAAATATAAATAAAAAAAACATTTCGCTATGTCATGGTTGATTTTGCTTTTTTCTTCTCCCAGAAACCTTCTTAAAACTATTTGCACTGGAAGGTTTTTCCTAAGTGAGTCCCAAACCTAGCTGCATTACTTTGCCATCCTTAACTATCAGTTATTATTCTACTAATAATCCCAACTATATGTTTTAAGACATAGGTATCCTTCACGGTGTTGCTCATGCTTTACCCTCTATTTATAACCCTGAGTCCATAACATAAACCCACTTCACCGAGTTTCACGTCTAAATTGCCTCTCTGTGCTACAAAGAAACAAATGCAGCTTTTGGTTAACATCCTACTGGTACGAATTAGACCAAAAGTGAATAAAACACTGGTAAGAATACAACCACCACGGGATCTGCAATCTGCAACACCTTTGAAAACATTCGATGCACAAATTGGCAAAAGGAGGTGAAATGCACCTGCTGACCTTACTCCTTTGGGATTACCAATATGAGAATAACAGGACTTAGGCTCCTAAATCTTCTAGATATCAACCACCCTAGCTTTAGCTTCAAATTTGACATTGCCATTTTAAAAGAATTTGGCTTGTATAGATAAATACCCCTAACCATCCTTCCCCACTAAAATCTAAATTCTTCTTAATGATGAACACTTAAAACTTCTCAGCCACAAAAGGTAAATTCCCTTCTTCTTCCCTTGCTTCCAAAAGGTATATTAGCCTTTTGTGTTGCAAACACTTTCACATCCCAAGCATGAACAGTTGTAGTCATCAAATTAAAAATTTACTTGAGTGCATGCTGAATTGGGGATTCAACTATTTCATGCTTGCACCATTTTTAAGAATCAAGTCAGAAGCACTACAAAAAAAGTTTCTTATTTATTACTTCACAAATTTTAATCAAAATTTGCAATACAAGTTTTAGAGTCGCTTTTGCAAAGTCTCAAATTGATACATAGAAATACTTCAGAAAATCTGAAGCTTCAGAGTGATTTCTGAACTTTTTTTTTTTTAAATTTAGCTTCCATATATAGCTGCGACCTTTTAAGTTGTGTTTATATCAGGAAAATAACTGCCACAGAAAGCATTTAATGTAAGTAAACTAGCCCCTTGTCGATTTGCTTTTTCTACCTCCATCTGAAGTCAAACTACCCCAAAATTGTTGAAACACTTTTTTGAACATCATTGTATGCACATATTTTCAAAAGAGAGATCAATAAGAATTTAGAAACCCAAACTGATCACACGGAACCCATGAAGGGGCTGATAAAATTTACAAGGAAAGCCTTCACAATACTCATTTTACATTTAAATTGATACAATTGCAAGAGCAATACATACACTGGAGTGATCAAAGGCATTTTCTTTAACACACTAACAGCAGAAAGCAAACATGCGCACAGAGTGCAACTAGTACAGCGTGTTCTGGCTGCGAACCTGGTTCAACCAGACAAGCACGTTCAGAAAGCCACAGCTATTGGCACTGGAAAGAAAAACTGTGTTTTGCACTCAGGCTCAAAATAATAAGGCAAAAGCCAATCATTAGTGGAAATAATAGCTGAAAGATGTTGGTGTGGCACGCACCTTCAGTATCATCACGCAATTGCTCCACCACATCTGTCAAATCCTCCCAAGAGTCTTTGCAAACAGCAAAAAGAAAGGAAAAGAAAGAAAATGTCATGCAAGCCATGATCTAAAGGAAAGATTTAAAATCAAGGTATAAGAAAAGGATAACTGAAAGGGAGATTTGCATAATACAAGACTTAATTCATAGTGGCAAGAGATTTGCAAGTCAAAAGGGTTTATTAGTCTGCACAAAGCAATACAGCAAAGCGTTTTTTTTCCTGGAGAGTCAAATTAAGGTAGGCTTCACTAAAGCTTTAGAAGCTTTGTTTCTTTCTGCATTAAGACAAGCAACACGTTTGTAAAGCACATCCTAAAAAGGAAAGCATTGTTTTGTTTGTAAGATCAAAGTACTAAAGTTCTGGTATTTATGCAATGTCAGCATTTGCTTCAATTTCCTCCTACCCAGCCCCAAAAAGAACCCCCCAACAGGGAAATACAGCCACACATGAAAAGCAAGCACGTTTCAGGACAAGAACATATTGAAGACATTTTAAATAAGGTTAAACAGAGCTTAAACTCCGTTACGACCATCACCCCAAACGAAAAAAATCTTGCAGAGGTGATCCAGCTGGGCTTGGGCACAGGTCACAGGTTTTATGTCGTCATTCTGATGATGATTCACTAAGGCCTCGATGAGGAAAACACCTCTATCTCCTTGCCAGGAGCCCACAGATGGCTGACAGGCACGGGGAGGAGGTCTGCATTCGGGGAGAGGAGCAGGCAGGACAAGGAAAACTTGTTTCAGCGCACCCACTAATTCCCTGGTTCCAAACCCAGAAAAGAAAGCCAGACGAAGCCCCGGAGGGTCTGAACCCTGCAGGATTTTCAGGTCCCTACTTACATGCCCGCTCTCCCCAGGACTAACTTGCAATCGGTGGAATGTCCGACACACAAAAAAGGCTCTGCTCTGCTCCCCTTTACGGGCCAACCGCACCGAAGTCCTGAGCAAAGTACACACACGCTACCGGGACCTCCTCCCTCCCACGGAAAAACCATGGCCAGCCTCCTCCTGCTGTAGGAGCCAGCGCTGGCTAGCAGGCAGCATATTCAGTCACTGCGTTTGAAGACACACACACACAGAAAAAAAAAGTTAAGTACCAGTACGACTAAGAATTCGACTGATCGCTAAAAGCCTCCTATGCTGAAATACTGCTGACCAACAGTCTTCTCATCCTTTGAAACCGTTTTATTCACATAGCTGATTTTTAGTGGTCACTTTTCTTCGTAAACCAGAAGCTCCCTTCTTCCCCTACGGCTAAGCATTACTGCAATACTGAGAACAGCAGAAAAACCACCATTCCTTGGGTCCTGCCCACGTGCCCAGGTTGAAGTGATCAACCGCTTGCCATTCAGCAGGAATTTCTCCTCTCCTTGTCAGGGGTGAAGAGGGAGGGAGGGACAACAAGCACCATCAGGTTCACCTACCTCTGCTTGCTAGGAGCAACAGGGAGTTTTGCTTGAGAAATTCCCTGCTACTGCAAGAACGAAGCCCTGGTGATGCTCCCCCCGCCACCAGCTTCCCCCACATGCTACGCGTCGGGCTTCTGGTCTTTTATTACAGGTGTCACAGCTTTCTGTAGGTGCAGGAGACTTTTTGTAGCTCGCAGTGCAGTGACGGACCGACATGTCTCTGCTGCTTTCCTGGACCCTATTGCACTCTTACCTCGGAGTGCTACGAATTGGACTCTGACTCATGGGTCACCTTCACCCCTTTTTTTTTTTTTTTTAAGGACTTAAAATGCAGACGTTAGTATGATTGAGAAATTCAGTATTTGTAGAAAATGCTTTGTGTAACAACACTACATAAACAAGCTAAGACAGCTAGTATTTTCTAGCTGCATTTCTAGCATTTCTGAGAACGAATGAGAACCTAGCTGCACACACAATGATTTAACAGCAGTTTTCATCACCTGCAAAGATCAGAACCAGATTCTGATCAACACGGAATCCTTATCTGCACACTGAGATTGAAGCCAGACATTATCACTGAATAGTCTGTTATCTAATGCCAAGGGTTTGGGTTTTTTCCTTAATATAAACAGTGAACATCATCTCATAACCAAAAAAAGACTTACAATTTGATTGGCAACAGGGACAGAGAAAATTGCCAGGCTTCCCTTCATCTTTCACATGACATCTCTCACTGATTTTGTCACTTCAAACTCCTCCCTACATGTACCACATGGACTCCAATGATTTAAGAGCTCTCTACCCCTCTGAGCCTCTTTCCTTGCTCAGCTCCAGATCCAAAAAACACCCAAGACCTCCAGCCTACTATGACAGCTGTTAACAGCAGGTAGTGAGGCTTATACACAGAACAGGTTTTGCTTTCTTATCACTTTGACTTCTTATTTTTTTTTTAAATCAACTTAGGAAATCACTTTACTGTATTAGGTCAGCACAGTGCAAGCAGTCCAGTACCCCACCTCACATACCATCTGGGCTATGTTTCAGAGAAAGGTGCGAGAAACCTCACACAACTGAGGAGGCTCTGTCTGGACAATTGCTACCTGCTTGATTGTAAAGCATTAAGGCTTTTTTTTTCTTTTTTTTTTTTAACCCTTAGCAAGCGATTCACGTAAAGCTTACAAACAAACGTCCAGTGGAGTCACAAGTATTCTCCTCTATTATATCCCTACAGGAAATAATCCTATCCTCTTTCTAGAAAGAAATGCCTGCAAGAATTGCATGAATTTATATTGGCACAAAGGTACCATGGGATTTGTACAAGTTTAGAGACAAAAGCACACATTCTATTAGCACTTTCTTTCATATTTCCGTTTGCTTTTTCATGCATCTAACTGCGGTTTGCATACATTTCATTTCTTGGTTTTCATTTTAGAGTTTTCCCCACATGTCTGGAATTTCCACCAAACAACAGTGGGGGAAAAAACCTTAAGACACACACACCAAACAAACAACAACAACAAAAAAAAATCACAAAAACCTGCAATTTGGCATTTTCCATGCTCTTTATCATTGTACACCTAAGACAAACTCAATACTCTTGATTATTATGGAAAAATATTAAAGCTTGTAACACATGCATATCAAGTGTAGGAAACAGGATGACCAAGACTTTTAAGTCTTCATAAAACGATTACCTCATTCCAACTGGATTCCCAGGAAGATTAGTATTATGGATTATCCCACTGGAATAAATACAGAAGCAGGTTCTTTACGAAGGAACTGGAGTACTTACTATCACTAACATATTAGTCATGAAAATCCCATCCGTTATTTTAACTATGAAGTTTTTGAAAGTTACTCTCTTCTCCGCTTCACTGACACAGCAACAGTGTTCTCAACTGGTTTGCCTACAAAAAAAACAGTCCGGCAGCAGCATGGGATTCAGTTTGGGCCGATTTACCCAGTTTAGCACTGGGGCAAGAAACCTCTGACAGCCTCAGCAAAGGGACTTCAGCTGCCGGGGAGCAGTGCACATTTAGGCACTCTTACTACCAGCCACAAAGTCTTTCAAATCGAATGGCAAATAAGGTTTACCAAGGCATGTGACCCTTTGCTAACAATTTAAAAAAGAAAATTAAAATACAAAACCATCTTAATGAGTAGGAATACTAATCTATATATATGAAGAAGCAGCTTCTCTGGTACAACTTTGCTCCCACTAGTAAGAACGCTTAAAAAGAGGTGCCGATTAATGAATAGTGTATGATTACATACACTAAGAAAACAAACAAAAACTTTCCCTCCTAACTTTATCTTACTGAATTTGCTCACATCTTAATTTTTGGCTTAGTATTTCTCACAGACAGAGGCAATACCTAACAGTTACATTGAAATTTGTAACAACTTGTGCAGGAGTAAAGGGTATTGCCAGTGGATACACTTCCCCATGCAAATTAAAGCTTTTAAAAATAAACCCTGGGAGAACATAACGGCATAAAAATTATTTCATGCTGCTATTAAACAGAATGAGTGCTTCATTATTATTTTTTTTTAAAGATTGAATTTATTAGCCTAAAATAAGGTTGGGAGTAGAAGCCTTTATGAATATTCCAAACTACCACCACACTTCTCCAACTCCCCTGCAGCTGTGTGCTGCAATAACAATGCTCCTACACCTCCTGGCAGCCCCCAACACGGTTGTGAAAAGGCTGAAGTCCAAAATCAACACGGCTAAGCAGTGAGTTGCCACACTGCTATACAGTGCTGAGAAAACATTCTACATGCAAAAGCCGAGTACACGAAGATTGTGGCTTCTCACGCTGTGGGCAGGACGGGGATAAAACCAGCATCCGATTCACATTATGGGGTTTTTCAATAGGTGTCTCATGAGCAGAAACCACCAAAGGTTCCCAAATATACAGCAGAAGTATCCCTGGGATATTTTAAATAAACCTGAACAAGCACCGAATGTGTGCCCTTTACGAGAAGTTCCCATAGTCCGGAGCTGCACGAAACCCTACGTATTCCCCTCAAATGCCAATACAGAACACATTCATAGAGAAATCAACTGCAATGAAGGTTATCACCTCAAACACAGCATCTTAACCTATTCCGGGCTACCACCTACAAGTAGACTCCCACGATATGCAGTAAGCCCAGCAGCAGAACTGCAAGTTCCCCAACACACACAGCTTCCTAGGCCAGCAGTTTTCTGTCCGCATCCTCTTTACTTTTATTTGTAAAATACTTTGTCAGTGCAACTAGGAGGCCGGAATGCTCCAAACTTCTCATATAGCTATAGCGTTTTGTCATGTGTAAAGACAGACGCTCAGAACAAAGCAATGAGTCCACACATCCTTTTTATAGTTTCCAAGCACAGTATGAGAATCAAGTTCCTCCAAAGACAGACTAAATAGGTCAGGAACTTTATTTTTTTTAAAGTACAGAAGTTCTTAACAAATGCATAAGGAGAAGCTGAGATGTCATTAAAATAACCAAAAAAACCCCACCAAAAACCAGAACCAATTTTGGGAAGTGAAAACTGAGCCTGACACAGAAAGTACACGGCCACGGTGAAATGTCAGTTATTTTGCTTCAGCTGCTGTGAAAGTCTTGGCACAACTCTGTTAGGTTTTGTACAGATGCTTACAGAAAACCTTAACTCTGTTGAAGAGTTATAAACAAACATAAACCGCAACAAGACCAGGGTCCCCATGTTCTGTTTACTGATAAGGAAAAGGGTTACTTTTTAAGCTTGCCCGCAACAGCAGTCAAGATAAATACTAAACACATCAGCAGCTGAACGCCAATACCAGGTAAGACAACTAGACTGCATTCAGTCAACGCACTTATGTTAAATCCCCTCTGCTCCTGCCTGGTAATTTGCCAAGACTGAAAAAAAGTTCTGAGGAAAGAAGAAGAAACAACTACCCATACATTCAAAATAAGACCTACAGAAGTGCTGACAAGTTAGTTAGGACTGAACAACAAATGCTGGAATCAGGATGATGATCAAATGAACCGAAGCAAACCAAACCACAACCAAAAATGCCAAGCAAAAAGGGTGGCTTTCTCCTAGCCTGCCTTTTTTACCCAGCATCTTTATCTAAGCCCTAATATTCAGAGCACTCCAGGAACTTCCTTTTTCCTCCAGAACGGGAAGAAAAGACCACTCCACCGTGCCTCATTACCATGCCTCAGAGTACCAGGAGTTATGGCAGCACTTCTCACGTGCACTCAAAGGCACTTTGAAATTTAACCGTAAGTGAAATTCTACAGCGACCATCAGTATAACCGTAACTGATAGCTCCCCTGTCAGTTATGCGTCATTATGCCCTAGAGAGAAAAAGTACTGCCCGTGTTCTAGAGAGGGATGCTAATGGAAGAAATGCTGACACGTGCTCTTTAGAAGGCTAATCATAGGATTATTTGTCTGATTTGAACTTTTAGTCTGCTGCTCTAACCACTTGCTGGTCTTTTTTGGGCCAAAGCATCCTACAACAGAAGTGAAAGTGAAAAGAGCTTACTGAGAAATACTGAATATGCATGACGAATTCCATTCACATAATTTTTTTTTTCCATTAAAGCTAGCACACTATCCTTCATTCTATGGACAAATATTACTTTTATCATTAAATTGAAACCTATAGTCACATTATTATATTCATTTAAATTGCATTATCTCACAGTTGTCATCTTATGAATGATAATACATTTAATAACAAATAATTGAAGTGGTCAAGAAAGAAAATTAAGTAGATGCTGTTGATATCATTTGCAAATCAGGTGGATCATGAAGTGTTGACAAAGGACCAACAAAGAGAGTTTCAGCATCACACTCAAACACCTTGCAATCCAAAAATCGAGGAAGCAACCAGACAGCCTGCAGCCTAGAACACCAGGAACAATATATGCAGAACTTTCAAAGTAGCTTAAGAAAAAACATTTTTAAAACCCCACTACATAAAAATCCCATCTCTAAATGTATATGTATAGAGAGCGAGCCTTGCATAAAGAATTAAAAAATCAGTCCATTCATTTCACCCTGCAACTTCTGTCTGGGAAAGCTGTTTTCAAAACAGGAAGGTTGGAGTAATGGATACCAAGAACGCTCAGCACACCCATTCTCCCATGCAAGTCCTGCTGAACCAACGCATGCCCGCCCGCCAGTCCCGGCTATACTTTCAGAGCAGGAAAACAAAAAGGAGAACACAGAGTGCTTCGGTGCTGCTGCTGCCGCCTTGGGGAACCGCCGCTCTCCTCTCTCACCTACAGCTGTACTTTGCTGACACCACTGACCTTGCTCCCTGCAGCAAATAGTTAGTTTTATCTATTTCCTCTGACCGCACCACGCACATCGACTCAATCCCCATGCTGCTATCCCACACCTACCTCCTTTGTTCTCTCAGTTAATGCATCCTTATCCAGCACCCAACTGCCCAGAACTGTTTTGCCTCAAATCACAGCACCAACAGCTTGTGCCTTCATTATAAACTGTGACAACTGACTGCAATGTTTTTAGGCTAAAATTGTTATGAGATTTTATTTTTTTTTTAAAGGCCACTGTCATCACTCTTGTTTTAACACGTGCTACTCCTCATGTGGCAGCATCAGGGTCATAGACTGACACGACCATTTTTCCTTCGCCACAGACATTTTGACATAAGTTAAGGCTTGCACTGCGCCCAAAGAAATAGCAGCCACAGATCTGCAACAAACTGGGAGGAGATAAAAAGGAAAAAAGAAAAAGTACAGAGGACTCAAGAATTCCAAGCCCAAGCTCCATTACACATATAGGACAAGTAAATACCAAACGTACATCATGCACATTAATGGTGTAATCCCACCCTAAGTTTTATTCCTGTCTCTGCATGATTACCATCAGGCATTTCTGTATGTTGCAACTGTGTGCAGTCACATCGAATGTTTCTCCACAACCAGTCTATTTCCAGAGGGAAATACATGAGTAACTACTATGGGAAATTTCTCATTTAGTTTGGCACTTAATAGTTTGCACAGAGGGAAAAAAAAAAAAAAAACCAAAACAGAAAAAAAACCCCAACCCTACATTTTTTTCACTCCTCATTTTTCACTTCCCATCTTAGTTGACGTCTAAGAGGTTTCTCTGCAACATTTTTGAGTCATTACCCCTGAGGGAGATAAGCCTGCCCCCATTTCCCAGATCTGACTTCATTTAGACTGAACAAGCTTAAAAGAGCAACGAGAACAACTCTCAATTTTCATTTCTTAATTACAGCACTGAAAATATTTATAAAACTTCAAAATTTAAAACATAAACCAAGATTAGAGTAGCCCTGGCGTAAGTCTCAACCTAGCTTTACAGGGCACTCGCACACCCTCTTTTTCTCTGAATTGCTTCAAATCAACTGGAGGGCTGGCACATTGTACTAATTATCCTGAGGAGCTTTTTAAAAACTTAGTCTTCCCTCCCCTTTGGTTCAGGGTCAAGTGTCCATCTTCTCTCGGTCATTTCCCTTTATTCACAGCTCATGACAGGATTCAGTATAAATACAGTCAACAGGATGTCTCCTCTGTCCCTGGGGAGATGACCATCTTTATCACGTTACTTTTCGGTACACGCTGTCTGGATTACATGACCTAACTGCTATTCAAAAGATTTATGACCATTAACACACTGTAATTCATTTATCTTGCATATCACTGACTTGACATTTGTTCTATTAAATCTGGTCTCCAACTCCTTGAAACTTTTGACCCGTTTAGGGGTTTCTGCCACCGTACATATTTTCAGAGGTACTTTTCTGACAAGAGACTAATCTCAACAGTTTCTGACAACACGTGAAAGGTCCCTGCTACTCTCAGTACAGTGTTTACAGCAGGTTTGTCTTGTAACGGGAAAGGCACAATCCATGGAGCAATCTCACCTCCCCCAACAGTTTGCTTGTCCTGTTCCACATTGCTAGAGAAAACCTAAACCAAAGTAGCAGTTACCAGGGTTTCTTCCTAGGCGTGCTTTGTTCTCCTCAGACCAACGCGGCTCTATACCAGGACCACAGTTCCTCCAGTAGCACAGCCCAGTACGGCAGATGAGCCCTCGTGTCACACGGTTCCCTCATAACTGAACAGCTCTGTAGCTCACCCAACAAAAACAAGGAGATTCTCTCCCCCTCCACGCAAACCTAAGTGCCGAGAAGTTTGCCAATTTGCAAACCAAAAAATATAACTAATAAGGTCATGCTGCTTCCTTAAACTGAAGTGTGCAAAGCAACATGGGAAAATACTTGAACAGAAAATGAAAAGAACAGGTAGAATCTGAAGGATGACTCAATAAAGACTGCAACAGATTAATGGGCAAGAGGTATTTGAGCACTGAGAAGAGCATTTGCTTTTTCTGAAGAGCTATACAACTTCTACTAAGGACATTTTACACAAGCATGTGTCTGAAACTAAAACTTTTAAATAAAACAGAAAAAAAAATCTGACCTTAGCTACCAAAAATTATACTATGGAAAAGATAATTTCATCTTTGCATGTTATAAACATACCACTCCAATTCCCCATTTTAGGACAAATAGAACAGGATTTAAAAAAAAAAAAAAAAAGGATACTGTATTCTTGACAGTTGCAAGTAAATCCAGATCATACAGCTATCACGTGTATTCCTTCTGTTCTTAATTACGAGCTGGTCCCACAAGGATTAAAATTTCCATTGCTCTAACGTGAAGCTCCTCATGATTATTCAAAGCAGAAATTTAACATCCAGTAAAACCGTGCAAGGCCGTTATGCATTTCAGAACTTCTCCCCAAAGTTGAGATCAGTGTACAATCCGACATACACATGTACTCTTGAACGTGCAACAAAAAACAATCAAGGTGTTTTTCACACCTCAGTCCCTGAAGATGCCTCAATGATCATTATACATATTGCAAACAAACAGGAGCTTAATAGCCACTAGTGTCACATTTCATGACACCTGCATAGCACAGTAAAGTTCTGATTACCTAATTAAGAACCACTGTTTAAAATAATTCTTTTTCTATGCCAAGCAGATTTACAGCATATGGCAAAATCAGCTTATTTTCATACACACAGAGGTGTTCCAAACAGTTGAAAAAGAAAATTAATTGCTTTTATTGTTAAATTCAGCATCCATGTTACATGCTATATTGAATACATACAGTTGAAAGAAACTCAGTAACTATACTAATGCATTTACCCTTCTGCTACATGCTACTTTAAAATGGAATAAAATTTAAGTTTTGCTCAGAGTTACGCTCAGAAACTCCAACTCCGTGGCAGGAATGGAATTACTCCAAACTTACACTGTTTCATCTCAGATCAGAATCTGTTTCCCAAAGCACATTGCCTTTGGCTTAAGAAGTAGCAGAATTGGGCTTGGTTTTACTCGAAAACGTTACCACCACAGGAGGATGCCTACTGTTTTTAAAACGTCAATGACTAAGACTGTGATCACCACTGTGCCCTTCCGTTCCTAGCTCCCTCCCTGTCCCTCCAGCTCCCATCACAATATTGGCCTCGGGTGGATTATTCTGGAGAAGGCAAACAGACTCCTGAGGGAAGAGCTGACAGCAGGTCTGGCCTCAGAAATAATAAGCACCAGCTGCAGCTTTTGCCTCTCTGCTTGGGGAGCCCTTGCAGCACCATCAGAAAGCACAGCAATCTGCCTCTAGCTCTCTCTAACATCCCAATTCCAAGATCTGGCACCATTGAAACACTACTTCTGATGCCTCTGTCTCATTGGAATTAAAACAGTGTTCCAGTAAGGGATATCAAACCAGAGCAGATAAGAATCACTTGCTTTAGCCTCCTCCTATATGTTTAAACTGTCATTCCCAAGTCATCTGCTTTAAAAAAAAATCAACAAAAAAGATAAATAATAAAACTAACTGCTATTAACAAACTACTTCTATTGGAAAGAAAAAAAATGTGCTGCAGCTTCTTGTTTAGTGCAATTCAGTTTTCTCAGGTATTTTACTTTTTTTGCCCTAGCTTTTGTATAGCTACAAGAAAAAAAAAAGCACCTTTAAAAACAGCAAAGTGAAAACTCACACCATAGCCAATCTTATGAAGAAAAGGTTGAAGGCGTAAGGCCTGTGAGACAACCCAGCTGAAAAAGCTGGGAACCCAGAAGAGTTGAAGCTTGGGACCACCAGTCTCCCACATAATTTAACAACTAAGTCATCACAGGGCGTTACACGAGAGCAGCCCAGCAGAAGTGCATAGCAGTCAAAATCCTTAAGACTAAAATCTTATTTTCCCATCACATTTTAAACCTTCCCCAGCCTGCGTGCTGTTCTGTTCTTGACCCTCTGTCTTCTCTTCTTACTTCCTCGCTGCCCAGAACTGCTCCCTTCCTCTCCTCGCTACGGCACCGTGGGCTGGCTTGGCAGTTCTGGGATGCAAGGGTGGGCGCAGGTACCGACTATGCAAGGCTAGGAGCACAGTTTCTGTTCATCCTCAGCATGACAGGTGCACAGTGAGGAGGAGGAGGAGGAAGGCAGGATGGCTGCTTGTGGGCTGGGGGCACAGCAGATTACAGAGCGGAGAGACCAGACGCCAAAAAACTCTCGGGAAGCAGCAAGAACTGAGGGACAGCAACTGGAGGCTTCAAATGCTTATTTCAACAAGCTGTCGGATTTGCTACTGCAATAGATTTTCTTTTACATGTCTTGATTTGTAAGGAAAAAAAAAAGTAATCTATTGTTATGCCTTTGGCATAACTCTAGAACCTTTTTTTTTCCCCCCCTTCTTCATAATCCCTACCCTACCTTTCTACATCAGTTTTACAGAGGCATTACAAGACACACCAGCTTCAGCTCCTAGGTCTCCTGCTTTTCCTCTCAGACAAGCACTTGGTGTCTGCAAGCCCCGTCATCCTTTCCCCTCAACCCGTGCGTACACTGAGGACACAGCAGCAGTGCTGATGCAGTAACACCAGTCCGAACACTAGGGATAAAGCTGTGTCAGCTTTTCTATTATGAACACTTTTTCCTGACCTGATATCTGTGTTAAAAATATGACTTCAGTCCAAACCCTCCCCCCCCCAAAAAAAATCAGTCTTTCTGCCTCCCAACAAGCAACCTTAATTTACAAATGTATATATATCTCCATAAAGGCCATCATGATACGGTTCTCTTCTTTTTTTTTTAATTCATTTTTGACATATGAATCAAATAATATGGCAATGTAATGAGCAAATACTATTTTCTAACCCTTTCTGGTACTTGCAAGGGAGCGGCTGTAATTACAGCTTTAAAAACAATTCTTTTTCTACTTTTGGGGAAGGGTTAGTCTAGTATTAGCATTTGAATTGTTTACATAAGCAGGCAAGAATGCAATCTGTACACGTAAGGACAGATATTCAGCATATTTGAGAAAGGCGACCTAGAAAAGCAACCCTATTACAGACACTGGATTCATCCAAGCCTACCTTCCCCATGAGTTTGCTCAGAGCAAGGCAGCAAACAGAGAGGAAAGAGACAAATACAAAAATAAGGATCTAAAGAACTGACTCACAGTGTGACTGAAAGGTTTTCCAGGCTATACTACGAGAAGAGCCCTAGATTGCTTGCAAGGTCATTTACTAACTACAACATGACAAGTCAAAAGAGTAATTAGTATTTATGAGAGAAAAAGAGAGACAATATATAAAAATCAATCCACCTGCGCTAGAATGTACTATTAAAAAACGCAAAACACTGAAGTCCAGAAGCATACAGGTAAGACCGAGGAGGGTCTGAATAAGCCTGTGCCACATACAAGAAACAGGGGAACTGGAAGTCAACTGAACTCCTGCACCCTTGGCTCACCCGGTACTCACTACTCTGGTTCTGCTTTCCTGAGCCCACAGCACCTCTCTGAAACCCTGGGACATGCTTCAGAGGGAGTGTCAGTCTCTGCTTTTGAAACCTCTGTTTAATTTCCCACTGTCTAAGTAAGTATTTGGCAAGCAAATTCAAACCCAAGGGCTGCTACCACTGAATGCAGCTGTCAAATGGAAATTAAATTATCACCTGGGAATTAATTTTAAAGCTCAAATCCTCACCACAATTTAAGTTCCCTCATCCAGCAGGACAACAATACAGTAAGACATTACTGACTTGACAAGCCAGCAGCAAACGGGTCAAGCGAGACTACTTGGTGGAGTCGCACTTCAGTAGTTACTGGAAAAGGGTCAGACATGAAAAGATGGAGCCCCCTCGCTGTAAGACCGAAAGATGCTCAGCATCCAGCAAGGGGCACTCAGAACCTGGCAATGTTGGGGACCCACGGGAGCACTGGCTAGCGTGCAAAATTCCTACAGAAATTCATCGTATCTCCTTCTTCCCCAGTTTTTTATTGGTAGACCAATGTGTGGATGTCCTATTGTGTTTTTAGTACTCACAAAGCTTTCAATCCTCATTTCACATGACCTGATATTAAAACTGTTCTCAGCATCAACCCACATCACAAATCCTTTTTCGAGAAAAAAGCAAGGTGCGTTACACCTCCACTTTTCAGGCTTCCAAGCCATTATAAGCAATGGCACGCTTAACCGAAGCGAGCTAGAAGACTTGTGATGGTATTATCTATCACCTGACAATAGGCATAACTGCGTAATCACTTGGGGCTTTCCAAAAACTACCCACTGACCGTACGCAGACACACATCTGTGTTTTGCCAGTATGCTCCATTGGTAAAAGCTGACAGCTGACTAATAGAGCCGTAAGCCCTGTTTTAGGAGTAAAATCATGGTTAAACGTGTCACTGAGCACACATTGTGGTTATCTTCCTTCCTGAGAGATACAAACCTGATCTTTCCAGATATGTCTTAAAAAAATACTAACAATTAAGCACAAACGTGTCTCTCTTAAAGGGGTGGATTACCAAAGACGCAACAAATTCTAAG
Source organism: Buteo buteo (assembly GCF_964188355.1). NCBI lineage: Eukaryota > Metazoa > Chordata > Aves > Accipitriformes > Accipitridae > Buteo > Buteo buteo. Next base: position 84,007,326 of record NC_134171.1, on the reverse strand, counting down.
GGCAATCTGAAGCACCGATTTGGCTTTCTAACATGCCGAACGGTGTCCAGGTTCCCCAGGCAGGACGAGAGCCATCTGGTCCCGGAGACGCCCCCTCCCAACTCGTGCAGCGGTTCTAACACTGCGACGGCTGCAGGGATCCCGCGGCAGGGAACCGGACCGTACCTTCGTGGGTCGGCTCTGGGTCGGGTGTCAGCGAGATGTCGTCCAGCTCACGCAGGCAGAGCCATTCTCCATCCATCGACACTCGGAATTTGCAAAGATAGATGGTCTCCATGGCAGCCTGAGTGATCTTGTCTGTGGTGGGGGTTGGCATGTCGCTTTGAGGCGTCAGAGCAGACATGATGACTCAGCTGGTACAACAACAATGGGGGGAAAAAAAATAAGAACTAAAAAGAAAAGCTTTCTGAAGAAGAAAATAAGAAATACCTTGCCACTAAAGGACAGATATGCTCAGGATCGCACAGACTGCTCTGGCCTTTTCATATATAAAGCAAGGTAAAAACGCGGCTCCTTCACGCTCGTCTCTTCCTCCCTCCTCCTTTCCACCAACTGTCGTTGTCTTCAGCTATGCTAGAGGCTATTGATCCTAAGCAACCACAGAAAACCTGGCTTCTGCATCAAAGACAGGAGGGAAAAAAAAAAAAAAAAAGGTAAAAAAAAATTAAAAAAATAAAAAGCAGAAGAAGGAAAAAGAATGGCTTCCTCTGATGATTACCCAAGCAAAAACAAAGGAAGAACGTAGAGACAGATATCCAGGTCTGCTGAAATCAAACTGCTGGTCTGGTCCCTTTCTTCCCAGATAAGCCAGGACAGCGAGTGCTGATAGGATTGGTTGTGCGCAGTAAGCAGGGTGTTGACCAAAATGGCTGACTAATGAACTGAACTGAAAATTCAGGCTCATGTGATCAGCTGCTCCGAGCGTAGGGCAAGCAATTCCCAGGATGCTTCCTAGATGCTGCTGATGCAGGGACGGCAATTAGGCTCTCATCATCCACAGCACCTTCTCATCAGGCTATGCTAGTCAATTTGTGAGCAAGCATAACGCACCACGCAGATTTCTCATCCGTCTCCCCCGAAATACTACAAAGGAGCGCAGACTAGCAGCGCGAGGAATACAAAGACACATTTGTATTCCTTTCATATGCCTGGATGTCACTACATGAATTACATAAGTACCTTTGTTTTCACAGTAGGCATGCAAGTCGCAGTTTATGTTTTATTTGCTGTGCAACCTTCTCAAAGGGTACTTTTGAGCTAAAATTTCCCACATACCAAAAAACGTTAGGATGGCTTTATCCTCTCAGGGAAACGACGAGGAAAAACAGATCTGGCTCTAAGCACGTCAGTGATCGAGGATTAAGCTCTTTTAGGAGGGCACGTGCACATGGAAGAACAATGAGGGGGAACACCACAAACACGTACAGTTCCGTGACTGAATCTCACGTTTTTAAAACCTCATCTGAACTGGTACTGCTCAGGTGAGGCTAGTGAAGAAGTACTACCACTCCGCAAGCGGAGAAACAGGCTTTCCATCTCTCAAGAATAAGCCGACAGCACTGCGTTGCCCTGTCCCTTCCCGGCCGGCTGAATCTCCTCCGTGTCCCCAACCCACACAGCCCCACCTCTAGGGGACAAGAGGTCCCAGGTCAACAGACACCCTTCTTATTCCCAAGGTCACTACTTAACCACGGGACGGGACACGGTATCACCACCCACTTCAACTACGATATCAGGCAACAATAAATTAGCTGATCTTACTTTATTCCTGCATGGCTCCAATACATTTGTGGAGAGCAGATGTGTAGCATCCATCTGAAATGGATGCCCAGTCCCCTCCATGTAAATTCGGAGAACGCTGACTGTTCACCAGAACAGTATATTGATAGAAACATAGGAATGATTAATGCACGGGACCTTAATTATTCTCCATCCTTCTTCTTCCCTAAAGAACTACTCAAAAGGATGTGTGTCTATTTCTTAGGGATGTGAAATACAAAAACAGATCACTTGATAGAGAATTCAGCATGCAAACGCATACAGCTTTTGGAAAAAAAGCACCCATTATGTAAAAAAACTCATAAAGCTGGAAAAAAGGGGCAAGAGCTGTTATTTCTAACAGGCAAGAGGAAGCAGTTGCTTTCAGTGCAAGCTTCCTGCTTGGTGCATAATATTTTGACTCAGCAACTCTTTCCCCCCATTAGACTAAAACAAACAAAGAGCCATGCAGCTTATTATTACAGTGATGCAAAGGAGAATTATTTCACAAACGACAACAGTTACTATTGTTCCTTCTCCCTAAGAGAGAATGGGGTTTATAAAGCCTGCTGACAGCATTTTAGCTCATATGATATTTATATATCCTTTCACCAATGACAGCCTCTAGTTTTAGCATTCACATTGCACCATGCTCTTAAAACCAGTGAAAGTCACCATATACAACCAGCTCCAGGAGAACAGCTGTTCACTCTTGCTAACTTTTTGAAAGAGACTAAACAAACAGCAAATAATCAAAATAAACCCTTCAGAATCAACAAAGTACCACAAGCTGTTGTGCAAGCTATTGTCCCACATACCTAATTATCAGACACTTTAATTTTTTTATTTTGAAACATTTAGAAATACAAGCAGCATTAGGTGTAACCCTGCAGCTCCCATTTCACAACACCCGTCTTCAACTGAATTCAGCACCAGCAAGCGAGCCACATACCTGGATCACAGTGGAGGTCTGTTAAAAAATTAAGTAACTGTTCAACTTCAATTGGTTTGCTTTTATGCCATTTGCTGCTTCTTAATGTGAAGAAACAAAGAAGCCAGCCTGCCCCTTCCAGCTCAGTTATATTTTTAGGCTCCTTTATGCAATTCCTGCTGCAAATACTCCACAGGGATGTTTAAAGTACTGGAAAAAATTTTTTTCAGCTTTGATTAATTTCAGTTTATTAGTATGTTTTGCCCAAAACAATGCTTTAGGCACAATATTCCACCAACAGGTTCTGAACAATCAACATCTTAAAAGAAAGTGAGCTACCTCACTTCTGTAAAAGTGGACCTTTTAGTCCTCTAAGAAACGGAAATGAATCAAGTATGCATATGCTTAGAAACTCTGATGAGTTCTATTTGATTTTTTTAAAAAACAATAATGACAACTTCAGAACTTATTTTTCAAGCCAATTTGTTTTTTCTTGCAGAGGTTTGATACGGGTAATTTGAAGACTTAAGAACTCTTTAACAGTCCAGAGGAGGCTGTAATCTCCAGGTTCCAGCACACAGCTGAATTTACACCTACAGTGTAAAAATAGAGAACTTGCCTTCCCAATAGAGCTTTCAGGATAAGCTAAGCCAAGTAGAAAAACCGTAACAAGAACGGGTAATGTCCATATGTCTGTTACAGTATTATAGGAAAATAAAAACTCTACTCAGAAAAGGAAAACAAAAAAACAAATAAAAAACCCCAAACAGGAATTACCCTATGACTTACTGACCTGTGAGCCTTTTATCATTACCTGGAAAACACAAGACAAACCTTCCTCTACCCCCATCCCGTGCCTCAAAATTATAAAGCGACAAAGCATCTTAGAAAGAAACAAAAGAAAAGTATCAAATACTTGTATCTTCACAAAGCCTTTGATAAAACTACCATGCAACTCAAGGCCAACTGATAAAGCTCCATCAGGGTTGAATGAATGGTCAATGGACAAAAGAAAACCAAGTGTAGGTATAAATAAAGAGGACATTATTAACCAAAAGCCGCTTTCTCAAACTCAAACAAATCACGCAGCCTTGACTGGTCTTACAAAACCCTTATATTAGCCTCAATTTGGCAAAAGTGGATAGAGGCTTTGGCTAGATTACAGAACGCGGCAGTTTTTTGCAAAAAAGTTTTCGAGATAAAAGAATTAGAAATTGACTGTGTTGGAATTTTAAGACTCACCACGTGAAAGCAAAGCACTTTATCAGCCACTAGTATGTGAAAGCTCAGCTGTACTGGAAGTATTTTTAGTTTCAAAAGCTGAATAAATTAGAATTAATCTAAGCAATAAAACCCAAACAAATTCCCAACCAACCTTTTGGACTCCAGGGGGCACCTTTGGGTGTACTTTTACTTCCAGTGCCAGCAGGCCGGGCCTGTGAGCAAGCTGAGTTTCCATCATTAGGGGGGGAAACTTTCCTGATCACTGCATAGAGATTGCAAAGTAGCCGTACAGCAAAATGGCAGAGCCGGCAGATGAGATTATTGCTTCAGATGACTGTGCTGCTTTTGGTTATTTAAAATCGCAGGAGACCACAGAACCATAAAAAAACCCCACCAATACTATACAAATGGGAACCACTGCTGAAGGAAACTGTCCGATGGTAAGAGCTCAGATGCACCGCCGAGCTCTAAAACAGCGGCTCAGCATGTCAAAGAGACTACAATGCTAGAGGTAACTCCATGCAAACAGGATAAAAATTATGAAGAAACACAAGCCTTTATATCACAGTCTAAGACAAGCATGAATCACGAGCAGGTTCTTGCAAGTTCTTCTAAAGCCTGTAACCTGTTCGCAGCGGCTGTATCAGATTAGGCAGCTCGACAGTCTGGTCCAGTAAGGCAGCTCCCACGTTTCAAAGTGAAACAATTCTGATCTTCCTATTTTCTGCCCATGCTCTTGCCCGACACGTGACAACCTCTTACTAGCAAACCTGTGAACAGGTTTTTTGCTGTCATGCCCTCTTTCTTTCACTTCAGCTTCAACTCCACATCAATATGCTGTCCAACTACCCATTAGTCCTCTCAATAGCTGTACCAGCTGTGACAACTAGAAAAACAGCATCAGGGCTACGTCTGGTACAAGAGCCAACGGAGCTGCTGTTCCACAAAGCACAGGCTCACGCTCTTCCAACAGCCTCTCTCCAGGCAATCTGTTATGTGGAATGTAATCTAAAAAGATAAAATTAGTAACAAAGCATCTACGTTGAAAAGTCTGTTTCTGACTTTTCTGCCAGCACAGATACGTACATTGCCTCAAATAACAGTGGCACTTTAAACCCTGCATGCTAAAAACACAAGTGGACAAAAGAAAGTTTAACAACCCGAAAACCAGTGACACAATTTCTTAATTCCTGGAATAAGTGATAAACTGGTTTTTGTCTACCTATTGTGAAATACACTGGTATTATTTAAGGATTCAAGTAACTCGCATAATTGAGGGCACAATTAAAAAAGGGGAAGCAAAAGTCTACTTGAAGTGTCATGATACCTGGTAGGTTTTCAGTGGGAGCATGGAATGGTTTGGGTTGGGTTTTTTTCCGTTGGTTGTTTTTTTTTTTTTGGGGGGGGGGGGGTGTTCTTTGTTTTGGTTTGGGTTTTTTGGTTTGGGTTTTTTTGTTTGCGTTTTGGTTTTTTTCCTGAGACAGCTTAATCAAGTTGCTTCTACTGTATTTGAAAAGTATCTTAAGGTTTTGCTGCAGCTTAGCAAGTTTCAGTAAATCTTTTTGTTCCTTCTGCCTGCCTGGAACCATCTGTATTAAAAAAGCAGGTGCTGCTGGCATGAAAAGCTTTTACAGTCTCCTTCCCTTAGCAGCTCTCACCTTCACCTGATGTTTGGAATCACCTCATCTCCCTTACCTCGTAAATCAGAAAAAACAGATAAGGTGGAGAAAGATTAGTTGGAGGGAAGAAAAAAAATATGTCTGAGACAAAATCTTGTATAGAAAATAAAGTTGTAATAGGAACACATTCTTAGGATTTTGTTCTTTCTTACCATATATTCTTCATTTACGTTTGTTGCTGGGCTTCAGGTCACCAGCACTACAGGGCTTGCACCACTGCCCTGGAACACAAGCATCATGCCTCCACCTGCGTGCGACTAACCCTTGGGTTGACTTCTACAGCTGGAAGCAAGAGTTGCATGCAGAACCCCATCAAGTCACCCCTCTCCAGGAAAAATTTTCAAATATAAAATTAAATAGCTGTACAGTACCCTTCAATCCTGTGGCAAGACCTCTCTCTAGAGAACAGTTTAATGATTGCGTCCTAACAGGGAAAAAAAAACCACCCAAAACTTTAAATAAATCTCCAAAACATTCTGAAATACTGGCCTTTCAGTATATTGGTCCCTACCTCCACTATAACATGTAAATGCCAATACAGAGTAATTATTTTCATTCCTACTCATGGAAACGACAGCCTTCAGGCACTGAAGGGAGGAATTTGTGATCCAGCAGAAAACACCCTTCACTTAAATCGCTTCTTTCAGTTTACAGCTACATAAAGACAGATTAGTATTCATAGAGCATATCAGGTTTTTCTAATACATGCACAAGATGCAAAAATAGCCTTCTTCACACTCCTCAGTTTATCTTAACTCTAAAAGCAACTCCAGCACTGAAGAATCAAGGGGAGCAGACATGAACAATCACTTCAAATACTAGTGCAGAATAAGGAGAAGCAGATCAAGAATTGTCGATGCTGCGCTGTTATAGGTTACGGCAACCCGAGATCATGACACATGAGAAAAGCCCGTGAAACAGGGCTCCATGGGCCACCGACGGGTCTCCCCAGCGATACCAACACAGACATGACAATCTTTATAACCCAGACCACGATTAACGCCGCTGCACCTCAATGCTGCACAGAGTAATGGTTGTTCAGAGGCAATGACACCTGCAAGGCCACATACTCTACAGGTAGCCAGGATTAAGTCTGGAATTTAAGCACACAACATCCTTTCTGCTCCAGAATGAAGTTCTACCCGCTGCTTTGAGGACAACCCCAAAGCAACCAGTGAAGAAGCAAGACTTTGCAGCAGAATCCACCGCTCCTGCTGGTCAATGATGAACAAATGAAAGCTGCTTTTGCAGGCATGAGAACTGCGGGAAAAAACCAAAAAAAACCAACCCCAAAATGCAACAAAAAAACCCAAGGGTTGATGAAAAAAAATTGATTTACAGACAGAGTTTGCCCCAGGAGAAACAGAGTCCAAAACACCATGCAAATACATAATGATTCCTGTTCCCTTCAGACACCGCTATCACTGCATCAGTCACTCAGTTACTGAGCGGGCTTTGCCAGACGATATTGCACAGGCAGCTATTAGCTCTGAGACTGAAAAAAACACTTCTATATACATTTTATAAGGCTTTTTCACAAAGCGTACCTGAATAGCCACTGCAGAGTAAGGCTAACATGGGGGATAATGCATTGCTCGGCCAAAGAGTTTTTACACTAACAACTCCTGGTGAACAAACGCACCAATCTCAATGCCTCAGTTTCACCGTATCTACACAGAAACCTTCTTACAACCAAGTTTGAACAGTAAAATTATGATGACTAAGATACAGTATTTTTCGTAAAGGTTTCTTTTCTATCAGAAATAGCTCAATCCCTTGCACGCACATCACAGGACTACAGTGGGTAAAGATTTCCTATTTAGGTTAAAAAAAAAGTAAAAATGAAAGTTTTGACAGGAAGCTATCAATTTAAACGACAACTCCTCGGGGAGGGAGTTTTGGACTAGGGACAAAAGTTTGCAATCAGACACAGCCCTTCATATAGCGCAAAACAAAGTTAGGTCATTCCACCTGCTCTTGGCATTACAGAAATTGGCTTCTTACCTCACTGCTTAAAACTCTGCTGAGTAACGGCTTAAATAAAGTGCATTAGCTTTAAAAAGGAGAAGGAAAAAAAAAAAAAAAAGATACCCATCCCAAAATAATCAGCTAATGTTTGAGTGAAGGCTCACCTGGGATGTAAACAGAAGGAGACAAAGCAAAGGCAAAAAGCTCGGTCACCCACACCCTGGCCCAAGCCCAGAAGATAAAGCTACTGACTATTTTCAAGATGGATGGATGGAAAAGGCAAGGTCTCTCGTATATGCACCCATACACACAGTTTTTGTTTTTAAAACACACTACAACTTCTTCACAGCACTCCAGCTTACCCAAATACACCACAAGAACATTACAAAGAATCTTAGGAAGCAGAAAACTATTTGCTGCCCCACACGGGAGCGCACACATCGCCAACGCGCTTCAACCTCATCAAGCGTCCGGCCCGCAGTGCCCTCGCCTTAACTTTGTTCTCTACGCCCAGCACCAGCAGGCAGCCCAAGCGGGTGTTTCCCACCCCCAAAACTACACCCCAAGGCCAGCTTGGGAGGTTTCCGAGGGCGGCACAAGCTCTTCCCAGAGGAAGGGGTCCAGAAAGAAGTCTCCGTAGCGTGGGATGTGATGAGCCGGTGGGTCGGCGCTGCTCGCCAACGCGTTAACGAACCGCCTCCTTCCGGAACGCTCCCTGCCCCTTCTCCGGCCAGCTCACGCACATGCTGCCGGGGAGCAGCCAGGCCACCACGACACCCCTACAAGCCCCCCTTCCACCGACGCCCCGCCGGGTGAGGCGGAGTTTTGGGGAGCACACCCCCGCTTCCAGGACCCCCGGGACGTACCGCGGCGGACGCACCCCCGCCCAGAGCCGCCGGCCCCCAGCCTGCCCTCAAAGGCACGGCTCGACGCACCCTCAGGCGGGGAGGCGCAGAGCTTCAGCTTCCCCACCGCCGCCCCTTCCCCGCCTCGCAAGGCAGCGGCGGCCCTCGGCCCTGCCACGACGCCTCCCGGCCGGTTCCCCACACCCTTCCCCGCCCGGAGGGAGGAGCCCCGCGGCTACTCACGGGGGCCGGGACCGCCGGCTCCGTCCGAGCCCGGGTAGCTCAGCACCAGCACGGGCAGGGGGGACCCGCCGCGGGGCGCCGGGGGTCTCCACACGCCGGGCGGCGCGGCGGCGCCTCCATGGCCGGGGTAGAGGAGGAAGAAAGGCGGCGAGGCAGGGGGCGCGTCCTCCTCCTCCTCCTCCGCTACCGCCGCCGCCGCCTCCTCCTCCTCCTCCTCCCCGAGCTCGGCCCGCCGCTCCATGGCGGGGAGCAGCGGCTCCGCGCCGGCCCCGTCCCGGGAACTTTCCGCCCGCGGCGGCAGAAGCGACGCCCGCTCCGCCTCCGCCATCGCCGGGCCGGGCCCCGCCCCGGCCGGGAAGCAGGGCCGCGGCCGGCCTCCTCCCGCCCTCCGCCCCCGCCGCGGGAGGGGTAGGCGGGCGGGCTGCTGCCTCCTCCTCCCCCGGCGCTCCCTGGGACGCGGAGCACGGCGCTGCCGTTGCAGCGGCGGGGCTGCGAGGGCGGCGGCCCTGCGGCCGGGGAGCAGATCGCGCTCCCCCGTTCCCCGGCCCGGCTGGGGGGCAGCAGGGCAGCGCTCCCCGCGCAGGCTGCCTCAAGGATGGACCACGGCCGGCTGACAGAAAAAATCCAGATAACCGGACGGAGATAGGTGCCGGGGCTCCGGGCGGCACGGAGAGGACCTTGTTTCCACCCCTCCCTCGGAGAGGGGTTGTTATTTTCCAGCCTCAGACCCTTAACGCTTTCTTTTTCAGCACTGCCAATTCGTCTGTCTCACGCTTTAAGAGAAAACAAAGACAAGCCCCCCTAGTCTTCCAGCACGGGTTTCCCAGCCCTGCTACACACACCAGCCGGACCAGGGGCTGTGGAGAAGCCGTTCTGAGCAAGACACCATCCCACCGCGTGTTATTTCATGGTCTTTTTCTACACCGAGCCAGAAGGAAAGAGGCAGCAGCCCTGCGCGTGTGGCGTTACCTTCACAGGACCAGAGCCTGCACGGGGAAACACAGATTTTAATCTTAGGAAAGCACCTTCATACAGCAAACAGGGAGTCAGGCTCCCGCCCACGTGCTGTAACTTGACCACGAAGCGAAGCTACTACACCTTCTCCTGCCTGTCCCTCCCTTTGCGGAGAGCAAGATCTCATGGACAGCAGCATTTTGGATCCCTTGATAAGAGGTGGCAATACAAGGCCCATACACTTTCCTTACTATTAAAACTACCCAACAGACCATACCAATGGGCATTTCACTTGGGAGATTGTCTTTCTGAAGACAGTAATAAAGACTTCTCATAAAGCAGGGCAATTCTCGTGGACTGTGGTGTTGCAAAGGGGCAGGGAGAAAGAACATATATCTGCCAGTTTTTAAAGAATATCTTGCATTCGGTGCACTTAGGTTAAGCTGAAACATGTTGCTTCTTTCTTTTAAAATCTCACATAAAAATTGCAAAACCAAAGCTGTAAAGGCAACTGCTTCCTAGAGACTGCTTTTTCCAGTGCTGCCCCAAGTCATGCAACATGTTGCAGCTAATTTAACAGATGCTTTAATCCATTTCACAAACCTCAGAGCTGAACGTCTGAGTTACTATTTGCCAGCGCTAGCAAGAGTAAAACAACGTCCAGACTGTTGCTGGCAGAATATTATGGAAGACAACTGGGAAAGCCCTGACAAAATTTAAGGCAGCAGCAGATGTATTTCCATGGGAGTTATTCAATGTATTTTCCTTACCCTGTATAAATAGAAATGTCAGGTCACGATGCAGAAAGCATTGTCCACCTCCCTGCCACTGTAATTTTTCTACCAAAGCTTCCAAACACATGCCTACGTGCTTTTAAAATATGAATCATTTACGTGCAAGTGCACACAGGACTGACTATCTCTTGAATCACCGTGCTCCCAGCGAGCGGAGTGAAAGGATGCAGGGGAAGGCATCTCCACGGCAGCGCGGAGCGATTCAGGTGAGGCATAGCTGTTGCCTGAGCATGTGAGTCCTAACCTGCGTTAGGTGCTGCTGAGGCAGACCTCACCACCGGTCCTTTCTGAGCAGGGCAGCTGGTACTTGCTAAGCAGGAGACTGGCGAGTACGGGTGCCACCCCACAGCTGAAGCACATCGCTTGGCAGTGTCAGCACCATCTCCTGAAACACTACTGGCAGAAGGAAAAAACCCAGTGTTAACCATGACCTTGCTCCACTTCTCACTTATTTTCCTGACCATCATCTGCGGTCCTTCCCTATTTTGCATGTGTCCATCTTCACAGGGATCTTCAAAACCTATTTACCACCACGGATTTCCCTTCAACACAAAACATCCCTCTAAGAAGTATTTCTTAGAGCAACCTTACATTGCATCCCCCCACCCATGGCATTGATAATCACGGCCTTCCCATGATCGTGCATACTTAAAACCACACAGGCATGAGCTATTTATGGCTTTGTCCAATCTCTGAACTAACCAACTGAACATAATGCTGTGTTTAATCTTCATTAAAACGGGCTGGCACAGCGGACTGGGGAGACATGCTGTGCCATCTGCTGGCTGCCTGCGCTGGGCGTGCTGATACACTGCATTCCCTCTTGCCTTAAGCCCAACGTTCCCGGGGAGTGCGTCTGTAACAGCGGACTAATTCATTATTACCCTTATTTATTGCTCAGATGGAAGTTGCCGGAGTTTTGCTTACAGGCTGCCTAAAGCTTTTCAAGGGAACACAAAGCCACCTTGGATACTTACAGCTTGCCTGCAGATCTACAAAAGATCCTCAGCCCTTCATTTTTGCACAAAGCACAAACCGTGCACAAGCAGGTGCTGTAGTAATGAGATCAGTTAGCATCTCTGCTGGATATTTTCCGCATCCCTCGTGGTGCCTGTTAGACAACACCATTCCTCCCCAGAAAAAGCACCTAAGCTGCTTCTTTTCCCAGTACATTACCTTTTACTGACTTCTCCGCAAAGCCTCAGGAGTGTAGCTCAGCTTTATCAGCGGCAGCCTCCATCACGATCCCAGCGCGGAGTTAATAAAAGGTGTAGTTTTGGGAAAAGCTTTAGTTCCCTCCTTGGTAAGGCTAGAAGCCATACGTTCCTCATTGGAAAGACAAAGCAGCTAATGCTGTTGATTGCTGCTAACAGTAAGGGAGAATCAGTAAGCACAGGTGAAGGACATCTTTATCCCCACAGCTAATAGGTTACACATCTCACCTGAGGCCGTCAGCCTACAGACAGCATTGCTCAAATGAGAAGACATGTTCAGTGATGTCTTCGAGCAAGCCTCAGTTTTGCCTCCCTGACCCAGGCAATTTCATGGAGGGGTTCAATTCCCAATGCTTTGTAGCCTGTTTCTGCGGAGCAAAGTTGTGTTTTTTTTTTTTTTATTATGCAGCGTTTAACTGCTGTTTGGCCTGTAAGCAGCAGGGGGCAAACAAATGCAGGGCCATTAAAGTCAGCAGAACTCATCATTTCACTATTTGGTCCTATACATTTATCTACCATACCAGAATCCCCTCCAAAATCAGCATGCATAGCTCCACATCCCATGGATTGGGGACATATAAGGACTACAAAAAGTCTCCTTACTTCTGTTCCCATCTGTCCAGCTTGAGTTTATCATTTTTTACCTCTCCCTGAAACAATTGGCTTTGAAAATTAACAAAACATTCTCCAGTCAGCAATTAACAGCATGTTCCTGACAGAAACAGGCCTAGGGTGTAAAGGTTTACATCAAAAGCTATGGAAGCACTTTTCACTTGCAGAAAATGAGTGCCTGCATGTTTGAATTGTAGCATGCAGCCTGTCACAGGCTCAAGAATGCATCCTCATCTTTTGGCTTCGCCCAAGACTACCACAAACACAAGAAAAATCCATAACAAAAAAAAAAACAAAAACCAAACCAAACAAGTCACCTAGACACACTAGTGCTTCCATAATGTGAAATTACATCTATTGACAAGAAAATTATTCCCCTTCAGTGATTTCACATGGGAAAGAGACAGTAGTACCTTTCAGATGCTATGGGTACAGAAATCAAGTCATGACCTCCTTGAAACCTGTCCCAGACACAAGTGCAGGTCTTACCTGAGACAGTGTTTGTTAAAACTTTTAAGGAAAACTGATCAGTCATTCCTCCTTTACAGCCTGAACTGGAACTGGCCGCTCACAATCAGCTCCCAGCAAGAACTTCAGTGTGGGGTTAAATGCGTTTTCCCATCAGAAGGCATGGAAGTAATCAAAACATTCTGAAAGTTTACTCTCAAACTGAAGACAATGTTACATCTTACCCCTTTGTCCTCTATCAATACTACGTTAGACCTATAAGAGCAGACAACAGTTAACGTATTTATCATAGCTGAAGTTGATGTATTTATCACAGATAAATAGCAATGCAATCCAGGAAAGTCCTTGCTTTGCTTCTCACTGAATTCAGGAGAGGAAACGGTATCTCAGGCCTCGTGGGACTTAAGTAATAGCTTTCTGCTTAGTTACAAAATTATTTAAGAGAGCCTAAAAGTAATTAGTTCTTAAAAGGTATTAGCACAACGAGGAGTTAATCAGAACAAGGATTGGAGAAAGTACCACAACCATATAGATCTCATTCTGCAGCTCAACACAGAAAAAGGATGGACCAGATCAAGACAGTAAAAAGGAGAAGGCAGCAGTGACAGCTACACAAACCCCATTCTCAACCTGCCCTCGGGAGGTCCCTCCATCCCATCCCATCCCATCCCATCAGTCCCGCATGGCCCATTTCATTCTCTTTGCTTGACACATCCCTTGCAGCCTCTCAAAGCCAGTATTTACAGTATGGAAAGATGACAGGATCGCAATAGAGGAAAACGCCTCATGTGCAGGCCAGGCAAGGAAAGGGCCCTGTGCTACTTTTAGAGGTGGCACCTTCTGAAAAGCATCCTTTGCAAAAAAACAAAGAGCACCCCACCCCCAGTCTTCTCAAGGATCAAAAACCACAATATCATTTATAAAATTTTTATTGGATTCAGTAGTGCTACTCGCAGCTCTCCGAAACAGAGAAAAGTAAGTATCATTGAAGCTTCCTGCTTTTCTTAACTCCCGCGCGAATGCCGGACAGTTCCCCAGCATATCTGTGCAATTCCCTCCGAACTTCACGGACCTGGCCCTTGCGGCGAATCTTGGCTCGCCGAAACTTCTCCCGATGCTTGACCCTGGGGTTGCGATCGATCTTCTTCCTTCTGGGCGTCAGGCCTTTGTTCTTGATCATCTGATAGGTCACACCTCTCTTTTTATTTGGATCCTCTCCTTCCAACACCGCTTCTTCTTCAAGCATGTCTTGATCTTCAGTTCTCTTCCTCTTGAGTTTCAACTTCTCCTCCATCATCTTATAGTATTTTAGGGCAGACTCTTCATCCAAGTCCGACTCATCTGACAGTTCAGCAGCAGTAGCCTGGCCATTAGCAAGCGCAGGAGCACGCTTCGATTTGTTTTTCTTAACATCCGGTGGGAGGAACAGCGCAAACTTCTTCTCCTTTGGTAATTTGTCTTCCTTCTTATCATAGTAGTTTTTCAAAAGCATACGAACTTGTGAGGATAACTTTTGATCTATAACAGCTAGGTCATTGATTATATTTCTATAAGCAACCAGCCGTTCGATAACGGGGTGAGTGTGAACCAGCATCCTCTTTGACTTCAAAACCAAATAGAAACTGATATTGGCACAGTAATTCAAGTAGAGATGATACTTGGTCTGCAAATAGCGACTGCCTTTCCCTTGTGGGATAGTGCCGTTTTTGACCATTTGCAGCAGTGGGTGCAGTTCGTCCTTGAGCTCCATTAGCTTGACTTCAAAGTCCTCAATCAGCTGCAGGAGCTCAGGGGACTCCTGCTTCAGTAGCTTCAGCTGCTGCTTCTTGGAAAGGGCCTGCAAATCCTTGTCAATCTTCTGCCCTTTGCCGTCGTGGGTTTTCTGCTGCTCAGCCAGATAGCCCTGGATCACATCCAGCCCGTAGTCATCCTCCCCTAAGTCCTGCACCAAGCGCCTCTGGATGACTTGAGCCTCCTGCTCCTCTTCCTCCTCCTCAGCGTCGACTTCTTGCTGGCTACGCTTGCCCTTGGCCTGTGCATCGCTCCCATAGTCCGTGTCGTAGTAATGCTGCTTGCGTTGGCCCCAGGAGAGCTCGTGGGGGAGCTTGGTATCCTGATGGCGCTCCTCCAAGTCACTCCCCATGGACAGCTCTCCATCTTCATCTTCAACCTCACTTCCCTCCTCCTCCTCCTCGCCTTCTCCATCCTCCTCCCCTTCTCCATCCTCTTCTGCACTGTGGTCCACGTAAAGATCCACCCCCTGTACCTTCTTCTCCTCCTCCTCTTCTTCCTCACCGCTTCCATCCTCCTCGCTGTCCTCCGGCAACTGCAGCCCCAGCACCTCCTCCTCCTCCTCCTCCTCCTCGCTGTCCCCGGCCTCCTCCCCGCTCTCCAGGGCCGCCATCACCGCCTGGAACTGCGCCTCGTGGAAATCCTCCACCTCGTCCGCCAGGCCCTCGGGGCCAACCTGGCCGCCATCCTCCTCCTCCTCCTCCTCCTCGGCGGGCTCGGGCGGCGGCCGCAGGACGGTACCGCGCCGGGTCCTCATGGCTCCGCTCCGGCTCTTCCACCGCCCTTCCGCTTCCGCCTCCCAGGCCCTTCCGCTTCCTCCCGCGCCCGGTTCCGCTTCCGGCCCTTCCGGCCGCGGGGAGGGTCCCGCCGTAACCCTCGGTGCCGGGGGCGGGCAGTCGTACCGGGGGTACGTCCCGGCTGCCGCCCGCCCCGGGGCCGGAGCCGGAGCCTGCCCCGCCGGGGAAGGGGCGGGACGGGCTGGGCCCGGGTTTCGGGGAGGGGAATAGGGACCCGCCAGGAGCTGCGTGACCTGGGCAGCCGCTTGGGCAAGGAGTTCTTTCAGTCGTGGTGGGTGTCAGCACTGCAGAGTGCCCCGCGGAAAGAAAAGAGTGCCTTTTTTTTCTCCTCGGGGGATTCTCTTCGCCTAAAAGCACGGACGCGTACAACTGCTGTCTGTAATCTTATAACAGTGAGGAAATTAAAAAAAAAAAAGCAAGATAGAAAGCGCACCTGACATCTGTCCCCGCATGAAGTGAAACTTCTTGTTACTCAGTTCCCTACAATGAGATCAAACTTTCAGAGAGAAAAACAAGTATTTGAAAACCTCCCTGGACACATCTGAGGCACGTACGTTAACTCTTGCACCTCCTTCCCTCCACCGAACGGCATCTCCACAGGGATACGGGCATCTCCTGGCAGGATCCAGGCCCGTTCTAGAGGCTGCGGGTCAGCCTTCAGGCTGTCAGCAAAGGCAGGCTGCAAAGCCGGGCTGCTGCGGCTTCGCCGTCCTCTCTGCTCCTTGGAGCAGTCCCTTTACACCAATAAACAGATGTGTCCAGGGCATTAGTAAAGGAGCAATTCTGATTTTCAGCAGCTGGGGACCCCTCATCAGGAGGGATTTTAAGGGAATTTCTATTCATTCATGTTTGTGTTCTCATCCTGTATTTTTGCTTGTGTTTGTCATCCATCACAGAGCGCCCAGCCCAGCCTCCCACCATTCCAAAGGGAAAATTGCATTAATACTGAGGCACATGGAAACGGTCTGATTTTAAGCAATGCAGACAGCCATACCACAAGAGCAGAGGGCAGCACAGTAATTAGTTTAGCCTGAGCTCAGAAACCCAGAGCCTGATAAATTAAGCATCCACATGTCCCAGCAAGAGGAGTTCTGCACAGAAGTAGTGCAGGTGCTTTTTTCTCACCACAGAACAGGTGCAATTTTATTTTTAAACACTGCTGTCCACCTTCTTGTGGAAAAAGACGTGTCAAACAAATAGTAAGGTTAACTGAAACAGAGGTGGGGTGCACATCTTTACTCACTTTTTGGTGATTCATTTGGATTCTGGTAGATCTGATGGCAGGCAAGTCTCACTTATGAGCCTTTTTTCTGACATGCTTAGCTGTTCTACATAGTCACTGCTGCGTCAAAATTTTCCCTATATGCTCTTGCACCAAAGATACGTTTTGCCTCAGATTAAGACATCTTTTCCAAATCTGTCCATGGCAATTTTCAGATATCACCTCCCCTGGAGACAGACCTATATAAGAAAAAGCAACAAGAATAACTTAGTTTTGTTAAGTGAGACATAGCGTTCATTTAATTTGTTAGTCACACCTCGGTGGAAATTCTCACTTCATACTAGTTGGCCACTAAAATACAGCCATCTCTGCCCATCAGGCTTTGTAATCCTGCGGCTTAATCCTACCAGGTTTTGTGTGAAGTCTATCCAGAGAAGTCTGCAGGCAATTCCTGCGCAGTTAAAATTCCAGGTAACTTTTGCAAGTGTGACTTACAAAAACCCAGGCCTTGAATGTGTCCCCGACCCCAACGGTTTCCATCTAACTGCCCTCACAATGTAGTGCCCTCATTTTTTTAAGGTCTGCTCTTTCAAAATTCAGGGCCTTAACGAGAGACCAACTTCCACTTGGACTTTCATGGATTTAAATGGAATTAACATGTTGTCCCTCAGTCCAAGGTTAATTTCTAAGAGCAGGAAAGAAATAGCGTCTATAGACATTTGAAATTCCTCCAGGACTTGCTGAAAATATGATCCACTTCTGGTGAAGCTGGAGATGACCTCCAATGTGAGTTAGTTCATCCAGCTAGCAGAAACTGCTCAAGCCAAACCACACCAGTTCGCTGTAAGCATCAGTAGAATCACTGCTACCAATACGATAATCAGTGACCGCTGCAGGTCTGTTTTAATCCACCATTTTCTTTGCCTCTGAATGAGAAATGAGGAGGAAAGCAAGCTGTAGAACAGACTGCCAGCGGACGGTGTGTTATCTGGAGATACCCTGTGCCCTTGTAGAACTGTCCTCCTCTCCACTCCTTACCCAGTGTAGCAAGGACACACAAAGACACAAATATTTTGCCTCACTTCAACCAGGCACCTGCCCAGCTTCTCACCTGGAAAATCCTAATTCAACATGTCCAAGGCCAAGTGGAGGCACAGGATGAGTGGAAGGAGACTGAGACTACAAGGCTGCTTCCCATTTCTTTTCAAATTCTCAATTACTCTTCCGCTAGCCTCTGTCTCACAGTGAGGTTGGAAGTCTAGCTCCCCGCTCAGCTCAGAATTTAAGCCTGGGGTGATGGTTTGCCAGCCCCTTGCCAAACTGCCACAGTTCTTTAACGCCTGCTTCCCCAGATAATTTTCTGTTAATTCAAAATGTCACACAGTAAAAAGGGGATAGTCCGTAGAAGTAACAGTCCATAAAACAAATCTCCCTCTAAAGAGCTTGCAATCGAGAGAGAAATCCTCAGAGACATGCAGGTGGCTGAACAGGACTAAAAATAGCTCTCGTGCCACCACCTACAGACCAAAGGGACTGTATGCAGACATGTAGATTTAGCAACCGAAATTCAGATATGCTAAGTACCGGTAGTCAGGAAAAACCACTGAAATTAGCAGAATCACAGAGAATATAATTCTGCTCAGTCTCTCTCTTCAGGTTTGAAACATACTCATGGATGCCTCTGCTTGAATTTTACCAGTGGCATATTTTTATCAGTGCACTTTGGCAAAACAGACCCTAACCAGCCTCTTTTGCATGTGCTTTATTCTGCTGCCTGCATTCCCCCTTCTGGGATATTTCTAAAAAATCTATTGTGTTACAAAAAAAGGTGACTGAAACAAACAGTGCTTTAGATAGACACCCCTACCACCTCATGGTTAGCCAGGTCTATTTTTAACCTTCTGCAAAAGATGGGGGACAGGGAACATCTTGCTGCTGCTTCAGAGGAGAGCTCTACAAAGAACTCTGTTGGCAATACTTCCTGGGGAGGGGAAAAGGAAACAAAATTTTTGCCCCCCTAAAGATGGAGCCCTAGTGCGAAAACAAGGTTTGTAAAGAAGAATTAGGGCATAAGCCCTGCTATGAGCTAAGCTTGCACCCATCATTCCCCTGCACCTGCCGGGGGGAAACCTTGCGTGTGAGCGCTGCTGATGCAACACAAAAGCTCATTGCATCATGCAACTGCCAGATGAGATGTTTGCGCTATAAGAAAAAGCTCAGGACACAGATCCCAGGCTCTTTGAGCAGCTCTAGGGTTAGGGACACAGCCAGCGAGGTCTGAAGAAAACGAAGACAGCCTGTAAGGTGACAGGCTGCCCTTTCAGGAGCTGGGATGCTTGGCAGCATTGCTTAATGACGTTAGGCTCTTGAGAGCTTGGCACTAGTGACCAACCCCAGGCGAGCCAAGGGCGGCACGGGCTGTGTGAAAAGCCTGTATCTGGTCACCGGGCTGCTGCTCTGCTGCATAAGGAAAAGCTGCCGAACACACGGAGATTTACCATGTGCTGCTAATTTGAGACAAACACATATTGCAGGTAGCAGAAATTGAGGAAACACTGATGCGATAACACTGGCTAAGAATGGGCCTGCCAGCACTGTACTTTGCTTTGCCTCCCCTTTCATCCCCTGATGCAGGTGTTTGGAGGCCCTTGCTAAGATTGGGCTTCCCTTAAAAAGTGGCATTTTTTGTGCAAGTCACATACATACGCTACAGAGACACCTCTGGTCATTGCAGGTTACATTGCAATGTTTGTTTTTCAGAGTTACACAAGTGATCCCAAATCTGTGACAAAAAAATCCCAGGTCCTCCCCCATACTCCCACCTTCAGGAAAAGTCTGCTTGCCCAGTACCTCGGGGAGTTTGCCTGGGACCTGCCTCAGAGCCTTTCATAAACCACAAATCCCATAGAATCCCTTTTCCATTCATAAGGAAAAAAGCTTCTCGATGCCGTGGGCAGAGCTGGAGGAACAGTTCAGCTTTGCCACAGACCTGCTGTTGCTTTATCTCTTTTCCCCCTCCCCTCTTGTTTTGACTGCAAGTTCTTTGGGGGCAGGTCGAGCCCTTAATAGAGGCTTGCACAGAATCTGGTGCAAACAGAATTCTGATCTTGAAGTGTTTTTATGAGTCAAGTGATCTTTAAGTCTGATTTCTCAAAACTAGGAGCCAGAGCCGTTGCCCCTTGGCTATCTGGACACGTTCTTACCTTACGCTCCTCACCCCCAGGTGGGAAAGTGCCACTGGCCCTGATGGCAAGCTGTCCCCTAAGGACTAGGGCGGTTTTGCCCTCCCTTGCTCCTAGCAGCTCATGGCTTGTTGGCGATTAACAGAATAAAAACCCACAGTAATGGTGCAACTCCCTGCCCCCCTTCACCTTTGAAAGCCAGAGGTCTTTGCGCGTTGAACATGCCTGGTTTCAGTCCCCAGCCACATTTTCCACAGTGTCAGTGCTAGCTGGCTGGGCTGTTTATTTTAGGAAACAAATAGCCATATCATTTGCACACGCCCTTATAGGCAGACACCGGCTCTCCACTCGCGTTCTTCAAAAGAAGGGAAGGCAAGATGAAGAGCTCTTTGTTGCTGTGCGTGGCCTTGGCCGTCTCCTCGGGGCTCATCCTTGTGGCAGGTAGGTGATAAATGAAGAGCATGGAAAACTGCGCTTAAGATATCAGTGACGGGGTTTGTGCGATCAGCCTTTAATTATTCTAATAGCCAAAAATCAGACCTCGAAGCCTGCTCAAGCAGTCATGCTTCAGTGGTACTTGGATACCTCAGTGTCTGCACCACGGAGCTGTGTGGTTTTAATTGCTGCCTTGAGAGTAAAGAAGTGATGACTAGCTGCAAATTTAAGACTTGATAATTACCCGTTTTTGATCGAGTTTCTGAAGCCATGAGCCGCAAACACACATGCTTGCTTTTCTGCAGTGCTAGGAAGCTTGCAAGACTCTTACCTGCTAGATTTAGAAACTTCTGAGATCTTCCCGGTAATCCTGCCATATAGCTACAGCCAACTTATTTCTGATTAAAAGGTAGTTTATCATCATATAACTCCACTGAATTTCTTGGAGACTCTTGATTTAGACTAAGATCAGACTGTCATTCCAGCACACTCCAAAGCACGGTTCGCAGGTAGCAGATACTGAGTATACTAATGCCGGATCTCTATACAACAGTCTAAAGTCATCCTCATTCACGCGGTGGATCTGGTCCGCAGCATTAAGTCGGTGCTCAGGAATAATCATCCCAACAGCATGGACAACAGTATGCCTGCATTGCCTCCAACTTTTGGGAAAGGGCATCTTATTGCCTACCCAGGCAGGTCCTTGGCAAGTACTGCTTCGTATGAAAAGTGACTAGCTGTATAATCGATTAGCTGAAAAGGCAGAAAATGGTGAGAAATACTGTGTCGGTTCAACGCAGAACCCAGTCTGGTTTTCCCCGTTCATACACATGGCTTAAGACATATACACACACGTAGGCAGCTTAGAGAGGAAGTCAAATTAGTTACATGCAGCCACAGGAGTTCTGTTTGTACTGCTTCTGTTAAAATGAACGTGTTTTGGGGCTAATTGAGCCTCTTCCTTCTTTAATAAAGTAGCCACTTGGACCTGCAGCAGAGTTTGAACAGATACTTTTGGAATGCATTTGCTTCTTCACTATGCTGCAGCTGGATTCTGTTGGGCTTCACAGTGTATTACAGGACAACCCAATATTGGAAGATGAGAAATTTTGTGAAAAAAATATCCGCGTGAGTGTTGAGGAGGGAGGGAACACCATATTGCAGTAAAACATGCACCAGAAAATCCAACCTACAGACATTTAGAAGGGCATTAGGAAATTTTGTATTTAACTACCTTTTCCCCAAAGGGACTTTACTGGGTGATATACAGAAGAATTGCTGATAAAACTCTCTTTTTTGGAGCTTTGTAGTTTTACTTAAAAAAAAAAATACATGGAGTACCTGTATCTTTTACAGTTACTGAAGCTAAGAGTATTACATGATGAATTAAATCAGGACAATATTTTTATAGTACAGTCAAAAACCCCCTGCATATTCATAAAAGAGTGTGTTAATATAATTTTAGAAGAGGAATTAAAGCCCGCTCCCCAAAGGTTTTGGGACAACTCCCAAAGCCAATAGGATCCAACATGAATATTGGCTTTGGATTAAGAGCTTAGAAAGAATTGCATACAGCATTAGATAAAATACAGTAACAGACACCAGAGCAAGGTCTATGTGAAGGACAAGAAGCTAGAGACTTTCTGTAAGACAAAAGAAAGGCCAAGACTCATGGAGGCAGACACTAAAGAAGCTTTTGTAGTAAGCTTCTGCTTCAGAGGGAAGTGTTCATGTTGCATGATGAGTTGGCAGAGAGGAAGCATGCAGAGCAACAGAGATTGGAATCGGGGGTACAAAGAGACAAGCACCATTAAAGTCCAAATAACGACCATCTCCATGTGTCAGACAGGATTATGTATTTCTGCCTTGGTGGGGCACAGCGCAGTTGGAAGTATGACTGGGCTTGCACTCTATGTGCACATTTTGCAGTGGCATTTGTTCAGCTGGCCAATTGTGCCAGATGCTATACAAAGAAATGCTGAAAGCCAGCCCTTGCTCTAAAGGGCTCAGTGGGCACACTATAGCAGGACAAAGAAAACCTGAGAGCAAGAGAAAGGGCAACATCTTGCACATGCCCGTAGTGGCTTGCTCCGCTGCCCAAAGCAAGGGACCAAAGTAATTTCCCTCCTAACTGAGGAACTCCACAGTCAATCTTCTTCACAAGGTATTCTGCCACCAATTGTCACAGAAACAGCATTTGTAACTAGCAGGTGAATTGTAGGGTCGGTCTGAGACATCATTTTAGACGGTTTAGGTGCCTTTTTCACAGTTATGGGGCCTGCAAGGTTCTCAGAAAATAACCCAGTGGAATGGAAGCCGACGAGACCAGCATTTTGTAGGGGCAGGAAGGAAGCTCCAAGAAGCCTCAGATAGAAAACCTGGAATACCATATGCATTACATTGTATGGACTAGATACCTGGGGGCTCTGCCAGTCAATACTGCAGAGGATCTGACCTTGTTTGGTCTTGCAGACAGCTTCATGTGACTGTAAGCTGCCACCAATAGTGGCTAACTATCAGAAAACTTACAGTCCAACTCGGGAATCCACGTGCTGCTCCTGGATCCCAGCTTTCGTGTTGCTCCCACAGGCTTTGAGCACTACCGCTTTTACCCGATAGTAACAGGGTCTGTTGTTCATAAAACCCAGCAGCTTGGGACATGGAGATTAAGAAAAAACACAGACATGAGCTTATGCAATATGTGTGTCTGCTTCCTTACTGATCCATGCTTTGATAACTTAAAGAAATCCAGCTATTAGGACCAAAGCTTTTAAGTCAAAGTGAGTCTAAAATCCTCCACAGACACGATGAACACAGATGTTTTCAGCCCGTTTCTTCTTTCTCTCCATGGTTAAACCAAGGGACAAGCAGAGTAGGCAAGTCCCCAGAACTGAAGGCCCACCTGAGCCCAACATAAACTGTCCCAGTCTTAAAAAAAAAAAAAAAAAAAAAAATTCGCTAGTTTTGGTACTTCTAAGCAGGCTGAAGGTGCTGTAGGAAAAGTGATGCTGCAAAGCGATGGCTGTGAATTTGGTTTTAGCAGCATTTAGAAACACAGAGTGTAAAAACAACCACTTAAGAAGGGTATGACTTTGTGTGCATATAAAAGCAAGGCTGGCTTGTTATGGGTGAAGCAACAAGAGGCTCTGGGTTGGGGAAAACCAAATAGCAAAGAACAAGCTATTTCAAATCCATCTACTTGCACAGTAAGAAGGCATTGCATGCTACCAGGAACATTCAAAAAGCTCCTGGGTGACAGATGGGATGTTTCACCCTATTTTGACTGAGTTTCATATTGAATAGTATGCTAAAAGTGCAGGAGACATACCCAAGCTGGTTCTTCTCTATTTGAGTAAGGAAATCAGGACGGTAGTTTTCCCTGCAAACCACAAGCATCATAAGGGCCCCTTGCCTTTCACTGCCAGGTTAGCAGGCTGCCTTCTTGCTGGGTCCTGTAGTGCTTTTTGGCATCTGTTCCCTCAGGCACCTGAAGGACAATATACCACTCAAGGAAAACGGACACATCTGCCACATTGGAAGGTCAGAAATATTTATTTAAAGGCCACACCCAAACTAGTGTTTAGACTCCTAGAATAGTTGTGGTGCACGATAGAAGAATTGGGTACCTCCCCTGTCAGGGTAAAAGCAGCAGTTGAAGAATTGCCAGGTATAGCTTGAGGCTTGCAAGGGGACTTTCTTCCCATTTCATGAGAAACCCCTGCAGGTTTGCCTCTCACCAGCCACACAGTGTCCGTACTCATGGTTTTCTCCTTCCTAGTCCCATCGCCTCTACATACAGAGCATACCGTAGACTGAGCAGGGAAGACGGCTGAACTCATCTTTGCCAAGAGGGTCATTTTTACCTATTGTATCCTGGACTTCAATCCATGCAGACACCATAATGGTGCATTTCTGGTATTCTCATCGCTTGGCTTTCTGCTAGAGCAGGTTTCAAGGTTTTTCTTCTTGACCCAGGGACTGCATATCCTGTGCTTGCAGGTGATCCACAGGACTCTGAGAACAAGGAACATGTGCTGGTCAATAACAAGTGTCAGTGTGTAACAGTGACCTCAAAGTTCGTCCCCTCCAAAGAAAATCCTGATGAAGAAATCCTGGAGAGAAACATACGCATCCTGTAAGTGGCAGACACATATTACATGGAGATGGTGAGCGGGAGAGGAAGCATTATATGAGATCCATTTTGTTTGCAATGTTTCCCATGTCCTGGCATTGATGAAGTGAACTGTTTTTCCCATGGGCTGCTTTCTATGGTATCCTAGAATATTTTCTTTTTCTTCATGTTTTTCTAGCTCACATGAACCTATCTGGTGTTGGTCCCTTCAGATACAAAAGCATCTCCATGTTTTAAGCGGTCCAGTAGTAACTTTAAAAATAGGCCGGGGAGGTAGAATAACCTTTCTACTGTTGATCTAATCTGAAACCAAACTGGGCCCATGACACTGGCCTTACTTACCGATCACATAGCAAGCCTGCTATTTTATAGGCTGGAAAAACTAGTTAATGCCTAAACTGTCAGAAAAAGATTAATCCTGTGAGGCAGATCTCAGTTCAAGAGTAGGATTTTGTCCTCTTTATTCACTGAAACCTTACAGAAGTATGCACGTCTCTTGGAAACATGGAGCAAGTTCAGGCTCAGAGCTGCAGTTCTGGTAGAGCTCGTAACAGGAGAAATACTAATTAAACATCTCTATGTCCTGCAAGCCTCTAGGGCATCTACCAGCTCAGAGTTTAAAAACCAAAACACAGACCAAAAAAAGGATTATCAGCACTGTCACCTTGAAAGTGGCACTTTCAGAAATTGCTGCAGTCCTCTTGGGGAAGGTTGTTGCCTTTGAGGGCACAGAAGGGCCAATATCTGCCGTTCCTGGACTTTGCTGTAGAGAAGGGTTGGAATGGAAAAAACCTGAAGAACAAGATGAGGGTTGAAAATTCTTCACAGCAGCCTAGTCCCCTGTTTAATATGCAGTTTTCATGAGAGTGATTCTCTTCCCTCCATTGCAGAGTCCCCCTGAAGGCTCGAGAGAACATCTCTGACCCCATGTCCCCACTCAGAACCACTTTCGTCTATCGCATGACTGAACTGTAAGTAATTTTATTTATTAAGTTCACTTCCTAAGATTTAACGTCCCCTGCAGCATTGCCCGCAGCAGCTCAGAAATGTGCTTGAAGGCCAGTAGAGAAGGTGACTCAGGGTCACAGAGGAGAGTTTTCCCCACGGAGCCTAGCTTTCATATTCTGTTGCAAGCCAAGAAATTGTTATCTCTGTGATTAATTCACACAAAAAGGTCTCACATTTACAGAGAATGTTTCATTCTGACCCCTGTTCATCTCGAATGTCTTAAATATCAGCAAATTACACATTGCCTGTTTAATCCTCCCTTTTAGAGACCAGTCTTGCCAATAGCAGCTTGACAACACTAAAAGCATCTGGCTGGGAGTTCCTGTGTAAAACCTAGAAAGGCCACAGTACTCTCCTACCTACATCTGTAGATCAGCAAGGAAGATTTGGGTTTCACAGGGGCATCTTTTCCTCACAACTCTTAACACTTGTTCTATTCTCCATGTCTTCCAGCTGCAAAAAATGCAATCCTGTAGAAATTGAGCTGGGTGGTGAGATATACCAGGCCCAGCAGAGCACCTCCTGCAACGAACCTGAAACCTGCTACACTTACAACAGGGACAAGTGCTACACCACAACCTTCCCTTTCATTTACCACGGGGAGATGAGAGATGTTAAAGCAGTTCTGACGCCAGCATCCTGCTACGCCGATTAGCCAAATCCACTGCTATACTAATGCCTCATTGCACTCAGTGTTCCTATCAAAAATACATGTATAGCACCATAGTACCTGGATGACAGTGTCCAAAATATCAACTCCCAGAGTAATGCCAGCTCACCTCTTCGTATCGTTTTCAACATCAGACTAGTGCCATCTCCCAAGAGCAGCTACTGGTTGTCATAGACTGACTCTGTTCTCATATTCCTGGAACATATCTGCAATGCCATTATTATACATCTCATATGTTATCACATGATACAGACCAGTTCCTCAGCAGGTATAAATCAATAATTCCCCTGAAGTCAAGGAACCTGTCTTTTTGACAGTTTTCCACCGGTCTTCATCTAAACAAGGCTACCACGGGCATCAGCAGGAATGTCCGTGTACTTCCCTCCATGAGCAATGTAAAGCAAACCTCTGCACAACCTTTATACAAGACCCTTTGATTAAATTAGCAGAATTTGTGCCATTATTAGAAGGCTGTTGTACAATCATATTTGAGAGATAAGATGGGGGATGAGACCAAGAATTCAGATTTCAACGTTACTTTACAATTGGGCATTCTAGACCCTTCTAGTACTTTGACAACTGCAAGCTTCTAGTTCTCACTTACATTTAGAGAAGATCAAAAGACAGCGCTACACTGAATGGTACTGCAAAGTTGCCAGGCCCTCAGCTGTGCCAGGAATAGTAAACTTTTCTAGGACGTGTTAGATATTTCACTTTCCATGCTTATTTACTGATATTGCTGCCTTCTTCCACCCCTTATCCCAGTTCAATTGATGAAAAAAAAAAATCAAGTTGGCTCAAATTTCTTTTCTTATTCCTCATTTTGCATTTAAAGCGTCAAGAAATTCTGCAAAGGTGACTCAATTGGTAGAGCAGGACCCTAGTTAGGGATTCATTCCTTCTTTCACACAAGTAGTCTTTTTCTTCATACAAGAAGCCCTCACCAAATACGGGAGCTGATTCTGTATTGCACCTTGCATTTAAATGCATTACACTCGTTATTGCTCATAGGAAACATCATGTATGAGTGCATAAGTTGTCCAGCATTACATTTGGGATGGCTGGTATGTTTCTCACTGTTGTCACAAGTTGATTGTAAAGCCTTAGGCTGTTCTGAAAAATCCTTATCTGGCTTCACGCGTAATTGGAATAATAAAACAGCAAAAACGTTACTTCCATAATTGTAGCTTTGTTAGTGAAACATCAAATAAACTTTTCTCTGCAGCAGTCTGTGTTAATTCCAGTTCAATAAGAACTCATAAGAAAAAGCCAAGTCTATAAGCATATTCTTTCCTCCTTCACAGTGAAGTAAGGAGCTCTCCCTAAATAACTGCTTCTACTTACAGGCAAAGCCTCCTGAAATACTGGGACAGAAACATTATGATGCACTTGCACAAACTATGACAGATTGAGGCTGAACTGGTTTATGATTTTAGGATCAGCTCCGCATCACTGAGCTGCTTCAAGGCCCTGTGAATCAGTGCAGGATCAATGTTTAAAAATCCAAACACTGCGTAAATCACTCTTGAAATTGCAATCCACAGATCAGAATTTTACCTCACCACTGCAACAAGTGCCTTCAACATAGGTTTGTCAGGGGCTAGTCATTCATATGCAAGGTGTCTGTCCTAAAGAAAAAACAATCTTGTAGACGCCAAATTTTGAAGACTAAAAGAGTAAAGAGGACCGAGACATAAATTATTTTCATGTTACATC
Organism: Buteo buteo; assembly: GCF_964188355.1. Taxonomy (NCBI): domain Eukaryota; kingdom Metazoa; phylum Chordata; class Aves; order Accipitriformes; family Accipitridae; genus Buteo; species Buteo buteo. Next base: position 83,979,683 of record NC_134171.1, on the reverse strand, counting down.
AGAGTTATGGAAAATGAACTCAAAAAAAATCATTTTTTTTCCCTCCTTCATGCAAAAAGATAGCTAATTCAAAAAAATGCAAAATGCAAGGGGAGGCAAAGAGACTCCTGCCATGTACTGACACAGCTGTTAGTATTTCAGTGGTTAGGTACTAAGCTCACTGAAGTTTGTCTCAAAGACATTTTCATCTTGAAAGTCCTGGTGCTCACCAACCTAGGAGCGCTGTGATGTTAGAAGTTAGTGAGTCACGGTGAGGCTGCATTTCGTCTCCCAACACAGCTCTTCAGTTTACAGCCACAGGAACTTGCCAGTCCTTGGGGCTCTGCCTCTACTCCTGAACTGTGTGCCTAAATGTGAAGTTTCTACATTTGTTTGTACATCCTGTTTTAGAGACAATGGAAGATTCACATTTACTAACAACAGGAATGGAAATCACCCTGCAGCACATCTTGGGAGTCCAGCAATGCCAGCACAACAGACTATTCCTGAGAAGCGTTCAGGAAAAAGGAAATCAAAGCACAGACTATTATCCAAGCAGCTGTGAGCAAGTACTTTGCTTAGATAATCTTGGGCAGAGCAAACAGCCGCTGGGAAACAAGAAAAAAAGTGTTCAGCAAAGTCGGCACATGCCGTTCAGCTTTATAATAAAGCAGGATTCATTCCCCCTGTCTTTTGTCACAGAGAGAAGCCTATGCTGACAGCCCTGCCTACCCCTTGGCACTGGATTGTGTTAGCTGGGTTTTAAATGATAACTCAAAGCAACACAGCAAATTAAATCACGCTCTGAATCCTTACCTGAAGACCCGGACAGTAAAATAGGAGCAAGTGAGGCCTGCTTATCCCTGAGAGCATACTGGGGAGGGTCTGGGACCTTCTAGTCCAGGGAAGAGGATGCTAATGGACGAGGGAAACTCCCTTTGCTGGAGGTTGTCTTACATGCGCCAACAAAACCATGCCCTGCTTTGAACGATCAAGTTTTTCAGACTGTGCGGCCACTACTTCAAAGTGGGATTTTTTTCGTGAGTCCTAATGTTGGGCGTAAGAATACCTCCCTTGGTGTGAAGTCCTCTGTTTTGTTCTCTAATTGACAGTGGTGGGACAACCCTTCCCACGTGGGCTGGCAATACTTTCCTACAAGCTCCATCTTTTTCTTCACAGGTCAGGTTGGTTCTTTAGCTGCATTTAATGTTTCTTGAATAGTTCCTCCTAGTGCATTTAAGCTAAATGCATTTTGTCTCAAACTTGTACGAATACATTTGTATTTTATCTCCTCACAAACTACTTCTAGACTTAATTCTTCCCACGTCTGTCCTCCTTGCCTAAATACCGTTCTGTTGCTTATGCAATGTTGAGTTAAAGAGGGATTTCTCACTAGTTTTTTTAGAAGTCCTTTTTAAAGCATGGAAATTTATCCTCATAATCCTGTTTCCAGTTTGACCAAAAGGTTTATTTAGCAGCAGAAACTACAGAACATATAAAAGCTGAACAAAACAAATCCTTGAGCTCAAAGACATTGTTTTACAGTAGGGAATTCAGCAAAGGAAGCAGCTTATGACCATAATCAACCAGGCAAAGCTGCAGTTTAACTCACAAATAGGCCAAAGGGCTATGGGACAGCCCAGTTCCTGCACTTTAAAGGCTTCAGCTGTCTTTATTAGGTATTTTTGGTGTAGCAATAGATAACAGGCTATGATTTTTAGTGGCCTCACTATATTAAGTCTACCTTTGTTAGCACAAGGTTTGTCCATGGTGGGATCTTTCTGCAGAAGAGAGTCGCTTTGTACACTCTCAGGTGGAAGGTTTCATTTTTTCAGTAGGTATGTAGATTGCAGCCAGTTATGCCTTAAGGAATTCAGAGATCACTTTTTCATATTCTGTAAAGCAGTAAGCACAATGTGGATGCTTAAAAAACAATAAGTTTTTTGTGGGCCAGGGTCTTTGACTTAGCCAGCACATTACAGCACAAGACATCATCAGTGCCTTCTAGCCAAGCCCAAGCACCGCTAAGCTAGCCAAGTGGTTTGTGCCTGGAATGTGGTAGTCCACATTCCATTGTCAAACTACCTGGCCATTTCAGAAGTAACTCAAAACTACCTTTAAGTTTATTCTAAAGGAAGAATATTCTTTCAGGAGCAACTCAGCTACTAGCTTCTATTAATCTTAAGATAATTTAGAAATCCGTATTAATTCACGGTCACGAAAATAATTTCTCTTATTTTGTCGTATCTCTTCAGTCACTTTCTTGCAAGCTTTGGATGTCGCCTCTGGAGCTCTACTATCATTTCCCCCAGCCAGCATTTTCAGAAGGAACTGAAACAAAAGATTTAACATAAGCATGATTAACAGCCTCGAATGACTCTTAGAGAGCAATTGAAAAAAAGATGAAAATATGTAAAGAGAAAGGGTCAAGAATCCAGCACATATATTGCTCAGTTGCAGCTGTTGCTTATGATATGAGATCAAACTCAGTGAAGTCCCTTCTTAGGCATTCCGAGGTTGAAATCTGTTCTGCACCCACAGTTAACATTAGCACTGGCTTCTGCACATGCTGATGGCATGTAAGAATGTCAGCCACGCAAGCTGCAAAGCTATGAGAGTCCCAAGCGTACATCAAAGTACCTGTTCACTTGCTCCCAGGATGCCACTTTGTACTGGTCCTTCACGTGAAGCTTGAACAGGGGGATCCCAGCACCACTTTCAAGACCCCCTGCTCAACAGAGCTCCAGCTGCCTTCTGAAGCCCCATTTGCAATTACACCAGTTCCTCCCCTCCAAAAGCTCCAACACACAGAAGAGAGAAGAAGCAGACGTCCCTAATCTAGGCGGTTTTACAACCAGGACCTTGGGACAACACAGCAATAGCCACAAGCACATCAACATGGGGACACAGACAATACCCTCAGCAGATTCCCATGACTCACCCAAGGCTTTCTGTAGCCCTTTCTTTCCAGGAAATCCTTAAAGGCCTGTGTGCTGTGGAGCTGTGTGACTTCCATCTCCTGAATTTATTTCCACGGTAGATGAAAATAAAACATTCAGATTTCATTTTTATGTACAGGTTCCACGTGCCTAAAGAAACCACGCAGCGTATATCTGTCCAGCTCTCACGAAAACTTATCAACCAATAAGTAATTTAAATGCTAACAGCTCTAACTAGTTCAGATTTCATTTTCTCGTTTCAAAGAAATGAGGTTGCTTCGTGAATGTGAAGTTGATTTTAACAAATTATAGCCTATGAACCTGTAATGTGATGTCCTGTGCTACACAAAGTCATTTCCACCAGCATCTTTGGTAAGGAAGGCAGGAAGGGTTATTCTTCATTATCCCAGTAAGCACACCTACCCTCGATAGTCTATTCCCTGGAGGGGCTGGAAAAAGTAGGTGGATTATCATTCGACTGTAAGCTTTGCCTTTATTTTTAGGCAGCATTAACAAAACCATAACCTTTGCCTTTGTGTTCTTCTGAGCTCAGCTGTTCCCAGGCATCCTCTCTGCAAAACTTCCTCCTTTGTTTTACAGACAGTGTTTCTTCATAAACCAGGAGTGACACTTGTCATCCAGCTCACCAGCCCTTTGCATGTGGCATGACTTTAGTCACATGCAACTCCTCAGTTCTACTTTTGGAAGGGCTGCCCTCTAGAGCATGAACGATGTCTTCCCTTTTTACTGTGTAGTAAGTGTGAAGATGGAGTAGATCTTTTTTTTATAAAGAGGAAACTAAACCTACATCTAAGTAAACCAAGCAATTGAAGAACATGCCTGCTCTTCAAACTCCTCCTAATAACACTTCATACCACAGCTGAATCCAGCACCTTTGTCAAGATAGGTATTACAGTCAAATAAAATCAAGATAGAAACACCCTAAAACATTCTGAGGTATCAATTGCATATGAATGCATTTCGGCCACATATGATACTATGAGCATTTAAGAGACTAGATTTACAACAGCTACTTCACCTAAATCTTGCTTATTTGCCTTGTAGAGCTATTGTCCACATACAGGTGCCATGAAGCCACAATCTAATCCAAGTGAATGAGCTTGTTTGAACCATGGATATCTCAGCTTGGATAACATGATCTGTTCCACATCTGTTTGTGGCTGTCAGGCACAATACAGTACCCAGAGACATTCCCATCAGAAAATAATCTCTCATAGCTACGTCACAAAAAAAACATTATCACTTTTTTTTTTTTTTTTACATTCACCATACCTTTTCAGACGGGTTCTTTGCATTCCCAAGGCTGTTGATTGTTGCCTCTGGAGCTTTTAATGGTTCATTAGCTTTCTGTTTTCTCCATGTTTTGGGATCAAGATACCACGCTCCATATCTGATCTTCTCCCATTTTGTTTGGGAAAGGACCTGCAAAAAAACACTGTTGCAGTGTTCTTTCATCATGTTTGCATTTGTCCTTCATACCATAGGCAGTACAGAGACTGTCACAGAACCTGAATAACACCTCTGAAGAGTCTACCAGGGATGATCTTGTACCCTACAACTATACAGTACAAAGGTGGTGGCTGATGAGAACGCGTGACTAGAAATTTCTTCCCTTTTCCCCCCACAAAGGCAAACAGTATTAAAAGCTACCTCTGAACATCACTACCCTCAAGTCATCTGACCATTGTTTGTGTTTTTTTTAAACTGGTTTTTGTGAGAACCTGGGAAGGAAGTCTGTGAGGTTCATACTTCGTGAGTCAGAGGCTCAACGAATGTTTTTTTATTTCAAAATCAAATTTCTGAACATGGAAAAAAACCTAGCTACAGGGTTGGAGAAACGCAAACTTTCAGTTAAGCCAGAACTGGCCCAGGTTTCACCTCTTACCTAAAATCCTCTAGCAAACATTTTCCCTAAAACCCTTCTTAAGAAATAATAGTTGTTTAGCTTAAGTAAATTTTAAATAATAGAATTAATCACTCAGAGTTAATCACTTAGCATTAGGACTCAGGGGTCATAGCATAATATTGTGTGATTTAGTATATTATTCATTTAGCAATACTTAGCATGAGTAGCTACGTTTGCTGAAGCCTTAGGCCACAAGCTGTTAACTTTCACCTAGATTTGCTGAACTTTTACCTACTTAAGCAGAAGACCTACTCCTGAGCCAGCACAAACCGGAAGATAAGGAGGCCACAACTGTCAGCAGAAGCTGCAACTCAAGAGGATAACGGCCTGCCTGGAGATGGTGAAGGAATCCAATAAGGTGTTAGATCGCAGCCCAGAATCACCATTGGACCAAACGAAACGTGAAGAACACATGTGGGGTGGGTGCATAGATTGTAAAGTTATAATTGCCCAGGGATTTCTTTGTTCAGGGTCCCTATCCAGAGGCACCCAGCTCGAGCTGGTTTTTTTTCCTGGCTGTACCATTTGAATAAATTATTTTTTCATAAGATTTGATGCCTGAGACTCTGCTATGGGAAATGTAGGGTTTGAACTGCGAAGACACTTCTTTAACAGCCTCCTCCAGGTTTTACCTCAACCATATATGGCCTTTGAGTATGTATTCAATGATTAAAAGAAAATACAGCAGGAAAAGAGGGTAATGGGAAAGGTAGGGACTGGATGGTCATTGCCCTGTGCTTCAGCTTCTAGTTGTTAACACCTACACCAGCCCCTCTGCTCTCCTACATCAGGGCCACAGATACCCTCGGCACTGAAGACTTCCTGAAGCTTCAACTGTAACATCTAACAAACCACATCTTGAGATGGGTCAGACATGATGTCCTTCACCTAATCCAAAGCTCACACAGTATTCAACCATGTTTTTCTGTTGATTTCATTGGCTTTGGATATAAGCAAAACCACCAAGAATCCTTTAGTCTGACCAGCAAAGACTGTATGGTTGAGCCCTAAATAATACTCTTGTGTGTCGTTCTCCTATTTCACTGCACTGCTGCATGTAAAAAAGTAACCATTATGGAACATTTCCTTTTTCAACTGCACGCTGGATCCTTAAGATACAATTATAGAGAAATATCAAGTGCTCCCTGGAAAAAACAGGCTCCTCGATCATCTCCAGCAGGCACCCTCCCCCACAAACCATCCAAAACAATTAGAATTTTGCAAATGTACATGTGGGCTCTTTTACCTTAACCTGGCAGGACAGGCCCCTTAGGTAATGAGAACTCCTGATAGCTAACTGGGGAGGTGAAATCTCCTGGCTCTTTGACTGCACTGCTTCCGCAGTGTTGAATTTCACAGCATGGAAAGGTGAAGGGACAGTGGCCTCCCTTTCACAGCTGGCGTTGAGCAAGCTCACCAGGGTACCTTCATCAATACTGCAGTTCCCTCCTCCCTGGAACAATAACCCCAGTACAGTGTCAGAATGGGGAAGAAAGAAACATCTTATTACTAGTATTTTCTTGCATGCATTTCTCTCCCCGCTCCCCTCACTCCAGTCTATAGTACTATTAAACTCAGCATCACAGTTTCAGCTGATCTACAAATATGCTCGCATTAGCATCATTACAGTGATGAGGCAAGCACAAAGTCAGCTTGGAACCAACACATAAATTGGTGTATTAATTTCAGATAAAAGGGGACTGCTCCAAGGGGAGGCAGTTAAATAGTCATTTGGACATGGATGGCTTCCCTGGGAAAACAAACAAAAAACAAACAAAAAACCAAAAAAAACCCCAAACCAAACCAAACAAACAAAAAACCCCAAAACCCCAAACCAAACAACAAAACTTTCTGAAGCAAACTTACTTAGCTGTATTTTTGTATAATGATACTTATACCTTGCTTTACATTTTAGTGGGGTGAGCCCTATTAGTCACAACAGGACACCAGAGCTGAGTGTCAAACAAAAAACCTTGGTTTTGACTTTGGCTCTCAGATTCACAAATCCAGAGCCACATTTTTACTTATTAAGTCCAAAGACATTTAGCCTAAATGAAGTGATTAAGTTTCTAGAATCAAAGAGAGCAGGCGGTGGCAGTTTTGGTTTACTTACCAAAGACATAACCCAGTCACAAAAATGCTTGGTTACTCGCTTTACATGTTCATCAGGGGGAATGAAGTCAGTTGGCATGGCCTCCTTTTCTCTTGCTGCTACCTTCTTGGAAAGCTGTGTACACCGGTTTTTGCCTCGAGACTCTGTGCCGCTGCAGATATTAATGCAGTACAATCTGAGACACCCTTTAATTAGCTGCAGTGATAGCTGTCACCACACAGTCAGTATTAGACAACAGGTTAAAGCTGGATCCTGTGTTTGCACATATGCCTTTGGATCACCGGTGGTGCAGTTTACCACCGTACATCGCATGATTTTTGCAAGGAATAGCTTGAGTAGTTTTAACCAGTTGCTAAGACCACCTTCACAAACAGAAGAAAGGGCTGGACCTGCTATATCAAACAGTGCAGTCTCAGGGTTTGGATGCAAGGCTTGAAATAACCTGCCACCTTCAAAACAGAAAATCCTAAAAAATTGAAGCTCAGAGCTGTATGTGCCAATCACTCTGCCTTTCTGCCATTATTAAAAGTGCTGAGGGAAGAATAAAGTGACACCGCTTATTTTGCCTTAGCTATTTCAGCCTGTAAAAATAACCACCAGTGAGGCTGCCTCCTTATGTTTCTGTATCAGCCAGAACTAATCCTGACTGGTCTCTGAACAGGTGATGGGATATCAATCAATTGATCAGTATCATTGAGGAAGGCAAGGGAACTTATCTTTTAATGACAACTACTCCCCTGACAAATTGATGTAAGTTTTAATTAAGTGCTTAAATTCCATTTTCCACTCATGAAAGAGAAGGGGGCATTCGGAGACATTTTTGTTGCCGTGTTCATGTTGTCCAATACTCACTGTACTCGTGTCTTGGCAGCTGTTACTTTGCTTTGCGTGTCCTCCGTATGATCCAGCACCTCCTGAAGGGGTTGGTTCTCCTCTTCATAGTCATTGTAGCCAGACTTGCTCTTCAAAAGCATTTCAGGATCCGGGACACCAGCAACCTCTCTCAAGAGCTGCAAGCCAAGCAAAAAGCCAGCCTGTGTTCAAAAATAACCTCATTGGAAGAAGTCTGCTTGGGGGCTGTGGGAAGGACTGCCCAACATGCATGTCTCCTTGGGTCTACTAGCAGTTAAGGCAGTTCATAGTCCACAGGCCTCAATTTATAGACCTTCTTCAAAAATCTGTAAAGCATTAATTGCAACTCAGGCTGCTTGCTAGATCTGTGAATCATGCTGAAATTCTAGTCTCTGCAATCTTCTATGGCAATCTGCTGTACCATATACAAAGTTTTCCTTCAGCTGCTTTTAAGTTTCCTTTCTTTTAGTACAATCCCTCGTTTCATCATTCCATTGCCCCAGCAATAGCAACCTGGGATCAGGGAGAGCTCTGCTGTTGCCTGGTCTCACAGAACAGAGACCCAGCTCCCTTTTCTGAATTTTAAGGCTTCTCCCAATGAACTCATCCATCATCTTACTGCATCCGAACCTTAGGTGAGTATATGCCCTTAGACAAGGCTAAACAATACTTAGGGGCTTCACCCCACCTTCTGTAGCAGGAAGCCTGTCCCTTGCAAAAGTCTCCAAGCTCTCCCATTCCTTTTGAGAGATACTACAAGCAAAAAGCTTAATTTTGCCACTGTATCTGGTCACTGTCCTCCATCTGCAACATCCAAAGAAGCATGTTCCAGAAGTTCCCACCCACACAAGAGACAAGGACCTGCTAGCTTTTGCTTGCATGAAGCAAAGAAAGTTGAAGAACTGGAAACTGGGAAAAGAGGATGATTCTCTAAACAGGCTGAAAAATAAAGGTAATGAGATATACTCTGCTATCTTGGGCATATTCCTAACTTATCAGTTCTGATTTGATTTGCTTCCTGCACTATAATGTCTTTTTGTATCAATGCCTAGCGATAGCTTAGCAGGTAATGCATTTTCTGTAATCTGTTGACGGCAGGCACTAGATTTCTCAATTAGCCCATTTGTAATATTGTTCCACAATTAACTTGCTGACAATTTGGACCTACTGTCTAAATGTAAGTTACCTTTAATATTAGTTGCCTTCTTTTTTCTTTGGAAAGAAACACAAGTTGCTGTGTTTTGTTTTGTTTTGTTCTTTTTTAATTGACCACAGTAGCTGCATGCTAGGTTAGTTTCCCGTTCCAACTCTCCGAAGAAACAATGTTTAAACAGGATTACAAAATCATTACCTTTGCAGAGATACTTTTTTCCAAGCCTGGGTAGAGAATCAAGGGTTGCTGGTTCAGACAGCACTCTATCTGTGCAACATAATCCCTCCTGGCTTGCTGCAGCAGGCTGAGCTTGGAAAGAGAGACCTGCGTTTTGGCACACTTCTTCCTTTTCTTCCATGGAACTGTGGACAAAGATTTCAGTGTGCGGTTTTGAAGGGTAATTAAGACAGGCCGCTTTCTACCGTACACAATCATGTTATCCAATGAAGGAGGAAAGCCATCTCTGAAGTCATCTAGACCTTTTTTCAGGAATATCCAGCGCTGACCATTAAGGGAGTCCAAGAACCTCAGTCTGCTTTCTCGAAAGTCCTTATAAGACATTTTCTCCCTTCTGTAAGCAAATTACATTAAGCAGAGCTTAAAGGCTGTATTCTAATCAAAAAGACTTGAGTACATTTAGAGTACAAGTGGATATTCAACTCCAAGCATGTTTACCCACACTGGCCAGCAGTTTGCTGCTACTCAGCTTTTGAGAAAAGCTTATAAAACACTGACTTAATCTGTATGAAGGACACCCACCAAACCCCAGCATTTCCAGCTCTCAGAAATCCTGGCATTTCAAAAATTTGTTTTTAAATCAAAAATTGATAATGTTATAGAGCTTCTGTTTCGAGACATTTATTTTATACATATGTATATTGCTTCAATGACATTAAAATATTTTAAAGCTATATGTTCAAGATCACCAGTGTTCCTTACGAATGCCTCATTTCAGTTGATCACAACTTTTCCAGCTTTCAGCCACTCCACATTTCATTTGTGGCCTACCAAATTAGTTAATGTTGCAAGAAGGACTTAAGAGTTGGTAGCTGAACCAACCTTCATTTTCCAGAGCTTGCAGATACAGCGTCCAACCTGCTGTTTCCAAGGTGGCTCAGGTTGTTGAAGGGGACACTGGTAGGAGGCTGGCCATGGCAGCCTGGAGCAGGCAAACTGGAATAAGAGACCCTCTGACTGTTTGCTGAAAAGGTCAGAGGCTGAATTAACTCTGAGGTGGCAGCGATTTTTATCTCCAAGCAATACCTGAGGAACCCCACAAGCATGGTAACGGAGTGATTTACAGTTATGAAACTCATTTAAATCCTCTTTGATCTGTAGGGATTAAATGCAGGACAAGAAAGCAGTGACTTCATATTTACTATCTTCCCCAGAACAACATTGCCTGTGCTATGGCAAGGTAGAGACTCTGCTACTAATCCAATGGCAAAAAACAAGACAGGCATCACAAACTTCCAGCCATTCTGCATTTTGCACCCTACTTTCCTCTGTTTCACTTATTCTTTGGATGCTAGCAAGGCATTTCTTTTTTCTGCCAAATCATTCAGCAGCTGGGAAGTCTGTCTATTTACAGTAAGTGCTGAGATGCTGCTACAAAGCCATGCACAAGCTAGTTTAGATTCCTCTCTAGTAACACATAGCCAGATCCAGAGATTTTCAGCTACACAGCACAGGTGGATATTTCTTTCCAGATGCTCCGGGTTCAGGTGCTAAGCAGAGCATCCAAATACTGCTGCAAAAATGCCACCACAGCCACCTCTGCAGGAGCAGCCAGGCCTAGGAAGGGTAGTGGACACATGCCTATTGCACACTCTTTATCTTTGCGTGCATTTATGTCAAAGCAACACGGCCCCGGACATTGTGGAGACATCTGGTCAAGGCTTTATCTTTTTAACTACAAACATGAGCTAATACTTAGTCCTAATGACTGCTACAGCCCTCACAATACCTCCATCTTTGGTCTGTCTCCTGAAGTACAAGAAGGTTCTGGATACACAGCACAAGTTCTTGGGTGCCCAGGTGAACTCCATGGCTCCTTGTCTGCAAGACTGTTAAATCCCCACTTTTAACTGATCCCGTCTTTTACCTGATTTTACAGTCACAAATACCATTTACTTAGCAGACTTCCACTTGTTAATATCCCCTCCAGAGCTTGGAGCAGCTGCCTGACTTGAGACAGAAACCAAACTAAAGCTCAAGGAGTCTTCTGTTGCTTCAGGCCAGCCTGCCGACATTCTGATGTGCTGTTACTCACTCTTGACTTGCTCTCGCATCCACAGAATTCAATTCTTCCACCTAGATTTCATGGTTTAAGTTGTACGTGGTACTACCAGGTCAGAGTGCTCACCATGCTTGTGTAGGTAATTTCTTTTTTACCTCAATTGGCTTAAATGATCAAGTGGCAACTGTCAGGTATCTTAAATTGCTACTTTCAGTGCCTTAGCAATATAGTCCTTGCTTGCTTAAGCATAACAAAAGTGAATAGCCTAAAAAGTTTGTGTAAGAGGACATCAATGTACTTGCAATGTCAAATATTGCAATATCAGTACTTGCAATATCACACATTTTATACAGAGTTACTCAGGAATTGCTTAATCCAGAGGCAATATATGTTCTAAGAAGGTATTATTAAGAACTGTAAACAGGTAAGTACCTACCTGATATTTTACCGCTCTGACAGTGAAGATACCATAGGGAAAAATAACATCTTACTCCGCGTTAACTGATGTAGAGAAAGTTACCTCCACAGCACTCTGCAAGAAAATTTCCAGATAATCAGAAAATGTAAAAAATCTGCAAGAAAATCTGTAGCAGCTAACACTTCAGCAGCGTTGCTTCAGGCAAGCAAGGCACTCGTTTTAAGTCCCTACTGGCATAATACACTAGGCATGTTTGCAGTTGGTTGTTGTGGAAACCAGATTCACAACTCATTATCTGCCTAGAGCAAAGGCTTTCTTCACACACAGAAACATGCAGAGACCTCCTGGGGACCGTGGAGAAAAATATTGGAACTAAGGCAGAATTTTATTTTGTCACAACATATATGCTTATCTTTTCAACACCAGCACTTATTTATGACTGAACAACCAAAGACTTTGTGCTGCTGAAAGATGATGTAATACACTGTTCAACATGCCTTTACTAAGTGTTCTTTAACATTGCTCTCCAAGAAAAATCAGAAGCAAACATGGGTCATCTCTGGCTGTGTCTCTTAACTTCTTGTGGGTTTGAATGATGACACAGACTGGTAGATGAATTCAAAAGGAATGACTTGGGACAACTAGAGTACACTGGAGTAGCTCTCCTTAGCAGCCTGTGGAATACATTCTGCTAATTCCTTATCCCATTCTCATTGCCCTGCCTAAGCACATTGGGTAATTTCTGTGCACACTGGAAGCTCAAATGAAAGCGTTTACATAGGTGGTATCCCAGTACCTGTACTGGGTTGATATTCTTTCTGGCATCAAAATGTCTTTGTGCACCACAACATGCAATCCCCGCCACAGTATTGCTTTCTTCCATGCCGTCCTGGACAATAAAAAACCAGTTAAAATCAAACTGAGCAGCACTTCAAGGCAGCTCAGTGCAGCCTTTGAGTGTTACTTCTTCAGTCATACTGAGAAAGAGTGAGCACTCACTGGAGGAAAGGGAGTGATTTTGAGGCAGTCTGCTTTAAGGTGAGCTCTGATCTACACCTCGTACCAAAGCACTAGCACGCTGAGGTAGAATATTTTGCTAGTCTCCAGCAGCACATCAGGCAGCAGGGTACCTCTGTCTGGGCTGTAACCCAGGGAAGGCAGAGCCCAAGTGTGACCAGAATGACTTTTCCTCAAAGTTGCAAGGGTGGAGGGAATAGAAACTTTTAAGTCTAAAAAGCAAGTCTGTGAGAAAGGGTGAATGGTTAACACTTAGATAATCAAGTGGTCAGTTTGTTTGGCCTCAAGAAAACACACATGAAGAAAGAGACTAAATAAACAAAGCTGAGATTGTTTGGCACATTGTGTGTATATGCACACATAGACAGAGTTAATAGATGTATTTACTGAGTAGGTGAGAGAAACAATGAATCTCAATTCTCAGTGGTGAAATCCCAGCATGCCAGGTCCTAGTTAAACTAGTATTTAATGAAATTATATATAGCTATATATACATAGTTAGATTTACTTAAATACTTCTCTTGTCCATTCAGTTAATACTGGATTATTTTACACAGAGCAGGACAGTTAGCCTGGAAGAGACAGGTGGAGAGTTACCTTAAAATATAGCAGAACCCCACGGCTCAGACACTGGTGTCTCACTTCATTTGCCTGAACGTGGCAATCTAATGCTCGCAAAGATGGTTCACAGTGCCAGCAGACACATAACAGGGACCGGGAGAAATCTGTGCCACCCTGCCCTGGCTGCTGTAAGCCAGGTAGGACACCCACAGATATCTAAGCTTGTCTAACTGAATTAAGCCCCAACTGTCAGCTCCTGTCCTACCACACCTTTCTTGATTTAGGACAGGAAATTTTTTGCTTTATGGAAAGTTTACAGATATAAAACCAATGACAAACATAAGACTTCCAAGTATTTCTTTTTTTTTCTTTTTTTTTTTTGATAAAACCCCCAGTATTGGGGCTTGTAGCACCAAAGCCTACTCTCTGAGATGGTTTACAATCTGTCCCAACAAAAACAGGTGAGAACATATCAACAATTGACTGAGGAGCATAAATCCTACAAGAGTTCTCAACATATTCATCCAGAAAATGGCTACTCTAAGCCAGGTTACTTCTGAGGTAGAATAATGACATTTATTGCTGACTGCAGCTCTGCTGTCCCTCTCAGGCTATCCAGCACAACACTCACTAAGTTTTTTGACTGTGGGGTGTGTTTCCTGTGATGGGCACAAGCCAACAGCAGATTTCAGCGAGCCTGTCATAGGGACACTCTTAGACTAGTCTTCCTTAGAAGGAGGGATCAATCTTTAAGTTACGATTGTACAAATTTTGGCTTATGTTCACAAAGGAAACTTATCAAGAAAGATTCACTGTAGGATCAGGAAATATCCTTGCTTTTTTGCTTCTGCTTTTCCTGACTTCAGTCAGGAATAGTCATTCTGGATCATGACCCAAAATAATAATAAACATACCAAAACCTTGGAATACCGTAGACCTCCAAACCCTGACCAACAACTGGAATCTAGAAACAAGACAGTTGTAGATGATAACATCTTGTTTTGATTAATCACATGTAGGGCCTGAACACACTGGGTTAAAATCTTTAAATTGTTGAATCTCAAACCCATCTCAAAACCTGAAAACTAAGTCAAATTGTAAATATGAGCAGGTTTCTCATCCTGAATCTGAATTACAACATGTGCACTTACTGCCCCTCATTCTAACAAGTGATGCTAACTTGCATTGTATTTTTAGGTTAGATAAAATCAGACATTGGATTCTTTTCTTACTGAAGTATTACCACTCTTGTTCGCAGCAGCCAGACCAGAAGGTAGACTTGTAACCAAGTATATAGACTCAGTAAATAGAGAGTGCAATCCAAAAAGACACACTGAAGAGGTTTCCATTAGGCATAACACACCTGGGGATTCTCTTATTCATCAAGCTGATGGCAGAGCTTAGGAATAATGTACAGCACAGCTTTAAGACAGCTGTCACTCCTGGTCACTGACAGCTTTTTTTAAAACAAGGAAAAAATTAAATCACAGATACATCTCAAGTGTTTGTCTGCATGGCTAGCTTGCCACTCACAGTTAAGAGTCTGTGGCTTTTACCATATACAATGCTTCTCACACCAAGCAAACACTTTAAAAGGGACAGCTCTAACTTAATTGGGAAGGGTGAGGAGGATGTTTACCACACCTCCCCTATGCTCACACCACCCCACTAACATTTCTTGAGCTGAGTTCTCAGCCTTCTCAACAGAGCAAGTCCATAGTCAATGGCCTAGTTGCAGAGAAGGCTGTTACTTAGCACTGGTCCTGTGTAAAATGGCTGGTGAGCATTTCTAATCTTCAAAAAGGATGTATGGAAAAATGTTTTCCCACATTTTGGGGCAAGCTTTGATACCCTGAGGCTGCAATGGAACAAAAACCTAAGAGGCTAACTTTTTTACTCTTTCAGCAGTTAAGGAAACTATATTAACATCTTGGATCAAAGACTGAACAAAACTGCTCAAGGCATTAGCAGACATAGCACTCAGGATGGAGGATTAGCAAGCTTTTCCAACCATTGCTTCAATGCTAAAAGTACTTTTTTTTTTACAGCCATCATGTTTATACAACACAAGAAGGGCTTGAGAGGTACGGAAAACCACTTAAAACAGAAAGGATTTGCAATTGCTTGACTACAACTTAGAAAACTGTCACTGCAGCAATATACTGCCATCAGCTAGTTTTGGTGAATGTTTTTGTAAATCAAAGACTTAAAACTCAGCTATGAAGTATAGTCTGAGAAGGTAAAGTTGGAGTTGTTTTCCACTTCTACTCTGTAATTCTCATAAGACATTAAAGGGTATTCATTTGAAAACAATACTATTGGGGTATTCAAGCAACCTTTAGAAAAAAAGTTTGTCATTTCCAACAAGTCTTTGCTAGTTGGGTACTACTACTCCTCAGGATATACTGGTTTTGACTTTTTAAAATGGATTTGCAAGAAGCTTACTGCCTTCAGATGGTTCGACACAGTGATACATTTGTGCTGCCAGCAGAGGAATGGCACCGCATGCAAAGCTAAGACTGAAAATCCTCTAGTGCCACACAGATTGCTTTACACCAGCAGAATCAACTGGGATTGTTATTCTCCCACTAGAGCTGCAAATCGAGACTATTATTCTAACACCACCCTACTTTGTTGAATAAGAAGACACAGTTACTGTCTCCATCTGCAAATTATTTGTGAGTGTGTAACATAATCCAGAAATAAATATTTGTGTTGGGCTTTGAGACTTACTTTTTTTTCTAAAAGGAGAAGACACTGACCCTCTTCTCAATTACAGAAATCCAAGAATTAAGTCCAGGAAAACAAATTCTGTGCAACAACTTAAGGCCAAGAAATCACATAGAATTTAAGTGAGATGTTAGCCATCAAATACACTATAGGAATTTAAGTAAAACCTCCCAGACATTCTGAATACTCTACAGCTCCTGATGGGGTAGAAATAGACAGGGGCTGACTGCAGCAAGGTAAGCTGTATTTTTCTTTTTTTCCATTATTGCAGTCCAGTACAGAAGTGCTTTTGCCAAATCCATCTAAGGGCTTGCAGGCTCTGCTCCTTGCAGGAGGAACCATTCACCTTAAAAGCTCATTTAACACAAAAGCAGCAGAACAAGCATTCATTACATAAATAACCACTGACCTAGGTAACCTGGTAAGATAGAGAGAAATCTAGGTCTGGGCAAAGCAAGAACCCATAGCTGTTCATCTCTAAATTCCCAACCAATAATCACAAGAAATTTTACTCCGTCCATGAACACTGCAACCACAAACACTGCTTAATTCATTAAAGAAATTAGAAAAAAGTATTTTGAAGAGAAACATATTAATGCATTAAGAGTGACCTAGATACCATCTTTCCTTCTTTTCTTTAGTTTTTAATAGAATCTAATTTTCTGATTTACCATAAGAAGAAAAAAACAGTGCTTGAAATTGAAGCATTTGGGGATATTTTTTTTTTTAGGACATAGTTAACCCATGCATCAACTAGGCACAAAAGGGAAAACTTTAAAAAGTTATCATAGAAAAAATTTTTACAAGAAACTTCCTACATATTTTTTTCCATACTTAAAAACTGTTAAAAAAAAAAAAGGAAAGGAAGCCCAAGTTTGTTTTCTGTGATGCCAACAACAGCTACCCTCATGTATTGGAACTTTATATGAAAAAGGAGAATTTTTTTTTTAAAAACAGTCCTTTACCTTGTATTAAGTATAAACCACAAAGCACTTGAGCTCATAATCCTCAAGAAAAAAAATTAAAGCTTATCCAGTTCAAAAACTAACTCAAAATAAAAAAATTATTTTGTATTCTGTAATACTACCAAAGGGTTATTTCTGCAGAATTCCCTAATACATTAACTAATCCTACTCACAACAAATGCATGATATGCTCTGTAACTTCCTTCCAAAATAACCCAAAAAGTAAAACTTGTATTTTTTTCCTTATTAGAAAAAAAAAATCTCACTAAGAAATAACCCCACCAACAAACAAAAGAAGGTAAGTCTTTCCCATGTGAATTTAAGCATTCCTGGCTTGATTAGCTCATGGAAATTAGACCAATGAGTGAGCAGGAGGGAACAGGCTTAGGATATAAATGCTCACACGGGGGACTTTGATGAATAAATTCTTTCTTTTTGTTTGAAGACATCAAGAAAATAATAGGAGACTTCTTAGTTTTGTTTAAATATAAATAGATTTCTTATATTTATGCTTAATTTTATGTTCACTGAAAGTTAAATATATGGAAAGGATTTTTAATGTTTTAAGTTATTAGGAAAAAAATGAAAAGTAATGTAATATTAAATATTATAACAATTTATCTTTTGTCTTTACTTAATAAAAAGTCTTAAAAAGCAGTATTGAGTTTTTTTAATTGAAAATAGTGTAAAGGAAAATATTTTAAAATTTTCTAGTACATATTGTTTTAGTGTTTCTTAATATGAAAAGCGGTTAAAGTATAAATAAGAACTTTTCAGGCAAACTGCCTTCAGATGTGGTAAGTCTACTTATTGTTTTTCAACTCAAAAAATCCCAGGTTTTTCATTTTAGTTTCTCTAGTTTTATGCAGGAGCAATCATTTTTGTAGAAACAAAAACTATAACATTGTTTCTACAGAAATATTAGGAAAAAATCATTGTTTATGCTGTCAATGTTTTAAGATAATGTAAGTAAAAATGGCTTTTTTGTATGGTTGCTTCTAACAACATAATTACTTTTCAATTTTATCTTAAGTGTTATATTTTAGGTCAGTGACTTATTCCAGTATTAGAACAGTTTAGTCTTAAGTTTACCTGTTTTTTGACTGTTAGTTTAAAGAACAGCTGTGTAATTCTGCTTTATTTTTACAAAACCTTGTTCTATGATGAGATATGAGTTAAGGGTGCTTAGATGAGGGTTTCCCAATGCAAGTGCAGGAACAAGCAATTTGTTTTGTCTGACTTCAGGATTATGCTGAAGTTTTCAACACAGCAGAGTTGCTTAAAAGCAGAAGCAAAGTGTTGTGGCAAGATGCTAATGAAAAACCTAATGAATCAATGGTAATATAATTATATGAAATATTCAAGTATATTTTTTGAATACTAGAATGCTTGCTTTTGTCCTAGTGAGTTAACAGCCTATATACTGGTTCTGCTTTTACCTTTGCAGTCATCTCCGGCTCAAACTGAAGTAAAGACAAGTTTCCTGATAGCTGTGTAAGCATTTAAGGGATCATGTACTCTTCATGCTTTAATTGGTATAATTGAGGTACAGCATAGCCTACTGTCCTGGCTTAGACTGTCCCTTTAAAAATTGGCTCTATCAAAGTGTTTGGAAGGAAGAGCAGGTGGCAGAAAACAGACGATTTTCCCCTTATCCTGTAGATGATTAAGCTTCTTAATCCTCAGATCCTGGATTTTGCCAGACAGGCACCTCTGCATGTGGTAGCAGTAGGCATTCATGAAAAGGAAGATATTCATGGAGGGCTTTCTGTCAACTTGATAGTTAAACTCCTCTTGACTGTTACCAGTGGCAGCATGCAGCCCTTCAGGCTTAGGCTGTGCTCTAGGGAGTGTCTGTACTTGATGTAAGTGAAAATTTGTTAATTCCCCTGTAAATGGGCGCTGAAAAGAAAGGATTAAATGTCTGTTATGTATATTTTTTGCACTAGGACTTTGTGAGTGGGTGACCAGAAAAGATGTTCGACTACCATTGCAAGTGTACAGAGTCCCTGCCAGCAGCAAGTGAGCGTGTATTTCCCCAACAGCTCTGCACAACTTTCTGACCAAATGCTGAGGCTGTACTTTATTTTCACTGCTAGCTAGGACTCTACTGGTATCTGCAACATCAGTGGTGCCGAACAGCTGGAGCATGTCTTGGCAGGCGTTGTGCATGGATGTGCTTCCTACACAGAAACCCAGCTGTTTTAAGGGGTTTGGAAAAGCCAGAACTAACCTGAAGCAGTAGCTTCAGGTGGCCACTGGCAACCTGTTAGAAAATATGTACTTAGGTGGTTACAGCTGGCTGTGATACTCTTACTATCATGATGAAAAGCCTTTTAGTGAGGAAAGTCTTGACTCACTTGAAAGGAGAAGTAATATTTGTCATTTTGGACCCTTAATAATGCCATGTTTAATCCTTAATTTTATTTTGATACTCAATATCTGGCTGTATGTAAGACTAATTATTGGATAGAAGTTACTTAGTAATGGTTTATAAGTATACTATATAAAGTAATTATTAAAATCTTTGTTTTATGGTGTATATAAGCAGTTACCTAAAGGAAATATAATAAGCTATACAATTGAAGAGCTAAGCTTTCTACTGACTTGTTTTAAAGGTAAACTGAGAAAAGATGCTGAACACGAAAAGTTTTTGACCTTGTTGAGGTTTCACATTTAATGCTGACCATTTCCATACTCTAATCATTTGATATGCATTATGAAATCATCTTGCTGAAAACATGAGGGGGAGGGAGTACCACTGCTAAGGAGTTGTACACAGTGTCCTTCTGCACTACTCAAGCCAGAATCTGTCTTCCCTTACCCTGCATCATAAGGGCCTGAGGAAAATAACTTACAGCTGTTAATGACATGGTGAACTGCTGGGGAGGGAGTGAGAGTGCAAGTGTGACCTATTGATATTCAACTGCTCTCTTCATTAGAGCAAGGGTGGCTGAGTGTCATTGCCCATGTATTATGGGTCTGGCACATTAAGAGGAAAAGGCAAGGTCAGGGGGGATAAGCAGTATGTGGTACCACAGATGAATTTTTAGCTCTTGCTCCTATTGCTTTGTGTTTGGTTAAATTAATCAGGGTGTGTAGCTCTCATCAGTTGCCCTGAGCCCTAACAGTGGTTGAGCACTGTTCATATAGAAGAATACTCATTCTCGCTCTATTCAAACTGGGACTGACTTGACTTGCATCTGGTCCATCAGAGCTGGCCCCAGGTGTTAGCTCCTTGCCCAAATCTTCCCATTTTTTCCCAGGGAATATGCTGCATGTAGAGAAGCATCCTGATCTCTTGTGCATTGCTGCTTACTTCTGCCAAACCCTTCCCCTGTAACTACCAGAAGGGTCTAGTGTCAGCTCCTGCTGTGCAAGTCTAGCCTTCAGATGGGGAAAGTGAGGATGTTGCATCCTCAAGGAAAAGATTAGATATACCTCGCCTATAGTTTCAGGCTGTCTGTTCAAGCAGGTTTGTTGATGCCCTCATCATTTACCACACCGGGGTGAATGAGATCTAACCCCTCCTGATGGGAAGGAAGATTAGCATGCAAGTCTCATGGTGCTTTTATGAAACAAGCTAAATCCCTGCGTTGTGGAGTCTGTGCAGCACTGATCTGTTAGAAGCCTCTGTCCAGGTTTTTCCTGTTAAGGGGGTTCATGTAAGAGAAGAGTTGCTTTCTCCCCTCAAAAGCTTAGCACCTCTGTTGCTTGCCCTGTGGTAGAGATATGATCAGTACAACTGATCATTGCCTTGGAACAGCTGTGTACTTAAGTAGCTTATTGGAGCTCGATGCAAAGTATTTTATATCAATAACATAATTTCGATTATAAGTCTGTTAAGTTTTACCAAGATCGAGAGTAACTTTGCACTGCTGGGGAGTAGGAATAGTAATACTAGTGTCAGGCATCATTTTATTTGTATACCTGGCACACATGTGATCCATTCTCAGTTTTATTTAGCCCACTGTCAGTGAAGGGGATTAAGTGTATCCCTAGAAAAGCCTTTAAAAGCCAGCTTTGTTAGAGAGCTAGCAACACTTTCTGCTTTCACAGCAACCTCCTATCAGTTTTATTAGGCCATTCCTTCAAGCGAAGAGATAGTGACTCTTCCCAATGGCTGGGTGAATTTCTTCCCCCCCACAGCCTGCTGCCCAGGTATGGCTCATCTCACCACACACAAAGCACTCTGATCTGCAAAGGCACTACTCCTCCTGTGGATGAGTGTGACCCTGTTTTGGGGTTTTAAACCAGAGGTGAATTGTTAGCAGTAACCATGGACCATGTGTTTACATGCTTAGTCCTTAAAGGTACTTTGATTCTTAATCTTCAGTATATTTCAACACCAAATGAAAGCAAGTACTCAAACCTACAGGAGAAGAGCTGACTGAACAGTTTTGTTTCTTTTTGCTCCTCTTTCTTTGGCAATGTAAACTGGTCCCTTTCTAAGCAGCATGGAAAGTGAAACTGGTTTGGGGTTTTCTTTTTTGATTGTTTAACAAGTGAGTGGCTTCATTGAAAAGCGAATCCATGAGGTCAGGTGTCTAGGATCTCTCCTCAGACTGTGTAGTCCCTACTTTGTTTGGTAGTACGTTATCCCAGACAAGTAAGTATGGAGCAGGGAAAAAAGCTTGGACTATAAATATATGTTGGGAAAGATCTGCATAGTTCTCTTCCCTGACTCTGGGAAGTATTCAAGAATACTACTGAAAAGTTTTTATTCTGACCACCATAAATAAAATATTTGTTCTTGTTTTCTGCTCCATGCTTGTGATTTTCACTGTAATTCAAGGTAAGAGAATTTAATCTATTTGTAGCACTGATCAAGGCTGATTTGTATTTTATGATGCTTCATAGAACTGTAAAGTTTGGTTGAAGACATGTAAATGAAGAATTAACACTTCACTGTTAGGCCTAAAGCTGTGGTTTCATGTAACTATTCGTAGGGCAAGAAATCAGGTTAACGAGGTGCTGACCTCTTCACCCCCATTTATTGGCAATTAGTTCTTCACCCCACCTTTTCCCCCATATATAACTTGATTGCTTGGCCAGCCTGTGACCATAAATAGAAGTAATTGTTTTTGTAGGAAGACACAGGAATGCAGAGATGATGGTAGGGTGAGGTATCTTTTTAAAAACTAGTTTGTCTGACAAAGGACCTGTAAGTTTAAAGTCTAACTTAGGTTTAAAAGAAGCACTGTATTTGTCATGTTATTTCCTGCATGCATCTAGGTGCCTGATGAAAAGGCAGGGCACCTGCCTCATCAGTCATGAATATGGAGCAAGGTCTATGTTGGAACTACCCATGTTTTTTTTGAAAAAGATAAGGTTTCTGGGTTATCTTTTTTCTAGGGAACTTGTATTCCCAGGGAGCAGAGTGTCTCTGCGTCTAGGAAGGTTCCAACTTTTGTCCAGCTTTTATAAAAAGTTTTAATAAAAAATTGGTCTGTTTCTCAACAGTGCTGCCTGTGAACATATTGAGACGATGCAAGTATAGACATTACCTTTGCAACTGCGTATATTACATAACAAGTGTTGAACATGGTATTTGGTTTAGAAAAAAAAAACCCAACAAAAAACAACTTAAAGGCTGGGCTTTGAAAGCTGCTGGGATTTAGCTGGGTTAGAACTGATAAAGCATTAACAGGACTTCATGTTTTGTCATTAGTTATTCTAGTCAGGAAACTTGTTACAGAGTTGGAGCCCCAAGGCTCCATATCCAATCATTGATATGCGGAATATAACCTGCCATTACCTAGTGTGGGACTTATTTTCTTTGGTTTGATCGTTTTAGTGCAACAGTGAAGCAAACAGCATAGAGAAGATCCTTTTGGACACCAATTCTAGGCATGTAAAAGCCCTGCTGAAGGCTTTCTTCATAAACAGGAACTGACTTTTTTTTTGTAAGTTCTTTTCTTACTAGTCTTGGGCTCACTTGAAGAGTTCACTTCATCTTCATGTCCCAAAGATCTACTTCAGGCTTCAGGAACCCTGGGCACTCCAGCTGGAAATCGTAGTATGAGGGCAAACCTACCCAGGCTGCAGACATATCCTTTGCCCTGGGCATAGCACGGGGTGCAGTGAATAGACCAGGCTTCATGGTACTCATGCATGCTGCTCATGGCTGTGTGCGTCAAAACACTGTGTTGTTTTAAAGTGCTGGAGTGGGGAACCAGTGCTGATGGTGTTCTTTGCTTTGCATGCTTAGGTCTTGGCAGGTTGTTTGTAATGTGTATTTGTGGCACCTGTCCTGAGCAACATAACTGTTAAGGACCAGATCCAGTTCCTCAGCAGTGTTGCTGCACTGCTGGCAGCACTTAGTGTTTAAAAGATGACATTTTCGTACTGAATTAGGATGTGTGATCCAGCTAGGACGAGCGCAGGGTCACTGCGCTGGAATGACTCGATGCAAACGAGGGGGAGAAATCAATTGGAAAACTGCAGAGGACGCGGCTATGTTCACCAAATTTGACTCCTGTTGTGTTTAACTTTGACGGGGTTGCCCGGGAAGGAGGGAGAGATGCCAGCAAGGAGCTGCTTCTCTGGCCGCTTTCCCCTTGGGATGACGGGAGGGGAGCCGGCGGGTGAGCCGCTGCCGGTAGACCCCAGGGACCGCCGCGCAGAGGACGTGCCTTTCGCAGAAGTTTGTCCCTTGGCGGCGCCGGTCGGTCCAAGATGGCGGCGCCCAGCTGGTAGCTCACGTGTTCCGAGCAGGAGAGGCGGCGGTTCGCCGGGTCCGGCTCCGTCTCGAGTTCGCCATGTCGGGCCGCCAGGGAAACAAGCTGCCCAGCAACCTGCCCCAGCTCCAGAACCTCATCAAACGGGACCCCCATTCCTACACCGAAGAGGTACGGAGCCGGGGGGGCTCTTCGGGAAGCGGTGATGGGCTGTGCGGGTCCGGGGCGGGGGGGGGCAGGTGTTGCTCGGCAGCCCCCCCCCCGCCCCGCTCACCCCCCGTCCCGCTCACCCCCCGTGTGTTGTTGTGCTCAGTTTCTCCAGCAGTACCACCACTACCAGTCCCATGTGGAGATTTTCACCTTCCAGCCGGACAAGCCCAGTAAGGAGCTGGCCGAACTGGTGATGTTCCTGGCGCAGGTAGGCCGCTGTCCTTCTGAAAAATAATTTCGCGGCTGGCTTGCTTCGGCGGCCGCAGAGGCTTTGCCCGGAGCGCGATGGCCGTGGCGAGTTTGGCGCATTGGCCAAGGTTCGTGCAGCGGTTTTGTCCGTTTCCAGGCGTGCGAGGTGTTTGTGTTGGGCATTTGGTACCGCTTTTTAAAAAGGGATTCTTTCCCAGGGTCGTGAGGTGACCCCGGGTTTCCGCTAGCGAGTTCAGCTGGGTCTGTCTCTACCCAGGTCGCGCACTGCTACCCAGAACACATGGCCAGCTTTCCCCAGCAGCTGAAGGAGCTGCTCTCCTACCACCATACCGTCCTGGATGCCGACCTGCGCATGGTAAGGCCCGCACCGAAGCGCGTTTGGGGCAGACGGTGTCCTCTACGTGTGAGATCAGAGCTTACGGTTTGCTTTTCAGTTTTCTAACAAAGATGGAGACTGGAGAGTATGATGAAATTTTGGTTCCAATTCCCTGTTTTTCTCTTTCAGACATTCTGTAAGGCTTTGATCTTGTTAAGAAACAAGAATCTGATAAATCCGACGAGTTTGCTGGAGCTCTTCTTTCAACTGCTGCGGTGTCATGATAAGCTTCTACGAAAAGTAAGCCGTGCTTACGAAAACAGGTCTTGATTTCCAGTGGGTTTTGACCAAGTTGCCAGAAGTAATGCAGTGCTGGCAGGCAGCTGTTCTCCTTTCTTGGGTAACAAAAATAAGAGAGTTTAAAATAGCTCTGCTTTTTCAGCAATTGACAGTGCCAGAGGGAAGAATCGATCTGTGTGTTTGGTTAGTAATGAAGCTTGCTGCTGTAATCAGCTTTACCATGCTGTTGCAGGCTGTAGGCCTGTCCCGTGTTTGGAATTGAGCAGCTTGGATGCGTCTGCAGGTAAAAACTACAAACGCGTTGCTGTCAGAGCAGGCCTTACTGAAGTCTTTGTGAGAACTTCTGAGTAAAATACCTAAAACCAAACCAGCTGCTAGTTAAAGCCGTGTCTGGGGTTTTCTGCTGTAAAAGTGAAAATACTTGCTTTCTGCCACCAGGATTACTGAACTGGCCATCAGAACATGCCTGAAAGAAGCAGGAGTTATATTTTTTTTAAGCAATACTTCGTGCTGTTCATTTTCCTGCCTTACTGTTCTGTAAATTAAGTATGCTTTTCATAAAAATAGATAAGAATAAAGCATACATGAGACTTTACAGGATAACTTCTTGTTGTTTTTCCAACTGTAACTTAAAGGAGAAAATAGTGTTCTCAGTGGTGATCAGTTAGGTCTCATTTTAGTACTTCAGAGACTTTGGGGTAATAGTAACATATCTGCATTGCTCTCCGCATGACTTGCTTAGGTTACTCCCTATTATCTCTCTGTTTACAGACTTTGTATACTCACATCGTGTCCGACATCAAGAATGTCAATGCTAAACACAAAAACAATAAAGTAAACACAGTAAGTATTTTAGCTTTTAGATATACTTCAATTTACCCTCTTGATATTGCAAAAGACTTCTAATAAAAAGTGTTTCCAAACTTTGTTCTTAGACACTGCAGAACTTCATGTACACTATGTTGAGAGACAGCAATCCCACTGCTGCCAAGATATCTCTGGACGTGATGATTGAACTTTACAGAAGGAATATTTGGTAGGTTTGCCAGGCTCGTACTGATTCCCCCTTTATCATGGGGCAGCCGTCCTGACATCACTCATTGCATGTGGTGCAAAATGTAATGCTGTGGGGCTGTGACTTAAATATATTTATCTTCTTTCTGTTCCAGTGGGGCTGTATGTTGTGGCATGTAATTTAGCTGGGAGGAAATACTGTCTTGAATGAATTTTAGGAGTTATTTAGTTTGTATCTTTGACATTTAAGTTGAAACCGGTATGTAAATTGTATGTATTGCAGTCAAAACAGAAGTGGTGTGCAGCTGGCTTTTTTGAGCTTTTGCACATAAAAGTTGCTAATATTGGCATACAGCTTGTGGTGTACAGTGGAAAGAGGAATTTTGGTTTTGTTTTTTTTCTTGTTTTTTAAACTCTAAGTTAATTTTAGAAGACTGATCTAATGGGTGCTTTGAGTTTTGGCTTTTTTTGTGAAGCTATAATACAGCTCCTATTTTTAGTAGATGGCCTGAAAAATTGTTGCCTAGGTAAGTCTTGAAAGGAGTAGAAGCGCACTGACTACTGTCAGTTGCTGTCTTGTACCTAACATGTTGCTGAATTCTTCTGTTGTGTTACAAAATGCCAGAGCAGATGTTACCCAGTACTAGATTGCATGAGAAGACGGTAGTCTGTTCACTCCTGCTTGCTGCTTGACTGTAAAAACATCTTAAAGACTTTTAAGCGGTTCAGTTTGTAACTCCTTTGCTCTACTTGCTTCTTGCACAGAAATGAACTGTATAGAGAGATACAAATTCAAAACATGATACCGCTGCTGAGCAGAATGTTTACTGCTTATGTATCTCCAGAATAGATTAGATTATTACGAGGGAGAGAAAACAGGGAGCGCTGAAAAATTGTGTTGCTGAAAGGTAAAGACTTCTGTAGTTTTACGAAGTAGGTTGTTAAGTACGTGAGACTTGGTACAAAATAAAATTATTTCCTGCAGCTTTATTTCTTCTAAGTCTTTATTTTTAGAGCATAGTTTATCTCAACTATCCAGTTGATTTCCTAGTAAGTTAGGATTCTGCACTGATTTTTTTTATTTTTATTTTTTTAATCCTGGCACGGGGTTTATTTTCTTTTTATCAGTGGAAAAAGTGGTAATCTGTCTTCAGTTATTTTACTGGAGATTCTTTTTTCTGTCCCTTCAGTCACAGCATGAACTAGATGGAATGCAAGTGTGTCTGTTTATTTAGATGAAGCTACTGCTATGTTAGAAGAATAAAAGAAAATGACAGAAGCTTAACTTCTTTGTTTGCAAATCTGCTTGAAGTGTTGAGAGATTTGACTCTAATGAATCGTCCCGATTGTTAGGAGTCACATTTCAAGACACTTAATTTTCTGAGGATGACTTGAAATTGCCAAACTTAATGTTTTGCTTTGTTCCAGGAATGATGCCAAAACAGTAAATGTCATCACAACTGCCTGCTTTTCCAAAGTGACAAAGGTGAGAACAGAAATCCCTTGATGAAACTGGATTTTTCTTCTGGATGCAAGTTTTTATTTCGGTACTGTAGTTGCTAGCAGGCTTCACTGACGATTTGTCTTCTGCTTGTTGTATTTTCAAAATGCCATTTGTGTTGTGGGAGGAGGCGGCATTTGGTTCTTACGTGCAGAACAGCAGAATTGGAAGCTTGTCTTTTAACAAGTGCAGGCTGGTGTGGGGAGGGTACATATACTTCTCACTGCTGCTCAGAAGAGACTGTCACAGTTATTACCTCCTTGTAACCAGCACCGTAAGGCTCTCATTTGTCAAATGTGAAGAGAGCTGCTATCCTGCCTGGGGCTTGAGTAAATCTTAGGCCTTCTGTCATCTGTGTCACTTCTGCAGTGCTGGAGGTTTTAAGGACCTGTATTATAGTTTGAGGTAAGTTCTTACATTATGAAGGTCCAAAAGGTGTTCCATTCAATAAAAAAAACCAAACAACCAAAACTAACAAAAAACCCCCACCAACAAACCTGTATAAACTAATAGAAGTTTGGAATTCTGAGCACTGTCTCAGGTGTCGGTTGTGCTGGAGTTCCTGATAATGTTGGCATGGAGCAATTAAATTGAAATTGCTTTGAAGAATGATGGAAAGAGAATTTGCATCCTTACAAACTTGTTCCAGGCATTGTGGAAGCCCAGCTGCTTTTTGATTCTTTGCGTGCCTCTGACTGTTGAGGATGGGCAGCAAATATTGACTGTGTCTGTAAAACACCTGTGGCTTTCAGTCTGTGATTTGTTTTGCTTTCTGTTCATATCCATGCCTGTTAAAGAATTGGGAGAGCCTTCGCATGACCCAAGATGTGGATGTATGGCTGTTGTAAATACTCTTGTCAGTTTGTCCTCTCCTACATAAACTTACTTGGTTTTTCAGGTATTAGTTGCTAGTTTGAAGTTCTTTCTTGGGAGAGATGAAGATGAGAAACAAGACAGCGACTCAGAATCTGAGGTGGGTGTTGTGATTAAATCTTTTCCTCTCCGTTCTTCAAACTCTTAATTGGTCTGTCATCCTAGTGACCCTGGCTCTGCCATCTGTCTGCTTCTGTGTTACTTAGTTTTCCATCTTTTTTCTTCTAGATGTTTCTGCGCTTCACAAAAAAGTTTAGTGTTTTTGACAGCTGACCCCAACTGATAGCAGGATGCCTTTGCTGTCTGTCTAAAGGCTAATGCTAAGAGCTCCTTTGCTTTCCTTTTCTCCTTGTGAAGGATGCAATTCACTTTGAAGACCTAAGCAGGGGCTGGTCAGTCTGGCTCGTGAAGATGTGAATTGCTAGATGTGTATTGTAGAGTTGTGGGAAGAGGCTTTCACCTGGTGTATTCGAAGCTGGTTTAATTTTTTAGCTGTCCGTTTTGTCTTCAGTTTTCCCTTTTGTGCTCCACTTCCCCTTTGTGTACAAATGAACGTAACTCAGTTACTTGGAGAAGGCTGATAACCTAGCAGGATTTCAGTCTAGAACCTCCTAATACAGGATATCAATATTTGTCTGTGATTGAACAATACTCTCTAATTAACCAGCTGTAAAAACTACTGCGTTGATATGCTGTTAAGTGTTTGTGATCTCTATTGCATGTAGGTGTGTGGCTACTTTTATGGAATTGGTATTTTAAATGCTAGTATTTTTTTATGATGAAACTTAGGAAGAGGGAGAATTTTCAAATATAGTGCATGATCCTGAAAACATTGATACTGTTTGTTTCTCTGACTCCCATTTGAAGCCTGATATCACCTGAGTCTTGTTTTCCTTGCATTCTTTCTCAAGGACGATGTTCCCACAGCCAGAGATCTGATGATGCGGTATGCAACTAACAAGAAAACCACCAAGCGCAAGAAGAAACTGGAAAAAGCAATGAAGGTCCTCAAGGTGAGGAGGGTGGCGCCTGACTTGCCACCGTTTTAGCTTAATCCTTCAAGTGCAGAAATCTTGTTGTTGCCCCTGTTGACTTAGCTACGTTTTGTCATCCCTTCTAGGTAAAGGTCTTCAAGTGTTCTAGTGTCCGTTGGCCAGGCGTATGCCATGTTTGCTTGGAAGAGAGCTGTTCTGAAACAGACTTAATCTAGGTTGTGGATTAGTTCTGCTCTGGGTACCCTTTGTGTGGTCCCCTGCTTTAAAGTATGTGGTGTCTTGATAAGTAGCTTTTTAATGCAGCTCCTGTTGCCTCTTAAGTCAGGTGGCAGAAAACCCTACGCAGTTGAAAAGAGTGATAGTTTACTTGTTAAATCTAAGTGCCTCTTTTTGAAGAGAAGAATGGCAAATAGCAGCTTTTAACAGCAGCCTGAAACTGAAGCACTTGCAGCTTTTCAATGGAGAGAAAAAGACTTTCTTACTCTCTTTGCCATGCAGAAACAGAAGAAGAAGAGCAAACCAGAGGTGTTCAACTTTTCTGCTATTCACTTGATTCATGATCCCCAAGGTAAGCATGCATTGTATTTTGTCTTTTTTCAAGTTATGTGTTAATCCCAGACACTGAAGCTTAGATGCAACTCTGCAAGGAGAATTAAAGTGACAAGTAGATACAAATGTGACAATGTGATACTTGCAGTGTGCTTTATCCTAGAGTTTGATAGCACTTCAGAAAACTGAGATCAGTCCTGTTGTGCTTACTGTAGTGGAACATACGTAGATGGTCAGACAAGGAAGGAGCAATATTACATCATCTGCTTCAGGTTGCTACAGATAGGATGTGGCTCTCAACCTCTTTCTTGTATGTGCGCAGGCCATAATTTGGTGAATGGGGATTAGTTTATCTATTAGTATATCGCTTCTTTTGCTTACCCCCTTCAAAAATGTATTTCTGTTACTAGTCTGATGTCTGATGTTTGTCTAATATCATGCAACTTGGTCTTAGTCTGATCTAGTGAACCTCTGGGGATTTTGTTTTTCAGATCAACCCAAAATGTATCTAAAATCTAGCTTTAAATACTGACCCTGTGCTTATGATGTTATGGAACTTCTGCGCGTTTTCCCCACTGCTGAACCTGTGCACAGTTTTAGACCTAGGCTTGTAAGAAGAAAAATAACCCATTGAGAGAAGTGCTCTGGCCACCTTGAATTTCTTCTGTGCAAGGGCACTGGGGCTTAAAAGAAAAAAACAAATCTAACTGCCTTTTTTAAACTAATCCCAGCTAAGTTCTGCATTATGCTCTTTAAGTCTACCACAAATCTGTTATTGTGTCTTCTAGACTTTGCAGAGAAACTGCTGAAGCAGCTGGAGAACTGTAAGGAGCGATTTGAAGTGAAGATGATGCTCATGGACCTAATATCTAGGCTAGTTGGAATACATGAGGTACATATTCTCATAATTTTCTAATGGTCTGATGGTAGCAAGCCTCGTTTGGGTGGTGGCATGCTCTGGCCTTGTGCCTCTGGAAGATGAGGTTTAATTTGCCTCTATGTTGAAAAGTGCAGATGTATGGTCACGTAGTTGCCAGTGGGCGTCATGGCATGGCACAGTGGCATAGACTTGTGCGGTACTAAGCGAGCTCTGCTAGAGAAAACTTGTTGGTCTGGAATAGCTGAGTTGTCTCTAACAGATAGAGGAGAACATGTGTTTTTCAAGACCTGTGTGCTCCTGGGAGGTTCTTCAAAGGAGAAAGGCTTTTCAAAGGAGTCCAGCAATCGCTGATCAACAGCATTTTCTGAGGTACAGCCACAGTGTGATCAAAATTACTGGAGTCTATTTCCGTTTTGGGAGATAAGATTGTGTCCTCATGGCAAAGGGAAGCAGCACGTTGTAGGATGATGCAGCAGAGTGCCCTAATTTGAATTCTGTGCAGTCTGACAAGAACCACTCTGGATTTCACAGAGTTTGGGATTGAGCCTTTTATATCCTTTGTACAAATCATTTCCTCATCTCCACATATATCAGACTCAAGGCAGGAGAATGCGTCATGCAGTAAAGTCCAAGGCATTTGGAGAGCACGCTATATAGGATCGTTGATGGTTTTACGGTGTATCTGCATATGAAGGTGATCTCAAGTTAAAAGACAAGAAGCTAATCTGTTACAACTTCTTTCTTGCAGCTTTTTCTTTTTAATTACTACCCCTTCATTCAGAGATTCCTACAGCCCCATCAGAGAGGTAAGTAGCTACTAGTAGGTAACACTGCTGGTCCGTTGTGTCACACGTACAGTCAGTTCTTAGAAGTGGTGCTGTAAATGAGTAAGTAGCAGTAGCTTAGCAGGTAGTAGGAAATGAGTAGTCCAGAGAGTGTGGATGAAGGAGGTAAAAGGCCCTGACTTACAGAAGTGTAAAGCCCTTTCGACTTTTATGGAAGCTGTGCGCGCTCAGTGCTCCTTAGCTGAGCATTTGAGGAACTCTAGCAGTGGAATAAGCAAATCTTCTGAGCCCCTAGTTCTTTGCAAATCCTGACTAGTTGAGCAAAGCATGACTCCCTTTGGCTCCTTTGTTTTACTGGTGTTTCACTTTAGTTCTAGAGCATTTCTTTTTGTCTTAGCTGGCTGTTAAGGGCCTGCAGTGCTGCTGGGGTGGAGACCAGATGAGTTCCTAATGCTTGGTGGGAGAGGAGAAATAGTTGTCCCAAATAACCTCAGACTGAAATGGTTTTGAGACTTAGAGTGAGCAGCTTGTTGAGTTAGCTGTGTTGGTGGATGTGTTCATTGGCTAGAGTAAGCTGCAGCAATACACTTTGGCATCTTCTTCCCACTCTTCTTTTCTTCCAGAAGTGACAAAGATTCTTCTGTTTGCTGCACAGGCTTCACATCAGCTGGTACCACCTGAGGTCAGTACCCAGCTATATCTGGTGATGTTAAAAGCAGACAGCAGGCCAGCATGGAAATACAACCAAGTGCTTTCATGAGGAGGGGGGAAAAGGGAATCTGGTCAAACCCTTTGTCTTTATAAGGTTATGGTAATTTTGGCTACTTCTGCAACTTGCAAGGGATTGTTCTGTATAAAGGGTATGAAAAAAAACCAACTATGTCTGCTGCCTTAATTTCTGCAAGAGAATTTGTGTCTAGAAAATATTTGCAGGCTATAGTGACAAGTCCTGAGCTCTATCTTTCTGTGAAAAGGGCTCTGTTGTCTGTTAATAACGTGTAATCATTTTTACCATTTTATTAAGTATGCATTAAGTTTATATAACCTTTTTTCTTATTTTCAGATTATCCAGTCAGTGTTAATGACCATTGCCAACAACTTTGTCACTGACAAGAATTCTGGGGAGGTCATGACCGTGGGGTGGGTAAAGAATCTTAGAAAAACTGCAAACCTCTTTCACTGTGGACAAATATTTTTCTTTTTTTAAACCACCTGCAGCTTAGTCCTGTCATTCATACTACCCTTTCAAGAACCTGCTTGAATAAAAACAAGTTAGGACAGTATCTCAGCATAAACTTTCCCTATTTTTGGCAGTGTTTTAAATTCCCTGGAATGATGGGTTTCTGTGCTCAGTGCTGTGACTTAACTCTTCTGGATTTCGTGATGGTGTGGGCTTTTTTGCTTTCTAGTTTGGCCTTGTAGTTTTCAGCCTTCCTGGTTATTGTTATTTCTACTTTGAGGGCAGACCTCTTGGCTATGAATGAATATATTTGTATATACTCAGTGAGTGGCTAGCAGCATAGTTCAGGACTCTTAACTTAAATGTTTTGTGGATGAAGTTTCACTACTGACAAGAAATTTAAATGTTGCTTTTAGTGACTGCAGTGTACTTTGGTTGACTAGTCAGGAGAGGTATGTGTGAAAGCTCTAATGTAAGTGCAGTAGAGAATGATCGGTAAATGTAGGAGAGAGCTGAACTGTCTTTGAAGCACTCAACAGGGGCAGACTATTGTGTGTAGTAGACACGCTGTGAATATTTTGTGAGCTATTCCTTTTCCTCTTGGCATGGTTTTAATCCAAGTATTTAGCATACTAAGTGTGTGCATGAAGATGGTTTAAAAGGGAACTTGTGTGAGCCTGCGGACTTCTGTTATCCTGTCCCTAGCCTGCTCATTGTTGCTTCCAGAACTGTTTCTTGATTTTTTTTAAAATTTTTTTTTCTTGGCCTGGTGGTTGACTACTTTTCCTGTCTGCCTGGACCCAGACTTCAGTTGCGGACTCCTGAGGCCTAGGATCAGACAAAATAATGGCTGGGTAGTAGAATATGGGCCAAAGATTTTGGAGGGTTTTGGAGAACCATGGCACGGAGAGCTCCTTGTGATGTTCTCCTCTGTTACATTAAATGTTGTATAAGGTTCTTCAAATTCTAGATAATTAAGTCTATTACTGGGCCAGTGGGAGTGCCTCTCAACTGTGGTGTTCAGAATATAATTCACTTCCAATTTTTTAGAATCAATGCAATAAAAGAAATCACTGCGAGATGTCCATTAGCCATGACTGAAGATCTGCTCCAAGACCTCGTTCAGTACAAGAATCATAAAAATAAAAGTAAGTGTATTACATGGATATGGCTTTTAAATCTTTATTCTCCTCTATCATCTGGTCCTCCATTGTTACCGCCTTCACAATAGTGATGTCTTAATTGTTTTTTATGTGAGCTGAGAGGTATCATTTTCAATATGTGTGTTGCATTTCTCTGTATTTGGGGTGTATATACATAGGAGACAAAACAGTCAAGGGTAGTTAGGGCGATTTAGCCCTAAGGAAGAGCTGCATCCTGCATTGGAGAAACCGGAGGGAGCTATAACTTCAGAAAAAGGCATGAGCAGGCTGTAAATACTGACTATTGGAGTGGGCTTTCATTTTGCTCAGAATTATGCTTTTCTGTACTTATTCCTGACTCTCCTTTTTATTTTTCTGGGTAGATGTGATGATGGCTGCAAGAACTTTGATACACCTTTTCCGTTCTCTGAATCCAGAGATGCTGCAGAAGAAATTCAGGGCAAGTGTTATTTCATGTGCATTGCATTCACCATAAACATAGGCTCATGTGCTCAAAAATGATGAGAACTGGTCTTGTAGCCTCTTCAGAATGAGGTGGAATCACACCTGCCTTCTTCCTCTGCCTGCTCCCTTGCTGCCTTTTTATGTGGTGCGCTTTGATTTCAAGATTTTCTTAGTTCAAATTTATCAAACTCATTGACAGAAGGATCATGCTACAGAACCTTGCCTATATTTCTAGAGCTTGTTCAACTTTTTAGTAATTCAAGATTTCTTCTTATTTTATCAGGCAGAATTTATCTTTCCCACTCGCACTCTTCTCTCCCCAAAATTTTTTCATGGATTTGTGGACATTTAAATAGCAGCCTGCTTAACATGTATTTTGTTAACTTACAGGGTAAGCCTACTGAGGCCTCGTCGGAAGCCAGGATTCATGAATATGGAGAACTGGATGCCAAAGATTATATTCCAGGAGCAGAAGTTTTGGATGTTGAGAGTCAAAAGGAAAAGGGAGGAACCCAAGAGGAAGGTTGGCCTTTTTTTTTCTTTTTTTATTTTACCACTTCTATTTTGAGCATCATTGTCACTAAGATTTTATTCGGACATTAAGCTTGCTGTTTGCACATTTCATTTGCTGCTGTCACATGCTGCATGGCTCGCACATGTCTGTATTTGTCCATTAAGAAGCACTGATACTATCTCTGAGTAAGTGTAGTTTGTTACTGTATGTTGCTTTGTATGATAGACACTGAGGGATGAAAAAGCAGAAGGACAGACATTGTACGGCTATGAAACTTGATGTGTTCAGATATTACTAAAGAAAAGTTTTTGTTGTGTATTATAAAACACTGAAATAGTACTTTGAAATAGTATTTGGCTTCTGTAATTCACTTCCTGTGTAAATGCTCCACACAACCTGGAACTCCTGCCTTAATCAGGAAAAAAAAGATGGGGAGGGACTTGAAAATCAAGCCAGAAGAGTTTGGCAAATCAAGCCTGAGGGCATTGGAGGTATAGCAGTGGAGGAGTTCATTCCTCCAGCATAGCGTCATGTTTCTTATGTATGTGAATGCAGCGA
The DNA here is from genome assembly GCF_964188355.1 of Buteo buteo. Lineage (NCBI taxonomy): Eukaryota > Metazoa > Chordata > Aves > Accipitriformes > Accipitridae > Buteo > Buteo buteo. Next base: position 83,944,618 of record NC_134171.1, on the reverse strand, counting down.
TTAGTATAACAATCTGCTTTGGCTTCTGAAGCTGATAACTTTAGTACATGAGTCAGTTCGAACAACGGTGAAGAGCAGCAATGCATATATGGTAGAGAGTAACTTGGCTATAAATTGCATTGCATTGCTTCCCTCCTTGGCTTAGATGGCAGGGAGCAGGGAACACCATTACTGAACAGTGTAATAAGGATTACCACCTGTATTCAGCAACTGTCCCAAATGCACTTTGTTTTGAGGATCTTTAACTTCAGGTGAGAGTTAAGCTTTGCAAAGCGTAGCATTATGGTACAGCTGGCTGAGACACTGACTTGTTGCAAACTGCTTTGGGTATTTTCTGTGCTTGCCTTGGTTTGGAGTGAATGAGGTGTACATAAATGCATTTCCTGTAAAGGCTCAGGTCACTGTTGTTCCAGGTTTGTTGAAAGCTCATAATAAATAAATGTATTAAGGTGGCTGCAGCTCACTGTAATGACAAAATACACCAGCTGTTTTCAGTGGTCTGTTGGAGGGGGGTGTGCGTGTGTTTTCCAAGACCTCACACTGCCATATGCAGTTATCACTACAAAAATTGGTGTCTGTAACTGAATGTGCATGTGATGTGGGCATACTAAAAATCCAAGCTTAGTTTTTTTGCACAGCTCTGAATCAGTTGTAAGCCAGACGGAATTTGGTAGTTGAACTTGCCAGTGGGAAAGCATGGGAGCTGCTGGTCTGTTCAACTGTGGATGTCTTCTAAAAATCATTACACATAGTCATCAGACGTATGAAGTATCTTATGTCTTTGTAATGTCTATGTAGTTCTAAGGCTGGGATACCGAGACCCTACAGCTTGCCTGTTTGGTAAGCATGTCCCCGGCATAAATGCAGTTAGATAGGTAATGAAAGACAGTGAGAGCTTGTAATCCAATCTTAAATTATTTAAAACTGAAGCACTTAAGCTGAATCTGTATTAACAGCTCTGTGCATTTCTTCCCCTGAGCAGATGGATGGGAAAGCGCTAGTCTGAGCGAGGAAGAAGATAATGAAGATGGAGAATGGATTGATGTGCATCACTCCTCAGATGAGGAGCAGCAAGAAGTAGTGAGTTCCAAGTGTCTTCTACCCCAAATACAAATCAGTTTTGTTAATAGCGGACCAGATTCTCTTGCTCTGTACCTTCATGCGTCTGCTCATAAATTAACTATACAGGGCTGAGCAGTAAATTGACCAGAATCAATGAGGTTGAAGTATTACTTGTGCTGAAATATGTGTGGTGTTAGGGTGAGGAGCAGAGATGGGGGATTTCTGGCCCAGTGCTAAATTCCTTCAAAGGAATTCCTTCAAAATAAATGGTGTTTACAGGAGTGCTTTTATTCACTCTGAAATACGGAGTAGGTGTGCTTCTTTATTCTCATACTAGATGTTAGATATAAGACTATGAAAATCCAAACACCTGGTTGTAGCATTTCCCAACAATATTGCCCCATGTTGGTATTTGCGAGGCAAGGGTCATGGATTGCAGCATAGAAGTGGTTTGCAAAGCTCTAGATGATTCTTCTTTTGTACTTTCTTCAAAAGGCGGAGAAGGTGAAAAGCATGCCCATAGAGGAACGAAAAGCCAAAGCTGCAGCAGTCAGTACAAGCAGGCTGCTAACTCAAGAAGACTTCCACAAAATACGCCTTGCCCAGCTTTCCAAAGAACTTAATTCTGCACCTGGCAAAGCTGCAAAGAGGAAAAATATTGAAATAGATGATGATGAGGAGGAGGGAAGGTAGGATATGGACTATTAATGCGTGCTTTCTCTTCCCTATAATTTGTTGATACAGCTTTTAATGCCAGCAGGGCACAGAGCTCTGTTGTTGTTCAGTGTCTGCTGGCGACAGGTGGCAAACAGCCACGCAGCCTAGAATGGATCCTGGCCCACGGGATTTGTTTATACCTGGGAGAAAAGACAAGAGGGGACGATGGAAACTGAGACTGTTTTGCTTGTTCAGACCAATGGGCATGTGGGGTTTATTTGTAGCAGTAGTTGCATGGTTATATCTCCAGAGTTCCTTAAACTTTGTGGATAAAGCAGGACTTGAAAAACAGTACTGAAAGACTTCTGTAAGGGTTGTCCCAAGCATGAGGATTAGCCTGAGAGAGAGAACAAGAAGCGCTTGTGTGAAAGTTTATAGGAAGACAATGGCGTAAGAGATGGGTGAGAGACAACGGGTCAAGAGGGCATATTGTTTTTCTTGCCAGATGAAGTTTTGTGTATGATGGCCTTTTGTTGGATTTTTGTGTGTGTAGGGGAGAGTTGCTTTCACTCAGAGATATTGAACATCTGCATAAGAAGCCTAAATCAGACAAGGAGACCAGGCTGGCAACTGCAATGGTGAGGAATGGGGCTATTTCATATGCTCTGTTTTTCTAGATTTGGGTTTGGGTTTTTTTTGTCTCCTGCAGAAGGAGGAGGTGGTGGGGTTGCATCTGTAAGATGGGTGCCAAGCTACCATCTGTATTTTGAGAAATGTTTTGTCTAGTTTTTTGCTGTTGCATCTTGGCTGTAACAAATAAACAGCCTCTTGCTGGTCACAGGTGATGATGAAAATAGACACACCCAGTTTTCAGTGTGACTTAAGAAATAGAGCCAGCATGGAAGAATGCATGTAACATACATAGAAAGTCATCCTGAACCTGGATTTATTGTTACTGCCACAGAACCTGTCACCTTCAGCAGCTGATGTTAACTGTAGGGAAAGGAAAATGATGCCCTATTGTTATATTACATTGTCTCTTCTAGGCTGGAAAAACAGACAGAAAAGAATTTGTGAAAAAGAAAACAAGAATTAACCCATTTGCCAGCTCTTCCAACAAAGAAAAGAAAAAGCACAAGAACTTCATGATGATGAGATATAGCCATAGTGTCCGGACAAAAAATAAGCGTTCTTTCAGGGAAAAACAGGTAATATTTAATGCTGAAAATAGATGGGGCAGTCTGAGCAGTAGAGTTATAATGCAGGTGAAGTGCTGTCTATCCTGTGCCCTAAGTTGTTGCTGTTCACTTTGATGATTTAGTAGCTGGAAAGGACTGTGGGCTAGGTGGCTTCCCTTGAATCCTACCCCAGAGGAGGTATATCAGAGATCGTGGTGGCGAAGAATACTTTTGTTGGTCTCCTTAATATGCATCAAGGACCAAGCCCTGTTGCAGAGTCATGTGTAGGTTAGGAAGGCAATGATTATGTGGTTTGTTTTCCTTTATATAAATTAAAGATCATGTTAGGATTCTGCCTATAATCCTGTGATAGAAGAAGCGTTTCCCTGACATGGAGGAGCTGTTTTTCATGACAAGCTCTTAGTGTGTTTCTTCACTCTCCATATTCCTTCTTTGACCTTTCTCCTGTTACTGTCATATTATGGACTCGTCTGTCCTGCCCTTGATGTCACCTAATAGCTTGTCACAAATGTACTTAAAGCACAGACATAAATGGTATTTATTACCTATTTGAAACTGTTTAGGGAAAAAAAAAAAGGCTTCAGTTTAGCCTGTGACAGTAGTTTCACAATACGCCGCTCTCAGCGGTGAAGCCCTTGCCTTCTGCGCTTCCTCAGCTATAAGCTTGGCCACAGCCCTCATGAAAGGGTATACAAGCTACAAACATGTATTTGGCAGTCCAGTTACTGTGTGTTCCTGCAGGCAGCTGTGCCAAGGGTAGCTGAAGGGATATCTAAAAGGCAAGGCAGAAGATTCAGGGCATGACTTTGTTCCTGAAGGCATTGGGCAGGGAGCCCATGTGGCTCCCCCAGGTGACTGCGGTTAGATGAGCCGGCAAGAATGGAGTGTGGACAGGGAGCCCCCCTGCTCCTGTGATAAACCTCAGCTGGGGATAATCACTGAGCTGTGTGTGGCAGCTGTTGCCAGAGCATCGGTGTAGGCATATTGCCTTGCTTTGCTGTATTTCACCTTGGCAGGGTAGGTCTGTGCTAACAACAAAAATCTGCCTTAAAACCCTTTTATCTAACCTGGCAGATGGCCAGTCTAGGGCTTTACAGGGTGTTATAAAGTTGAATCCCTTTGAACATGTTCCAAGAAAAACTTTTAGAGTAATCCAATTATGCAGGGGTCTTGGTTTTGTGTGGTATAAATTTTTGTGTTTTCTTGCTAGGTTCTGTCTTGTGCTAGAGTGCACTCGCATGCTTCTTTTACAAACCCTCGTTTGTGAGTTGCTAAGCAGCAAGACTGAAACTGTTTATAGATTCAATAGAGAGAACATGTCTTAAGTGTTTCTGTTAAATAGGAAGACTTGGACTTAACATTCTCTGTAGTCTTTTTAATTGCTATCATTCTGCCTCACACCAAATAAGGCTGACCACATCAACCCAGCTCTCAAAACGCACAAAAAAGGTTGCAAACAAACAATCCAGGCACTTCTAGGAAACTGCTGTTTACAATGATTCTTATATTTGGCTCACTTTTTAGAAAAAGCTGTCTTGAATCGTTTCAGTCTTTATTCCCGATTAATGTTTCAACTTTAAATGTACCAGCTAAAAAGTGAAAGAAGAATTTTTTTCATATGTTTTTCACTAAAGTTATGCCACAGCATCAGTTCCGTTGACCATCATTTGGAAATAACTGGTAAAAGTGGGTTGGAGTACCGTAGTTGGAGGATACTCTGTTCTGCTGTCCTCTTTGGTGGTGGAATAAAATGGACTCGTCTATAGTCCAGAGCTAAGATCCCCTTACCAACTAAAACATGTCTGAAATAAACAACAAAATCTCTTTAGAGTGATTTGGCACTTGTAAAAATTGCAGCATCCCTTCTTCCCCCCTTGAAAGGAAGCTTTGTAATACTCTTTCAAACAATGCCATTTAATCCTATGTACCTCAAAGCTAGACTGAACAAATTGAAGGGGGTTGTTAATGTGATAATGTTGTTGTCTCTTTAATTAATATTCTTCTTACCTGAATACTGCACTCTTGTTTCATACTTAGCTGGCTCTTCGAGATGCACTTCTGAAAAAGAGAAGACGGCTGCTGAAATAACGAAACAGTAATGGAGAGAAATGATCACCCTTGAAAAAATAGCCCTAGAAATGCTTATTTCCACCCACCACTATCCTGAAGGAAAACAGGGACTGAAATGCCTTATGGATTTATCTCTATTCTGTTCAGAATTACACACTGAACACTTCCAAGCTGTTGGATATTGTATCTATAGGACAGACAGAAGAGGCCTTAATCCTTGTAGGATTTTGATTTTTTTATTTTTCTTAAACATTCTAGGGTAGCAGGCAATTATCTTTTATTGAGTATAACTTAGAGCTGGTTTTGTATTTGTAAGTTTTAAAACATAAAACCTTATTGTAAAAATATTTTACTTGAAGCAATTCCAGAATAGGTAATTGGAAAGAAAAAGAATATTCCGGCTCAGTCTATAAAGTATGTGTATATAACATCTGTGCCTGTCTTATGGATATGTTTTTACAGACTAAGCCATTTCCTAAGTGGCTGTTTTCTACGTGTTTAATAATAATAAAACCAAATCCTTGTAATACAGGTAAGTTCAACTGAACAGTTATGGGGAAGAATAGTTTCATTATAATTTATGAAGAAAACAAGAATAAAATTAATATATGGGAGATGGTTTTCATGTTGCAATTTAAATAGAAAGGTAGTATCGCATGCAGGAGAACTAAGGTATCTTTTCTATATCAGTGTGTCTTGTGGTGGGACTTGCTGGTGTCTGGTTTGTGAAGTATATATGAGAATAACATGCGTCTGTGTCTTCCTTACTTCAAAGGTTGAACTTTTGCATCAGCCTTGACCTCTGCTGGGCCCATTAATGGGTTCTTTGTTCCTTACCCAGCCATCTGTTTTAATGGAAACATGGAGGAGCTGTTCATATCACGCTTTGTCAAATTTTGTTTGAAAGGGATTTTCTTGTGGGGCAGAAACAGGTGCCACACGCACAGTACAATGGAAAAGCTGTTGGTGGGGTGTTTTTTCCTTTCTTCTTAGGAAACCAGCTTAATGTTTATATTCTATATGGGAATTCACTCAGCTTAGGTATGTTTGTTATGTTGAATACACAATTGTATTCACTTTAATTATGATTATTTTTCTTGTTTGTGGGGGTGTTTTTTGTTTGTTTGTTTTGTTGTCATATCTCGCTTCCTAAAGCAAAAAAAGCGTATAGAGGCTTCAGGCCCATAGGAGATGAGAACAAAGTAGAAGCTTTCTACAACTTTGAATGTTAAATTCAAATTTAGTGCTTCCTCGAGGGAAGGGCAGGGATTGCTACTTGGGAACGATAGCAATGAACTGGCCTCGTGGAAGATGCGTATCTGAGAGCTGGAGAGGTGAATGGATGCAGAGCGTGGGGATGGAGTGCGGAGCACGGGTTGAAGTGACCATAGTAAGGAGGAGATGGGGATTACAATACATGCTCCTATAAAACCCCCTTTCCCTATTTCCTTTTTTTCCCTGAACAACTGTGCCTAGTTTCCTTTTTATGTGCACGTGTCCAAAAACTAAGGATGTCTGAGGCTGAAAGGGGGAGGCAATTATTTTTTTTATCCTCTGAGTTTAGAACGAGTGTATTGTCTTCTCTCGTCCCTTTTCTCTCTGGTTTCCAGGCTTGCGGTGGGGTCCAGCAAGCAGTGAGGTATACCCAGTTGCTACCAAGCGTGTGTCTGTCTCCTCTCCCCTACTTTTAAAAATGAGAGTGTTGGACTGCCTGTTCTAGACGATTTGACGAACAGAAGCGCAGGGGAAACGAAACACAGGCGGTAACCGCTGTTTTAAACCCTTTTCGTTCCGTTTTCATCGCGCTGTGCCCTCACGTCCTACCTCTGGTCGCCCCTGAGCTGAGGGCTGGCGGGGTTGGCCGCTGTGGGCGGTGCTGTGGGCGGGCTGCGCGGCTCTGGCCGCGGAAGGGGGGGCCGTGAGGGGATGCCGGCCGTGAGGGGATGCCGGCCGTGAGGGGATGCCGGCCGTTCGGTGCGGCGGCAGACCGGGAGTCCGGCGGCGCGGCTGCCGCCCGCAGTTCGCTGTCTGTGAGGCGCCGCGCCGCCATTTGCCGACGGGCAGGGCCGAGGGCGACCGTTACGCCGGGCGGGGGCCGCCGCGGGAGGAGGGCGGTCCCCGCCCTGGGCCGCCGCCACGTCCCGGCCCCCTTCTCCTTGGGCCGCCCCTGGCCGGCGGGGGGTGGTCCCTGCCGCTGAGGGGAGAGGGCTGCGGCCGGGCTGCCCGGCGGCGGCCGCGTCCGGCGCCATGGGGCGGGCAGCGGCGCGGGGGGTCCGGCTGTGGGGGCTGCTGCTGGTGGTGGTGGTGCCGCTGTGGGAGGCGGTGGCGGCGGCCCCGGCTCGTCCGGCGGCGGCCCCGCTGTTGTGTAACGTGAGCCTGGACAGCCCCGCCGAGGAGCGGTGGCTGCCGGTGCTGCGGCACTTCGATCCCGCTTTCCTGCGAGCCGCCGTCGCACGGGTCATCGAGTGAGTGTGGGGCGGCGGCGGGGCCTGGCGGCCCCCCCCCTCCTCGGGGACGGGGGAGCCCGGGGCGGGGGGTGCCTGTGTGTGAAATGGCCGCGGCCGGGGTGGAGGGAGCAGCGCCGTGCCCGCCGGACCTTCCTCCCCGGTAGAACGGCGTGAGGGGCAGCCCCGGTCCCCGCCGCTCTTCCCGCGGCCGTGCCGGGAGCGGGCCTGGGACCGCTTTTCCCTTCGCCCCAGCGCCGCGGAGCCCTTGTCGTCGTCGTGTCCCCCCCCCCCCCCCCACTTCCCTCCCCGCTAGACCCGCTGCTGCGGGACCTGGACAGATTGGGCGAAGTGATGCTGCACGGCTGCTGAACTTCTCTGAACAAAAGAATTCAGGGGTTTTTTGAGTCCTAACTCACTACTACTGCATTGTGCGTACACATAGGAACCTGGCAGGTGGGCTCGGGAAGATCCCTGGTGGCAATAAAAAAATCTCACACGTAGGAAGCCTGCACCAAACGTTTAGCTCGGGTCGGGCACAGGCTTTGTGGGGAACGTGCAGAAGGTGATGAGATTTGGTGACTGATGGGATGCAGGGATGTCTGTTAACAGGCGGAGGCTGCTAATGGAGGAGCAGCATCAACTGGGACAGGCAGATCAGAGAAGTAGCAGATTTCTTGAGTATCTGATGGCCAGGCATAAGTTGCAAACCTTTACGTCTCTTTCTCAGCTAATGCCTTGAATGTATTTTGCAGTGAAAGCGTACCAAAATGGGTCCATGAAGTTATTCGGCTGATAGCAGCAGAATTGGAGTTCTTTATGCCGCAGCCCTTTGCGGGGGAAATTCTGGGAATGTGCAAAGCACTGGGAATAAGTCTTGGGGATGGAGTCCTGCTTAACTTCGCCTATGAATCTACTGCGTAAGTGTCCGGTACTTACAGAATTTGGTAGAAACGGATGTAGAGATTCATTTTAGTTCAGCATGGGAGAACGCACAAAAAGGCAGGTGAAGGCACGTGGCAGGTGATTTGCACTGTTCATTCTCGTACTGTTTATGTGTTCAGCTGGAAAGCTTCATTGTCATTAGGCAGTTTGTATCCTGAATTGAACGAGAAATACAGAACAGTATTTTTATTTGTTAATAAAGGTAATGTGTAGCTGTAATGTTTTTGTGTATGTATATCTGTATAAATATATAAAAGTATGAAAATAATTTCTGATAAAAAGGAAGGGCCATCCGTTCAAAGTATTTGGGTTCATTTATTTTCGAAGATCATGAAACATACTCTTTTGTCGTTTAAATTGTCGTACGTCACCAAAAAGGGGACTAGAAGAATTAGGTGCAATCTAATTGTTTTAACTGTTCATCTGAGATAAAATTGTTTCCAAACCATTTTCTAGGTGAATGTTCACAGTGACTGCGTAATGCAATTTTTTTATTTGTGCAGTGGAAAATGGATGTAGTATCTTCATGACAGCAAACAAAACCTCAGTGGGAAAAAATACTCTATTTCTTTTTTTTTTTTTTTTTTTTGCTCTAGAAGCATGTGCAGGAGAATAATAAACGTTCGGTGTTGCTTGTGAGGATCCTAAAAATATTTCTTTGTATAGGTTTTAATAAAAAACGGGTGCATAGAGCCGCTTGTATGTGTTTGGATTATTATTTTAAACAGATGCATACAGTCGCTTGTACATATTTTGGTTATTATTTTTCTTAACGTGTTGGTTTTGGTTTAAGTGATTTTTTTTTTTTTTAAATAAGGATTAATATTGGATAAGATAGTAATTTAAATGCTAGCTTGCTTCGTAGTTCACAGAAGACACCATTCTTAGCCCTGGTAAGGCCAATGAATTTTTAAGTTTTTCAGCTCTAAAAGATACTAAAGAAAAAACATCAACCGGGAACAAACTACTTGTCTGTAAAAAATTTTTTAACTTTACAGTTTTGAAAGACAGTGCTATGCATCACTGGAGCGACAAACTCATAGCTCCAGAGAGAATAAAGTTTTAATTCCCTGCTAATTCAATACACTTCATAAAAAAGCCTGTTTCAACAAAACTGAAATTGTTATTAAAAAAGTAATTTCAGCGCACTTCCTGTTCTAGAGAAGAGGTTAGACTATTATTGAAATGGCTGACGCTTTAACAACAACTGATGCTTTCAGTTTGAAAGGACTTTGTTTGAGCTTTTTATCTAGTTGTGGTTAAAAATATAAACGGGGTACAAATTGAAATGAAATAATCTGTAATAGTCAAAATGAAATCCAGAAAGTTTCAGAGGGATACTTTGAGGACATTTTTAGATGTCAGCTTTTCATCTCGATTTAGAAGTAAAATGAAATAATGAAATTTTGCCCAAGTGGAAGTGCTGCTTTCTACCTGGTCTGTAATATCTGTCCTGATGTGGACAGTAGTGCAGCTTTTGCCTTTCTGAGCCAGGTGGGACCTGATAAGTATTGTACAGTTTTGTATGTTAGACTCTCTGGGAAAGGACTTTTGCCTTATGGATATCGTGCATAAGTCATATAGGATGTTGTAGGGGTGTGTAGTTATGCAGAGCTTCAGTCAAACCATCCTGTTGTTGTCGTGTCCCATCCCCCCCACCCCCTTTTTTTTTTTAAACCAATTTGACATTAAAACCTGTAAGAAGTTTTATCAAAAAGCACAGGATGAGACTATTGTCTCAGGTTAGGAAGCGTAAGTGTTAACGGTACAATGCAAAATCCTATTTGTATGCTTACATTAGCAAAATACTTGCAGAAGATAAAATCAGTTATTCCTGAAACATTGACCTAGTTCAACTATAATACTGAAAGCGTTGTTATAGCTTTTTCTTAAATCGTTCTTTCTCTTTGTTGTTTTTGAAGGTTCTGTACTAGTATTGTCGCTCAGGATGACAAGGGAAACATCTACCACGGTCGGAACTTGGATTACGATTTTGTGGATATATTAAGCAAGATTACAATTGATGTACGGTTTATAAAAAGTGGGCAGGTATGATCTGTGGCTGACATGGCTGGGTGGTATTCCGTGAAGGATCGGGGGGTATGGTCGTACAGCTGCGTAGGCAGTGGGATTTGATGTAGGAATGCGCTCCCATCCTAAGTTTATGGGATTATTAGAGCACCACAGTCAGTCTAGTAATGTGGGATGAATGCTGGTTTTCTTTGTTTTCTGGACATCCAGTTTGTGGTGATAAACTGGAACAAATAGAACTGTATAATCTAGTATATCAAGGTAGTTATTTGGAAGGAGATGTTGAAAGAAGGAAATGTCATGATACTGAAAAAGAAAAGAAGTGCTAGAGAAAAGAGATCCGTTTTGGCAGGGGCCGATTCTAAGGCTTTTTTTCAAAGGCCTTGTTAATTTTCATGGCCGATGGTGTATTTTAGATGAAAATTCCCAGAAATGAACTAGTTGCTAGTGTAGCCCTCGTTAGTGTGGTTTTCTTAATATTCATAAGTCTGTTTTGCAGATGGAGAACTTTTTGTTTGTTTCTTGCTTGGCTACTTGCTAACTTGAGCAAAACTTTTATAGCAGTTAGTGATTGTTAACAAATGAAATGCAGTGAATTTTGGTCCTCAGAGTCTTTTTAATTTACTTTGCAAGTTTAATTTAAGGCAAAGTGTTTTATAGCAACTTATGTATGAAAGTCACAGAAAAAAGTACAGGGTGCTGCTTCAGAATGTTGCCTATATTTTTAGTAGTGTTCTGTTCCAGAATGCTAAAGTACTGCATGTTTCCTGGTTTCAGATAGCATATCAAGGCACCACGTTTCTTGGTTATGTAGGCTTATGGACTGGACAAAGTCCACACAAGTTCACAATCTCCGGTGATGAACGAGGTAAAATAAATCTGTCTTCCACACTTGACGTTATGTACACTATTTCAGTCGATTGTTGCCTGCTCTGGCCCTTCTCTCGCGTGCTCCCAGAGGGAAAAATACACTCTAGGTTGCCAGGAAGGAGCTGAAATTGAATGATTTCTCTGGCCCTCAGGGAGCGAAAGCACACATACTGCCAGTTTTTGGCTGCCACATAGGAGAGAGGCATTTGTTTGTCAGCACAGTGTCATTCGAGCTTGAGAAGTGTCAAAGGAGGCAGAGAACCTTGGCGAAAGCTGTAAGAGACAAAGTAATGTGGTCTGTTCAAGAGACACAATTGGAGACAGCAGAGTATGGGTTGAGAGAAAAAGATGCAGTCATGTATAGCAAAAAAACGGCTGCTTTCCTAGTTCTCTGTCCCTTCCTCTGTGTTCCATATGTCTCTGTCCCCATAAGGCAGCTTTACAGAGAGGATGGGAAGAGAAGCAAAAAACGAGAGATCTAGGGGAAAGGCAGTAGGACTTGAAAGAATGTATGGAGATACTGGAAAGGCAGCTGAGCAAAGATCTGGTAGTAGAGGAAAGTTGAGAGCCGTCACTATGAGAACTGAAACTGGACAATAGAATGGCTGGTAACAGTCAGGAAGGCAGAGGAAGGGTCACTGCCTTTTCCATCAGGGCTTGAGTTTCATAAATATTGATAGGTATGTCCAACTCAGAGCTTGGGTTTGCCTCTTCCATCCCTTCCCCCACTCTTTTTTCTTTTATTTTTATTTTTATAAGCAGCAGACACTTTTTGCTTGTGTTTATTAGCTGTTTGTTAGAACTGGAAACAATGTAGTCCTTAGAACCAACATTTAAAATAAATGTTTATTTTTCACTTGTGATTGTGGTAAGCAAGTTTTCTTTTTAATCTTTTAATTAGACAATCTTCTGCTTTCAAAATTTTTCTTAGATGTTATGCAAACACTATTCACTGTATAAATTATATACATATTCATTATCTCTTGTGAGGAGGGATTCTGCTATGGAGCACCTGCACCTTTTGATGCCTCTTTCCTTTGTTAATACTGCCTTGTTGCATTTGCTAGATTTTTTCCATAGTTTACACTCATGTATTTTTAACAGCCTGCTTCTGATGCTATTGTAGTTATTTAATCCTTTCAAAACTGGAGTGTCCTGGGCTGATACCAAGAGATGCAAACTGCTTTTAGTTCATGCTAACATCAGCTTGGAAATGAAGTCTTAAGTGTATCGAGTCTGCAAAAGGCTTGATTTAGAAAATCTTGCTGACCGAAGTCCTATGTCTGTGAACCAGACACAATTTGGGGACATAACCAGTGCCGTCCTGTTCTCCCTGCTGCTTCTCAGCAGTGTGCTTCAACCCTCAGTATAAGGATCATCTGAGACAAAGGTGAGGTGGTTTAGTCCCTGCACAAACCCATTCTGTTCTCCCGATTCTGATAGAGGATCCAAGTAGTGCAGACTTTTTTGTGTGTGACGGGCCCCTTTTGTCCATCAGGAGCTGATGTGCCATCATCCACCCGTGTGTCTCAACTTCAGTCACTTTTTAACTAGAGAGAATAGTGATTCACTCAACACGTGCTGCGCTCTTGTAAATCAGTTGTTGCTGACTGCTTGCTGCTTTATCTGTCACCATACAACTGAACTAAAAATTTGGGGAAATCAGCATGTGAACTATGGCTGGAAAGGGGGATGACTTTAAACGAGGGTGAAGGTCTATCAAGTGACAAGCATATGGTTTCTGCTGGCTTTTTTGGTTTTGCATATGAATAATTTTAAACTTGACCTTCTGTTTTTCTTGGTTCTCCTAATTTTCTCCAGTGACACAGAAACACCATCACTACCTCTTTTTTAGCTGTTTCGTGATCTCTGTGTAGTTCTTCCTGTTGTAGTATTTCAGTAAGGTGAATAATGAGGTGATTAATGCAAATATTTGAGCTGACAGCTGTAGAATATTATATCATATGAATAGATCTCCATTCCTTTTGGAAATATGTGTTACAAAGTGCTAGTCCCCGTTACAGTTACCTTTGACTCTTCATTGCTTATCATTCAGCTATGAATAGAAACGGTTTAAAAACTGAGCAGCTAGGAAGTTATCTAGATATTTACTGAGAGAAATGTGATAGTTTTTGATTGAAATCGCTAGCGCTGGCAAGTTGTGAGAGATACTGTGTGTTCTCTGTACAGTGCTGAACACTGTCGTCTTTTTTGTCCACTGTACCTCAGACTCCCTACCATTTTATGGCACCCTCTTCTGGCACTGGTCACAGGAACATTGCACCTTTCAGAAGACACCTAAAAGCTAAGATAGTGATCGCTCCTGTCATTACAGGTCTGACATGCTTTCTGGAAAGCAGGGGTGTTAGTCCAGCTGCCGTGGTCAAACTTCGGTTGGGATTATGTTGTCTATGTATTTCGCCTGGAGTTTCACCTGGTTGTTGTGCTCTTTTTTAGTCCTTCTTCTGAAATGGTGACATTTTATGCTGATAGGTGGCTGCCCTGTTTCACTGAGAATTTAGCTTTCTGTGGTACTTCAATATCCAAGTCTAATGATGCAGAAAGCTGAGCATTTGAAAGACAAATGTTGTAAAACGAGGGCTTGCCAGGGTACGTTAGCCTGATTATGCAGCACATCCTGCATATTTTATGTATAGATATCAGTAAAGTAATACTGTAGATAAGGAGCACTGTCACCATTCAGTGTTCTAAACAGTGTTGATAAGCTCAACACGATACAGAGGCTCTGACTGCTTTCAGGTGGTGCGTGCTTTGTCAGTTTGGTATAAGCTGCCTAAGTTTGATGTTTTTATGATAGTGGTATAGTTAGAAAATTAAAGAATTTTTTGCACCGCTCTTTTGTAATGCAGTAGAGGGAAAGATTGCAGAGCTAGAGATGGGACGTGGAGAAGAAAGGAAGGTAGGAGGATAGATTTCACAGAACGTACGTAACATGCATGTATAGTAATTTCTTTTTTTTTTTCTTTTTTTTTTCCCAGCGGGTGGTAGATGGTGGGAAAATGCAATAGCAGCTTTTCTGAATCGGAATTACCCTGTCAGCTGGCTTGTCAGAGATGTAAGTGCACCGAGTTATTGTCTCGTATTTCACAGTGATGTCGTTTTTACTTACAAACTCTTAGTAAATTTGATGTTCCAACTTGTAGTTTCACAGAAAATTCAATAAATTTATAAGTAAACGTATTTCATAAGAGTAGATAGGTATTGTCCCCAAATTGTGTGATGTGCATGAGAGGCAATTCCCGTCTTTCGGGGGGGGCAATCTCTAATCAATGTCAAAAGTCTTTGGGAAGCTGTGCAAAGTCTTCCTTCCTAGGGACTATTTCAGCAAGCTATGATATGTAATTTAACAAATTCAGGTAGCTGCACTCTTAGATGGTTAGTATCTGACCCAGTGGTTATTTTACACTCTGTTTGGTAGGTTACCATATTAAAAATGCAGAGTTCACTGGTGAGCGGAAGGAGTTAGAATGGTATTTTGTATGGCACATTTTATGAATATTGTGTTAGGTTGCTACTAAGATAAAACAGGTCTCCTGCTTCTCAGATTCTCGAATTACAGTAAACATCAATGGTATGGTTTGCAGGTAAACTCAATGCAGAACTGGAATGTCTACTGGAGATGTTGTTGTTCATATTTTTTGAGTTTGAGATGTAACTACTAGCTGCAGTATTGCTGTCAGAAATAATTAATTGTTCTCCAGGGCTTTCCTGTCTTTCTGAACAATTTTGTCTGATGCTTGTTCTCCACATTTGTTTTTAGTTCCTGCACAGCATTCATTTTTGAACATGTACTTCAGTAGATTGTGGCCCTATGCCTGAAAATAGTAGCTTCATTGGCTGCGGTGACTGTCAGATTATGCTAAGTTAGTCACCTGGTTATGGCAGGAGAAGTCAGGCTTGCTGTAAGAAATGCCTCTGCCTTATTCACCATTGTTACCTAACTCCTCTTAAACTACTGGCAAGACAAAGACGTGGAGTGTTTGTTGGTTTTTTCCCCTTTCATTCACTTTCATCTATCCCACTGTTCACATTGAAGGGCTTTGCTGAGGATTGAATTTGCAGAGTATGGACACGCCTCTCTCTTTTGAATGGCAGATTTTTCAGCTTTTTTCACTTTATACCATATACCTATGTGTACATACATGTGTGTCTATATGTGTATGTATATTTACTGTTTTCTCTGAATATTTGCAAAGCTGGGATTAATGAGTTCATTTACTAGTCATATGCATTTCATGTTCATATGCTAGTCAGTTTGGAAGACTATTTTCAGAGAAGTATTTTAAAGCAGCACTTTATAGTCAGTTGTCATTTTCAAAAAAGCCAGACCTTTGCTTCTTTTTAAGATGTTTTTGTGCTTGACCATGGTCCGTGATCTTTGTTTCACTGCAATCTCCTTTTTGCGTTAGACCCTGAGCAGAGCAGAGGACTTTCAGTCAGCTGTTCTCAGACTAGCTGGCATCCCCATCATTGCTGAAGTTTACTATATTGTAGGAGGTGTATCACCCAAAGAAGGCATGGTCATAACGAGGAATAGAAGAGGGCCAGCAGATCTCTGGCCTCTCGATCCTTTAAGTGGAGCGTAAGTAGAAAAAAAATGTTTTGTTTTTTCATATTCCCTCCTGAGCAATGGGCAGGGTTGGGTTAGTGACGCAACTTTCTTGAGAGATCCAGGGCATCTCTTACTAATGCTTACAGCCAGACCAGGGGAAGCTTGAAAGCCTCTGAAAGGAACCCCAGTTCCTTCTCTTTGAGAAGAAATCACACCACCTTGTTCAGGTTGGGGCAGTCCAGAGAGTCAAGGGTGGAAAAAGCATCTGTATGTGTTTATTTTTTTAGCCAGATTTCAAAGGAGACAAGACTTCAGGAGTTTTCCTGTCTGTCTGCCAAGTATTGCACCGGTAAATTCAGCAATTCCAAATTAGTTTTGACCCTATGTGATAGAAGGGTTGAAGGCTCAAAAATAACTGTTCCTATCAATTCTGTGAAATCAGCAGCTTAATATATGAAGGATATCCTAAATCATTGCCCCACGGTGAAAAATGGCACTTAATGCATACAGTCAGGCAGTAAGTACTGGCTTGGCAACAGCCAGATGGCTTCTTGGCTCTGTGTACTCCAAACTGAATGCTGCAGGCTGCATCGTACCATACCCATAATCTTTTCTCTGATCATCTCTTTAAAGGTCTGATCTTGCTTTTATTGTTGTCAGTAGTAGTTCTGTCACTGATGCTGGCAGGAGTTCAGAGGTCGCTCCTTTTTCATTTGTGTTCAGTGGTTCATGGTAAAGGCTGCTATGTGTATCAACATAGGGTCCCTTGGGCTTGCAAGAGTCATAGAAAAGAGGCTTCTGAGGGAGGTTTTTTCCTTTTGGCAATACAAAGATGCTGATTCTTGGCCTTTATTAATTAACTAATGATTCGCCTTTTGTTTGTGTGTTGTGTTATAGGTGGTTTCGTGTGGAGACAAACTATGACCATTGGACTACCCCTCCTCCTTTTGACGATCGAAGGTAAATTTAGTTTGGAGCTCTGTGGTGAGCTAACACTTTGATTTTGAAAAAGCTGAGAGACTTGGGTGTTTTCTTCTCTGAGCAGGTGTTAGCTCGTTGAGCAGGCAGCTTGTTCAGTATCTGTAGGGCCACTCAAAAGGGAACAGATCAGGTAAGGAGTGATACTCACATATGCCAGAGGAGAGTCTGTGTGGCATTGAATGGCATAAAAGATGAGAAATTGCAAGGATAAGGCAGGAACAAAAAATTTCTTTATAAAGCAAAGTTTAGTAAAAGTTAAAGGATTTAGACTGACAGTGAAAAAGTATTTGATGGTGCTCGGAAGGTGCTCGCAGACATCTTACAATCTTTAGGCTGTGTAGTTTGCAAAAAGCTGTTGGCAGATTTCTTGTTGGTCTGTTCTCTATGGTGTATTAATAGAGCAGCTTCAGGAATGTGAGACTAGATTCAGTCACACAGAACTCTGGATTATTTTAGGCCAAAGCAAGCATTTCAATGTAATGGCATTTAGTGAGATACTTTTCACATTGGTGCTTTGTAGCCTTTGGAACAGTAAAGTGCGTTTAATGATACTGCATTGTTTTCCTGCAGAACTGCAGCCATCAAAGCTCTCAATGCTACCGGACAGCAGAACATCAATTTTGATACGCTCTTTAAGGTATTTCTTTTAAATTCTGCATTGTGACTGTGATTTAAAGTTCTTTTTCAAAGCAGAAGTGCAGTTGCATTTTTGTCAGTGATTTAAAAGCTGTGCAAGGAAGGCATACTGAAAAAGGTGTGCTGCACAACCATCTCTGGAGAGCTTAAGACTTATAAGTTTGTTAAAATATTTCTGAACTCCCTTGCATAGGCATTTTGTAATAGTCTGCCAATCCAAGTGGAAAGTGCTAGAGGTGAATCCCATCATCATCGTCTTTGTGCAGTTCCTTATTTCAAGCACAATTATAAATATTACAGCAGGCAGATAAAAGTGTTAGACACGAGTGATATTTACCAGTTAGTTTTGAGAACTTACATGTTGTGTATTTCAGAGGGCTTTTTAAAAATACTTTTGTAAAAAGGTCTGATGCTTAAAAAAAAAAAAGGGGGCAAGAGAAATCCTTGACTTTGCATTATTCCTTTTCATAACTTCATCCTACTGCTGTTTCTAAATAGCCTTTTAATTCCCTCTTCATTTACCAAAATGACAACTCTTCAAACTTTCTGTACAGGTGTTGTCAGTGAAGCCAGTCTTAAACAAGTAAGTATTAGATTTAGAGATGTTAATCAGTGCCTCCCGCCACGCCTCAGACCACTTAAAAGTCAATCGCAAACTTCCTTAGGATCTTCCTATGTGTCTGTCTGAATATCTTGCGGTTTCCCAGCTTAGATTTCTGCTTGTGCACGTGGCAGTCTGTTTTCACTTCCACAGCACTCTTCCTCTTTGGTCTGCCACTCTAGCCAAGAAACTACACTTCGTCAGGCTCAGTCTGGTAGTGGGAAGTTGCTTTGTATTAGTGAAACAAATGACTGCTTAGAGGAGCAGCTGGACTTTCTGCCAAGTCATTTGTGCCTTTCACTTTTGGAACCTTTGGATTTGTGTTAACACTGAAACTGGCTTTCTCTGGAGTTTCTGATGTAGCTCTGCTTGATGTGTAAAAAGGAGAAAAATAGTAAATGGGGACATAGTTTTTAGGTGCCATTTGCTGGATTTTTAAGAGAGATTAATTTCAGTATACCATTATTGTTCCACAGATTGCACCTTTGCAGGCTAGCTTGTTTTGTTTAACTTTTATGTGGAGCTCAGTCTATTCTCTAGACCAGTCATTCGCATTAGAGCTTGGCAATGGCTTCTTCAAAATTAGTACCAGGACTTCCTCTCCTCTGTCTTACCAATGTGAGGAAATTTGGAAAGAGAAGATTATATCTGTGTGACTGCTAAGATTACTGATACTAATTTTTTAACACAGTGATCAAATGGATGTTGAAGTACAGTTCCTTTGCTGTACTAAGGGGGGGGGGGGGAGGGGGATGCTGCCATCAGCCTTCATTTTTATCAGTCTCTCCCACTTTTTCTCACCCTTCTGTACCTAAGCAGAACATGTGTTTCCACTAAAACTTATTTTGCTGCTTTGCTAGTTTTATAAATCAATCGTCTTGCCTTTGGAATGTCACTCACTCACTTTTCCTCTTTCCCTACCAGTAACACAGTGTATACCACAGTAATGAGCGCTGCACTTCCAGATAAGTACCAGACATGGATCAGAACTGTGGAGTGAAGCGGTGTAAGTAGCGTGCTGGTACTCCTAGTTACTTGTACTCAAATAAAAATTTCAGCTGAAGAGTCATTGAGGGACAAAGCACACCAGTGGCACTCAGGTGACCTAGTCGGAATTCCTGATTCTCCCCTTGGTTTGCTTATTGACCTTGGGTAAATACCTTCCCTTGTTGTTCCAGAGATAGAGTTAAGTATTGACTTTCTTTGCAAAACTCGTGGAGATTATCTTAGGAAAAGTGCTTTATCAGAGAGGAAGGGGTGGGTGTTGTTGAGACCTAAAGGTAGAGGTTCCTTCTGTGAACATTTAGGTATTATTTTTACTAGTCCCACTTCTGCGATACGTTTCGCATGTCTCCAGGTGGTTGACTATGACAGGAAGCCCCACCAGAGCGAACTGCATCCCAGCAGGACTGGGGGTTGGTGCACTTGGCACCAAGAAAGATCAAGCTGAATTTGCAACAGCCGCTCACAGGCGACTGAACATTAGCATCTGTTGAGGGTTTTGTCCTGTGAACTTGCAGAAAAAGTCAAAGTGCTTGAACATAAAAGATGCCTCAGGTGGTAGCTTTAGTGTGTTCAGAGAAAGATACTAAGTTATATTTATTTCTATTCCAAGAAACTCTGGTTGCATGGTCTCAGCAGGAGCACAAGCTGCATTCCAGTTTGAATAGGTTCTTAAACTCTTACTAGTGTTGTATTTGTAGCAGTTACAGTGGACATTTGATTTTAGCACGAGTAATTCCTTTCTTTTAGAGATTCTGAAGAGTTTGTTTGTTTCTTAGCTCCACACAAACCTGTGCTCTCTTATTTATCTATTTATCTATCTTTTTATTTCAACAGACAAAATGAGTGAAAAGCTGAAGCTTTCCAAGACCGGCACATGCTTTTAAAATCAGTCTCACAAGCAGTAGAGTTGTTTTGGCTTATTAATTATGTGAACCACTCAGGAAATAATAACAACTTGTTAATTCTTTGAAGTGTTGCAGATGCTACTGTTAATGAACTGTAATGGAAGTTTGATTTTTGTTGTAATTATGTTGATGTCCTAGCAGATGTTGATGGCTAAAAATTGCTTTTACTGTTTTTGGAAAGAGCTGTGCAATTTGAATGTACTTATGTGCTGACTAATAAATAAAAATTTCATATATTTTGCATGGCCTGTAGATCTGACTTAAGTGAATAAAAATATGCAGCTGATGGCTTGATTTATGAAGACTTGTGGTGTTATTCCTAATGTCATCGTGCTTTTCACTGATCTGTGAGGGTCTTGCGATCATGAGCAGGGTCAGATGCAGCAGTTAGCTGCGTGCATAGCTGTACACTACGGTGATTATATTCATCAAAAATCAGGAGGTGTGATAATACAGACTTTTCCCCCAACAGATGAGAGAAGCTTGTGATGGGATAGCAGTGAGGTTAGAAAGGGGATGGTTTTCCTTTTCTATATTTTAAAGTTGTCTTCAATAGAAAGTTTACAACTAATTTCTATAGCGCTGAGGAGTGGGGTTATTTATTTCTCGGGTTGTGCTGTGACCGCATGTTGAATTCAGGCACTTCTTGGGAGCACCCCAGAAATACTGAAGGGTTTAACGAGTAGAGACCAGTGGATACCTTCACGTAAAGCTTAGAAGTCCCATTCTCCACTGGACAAAATTCCTGCTAATGCCAGTGAGAATTTTACCTGAGAGAAGAAGGTGTGATCAGAGTGTTAGGTCAGAGCACCACTTCCACATACGTGCAATGTCACCTCCAGTATTTGTGCACCAGTTATGCAAAGCGTTCCTGAGAGAGCTTTCTGGAGATGTGGGCCCTTTATCTCCTTGTGCTGAGTCTGGCTAAGTGTTAATAACCTACTTACCTGCATCCTCTACTACTGCCTGGATAAATGTGCTGCAAGCTTTGCCTTGACCCAGTTTGTACAACGATGTTAGCAGTCGTATGCCCGAATGATAAATTTGAAAACCAGAGTGTTCCGGGAGGAAGATTTAAATAACAGCATTCACAATATCCTTGAGATTTCAGAATGACATTGCTTTAATTCACAGAGCAGGCACTGAATCCTGATCCCAGCAGGTTTTCTTTATGTAACAGCCACCCACAAGTAAAGACAAAAGGATCCTTACAGGTGTAACTTTGCATAGTCACCTTGACCTTGGCAGCGTTAGGCTGATTATCTTCTGGCAGTGGTGCGCCCAGGCTCTCAGTGGTATATGAATTCAATCAAATGTATTTGTTTCCATGTGCACAAATGAGTCTGGAGCGTATAAATACTTGGTATCCATAAATATTTGGGAAACAATTGTCTGCTCCTGTTGTTTTTGTGTCTTATCAGCTGTTCAGAACTTGCTCGGGCCCAGCCACAGAGCAGTTTATGGAAATGTAGGGTTTTCTGAGATTTAAACAAGAAAGGGAACTAGATTTGAAGAAGTCTGATTTTATTTTGTTTTGCTTTTTTTCTTTTGAATTATTTTATTGAAGAAAACCTTGCATTTCATCCGTTTATAAACTTTCAGACAGCCTCATTGCCAACAAAATATAGCCTTTATGCCAGCTTGAATACTTTTTTTGCTAACCAAAAGGATACATAACTTTATGGTCTTAGTTTAATGACAAGCTAAAATACAAACACTGAGAAAGTGGTAAATGACATGTCTTACAAAGTAGATGATTTAACCTGTGAAATGTGTTTAGCTGCTTTTGTGTAAGAATTTAAAGTTGATAAAAATGCAGAGAGACAGGATTGTTAATACTTTAAATAAAACCATCTTAACAATGCTGGAAACATTAAAATGTTGCAGTGATTGTTTTAGGAGGGTTTGGGTGTTTTGTGGGATCTTGTTTGTTTTTTAAAAAAGGAGGGTAATTTGTAGTTATTTAAATTGCTTGCTGATCGTTCTTCTGTTTGAGATTTCATCTGCTTTGTGTGTCCACTTTTTAGAGACTGGGAAGTAAAATAGCTTTTCTGCTTTCTCAAGCCCAGTCAGATTCATGACTTAGAATTGTTAAGCAATTAAATAGAACTAAGTTAAATACATTATCATTGCTCCTTCCATCCTTTTGTTTCTGCAGTACAGATTCCCTAGCTACAAAGCCCAAAAGATTTTTCTGCCCAACATAGGGAATGCACGAAACCTTTAATTCTTTTTCCTCCAGAAGTTTGCATTTAGCAAAATGCAACTTGAAAGTGTGTAAACACCGACTCTTAGCATGAGAGAGGCCAAGGTACTGTATTTCTCATTCATAATCCTCTTCAGTAATCCTAATCCATTTCAGATCTGTAGCCTTTCTTAACCATCACATGGGAGAGGATTCTTAAGGCTGCTCAAAACAACTGTGCAGTAAATATATCGAAGGGTCTGCACTTGCTGCAGAACAGCACACGCATTCTATACCGCGGGTGCCGAAAGACATGGCACTTTCTGCTGCATGCCTGAGGGAACAGCTTACTTGATTATTTAGATTCTGAGGAGGAGTTTCTGAATCTGTTATTGAGCAACTAACTTCAGAGATTATTGATCACTTTGGGTACTGAATAGAAACAAAAATTTAAGAAGTGGAGAGCTTCTGTTGTATTTATCTTAATAAATCCATGTTAGAAATCGGTGGTAAGGTAAGTTGCGTTTTCCTTTTTATTTCTCTGTAGCAATGTGTTGTGTTCAGAAGTAATTACTCAGCACCCAGAGTTTGAGGTGAAATATCCTTTTTGTACGTCAAGCTGTATAAAACTGCCGTTGTGAGTTTTCTATCTTAAATTCTCCTTTTTGGCACTGCAGTAACTGTGCAGGTGCAGAGGTCAGTGCATGTATAAAACAAAACAAGCTTCACCATCTCATTTCCAGCTACGAAACGTGCCGAGTCTGATGTACACGTGGGATATACATAGGTATTTACTCTAGGAGAGCAAGGCAGGATCATCACTTGCCCTAGCGCTAGCTACCATTTTTATTCTTGGGAGAAGTATTTGATTTTTTTTTTTTAATTCATCTGTAGCTCTTAAACAAACTGTTGGTGTTTTTCTTTTAGCAGAACTTCAAATTTCTGTTCCCCTCAGACATGTCTCTTTCAGCTTTTCTCCTAGTAGACTTTCAGAAAGTGTTGTATCCTCTGATTGCCTTCTATATTCTACTCATCTCTTCTCTCAGTTGTTTATCTATAAAATTGACAAGTTAGTGGGGATTCAGTTGTGCACATAACATGTGAAGTGTGTCATCTTTCCTAGGAGCCCTGTTGTTCTGGAGTTAGCTTCGCATTCACTTCAGCATTCCTTGCAGGCGGCCTTCAATTCATGTGCGCAGAGCACCAAATTCTGTACAGATCTGTAATGTGGAGAAGCTCAGTGATGTGACAGAGTGTGTAGGATTTGATTAAAAATGCTGTCACTTGCTTTGGTTTTGAAGGAGTTAAAATAATTTTTACAGTAAGCTAGGAAATTTACCTAGGCTTTTGTTGTTCTTGTTTTGGGGTGGTTGACACAAATGGATTTGTGCAAGTTTTCCTTTAATGAGTTTTATGTGGTATTGTAGGGTAGTATTAAACAAATTGGCAGCTTGTGTTTTAAGTGTCGCAAAAATGAGTATATTATCCCTTGGCTTGGGAGGTGTGTGTGGAGCGCGGCTGTTAAATGTTTCTCCTGCCTTTAGAACGCTATCTCCGGTGGAACAGGGAACATGCACCTTTCCTGTGTGTCTGTGGTCTTCTTCTGAGGCACTGAACTTGATTGTTCTGTTAGTTGTCTATGTCCACATGTGGTTCCTGAGTCCACGCTTTTTTTGGTGGTGGTTTAGTTCTGCCCTGGCGTAAGTGCATACAGCGGGTTTTATCAACTTGCTTTACTTACAGCATGCATGTTTGCTAGCAGATGCTCTATGCAGCGGCGCGTACCAGGGGAGAGCCTCATATGGATGTATTGCATCTTCTCAGAAGGCGTGAGGAAAGCCTGTTTTAGAGGCCTTTTAGCTGCACCAGAGAAAATGTAAACATCTCTGCCAGAGGGGAACAGTGGCCAAGAGCAATATGAGAAAGGAGCAGTTTGTAGCTGACTATTTCCTAGCTGCATCATTTTGTCTCACCTGGTTGTTTAATACAGCTTATATTTGAGTTGATGCCACCGTTCATCAAGTCTTCCAGGCCATGTCTTTGTGGGCCTCTCTTCGTCTTCTTTTTCTCGGGTACAGGAATTTAGGAAGGAGAGGGGTGCACGTCACTGTTCGGTGGATGAGGAAGGTTGAGAAGTGCTGAGCAGTTGCACTGGCTCTATTTCTTCCTCACTCCTCCCACCCTTGAAACAGGTTTGATTCCATTGGAGTTTCTGGTTTACTGCTGTGCACTGCCTTGCTCAGGCTATGGCCGTCAGAAAAATTTGAGGGTAATGAAGTGAAAAAGTTTGGAGCTCCAAGAATTGCTTGGGAGAGGCCTGTCAACAAGATCATTCATGATAAGATAAACAGGCAGGTGCTGTTGCCTGTGCTTGCTCTCTGCGGGTGCTCCTAGGGCACACTAGTACTAGACCATCCCTCGGTATGGATGGACAAAATTTATTTTTAAAGTAAGGCTCTCCAAATAACAAATGCTTGTTTGTTTTGCAGGGAAGGAGGGAAATGAGAACAAGTTTTATTCCGTCTCCAAAGGTCCTGTCAAATCCAAGGTCACATTTTATCAAAAGAGATAGGCACTACCCCTGAACGCATCTTAAGCAAGCGAAGTACCTAACTCTGTACTTGAGCGTTTGCTTCAAATTTGTTCTCCATTTTTTAGAAGTGATCTGGAAGTGTTCTAGTTCCTGAATAAGGACTTTTTTCCTCATATTTGCGTTTTTAAGAGTATCTTTAAAGGCACTCACCTCTTCCAAAAAGCTGAAGCATCTGTCTTCCTTTGAAGCTGGTACTGTCAGGTTCTGAAGCAGCACTGAAAATGCGTGTAGGCACACAGGCTGTGTTGACCCCCAGTGTGGAGGAACAGTTGTCTACACTAACCATGTTTCAGGATTTTTTTCTTGGGACTGGCTTGAATCTGGTCTTGTGGACAGAACTCCTATTAGTAGCTGGAGTGTGTCTTCTGGTGTCATTTTATCTGAAAGGAACCTGCGTCACGGTGTTTCAGAATGCTCTGCAAGGTTGTATCGGGATGCAGTAAGTAGAGGTGCTTGGGGAGGGTTGTTTCTAAGGCAAGCTCCTGATACAGAGTGAATCATTCACATCATTGTTTCTCTGGACAGCTAATACTTGCTGAAATCTTCAGATCTTTGTCTTTGAAAATAAATTTTTGTTTGGCTAGCGAGATGGGAGTTAGAAGGCTACACTCAGAAATTCTGAGCTTGAAAATTTGTTTTTCCTGAAATGGGATTTGCCTTGTACAGGAGGTTACAAATAAGAGCCTTAAATGCTAGGGTTTCTGATTTTTGTGTCCAATTGTCCATTTCAGTAGTTAATAATCTGAAAAGTTGTCAGAGTACCTGCATTATTTAAGCACAAAGGCCATAAAGGACCAGATATAACTGGGCATAATTCAGCAGTGATTTCAGGCCATTTCTGACAATGTTATGAAATAATGTTGTTAGAATAAAACCAGAGCAATCGGTATTTTGTTGAGAGCATTGCTGCATATCCTCCTGTTGCGTCACCCAGTTATTGTGAAGATGCCATTGTGCAATTTGGCATCCTAGGCAAGGTAAAGAATTTCAGCATTTCACTTGCCTTAGAAACTTTCTATGCTGAAATGTTGTTTGGCACAGTTCATCCTCCTGAGCAAACACTGCACACACGCACCTTATACAACACCGGACGTGCTCCTTCAATTAGCGTTTGTGCAGATCTGTAGCTATTTTGAGAGGAAAGACGTGGGTTAGGTGGAAAGAGATTGAAGGAGGCAAAAGGATTGCAGGAAGCGAGAAAAGGAGAAGGACTTTTCCCTCTGCTGGGGAGAACTGCCTCTGTAGTCACACTGTCCTGACCCTTCAAAATCCTTTGAGCTGTGGTCTCCTGCTAGGACCAGGCTTAACATTTTTACAGGTGTTTATTTCCTTCACTTCCCTCCCTTTCTCAGATTTCTCCTCCCCCAGTTCTGGGTTAGGATAAGAATCTGTATAATTCTTACACGATACAGCTTGGGACCGCTTTGGCAGTAGTACGTGATTGTTTTGGTTTTTTTTTCCAGAGGAAACATGTCCGACTGTGAACGACATTCTGGTTGTCCTAAAAGTGAGAGATTTCAGAATTTGACCTAATCTTGAGATAGCATCCGTTTGCTCTGACCAGATCTTTCTGCAGCAGTGAGGTTACAAAACTCTGGCTGTCCTGTCCTCTTATACTGGTCAGGATCTGAGCGATTGATGGTATACTATGCTCCCACACTCAAGCAGATCCACAAGGTGAAGGAAAGCAGTGTTTAACAAAGCTGATTATTTTCTTATGATAGCTAATTGTTATTTTAGACTTATCTCCCCTCTAGCTGTGGCACTGCAAAGAGATCTAAATACCATTTGTGTGCTCATCCCTCATAATGAGAGTTATCCTTCACAGATGGCTATATGCATGAATATTTGTCTGCATATACTGATTGTTAATAAATCACCTTAATGACTCTTATGGTTCCTGATCAGTACTGAAAAACTTTTTTCTTTTTTTTCTGTACAGTGTATGAATGCCTCCCACATGCAGTCATGTGTAGTATTTTAGCACCTTCATCCAGGCGCTTCGGCTGTGCATGAGGAAGCGGGGAGGGTGCATGAGGAAGCGGGGAGGGTGCATGAGGAAGCGGGGAGGTTGCATGAGGATTTGGACATGTAGTCTGCTCTCAAAACTCAATCAAGATTATTTTATTGTAGCATCTGAAATGAAGGTTCAGGTCAAAGACTGCCATATTGCTAAGAGTTTAATATTTTGAGGCATGTGAGGTACTGTGAGAGTACATGAATGCCTGATTTATGCATCTACCATACAATTACAGTACCTAGTTAGGCAATCTCTGCTATTTTTATACAATTATGAAAGGTGCTGAAAAGATTCCTATTCATATAGCTGACTCGAAATTTGAAACAGTAAGACAGAAATCCTCACCTCAGATTGTCTAGAAGACAACAAAGTAGCTGGAAAAAACTGGTAGTAGAAGATGTACCTGGGCTCAAGACAGGCCATCTGCTCGTTGATCTTAATAAGCGTTAATGTATTTAATTATAGATTCTCGGCACTGTGGGACATGTTGCAGCTGTTTTGATTCTGACTGAATGGTCTTTCCTGCATCTCTTTCGCGGTTTTGGTGATACCGTGCCAGTCTGCAACGTTCTAGGAGCATTGGTTGGAGAACATGGGATCTGGTAGTTCTGTAAATGCCAACTACAAGTACTCCCTCCAGAAGTCTGAAAATGGTGAGTGATTCTTTGAAAAGTAAACTTTTCCCGTCCGCTCCTGCACATGCCCTTGGGAGGCTGCAGTGGATGTGTTTCTTTTCTGAGTTACATGGTTTTCTTCATAGCATTGAGGCAAGGTTATGTCTTTCAGTATCCTGTGACAAGGAGTCTCAGCTGTCAGGCAGAAGACCCACAGGCTTGAGAAAATAACAGCTGTTTAGACCAGGATTAGATTAAATTCAACCAAAACCTGACCAGGAATGAAGCAGCAAAAAGCAATTCCATTTGTTAGAATTAACATCTGATGGATTACTCAATTGATGGCTAATGCCTGTGTTGTCACGTGCTGACAGTGAGATGATAGATGGTATCATCCTGCTGATTCTGGTGGACTCCGTTTTTAAAGACTGTGTTAGCGGTGCAGGACTGATAAAGCAGAAGCATTAGCAAAGCCAAATATATCTGGTTCTAAAGAAGGTAAGATGGTGTGGCTAAGAAAAGCTGAACAGCAAGAAGTGTGCTTTTTTTTCTAATTATGTCAGTGCAATGCTCTTAATCTCTGCTAATAATCCAGACTTTTTTGTGGCTCTCGAAGCTGTAACGATTTATTTTTATGAAAACCTCAGTATGATAGTATCAATTTTTTGGGTGTGCGCTTAGGTCGGCTATGGAACAAAGGGAGTTTATGAGTGAGACTGTACACATAAGGAAGTGTAAAAAAGTAAACAGATTACTTTTTGCTGTTTGAATCATTCAGTCATCAGCACTGGCAGAACAGCAGTATGGTGCAAACTGCTTGCAAGTGCTTTGAAAGGAAAAATAGTGATTGCATTTAGAAGTGCGGAAAGCAGGGACACTGTTGTGACTCAGCCTTTTTTGTTTGTAATTTTTCCTTGTTGAAAACCTCCCATCTTTTTTTTAAGTAAGTTAGACTTGTCTATTGCCTGTAGCACCAGAGTACCATGGACTTCCCCACAAAGTTCAGGGCTATTTTATGATAATGGCTTGTCTATAACAAACAAAGTGTAACATAAAACTAGTTACTTACTTGAAACTCTGCATTAGATCTTATACCTCATCAACAGTTTCCCATGAGAGTAAAACCTCTCCGAATTTCTTGAATCTGGTTCTCAAAATCCTTCAGATCTGCTGATCTGGAGCTAATTAGGACTGTCCACCCAAGTATAACGTGCCAGGCCGTGTCCTGTCCGCCTTGTACAAGGCCCAGAGGCTGTTCCTGATGGAAAGTGTAGCCAGCAGAGCTCTGTTAAACCAGCCCTGCACTTGAGTGAAGAAGGGGATGCGGAATCCAAGACAGGGTGCAGACTCCCTGTAAGCTGATGTGTCAACTATACTGCTAGCGTGAACAGGCATGTTTTAGTTTGAGTGCTGCCACTTTGGCATGCTTTCAGTAGCTTACATGGTGATGTATGATTCAGTTTACTGCTTGGATCCTCATAAAATGCAGATAAATATCTTTCTTTTCCTTTTTTGTTATTTTTTTCTAAACTAGTACAAACACTGCCAGATGAAACTCACCCAGGTAAGCTGGTAAATTAGAATATCTGGCTTTTTCAGTTGCAGAGTCAGTCTCTGTAAAAGTAGTGTAAAAAACCAATGCCTTGCCCATCTGGAACTTAAAATGCTGTATATGGGGGTATCTATGCTCTCTGTGCGCTTGATAACGAGTCTTTCATAGATTTTATTTTTAATGTTTCAAAGGATCTTGTTTTCATCAGTATATGTGGAGTTGTAACTATGAATTTCTGCTTGGGATTCAGTTGAAATACATCTGACCCTTACTGCAGTAATTGGACATTTATCCACTGCTAACAGAATGCAAGATATTTAGAAGCTGTTTATTTTAGAGAGTGATTGTGACTGTGATTCTGGTTACATGCCAGCCAAATTACTGTACAGGGAGTAAGGCAGCTAGTGTTGGGTCTGTTATAAAGGAGGCTTGAAGAGGTAGCATCAGGAGCACCAAACTGCAGGGAAAAAAGTCAGCCTTTTTTATTTTTTCATGGCCCAGCAGATCAGTAAGCATTTTTTCAACAAGATATAAGGCTCAGGCAAAGAATACTTAAGTTGTTCTTGAATTAAGGCTAGCCAAGTCTTACCTTCTTGCCCATGACTTCACCGTGACTCAGTTCCTCAGCTGCACAACAGCAACGGCTCTTCCCTTTTTGCGCTCTGCAGCTCCTAGTGCTGTAACAGTAACATAATTTAGAAGGATTATTATTTTCAGTATGTAAACCATCAGGATATCTTATTTAGGTAAAGGTCAATGTTTCCTGCTGAAGTACATGAAGGGTGATTTATGTTACATAATTAATGCAAGCTAATTGAATTAATGTGATCTCTTTGTCTCTTGCCAGCATTTAGCAACCTTTGGGGTAAGAGTGGGGGATTTCCTTCCTTTTATAAAGCTTTTCCACCCCCCACACCCCATTGCTCTCCCTGCTTTGGTGAATGAGGTAGTGCTCTCTCACAAACCAGATGCCAAGGGAATATGAGCTTCTGTAGCAGGGCTAACCCTGTAACTGTCGTCTCCATTTGATTTTGGGGCCAGCCTGTAGACAGAGCAGTCATCCCTCCCTCCCTCAGCTAAAGATGACACAGAGAAGCATCATTAGAAAATGTTTTAAGCATAGGGCTCTAGGGTAGGGCTCCAGAAATGAACAGGAAGGGACACGGAGCATAATCAAAAGGAGATGCCAAGTAGCAGAGCTGGTTGGCAAGGTGCCGTAAAGTAACCAGGCGGTCCAAATGGGGTAAAAACCAGCTAAGGAGGATGAAATTGTTTCTAGAGGTACATAAAGTTATGTGACAGAACTTGAAAAAGGAAATGGGAAACTGCACCAATGTACTTCACTGTAAATATGCACACGCACATCTGAAATAACCTTTTAATGAAAAACACTGGAATTGGGGAAATGCAGAGGAATGGTTATGTTTTAAAGATCAGGGCAAATAGGCATCGTTTGGAGGGAAGAGCCTGGTGCCAGTGCTGGCTGTGGATTGAACCACAACCCGGCACCTGGAAATTCCTTGCGTTTTGTTCCTTCTGTGTCATTAAGTGGCCAAAGATCTGTCTCCCTCTTTTCGCTGTGGGTGTTGATTTTGTCTTTATTTTATTCCAGAATAATGGTATGTTAACATTTATGCTAGAATAGATCCCTTCTGAAGTTTGTCCAGAACTGCAAAAGCTGAGGTATTTATTTGGATTCAAGGAAGGTAGACAAACCCCATATTTTTAAGGCTCTGGAGGGGGACTTGGTGTCTTGTTTTACCCCAACTCCTTGTGTGGCCTCAGTCATATCTCTGGTTTCCTGAAGCCCCAGTACCTAGGACTGTAAGACGGACAGGAAAATAATCAAGGTAAATAGAAAGGGAGAAAACTGTTTATTAATACTGAAGAATGTGTTTGGATCTTTAGGCCGTAATAGGTTGTTGTTAACTCTGGTGCTGAGGAGCCAGCAGTGATGGTTAGAAGTGCTTCAGAGGTCTCTGGTCAGGCAGGGTCAGATCAGCCTCTTGCAATATGGTGAAAAGCAGCAGGTGTTGTGTTATCCTTAGTATTTAGGCATCAGAACACCTTTCCTGAAAACTTGCTCCTGAAAAAGAAGGACGCTCTTCAATTTTCAGGGTCGGGAAAGGAGCGGTAGCAGGGTACCTCAGCTGCAGCCACTGCAGCTCAGCAGGTTGGTCCTGGTTTTGTCCCCTAGCTTTCAAGGCAGCCGTCTTGATCCAACAGTGGTATCGGCGCTATGTTGCTCGGCTGGAAATGCGCCGACGTTGCACCTGGAGAATCTTTCAATCCATTGAGTACGCTTGCGAGCAGGATCAAATCAAGGTAAGGTGCCAAGGAAAAGAGTATGTAGGAAAATACATAGGAGAGTGGTTTCTGTGCCACAGACTCGCTCGTTTCTGGCTACTGGCTGGTAATCCTGTAAGTGCTTCAGTGGGCCAAGGACTGGGTTTTCTGCCCATTTTTAGCCTATCGATTTCCTGCCTGTTTATGGCTGATGAAACCCTAAGTAACGAGTCTTGAAAGAAAGCCGTAAGGACCATTTAACATTGTTTTTCCTGAGTCTGAACACAATAGGTAAGCCTAGTTGGTTTGTTATACTTTAACTTCGATTAATATTCTCTTATATGGTTGTCTTGCTGTTAGGCAGGGAGAGGGAGGACTTATAGGTGCACTTCTGCCTGTATGGCTGAAGGTAAAGCCACTTTTTTGACTTCATCACAAGATATTAAAAACTAGAATTGGTATAGTATGAGAGGGGCATAGATAATACTTCCAGAAAGAAGAATCATGTTAAGTTGCCACTCTGCAGAATTTCATTCCAAGGTGAATAATGATGGGCTCTCTCTCTTCTTGCAGCTTCACAACTTCTTCAGTTACCTTATGGACCACTTCACGCCAAGCAGCAGTAAAGAGAGTAAGTTTCTATGTGCCGTTTGTAGACGTGGCACCAGCAGCTCAGAAGGTTGCACCCTGTATTGATTCTTTGCCCATTGCTCGTCCTTTAGGATGGCAAAGGGGGCCAAGAGAGTCTAAAGAGCAATGGCATCAGGAATTTGGATAGGGAGTCAATTGTCTGGAGACTGTCAGAGCTGTGCGAGGGATGTGGGGCAATTCCTGCTCCTTAGGAGCTGGAAGGGGGAATAAAAGCGCAGTATGTTTTTTTTAAGAGCAGTATTAGAAATCTGCCTTTTTTCAGTAATCCCTGGTGACCAGGGCTTTGCAGAGCCCATTTCTGAAGTGAGAGAATCCATCTTTAGTGAACTGTGCTCTAGGGTATCTACTTTATATTTAGTCTCTCACTTATAAGGGGGGTGGGGGGGGTGGGGAGAGAAGTGCTGTGGGAACCAATACAGTATCTTCCTGAATCAGCAGAGAGCATTATATGTTATTTCTTAGTGCTGGGAACTTGCTAATGAGCTTAGCTCTGAAATCTGATGGTAGTAAGTCAAAATTACCTATTTCCTTTGCTGACCATAACCTGCTGAAGTCCTTGGTCCTTCCTTTCAAACTGCCACCCTTTTTCTCAAAAGCACCCCATGTATTTTACCACAAAGCTCTGTTGAAGAAGATTTTTTTTTTTAGTGTCTGTATAAAACAGGACAATAATGTTCTGTTCCTTGAGCTGGGCTCTGAGGTGTTACAGCAATAAAAAAATAATGTGTATTTATACAAATTTTGTGCAACACTGAGAATGTTAGGTGCAAGCTTAGAAAAAAACAGTTCCTTATTATACAGTTTGCTTTTGCATGTCATTGAAAATAAGACTTCAGTTAGCCACGGCAACCAGCATCCATCTGGCTTTACTAGAGTTTTGGAGAAACTAGCATAGCTGCCAGCATTGCCTGACACGTAGCACATCGTAACTTGTCCCTGCAGACTCTTCCCCACTGCAAATTCTGTAGCGGTGTCAAACTAGCAGCTAGCCTCTGCTGCTGCCATTGCTCGTGAGCTCTAGCCTAACCAAACAGCTTTTTATTTAGCAAATTACTAGAATGGTGTATTGAGACAACTTAACTTTTTCTTGTTTCTTTCTCTTTAAAAAAACCCAAACAATCAAACCGACCAATCTGCCATCCAGGGGATTTTATCAGTCGGATGTTCATAAGTGGGGAAAGTTTCAAAGAGGCAGAGCTGGAAAAATACTGTGACTATGAATCCCTGGAGGTGCCAGACTCCTACACTGGACCCCGTCTCTCTTTCCCACTCCTTCCTGACCATGCAACTGCCTTGCTGGAAGCTTTCAAACAGAAACAAGTAAGGATCCGAAAAGGAACCATGCTTTCCTCTTCTCTGCACAGGGGTGTAGGACAGATATTTGGTTTAGCCTTCATAACAAGCTAAGTTGATTGGAGTATAAAGAGCTGGCAGGCTGTTAAGCAAAAGGGGATGGAAATGATATGGTGTTTCCCCCTGCCATAGGAACTTCTTTCCTTTTTGAAAATGCAGTTCTGACAAAACTGAAAACTCTTTGTAGGTGTGTGCCCATATTAACCTGAATTTCATTTTAAAAGGAAAAAAACCCACAACCGTCCATGTTGAAATATTCTGTCATTTTTTGTTGCAATTCCTCAATTTGTAAAAATGTATAGAATGGCCCAGATGGAAACAGCAGATTAAAATTATGTTTTGTGCCACACAACTTTGACTCATATTTAAAATGTAAAATGTGAGGTTTTTGATGAGGAAGTCCAGCACCAATTCAGCAGCACTAAGAAGCCAAGTCCTTGTACAACTGCAGTGTTCTGCTGCCATCCCTCAGTCAAGGTGCTGAACTGCAAAATAGGCCAAAACATCCCTTCTCCAAACAAAACGACTTCTAAAACAAAGGTCTTTAGTGTCTTGACTAATATTAAATGTCTACACCCCAGCTTTGAGTGAACATATTTCTGCAGAACACATCGCAGCTCAGGGCCTGGCTTAATGTGGAGAAGGCTAAGAAAGATCTAGAGGAGCAACTTCTTACCTGTGATACTGGGCTGGAATTTCTGCTGCTCTAGGAGGTGGTGTTGCCCAGCAGATATAGCCTTAACCACAGGGTGCTAGGGCTTTTTGGTTCTCTTGCCAGCCCTGCCAGTGTCAGGGCCGGGCTGCTTTTCGTGAGTCTCTTCCATCCTGCTGTTCCCCAGTATTTGCCTCGTCTTGTTTGCAAGCCCATAGGTCAGCACCGAGTGTCATCCCAGTGAGACTTGGTGCCATCCAGGCTATCATGGAGGGTCCTTGGGGCCTTTGCAGACAGAGCTGCATTGCTGCTCAGAGGTCACTGATTTCCTGCTTTAATCCCTTCGCTTTCTCCTAGTAGCAGCTCCACGCTCGCTATCTCTTAAACCTTCTGCATGAGACCAGGAAGCACCTCAAGCAGTTGCCAAACATCAGTCATGTCTCCACCTGCTACAGCGAGGAGATCACCGTGTGCGGTACGTCTGGGTGGGAGGGCACTGCACAGTCTCTGGGGCAGAACCCTCACATGAAAGGGGTGGGAAAGATATAAAGTGGTAGCGTTACCATGACATCCTCCTCTGTACTGTGTGTGGAACACAAATGCAGTCTATAAGGAAAATGTGTGTTGTGTTGAGAGGCAACTGGGGCTGTCTAAAATATCCGGGTTTACCCTGTGATGCTGTATGATGTGAGCTGCTCCAAAGACTAGCCTGGAGACTGGAGGGAGCAAGTCTGCATCATGGCCCTATTTCTGCTTGGTCTGGAACGGGATGGGGGTGTTGAGGGAAGGTGGTTTGTCTCTTCGTAGCCTGCCTTTGGCTTCCCTGAGATTTTGGAATATGTCATTAACAAACCCTGCCCCTAGATGGTAGCATTCAGTTTGGCTTATCCTGCTGTAGCAGTGGTGATGTCATGGTGATTATAAAAATGCAAGGATAGGAGGAGGTATGGATAGAAAAGATAAGGATATACATTTGTCTAAGGGAAGATGAAGGGTGATAATAATGGCCTGTCACTCTTAAAATTGTTATACATTACAGCAAAGATGTAAAGAATTTTTCAACTGGAATTCAAATTTGTCTTTGTTCTGTCACCCCAAACTTGGAGTCCTTTTACCAAACCACAAAAACTGCACCCAGTCCAGGACTGGCCTCAAACTCATTCATTTTCTGTCCTGTTTTGTGGCCTGGGATTATTTAAACAACGGAGTCCTGGAGCTGTTTTGGCTGAGTCTTCATTACCAGCAGCGTATGCATTCAGATCCAGAATACTAACACGTCTTTGTGTCCTATCAAGTAAATTTGAAAGCTTTTCACCATTACTTTCCTACTAGGAAAACAGAACTAATGTTTAAACTTTGAGATATTTCTGAAAAATGTGTACTTAGCATAGACTTTTACATGCAGTCACCTTCTGGAAAACAAACCTCTCTCTCCAATATCACTTTAAATGATAATTTAGTTTGATTATTATTTTGTATGAAAAGCTTTCTCCCATGTAATGATCAAAGTCAAAAAGCGTCTTCTGTCATGTTGTGTCACCCTAAGAGATAAATGAACAAAGCTTCTGAATCAGAGTCTTCAGAAGCTGGTGTTGGCTTTTTGCTGTCCTTCTCAGGCTTCAGCTCAAGCCTTTACATCATGTCCTTTTCCTTCAGGCACATTGCCTTAGTGTAAGGAAACTTGTACCTTGAACTTCCCAAAATATTTCAGTAGTCATTGATTTATAGAGCAGATACTTCACAGGAAGCTATTTATTGATGTGTTTTTACGTTAAAGGTAAACATAGTGTGACTTTTCTTTTTGTGCCTGTTAGGAGACTTGCACGGCCAGCTGGATGACTTGTTCCTCATATTTTATAAGGTAGGCACCTTATTTGGAGAGGGACGCTGGCCAGGCATTGTGAGAAGTATCGCATGGGTCATGCTGAGAAGCGTTTGCAAAATCTGGCCCTTCACATGTTGTGTGATTCTTCAGGTAGATTCGATCGGTTTTAAATGGCTTCACAAAGCAGCAGCTTATTCTCTTGCTGACTTTGAAATCTGATATACATGTACATTTGGGAAGTGCCAGTGGACATTTTTGTAAGCGCTGATACCAATGGCAACCCTTCCTGACTGCCAGCTTTCACTTTTCAGTGCATTTGCCACTGGGACCCTACAGGATAAAAACAGAAGAGTCAGGGTCTATTGTATAAGGTAACCTGGGACAGGAGTGAGACAATGTGCAGCTGCCGGGGGGAGGTATATGGAGATCACGGGGAGGCCTCTCTTGTAACATCTGCCTGTTCCTTGCTTTTACAGAATGGCCTTCCTTCTCCTTCCAAGTCCTACGTGTTCAATGGGGACTTTGTAGACAGAGGCAAACAGTCCCTCGAGATCCTCATTGTCCTCTTTACCTTCCTCTTGATCTATCCAAAGGAGGTTCATCTCAACCGCGGGAACCATGAGGACCACATGGTCAATTTACGGTATGGGTTCTGTGCGGGGCTGATCGCGATGTCAGGGGTGTCACTGCGAAATCCCACTGAACTTCCTTTCTCCTGTTCCTTTAGTTATGGTTTCACCAAGGAAGTAATGCAGAAATACAAGGTAGGCCTATGTTTGTGTCTCCTTTACCACGTGAGACGTGGACTTTGAAGGCTTGATGCTTCATCTTTTCCTTTCTGACCTGTCTTTCTAGGTGCATGGGAAGAAAATCTTGAAGATGATTCAGAATGTCTTCTGCTGGCTGCCCCTGGCCACCCTGATTGATCAGAAAGTCCTCATTATACACGGGGGCATCTCTGACACCACTGACCTGGACATGCTTGAAAAAATTCAGAGGAACAAAGTAGGTTTTATTACCTAGATAGTGCAAGAAACAGCAGTGTTGCTGATTTGTGGTGAGGAGCTTATTTCTACATGTCAGCTTGGCTGTTGGTAAGACAAATCTAAAGGATGGTCTTTCTAGACAAACTGCGTTTAGTCACAGGCTTGGAGTGGATTGCTTTGGTTTAATAGTGTGTGTGCATGAGGTGTGAAGGGAAGAAGCATTCTTGGCTTCTGGAAGATGTAAGGATTGTAGCCAGGGAAGTAGGGGGCAAGGGCATGGGTAAATAAGATGTGCCGGTGCTGACTGTAAAAACACAGAGATGATGAGACTTTGGCCCACAGTTCCTTAGCCTGCTTTTCCTCTAGATTTCCAGAAGGATTTTGATAAGTCATTTAACTTGTCTCTGCCTCACTTTCTAGTGGAGAAATACTACTTCCTTTCTCCAAATGCAATGACAAGCACTGCATTAGTCATTAGTCCTCCCCTCATTCTGCCGCCCGGTTCCCGTTGCAGATTAAATCCAAGTAGTCTACCTTTTGTGAAATGTCTGAGCAGCACAAAGTCAACGAAGAAAAGATAGATCTGTAGTCAGGA
Source organism: Buteo buteo (assembly GCF_964188355.1). NCBI lineage: Eukaryota > Metazoa > Chordata > Aves > Accipitriformes > Accipitridae > Buteo > Buteo buteo. The sequence continues at coordinate 83,907,327 of NC_134171.1, read as the reverse complement.
TGGATGTGGGGCCCCAGCTGTAAACCAAGAATGGCACATCCGAGAGGATGGCACTAGTAATCTTCCACAATTAATCAGCATTTGACAGCAGCAAAGGGAACTGAGGCTCGGAAGCTTGGGTCACTTGACGGTCTGCCAATGGAAGATGTTAGAGCTGGAGATGTAGGTTTCCAAGCGGTGTGACCAGCTCTCTTTTCTCTTTCCTCTTTCAGTTTGTTTCTGTATTAAGAGGGAAGAAAAGAAAGGAGTCAAATAGAAATGTGGAAATACAGGAATTAAACGGGGAGAGCAAAGTAGAGGCTGACCCAGCAGGGAACGAGGCAGCCCCCAGTTTATCTCTGCAGCCCCGGCCGGCCCAGGCTCCCAGCATGGCCAACAGGCTGGAGTTTTCCAAGTGGGTCCGGCAGACGGTACAGGAGCAAATCGAGTGGTGCCGCCGGCTGGTGGACATCAGCGAGTCGGAGCCGGAGGAGCTCACCTACTCCAGCGTGGTCTCCTTGACGGACTTGGATGGGCCGTGCTGGACTCGCCAGGACGAGTGGAAGCAGGTGAGTAGTCTAAGTGGGGCCCTGAGCTCGGTGGGCTGTGGGCCTCCTGCAGGTTTGCTCTCTGTTATGAGGAATCTCAGTACAAAATACATGGCTTAGTGCACAGACCTCTCTGCAGAGATTTTTGCTGCTTCGTATAGTGGAGTTAAGGAGCAACTCAAGAGTTGAAGTGCCAGTGGGCAGCCTAATGGGGTTAGTGCTATTTTGTACCTACTGCTCTGTAACCCAAGACAGCCTGGCGTCAATCATTCAGTGGTAAGCCGTCAGGAAGGGCTGTACTGTGAGCTCGTGATTGATCATTGCTGCTTGGGGATGTTTCGTTAGATATCTGCACTACATCCAGCCCATCCTGCTGCACGGTTCCCTAGCAATTGAAGAGCTGCGCACGAGTCATGTAGGAGAACGTAGGCTGTGTGCAAGACTGGCGCTAGCTGCCATTCTGCTGGCGCCTTTCTCCTACTCTCCTTGCGAGTCAGCCTCTTCACTGGGCTTCTGGCCTTCTGTGCTTAAGGCTCTGTCCCAGCATTTGCCCCTACCACAGCACTCATCTGCTGTTGTACAAATAAAATTGCTGCTTAGGCATAGAGTGGGGCAACAGGTTTTCTTGATTCACTGCAGGGGAGAGAAATAATAGACAAGACTGATGGTAGAGCCCAGTGGTTATATGGGTTATCTGAAGTCAGCTCTGTAGGTAATGAATGAGCACGTCATTCGCTAATGAGTGAGTGGTGATCTTGGGTACTAAGAGCAGACTGAATTTGTGGTTTTAACTAGGCTGCACTGCGAGTAGATTGCTAAGCAGGTCAGAGCCTGGGAACTTGGTTTCCTGTTTGTGTTAGACCAGTCTGTCTGTAACCCCCTTCTGTGCACTCTGAAACCATTGTTACTTCATGTTACATATGACATCCTGGCATTGCACACCTTATCAGCATAAAGCTATATATTGAGGTCAGGGTTAAAGAGATTAAACTTTAATCCAAATAGTGGTTACTGAGTCAGCACTTACTTACATTTCTGGAGGCTGCGGAATGTCCTGGCTAGAGAGCAAAGGCGTTTAATACTAAGCTGGCTCACGGCCTCAGGAACTGCTGGGTATTCTTGCCCTAGGACCTGGTTTGGGATGGAGGAGGACAGCCAAGGCTCTGAAATCTTTGAGGCAGCGAAGGGAAGGTTTGTATCAGGCTTGATTTATGGACACCCCTCTTCCCCCAGGCACTTTGGGTGTCCCTGTAGCTCCAGGCCAACAATATTGTCACCTCTGTGGTGGACCAGGCCTGTGACACTCCTGCGGAGAGTATGGTGGTTCAGTTGGGATGCAGGAAACATCCCTGTTTCCCTGCACTATGGTAATAGCAGCAGTCCAGGGAGGGATTCAGAGATAGAGCTGTATTTGCTTAGTAAACTTTGATCGGTGTTATCTGTTGGGTATACTTTACTCAGTGAACTTTTCCAACTCTTTCAGATTTTAGACATTCTCTGGAGTGACCCCATCCCTCAGGAGGGCTGCAGAGTAAATACGGTGCGAGGTGGTGGCTGCTACTTTGGTCCTGATGTGACAGGGAAGATCCTTGAGAAGCACAACTTGCAGTTCCTCATCCGCTCCCACGAGTGCAAGCAAGAAGGCTACGAGTTCTGCCACAACAGGAAGGTCGGTGAGGGGGATAGAGTGAAAGGATACTTGGGTTTCCATCCTGCCACGGTGGGGTTTCTGTGGTGGCTTGTCTCAGCTCTGCATTTCTTCCAGTGGGGCTTTGTTAAGTACGTACAAAATCGTTCAACAGCCTCATTGGGAGTTACTGAAGTGTGTTGCCAGCTGAGGTCTTAGGTCAGGACAGTCTGGAGGCACCTGCTCTGTTGGGGGCATCTGTTGTGCAGGCAAAGCACATCCTTGTGCATGGTAGCTGAGAAAAGGTCTGAACCCATTTGTGCCATTGACTCCTTAATGCAGCTGTTTCTGAAGATGATGTACGAAAGGGTGTTACCAAGCTGCTGCAGCAAAGTTTTGCTCTCAGAAGATTCACGGTCACTTCAGTGACTTCAACAGGGGCACTGCAGTGGAGAGCGGAAGGTTGTCGGGAGAGGTACAGTGAAATTGCAGAAGCCCAGCGTGTGGCCAGATCCACGTGAGACCAGTGCCGCCCTTAAGGAACTCGCACCTGCAAGGCTCCTAGGCCAGCTGCTGCCTCGCTCTTCCTTTTCCACGTAAAACATGGTGCTTTCACAGTCTGCTGACTCCAGAAGGGATCGGTTGTGTTGTTTTCACTGATACATGTATATATAATAAGAGGATATATGTACTGACTGTAAATGCCTCTCTTTTTTGGGCGTTAGGTGCTGACCATATTTTCAGCCTCAAACTACTATGAGATTGGCAGCAACAGGGGAGCCTATGTGAAGCTGGGACCGGACCTCATTCCCCATTTTGTTCAGTACCAAGCGAATAAGACGGCCCATACTCTCACTATGACCCAAAGGCAAGGCTTTCTGGTTGCTCTGTGTTCACCAAGACAAAATTCTGAAAGGGAAAACTTTGGGAGCTTTGAGAAAGTTTGACTCTGGAGCTGAACTTTCACAGCTTGATTTACTAAATCATACTGCTAGAGGAAGACTCAGGCTTTGTGCAGAAATTACTGAGGGAGGCTCAAGGGTTGAGGAGGGAGCGTTACAAGATGAGCAGGGGACTCTTTTTCACAGACTGCTGATTTTTCAGCTTCTCTTTTCAATGCCAAGTTTTAACTTTCAACCCTTGCTGAGGTTCACTTCTGCTTTGTTACTTCACAAATTGATGCAGCGATTGATTCCAGGCATGCAGTGCCTTGTCATAAGCATTGAGATGCAGGTGTAGCTGTGCAAAGCAGTTGTGCGAGGGTCTGGGCAATGCACGGACAGGCCGGAGGACTGGGAAAGCGCAGCTTCTCTTGCGCTTCTTGGCAAGTCCTTAATGTGCTTCTCTCTTTTCTGCATCCTCCAGAATCAGCAGAGTGGAGGAGTCAGCCTTTCGAGCCTTGCGGGAAAAGCTCTTTGCTCACACTTCAGCCCTCATCAGCGCGTTCAAGGCCTATGATAAGGACAATACAGGTAAATCTGAGCCGAGGGACACTCAGGTTAATTCCCTATTAGGATAGGATTTAAGCAGCCAAGTTGAGCGTGTGGCTGGTCGGGAGACTCCTCACTGATAGTTGTCAGTGACTGTCACGGGCGGAGGCTGTGCCAGACCTTGCCAGAGCATTGGTCCCGTTTGCTGTTATTCTGTGTCTCTGTTGGGAACCTGTTAATGCCTCAGAGTGGTATTATAACAAGGCGGTGTTGGAAAAGCAAGACGTGATTAGCCTAATGTGTAGCAATTTAGGCTTGGTGCTATGAGAACCCTTTTGAACGGAAGTATTGAAGAAACATTGGAAAAGACGACCTGGAACATGTCTGTCGTGTCACTTGGGAAGGGCTGGGTGGTCTCTAGAGTCCTTTCAGCCCTGGACTTTAAAATCACTGGGAAGAGGAAAGCGAGGGATGTCGTCCGTGGCAGCAGCCTTAAGGAAGGAGCTGAGAGTTCATAATTCTCTGGCTGACAGGAGTGCTCTGCTGGTGCACTAACCAAGACATGTTGCTGCATCTGTCCACATGTGGGCTGGGAGAGACAAGGAACACAGCATTTGGCAGAACTGCTTTTTTGTGGGTAGAACTGCTTTCTTTCCTGGCAGCAGAATTGTTCATAAAAGTCCAGTTCAGCTCTTACAGCAGCTGCTAAACTAGGGGCTTTTCCATGTTCCTGAGTCACTGAGAAAGTACTAGTACAGTTGTGTAGGCTGTGATCTGCAGGGTGACCCTGGCTGTAGGCCACAAATTTATAATGAAATATCCAAAGTTGGTGTCTTCCCATTGTTCAGATGTTTGCAGCCCCATGGCCCTGAGTTGTTGCAATGATCAAAAGCCTGCTGTGGCTGGGGGGAGCAGCAAGTGCACTTGTGCCTGCAGTGGCTGATTTCTGTACAGCCACGTAAGTTTTTTTCCTGTACCAAAGTGCGCAAGTATGTCATGGAGAAATAACGCTCTTGCTGTCAGCAGCACATTAGACTGGATATGCGTACTGGTCTAGGCTTTTTACTTTGCCTTTATGTGCTTTGAGCTGCTTATCTCTCAGAGGTCTCCATGGCTCTCCCTTTTCCTTACAGGAAGGATCACGCTGAGCAATTGGGCGACAGCAGTGGAGTCAGTCTTGCACCTGGGATTGCCCTGGCGAATGCTGAGACCGCAGCTGGTGCGCAGCACAGCAGATGGCATGCTGGAATACAAGTCCTGGCTCGACGACTTGGCCATGGAGCAGCGGAGCCAAGAGGTAAGGACTTGCCTCCTTCCACCAAAGCATGATGCAAAGCAGCTCACCAGATCCCCAGCACACGGAACCAAGTATGGTACAAAAGCAGAGTGGATAGGTCCTGTATAATCCAAAATCGTACTGAAGTTGATGGAAAAGCTTGCATCAATTCAAGTAGTCCAGAGGCATTTAGTCCATCGTAGAAATAGATGATGTATGTGAAATCAAAACCTAGAGGTAGTTTTGGATGCAGGCTTTTGAGTAGGAGAACTATATTCCATTCCCTGAGCCACAGTTTCTTAATTACACCCAGGAAATCTAACTTTGCAATGGTTACAAAACGTAGCCCAAGTCACTGTCTTCTCTGTTAGCCCAGAAAATCTCCGGAAGCGAGAGGTTGCTGATGTGCTATAATGCAGTTGTACAGAGGGTCCAGACATCATAAAGCCATTTCATAAGAAGGCACACATGACGCAAAGTGCATTGCTGGCAAACTCTTGAGACCAGTAAACATTTTCATTTATGGGAAGGTCTGCAGTAACTGCTTAGGGAAAGCAGAGTGCTGTCAGAAGGGTAGAAGGAGTGTGACTGTGTTGTCTTTCAGCACATCCAGTCGAGCTTGCTGGAAGTCATTTATCGAAACAGATCCAACCTGGAGACCATATTCAGGATCATAGACAAAGATCATTCAGGTAAGCAGGTGTGCAGGGGGCAGTGGTCACTGCATTGTATTCCATTCTACTTTTAGGCTCCCTTTAGTATGTACAAAGGCATTTTTATTTAATGGTTTAAGGCTTAGGTCTTTCTCCTCCCTCAAGACCTTCTGGAATGTCACTGCAAGTTTTCACAACCGTGATGCATTTTGAAGTACTGTGTGCAGTCCAAGTAGAGAATTAATAATTGTTTGTTCTGGAGCAGTTCAGCAGAACAAAAATTGTGATGAGAGTCATGACAGTAATGCGGCGTACACGGGATCTTCAGTGTTACCTGCTTTCAAGCAGTCCTATCCACTACACTACTGCGGGAAAGAGAAAAAACAAGTCTTTGCCTTCTTTTCTTTTCCCAAATTGTATTATGTCTCTTTAGTCCTTTAAGTTGTATTTTAGCCAGTATTCTTCATGCTAGGGAATTCAGTTGCAGCACGTGCAATGCAGATTATGAGTGGGTTTTTTTTCCTTCCTTCAGGGTACGCAATTGGCAGGGGTGGGACGAAAAATCAAAGCTAAGCAGGGGTTCCTCCTTGCATGCTGAGCGGTGACTGACTGGCAGCAGTGCCTGTGGTGACCTTGCGCTGAGGTGGCTGTGCCTTCCTTCTCCACAGGTCTCATCTCATTTGAGGAATTCCACCAAACCTGGAAGCTGTTCAGCTCCCACATGAACATTGAACTCACGGATGACGGCATCAACGACTTAGTTCGCAGCATTGATTTCAATAAGGATGGAAACATTGACTTCAACGAGTTCCTAGAAGCCTTCCGCCTTGTCAAACAGTCACAGTAGTGAGAACCTGGTGAGGGTTGGCACACCCAATGCCTTGACTGTCTGCGAAGTCAGGGGGACCGCTTCCTACCTCACCGCAGAGCGTGCCTGCAGCTGCACAGCAGGAAAAGGGAAGGCAGGTACCCGTGGCACTTATTGGTTGAAAACTGTGACTGCCGTAGCCCACAGCTGTGATCCATTTGGGGAAGGTAACAGGTAAAATAGATAAGCTGCACATCCCTCTTGCCATTTTTTAAAAGGAGTGTTTAAGTAGAAATTCCTGCTCAAAGAGAAGATGCAATTTTGTTGATCTTGTCAATGCACGTGATGAAATGTTTCAGGTCTGTAAAAAGGAAGTAAAGGTATTTCTTGTAGGCAGTTTTTTAACCAGGTAGCAACTGCTGGAGCACAGTTTTCCTTTTAATACACACTTTTTTCTGGAGTGCCACTTCTGAGCTGTTTCATGCCTTCTCTAGTTTGTCAACTCTGTTAGGGGTATTGCTGTATGTTTTAGCAATAATATCTACTTCTCCTCTGTTGTTCCTTTGCTGCGATACGTTTGTTCTATAAGTTGGAAGCTACTAAAGCTGTCGACTGGAGGAAGACTTTGAAAAAACTATCCTCTCAAACATGCAAAACTGTTGCTAGCAGGGGAGGCTTTTTTAAGAAAGCTTTTGAGACTAGTTCTTTTTCAAAGTAGCCCCCTGCTAGAGTGCCCATGCTGTCGGTTCAAGTTATTTTCAAAGCATGGTACAACTAGTGCTTAAAAAGGGGGGTGGGGGGTGGTGTTACTGAAGTGTTTACAAAGAAAAAACCAATGTACTATACTCAAACATGCAGCATAGTCACTCTAGCAGGGGCATTATGGTATGCTACCCTGGCCCATGAAAAACAGAATTCTAGCCTCATTCGATTTCTAAAACAGCCCCCACTAGAGCCTCAATTGCACATTTAAGATACTTTAATAATGGGAACAATGCTTCCAAAAGTAAACTAATCCTTTTCCGCCGTTAAGTAGAGTTCCACCTATGCTTTTTTCAATTGTAATAGAATTGTGCTTCCAAAAATACTCTGATGCACAATGCATGCTGAGCCTATGTTTCTCTTCTTGTCTTTCAAATTTTGTGAATGGAAGGTTGGGGTTTTTTTGTGTCTAATGAACAAAATGTTTCTGTCACTACTGTGTTTGAGGTGTTTCTGCTGTACAAACTCTTACTGCCGAGCATAATGTATTTGAGTTTCAGTTATTTTCAGTGACTTTTGTAATGAAGAAAAAAAAAAAAGCAACCTCAGGAGGCGGGGAGGTGGTGGAAAAGCTGTCCCTCCAATTCATGTAGTAGCCAACTCCTCTGCCATACTTGGTACCAGGGAGGAACTAAGGGACAGGACCTTGTGTTTTAGTTTGGTAGCAGCTCTGGGGCATCAGGTTTGATAGCCTGTTACCTGCAGTGGGTGGAGGGGAGTGAAATGCATTAACCTGGAGTTGGTGGCAGTTTCACTGCTTTGCTGGTGTAGCTGAGAAAAAACCAAGAGCATGCACAAGTTATTACAAAGTCAGACTGAATTTATTACTCTCCAGCAATTAAAAAAAGGCAGAAGACAACATCTAGACATTCTGTTGTTATTTAAGGGGCAGCAAAGCTTTTTATAATTCACATCTGTAGAGCAACAAAGTATCACCTTCCATTTCTTGCAGTCCAAAGGAAGGATAGAAACTGGAAACATCAACTTCCTGCAGCTTGCCCCAGTAAACTACTGGTACTGCAGAGACCAACATAGTTATAGTGACACACATGTCTGTAATGATTTAAATTAGCTGTTTACATAATGATGTTACTTGATTGTTTTGACAAAAACACGAGAACAGGCTAAGCTTTCCAAAAACCAAGTCACAAGTGGAACAATTCCCTTGGCACTGCATTTCTAGGACAATGCTGTTGTAAAAAAAAAAAAAAAAAAAAAAAAAGAAGAAAAAAGAATAAAAGAAAAAATGTACAATAGTACATATAGTTTTATAGTAAAACAGTATCTGAACAGATTCAGTTTTCCTTCTTTTATTAAAGCATATACAGCTTTATAAAATATAAACCTTCCAAAGGTCAAGTTCAAAAGCTTAGAAGAGGCTTTGCTAATTCTAAAGATTTATAACAGCCAAAATACCATTGCTCCTAGAAGATACGTGTTTTATTTTACCTCAACAGTTTTAGCCTTGGAAGGTGAACCACGAACTTGAGTAACATGTTTCGTGTAAGCCCAGCAGCATCCACCACGTCAACTGAAGACTCCTCCTCTGATGGGAATGCTCTCGTTCAGCCCATGTTCTATAAGTTTGATGTCTTCCAAGTCATCCTTTATAATGCTAATGAGATGACTCAGGCCTTCTTGCTGCTGCTTCAGGTGCTGCACAGTTTAAAAACCAGCATAAGCATAGCTCAACTTCACAGATTTTAAGCAATATTTCTCAAAGGTGCCATGGCTGGTGGCAACTGCATAGAGTGGTTTTGTACAACACTTGGGTGCACTGTCACCGAGAACAATAAAAAGGACTTCATCCTTTCACAAAAACATGACATTCTAGATGCATCTCCCACGTTAGCACATAGCTGGCTTAAATTATGAAGTTCAAAGAGTATCCCAGGATTCCACCCAATACTACTTACTTGCTTGATTTCCCTTAATAGGTCTGCATCTATGTAATAGCGCTCTTCAGCCCGCACTGCTCCAAAGTGGTTTTGCATCCTAATTTGGGACATGAGCTCATTCAGTCTGCCCTGGGAGGAGAAACAGGCTTAAGTCAAACACAATTCATTTACATCTATCACAACTCCAGCATGTAGCACTCCTTGAGTCACCAGGGCAGGAAGCATGGCTGCTCATTCCGTTTTTAATTTTTTTTTTGGAAGACATGCAAAGGGCAAGCAACTCCAATACTTCTGAGGACTCAAAAATACTTAAATATCTGTCAGTCAGGCAGCAAAGAGCATGACACAACAACCTAGTAACACCGCTGGACTTCTCTTCTGAAGAGAAGTCTTCTCTACACAACAAGTGTATACGCATGGTTTGGAAAACTTACATTCTTTTGTGAGAAGAAAACAGTTGTTGGCAAAGTTCTATTAACTGCTCACCTTGAACTGCGTAGGAGCGTTAAGTTCACACTGAATTGTATCTAACTGTACACGAAGCTGCTCTTCATCTGCTTGAATGGCATAACCACTCTTCCTTTGGATCTCCTGCTTTATTAACACCTGCAAAAGAAGCCTTTGAGGTTCATTAGAGAAGACTTTGCCCATTTCCTTCCCCACTAGCCCATCCGCATGTCTCATCAGATTTGTTCTGTCATTTAGTCCGCTGCTCTGAGACCTCAGGGCAGTCCCATAGCTTCTGAGTAAGTGAGAGAGAAGGTTCCCAAAGTAGCAAGACATGCTGCGCACCTGAAGCCTTCCCCAACAGCTCTGCCTGCTACTTAAATCAGTAACATTTAGATGAAGTCAGAATTTCATCTTCAATGTTGGCCATGCACAAGATTGCACAGGTCATCCTGCCCCCTCTCAGTTTGTCTTCTGGCACTAGACTGTGTGTCAGAATGAGTTACTTAAACTACCCATGTTACCTGTAATGTTCTGTGAGAAAGCGCCATCAGTTTCCTTTTATACTGTGCAATTTTTGCCATAGTTGTTGTTTGGTTTTTCTGCAGCTCACTGATATCTTCTGATATTATCTACAGAGGAGATGGAGTCAGTTGGAAGTCATAAGAGTTTCTGGTAACAGAACACATTAGTCCTGATTTGAAACCGGGATTTTCAAACCAGTACTCAGTCCAGCAACTTCGCATCCTCACTAAAGATGCTTCCAGAAAGCTTTTTGCTAGACCTCTACTGTGCTGGTTTCTATTTATTTTCACATGCAGCTGGCATTTTCAGAAGGCATCAGAAAACTGGGTGCCTAAATTAGAGTTTGTGCCAGTACAACTCTATTCAGCTGGTTTGAATTAGCCTATAACAACACAGCAAGGTTGAATCTGAAAAAAAAAAAAAGCAAGCCAAAACACACTGCTCAGTTTTTGGCCAAAAGATATAATTAAGGAATATATTAAGAATTAGTATTGAAGAGTCACAGCCCCATGCACATGGTTCCAGTTTCAGTTTTCAACACACAGGAGGCATGGGGGGAGGCTCATTTAATAGCACATCCTTTGTCAAAAGCAAGCAGTCATGATAAAGATGAGAAGCCTTACATCTAATCGAGTTTGATGCTGTTTGGTCATCTGATCTTGGACCTTCAATCTTCTCAACAGTTCCTTGAAACCCACCATCGGCACAGGAATAAGTCTACAAGAATACAAATATTTCTTACAACACATTTTTATATTAGACATGTGGTACAGATTACTAATTATTCATATAAACCAATATAAAGTTACAGATAATCTTGGCTTATTATAAATTAAATTAATATGTAAACATATCTTGTTTTGCTAAGTTCTAGAGTCCTCACTGTTCCTAACAACCTGGTTTTTTTTTTCCACAAAGAAATCAGCCAAAGTTATCTGTGACCACTGGAGGGTACAAGGGTCCATCACTTTAAGCTGCAGGAATAAAGAGAAAAAACCCACAATGGTTGCAGAAAGTAAGTCACAACAAGTAGTCCATGGAATGGATGACACCACAACGTGAAATAATGCAAGTAAGGCTCTTTATCCTGACAACCCTTAAGGACCTAAATCGGTTCAGGGATTATACAGGCATTTCTAGTAATCCTCACTGCTTCAATTGAGATCAGCACTTGACACAGTTATTTTCTAATAAGTTTCTTACAAATTACCTGAAGGGTACTACACAATATTATATATTTCTCCCTTTTCCTAGTCTTTTTGTAATACTCAGAGGGACTACTAGACTTACTTGTCAGGATCAGGATTATCAACTTTGGCTTGTTCCCATATAATAGGATCAACACCTTAAAAAAACCAGACAAACAAGTTTTTAGTATGGATAGATCTGAATAGATATCATATCTTACAGCTGTTAAGCAGGAAAGATACTAGGAAATACACACACTCTATGAACTTTGCTAACCTGAATGACTGTTATACAAATTAAGGTTAATTAAACAAGGGTACTTAAAAGTCTTGGTCCTGAACTGTGGCAGTCAGTTCAGTCCAAAAGGCTGTCAAGCACTTGTACTGGTTTGAAAGCATAGGAAAGGAACAACCCATAGGTGATCAAATCAGACAATCCCTAGATCAAGGGGAAAAATTCCTGTTGTTTCCACTGTATGCTACACTTGGGTCATCTTCCCTCTTCAAGTTGCTTATTGTATTACAAAAAATAAAAATTAAAAACAAAAATCAGTGATTAACTGATCAAAGTACCAAACTAGCGGGCAAAATAATCCCAGTAGGAATTATCATGGTTCCTAACAAGATTTGTCTAAAGATTTTATCTATTGACAGAAGAGTTGCTTGTTTTGCCATGAACTGCTTCATCAGGTAACACCATAAAATAAAAGCAGTCTGATCGTACAGGTACATCAACATCATGATGCAAGGTATTACATTCTCCAAACCTCACTGCAAATCAAATCACTGTATTAAATGCACATACCTAGGTATGCTGGGGGAGGGGGGGAGCACGGAAGACAACACTGATAGGGAAGCAATTGACTTTCTAACCAGAAAGAGACATGCCAAAAAAAACCAAACCAAAACAAAAAAAGCACTGGTAATTTAACCATTTCAGGCCAGCTTAAAGAGGAGACCAGAACAGTCAGCTACCATAAAATTTTTCACTGCACAACACTCCAGGTAATTCCTCATAAAACCTATTGTCTTCATACCAAAACTCATCTCTCAGGGTGTGACTGCTTCTCTGGAGCTCAGCACTAACATGCCTTCTTACACATCTTACTGCTTGATTAGCCAGCCTACAAACTGAGCTTCCTTCTCAGTCATAGACTAACGAGCTGTGCCCAACCATTATTACACAGGCCCCCCCCCCCTTGTTTTTTCATGTATAAGTTGAAATGATTTATGATGGCTAAATCATGTAGTATGGTGTTGTGTGGCATATTACTGGTAAATAATGACTGTCTTGGTAGCCTATACTGCACTTCAGTGGGAAAACCGGCTGTAATTAAAACCACTACATCAGTATGTCAGAGTGCCTTGGAAACTCTTATAGTTTTAAAAGGTTTTGTCCAGTGGGGCAACACCTGCATTTTTCCCAGAGACCCAAAAAAGCCCCAGAAGAGGCCCAAATGCACCCCTGTGCAGCCCCAGACCACATACCGGCAGGAGGGTTCTGCAGGAGCTGTTTGACTTGTGCTGGGGAAAGCTCTGTTCTGGCCATGGAGAGGCTGACCCCCAGCTGCTGTAAGGACGATTTTATGTTGGCTTGTTCGAAGTGGGCATAGAGAGTCGTCGCAGGAACTCTCCTCGAAGTACCGTTGGGCGAGCGCTCAACGACATAAATGATCACTTCTGTCCTGAGCAAGACAAAAGTCATACTGTCAGATAAAGATCAGCACTGTATAGAAACTAACACGATGAAGAAAAACCTAAATCAAAGATACCACTTCTTCCAGCTGATTGTTAACTTACTTCAGCTAACAGAGATACAAAGTACTAGTAAGTGCAGGGTTTAACACAGCAAGGCAGAAAGAGAAAAGCTGTAAATACCCTACAAAACTACACTCTCCCCCCCAGTTTTAACAACCATATTATATGGTGATACTAGTACTACATTAAGAATAACCTAAAACCTTTGGCCTTTAAAACAGAATGAACAACTGTGGGGAAGTAGGAAGCAGAAACGTCAGTGTGCTGAATTACTTCAGGCAGACTAGCCTGAGGCCCCCAAACAAGTCAAAGCAGACAGCACTCTGATATAACACACAAAGAATGAGCCAGCTCAACTAGCCTCAGAACAGCTTTCCCACCAAAACAAACATCTCCGATACAGAACACTGCAAAGACACTGTTACTATACACCCCGATGCCCTTCTGCCTTATGCATGACCAAGTGAAGAATACCTCACAGCTCGTACAATACTAAGTATTTATCCCACCCTCATTGTTCACATCCTCATCTCCAACTTCTGCAGCTGAGCAAGGTCTGGAGAAGCCTATTTCCTGAACAGAGCTGAGGTTCTCAGCTGTGCAGTCCAGCAAAAGCAAGCAGTAACATAAACAGGAAAGATACTGGAATTAAGACCTTAAAAAAAAGCAACATGAAGAAATGAAAGACACAAAATCAAACTCAGGATGAACAGATCTAAAATCAAGGAGAAAGGGAGACAGAGTAGACTAAGCGCTAACCCTTTATAGCATGCAATACCGGATAAAAAGGCAAAACCATGTAAAATTCACATACTGGTCATCTGGCATCGTTTTAACACCTTCTACGTTGACAGTGAGGGTCTGGTTTCCTCCCAGAATTTTGTGTAGTGATTCTACGAGCTGCTGCTGCTGGCTTCGAATATCTACTTCTTTTCTGTTAAAGACCAAGACCACGAGGCCATCTTCATCTTTGTTGTTGGGCATTAAACTGTAACCCACAGCCTGCAAATGAACAAACAAAAACTGGGGATATATTACTTAGCAAAAGCATATTTAAGTGGTGTGAAGAGGAGGGGCAAAACCCCTCAATTTTTAGAGCAACTGGTTCAAAATTTAAGTTACAACACATTCAGAGATGCAGAAACATAAAATCAATCCCCTTTTAAAACGTTCTCCCACAAGGCCACCAGTAGAGTAGCTTATGAAACAGTTCAGATTTTTACAAGAAGTTCTCTAAGTATCCGTTCCCCATCTTAAAAAAAAAAAAAAAGCTATGGATTGGGAGATGCCAACTCAGTAGGGTATTTATGCTACTTCAGAGCTGATATCAATCAGGAACATTTTACGAATTTACACTTTTTCTAAGTTGCAAAAAGAACCAGAGGACCAGACCTGAATATAGAAAAATTACTGGAGTTCCAGAAAAATTTTACAACATTGCAAAACAGTTACTGACATAACCTAATTGAAATATAAGCCAGCCATAAATCTTTATGGATCTCTTAGCATTTTCCTACTGTAGATCCAGACAGTTTGCCAAGCAGTACAAGTCAAAACATGGACACAGAGTTTTTCTACTAGCTAAGACATGCATCAAGTAAGCTTCTCACACCAGAATTTGGGACAGCCAATTTTCCCTGTGTTAGCAAGTGTCACTGCCTATAAAGTTTAACATTATCTTTATCCTTGCTGTGATAAAGCTGTAGGTAAGGTTCGATGTTTAATTCAACATCATAATCTAATACAGGAACACTTGCTGCCATCTGTGCTAAGCAACAGCATGCTTTCCCTGTTTGAAAAAAAACAACAGTCCTGTTGGCTCCAGTGTAAACTCCATGACTTGTAAGAAAGATCTAAACTGTTAGCTCATTATAAGCAAAAGCAGAGCAGCAGTTTTCATCTCATCTTGCCTATGAACTGTCACACCAACGTATCACTGGTGACACGGTGGACAGCGGGTGCTTTTTAAGGCCCTGACACCCCATGCACGTGGGTGACTTGCGCCTCTCCCTTTCTGCAAGTTCAACTGAAGAGAGAAATCAGCTGGGGATGTGCCCAAGAGCCTGGTCTTTGGCAGCAGAAGGTAATTCCCCGCGATGGTGAGCCTCGCAGAATCAGCCTTCTTTGGTTGGGCCGTCCTGTCATGGAGCACAACAGTGACAGCTAAACAATAATTTGGGTTTAAGCACATGCCTTTCACTTCCACAGTTGTGAAAGAGGCCCACGCTGTGGGGAAAGACTTGCCAGTACGCAGAAGAATAAATCTCATTACATGCCAAGTAGTACTAAGACCACACAGACATGACTCCTCCTGTATTTCTCTTTTAAATAAATAAATCTTTCACTATTTCTTTATGCAATTAAGTATTTCCAAACTATAACAGATTTTTTACTTCATTGTGGTCCTTCAAGTGACAGCCTGTATCACATACCTTCAAAGCACACTTCTCTTGGTTAAGAGCTGCATGCTTCTCATTTGTTCTAGAGCTGGAATTGTGTACAAGTGGATTCCCTGAATACCTGTGAAACCCTTTGGGTAATGCTTCATTCTTATCAGGTGTCTGATGCTTGCAGAGGCAATAAACCAAACTAGCTTACAATGCTTTGCTCCAATACCTGTGCCATCAACTTCTCCACTATTTTTCCTAGGCATCCACCATTGCTGACATATATTGAACTTTTCAGTATTTCACTTAAGGTACGTGAACTTGTAATGGCATTAGTAATACTCAAGTCACAGGGACAAAAGTAAACCTAGTACATGGCATTGTCTAGCTTGAAAGGAAAACTTCTCCTTTTGGTAAATGAAACTGTAAAATAACTGATTTTCCATCACACGACTTACACTTCGCAATTTTTCAAAGCCCAGAAAACTCTAAAGCCGTTTCAGGCAACAACTTACAAGAACGTAAGCTTTCAGGTGCATTATCAACAAAATATTTAAGGTAACACCTAAGAAGATAATGCAACAGAAGCCAAGCATTTGTTATGCACGCACTCAGTTGCAACAAAGATTTTATAAGAAGTGTCACGATGTGCATAATAAAAACTAGTCTTAATTAGGTATTAACCTACATTCAGGTTAGAAAGTTTGCACTTCAAAGAATCAGCTTGGCAAAGGAGGGTATCACCATGCCTGACCCAAATCCACTTTCAAGTCTGCAGCTTATCAAGAAAGTCAGCAGGCACGAGATTTGCAGAGGATGAAAAGCCACATATTCTTTCTTGACATGAAAAGTACGATCTGGAACTGCTAACGATGTAATACACGGGATGGAGTCAGCTTCAGCACTGGCAAGGATAAAGGTAGAGGAAAGCTGAAGGCTGGTGTATTTAAAATGGTATGCACAGGCCAGGTTCATAGAGGGTTTTTCTAATGTAGGCAAAGCAATGAAGACAGACCCTGAAGTTCTTATTCCAGATGTTAACAGTTTCTTTCAGATATGAAGGTCATTTTAAGTAGTTTCTCTAATACTGTAATCTAAACAAATACACGTTAAAATTAATTTCCAGATATCTGCTCCAACTACACACGCACTAGCCTAAATGCTATCATATGAAAACGTTAGTTTCATGACCCACATAGGCACTCATTACGTAGTACCTCAACACCACCCAGATTCCCAGCATCTATACATCTTCAAACCTTCTAATTAGCATACATCAGTTGTGTACATTACCTAGAAAAATACTGCTTCAGAATACTCTTAACAGTAACAAAATCTGATTCAACACTCATGAGACACTCAGACACTCAGCAAGCAGAGTAACTGCCTCAGAACTGTTTGTGGGCCGTTGAACAACTCCATACCTTAAACCTGCAAAAGGGATTTTCCTGTGTGAACTCCACTGGAGCGATGTTATTGTTGAAGTAGCCTTTGCCTGTTCCCCAGAAGGCCTGAAGCTGATTCCATTTTGCCAAAATAGCATCTCTCTCGTCTCCTAAGAGTGTCGGAGCTGAGAGGGCACTGGCTGTATTGATGAGCTGGTTTGACTGGGCGGGTGTCTGAGCAGGCTGGCTGAACAAGCCGCTTCCTAATGCTGTGTTGGATGAAGAAAAACAAATGAACTCCTTCAGCAAGACAGACTCGCTTGCTAACATATACCATCTGCGTATCATTCGTATCATGTCTTTTCACATTTTGAGAAGCAAAATAAATGCACAGAATAAATAAATCATTATCAGATAACATTTTTTAAAAGTGTCTTTTTACACCCGATCTTCATCAGCAACAGAAGTTCCTGAATGCTGAGTTAGAAGAAAAGATGTATTATTTTTTCTTTAAATGAGATGTCTATATTCACCCATAACATCATCTGGCACCTTCAATTTCTAAATCTGAAGGGTAGATTTGTTATTATAATTTCAGTGGACTCAGAGCCTGCTGCTGGTCATTATCCTACTCACATTTAAACTAAACTCAACACTGTTTTTCTCCCCTTTCTAGTAATGCCATGAATGCCAACATCAATTCTGTAACTACTCTTCCTACCGCTGCCAAACCAAAGGGGTGAATCTCATTGGGAACTAAAGGGTGAAGCTCAGAAATTTGCTTGAGCTGTAGTTCAAAGAAAAAGGCAAGGGCTGCAAATGTAGGCATTTCAAAAGCCAAATTTCTGAGAAGTCTCCATCAATCAAGTGATAAGTGTAACAGCCTCCTTTTACAATATACTTCCGTCCCAATACTTGTGCACCTGTTGCAGTCTTATGCTTTCAATGCTAAGGAAGGGGTAAGCCAGGAGAAGGCCATACTTACTGGTCTGTTGCTGCTGGGTACCGAAGCCTCCAAAGCCTAGCCCAGTTCCCAACCCACTACCCAAGCCAGTTCCAGTTCCTGTGCCAAAACTAGTACCAAATCCAAAGCCTTTGTTCTGGGTAGCACCAAAGAGTCCTGGGGAAATAAGCAAAGAATTTTTGAGAAAAAGAGAAGAGGAGTATCTGTGCAATCCAAAACATTGTTGTGAAGGGCTGATGCCCTACAGTTCATTCTAAAGCAAATACTTTCAGACTTGTACTCTCTTACCACTGGTGCCTGTATTGGTGGGAGCGGAAAAACTAAATGCTGGTCCCGCAGTGGTGGTAGTTGTCCCAAATCCTCCAAACGCACCTAACAAACAAAGTTTGCAAGTAAGGCAGACGGCACGTTGTGAGCAGCAGTTGTACGTAACATGACAATAAATTGTACGTGTCAAAGGGTGTTATGAGAAGAGATGTTGACAGATGGATGTATTATGTTACAAGCATGTAGTTCACATTGATCATGGGTATCACGTTGATTGTCTGAGGAAATGGGGGAGAAAACATGAACCAGAAAGCCAACACATCTACAGTGTGTCAAGAAAGCAAATAAAAAAAAGCAGCAGTGAACTAACATCCTGTTCCTCTACCAGCAGGAAGTGCTTTCCTTAGTGACAGACACAACTAATAATAGTATTTCTTAGATTCACTCTCAGGAATACTTCTAGTCAATGTTGGTGGTAAGCGTTTAATAAACAATCTGATGTTTTATGAGCTTTTTAAACCTTCTTAACCTCTTAAGAGCAACAATAGAAACAAATCAAGTAAAGCCTGAGGCTAGGGTGCACAGAAGTGCTGTGCTTACATGGGAATGCTCTCACAGCAATGATTTCTTTCTACACACAGGTAAAATCCTACAAGGTGGGCTTTTTTTAAGCCTAGTTTCCCTATCAGCCCCCCCATTAAATCTCATTTTGAGGTTCAACCACTATCAGAGGAAGACGGATGCAAAAGCAATCAGCGTTCCACAGATTTTCAGGATGACCAGTCACTGGCTAGCAGGAGCAGACCTAAGTGAGGGCCCGAGCTCCACAGTGCCAGAGAAAGCCCCAAGAAACCCATCTTCCCATTTGCCCCCTTAGAAGAGGTGCCCCAATGCAGGGCAGCTGCGCTGAGACAGGTGCTACCAGCCCAGACAGCCTCCCAGTGCATGATGCTGCACAGGTGCTGGATGCCACGGCACCATCACTTTGCTAGGGTGGTGCCAGTGCACCATTGGCGCAAAGTGCAGCCTGCGGACTTCTGACTAGCCCTGGAAAAGTTCTCTCTGTTTCAAGCTGTTCTTACATGTGTTCAAATGAAGAAAGACAGTCTGCTACAAAGGATTTGTCAAAAAGACGCTGCCATTGCTGACTCACACATCAATAACAACAACAAAAAAAAGTCTCTTCAGACCTACTACACTTACCGTCCTCTTGTACACATACAAAATAAACAGCTTAAACCAAAGTCAACATGCAATCGCTTTTAATTTTCATTCAGTAAACATCTGAATGTAAGCAGATACAATAAGTTGTTCCCTGTAATGTTCAAGTTTCAGTCCTACCAGCGAGGGAGAAACCCTAGCAGGAGTACCATCAGATGACACAATTTTTTGGTAGTTTTGTACTCACAGTAAATTTAGTCATCCTCTCTTGAAAAAGGATCTAAGAGTGCAAATTGCTAAACAAAATTAAGTAACCAAGTTCACTTCTGGAGTAGTTCAAATTCAGCTAAAGAAATACAGCCCAATAGCATTCATACCAAATAAAAACAAAACCAGATCCCTCGAGTGCACAGAACAGGTAAGAGTATGCTAAGACAGGGAACAATGACGCTGTGGAATGAATATAATTCCTATACGAGCAGCGGCAACAAGACCCCACAGGCTAATTCTACATGAGTAAAAGCATTAGAAATCCATACAGTTAAGCATTTTTATATGAAATGGAAACGATTTAACTTGAAATTGTATCAGCTGATTGCTCAGAACTGATGGATCTACATGGGGCCATGAACGGTTTTCTTAATCAATACCCAGCACCCACATCACACACAAGACCCTCCCACAAGCATAGAGAATCTCTTAACGAGAGCCTGGGATGCGTGCTATTTCAGGGTACAGAATGGCATTTAGGAAACAGAGATCACAGCGAGGGCTGGTCATTTTGTGCTGATCGTATAAAATTTGTTTCTCCACAGAAACTATTGAGGTGTAGTGCATTCATGACAGCCAACGGAAGGCCAATGAGGAGACACAGGGGTAGATGAAAAAACATGACTGCAGTAGTCCAAGAATCTCATGTCAAGAAACGTGGCATTAGGGACCAGCTCTGCAATTGTTCCTGATTGCCTGGATCTGAACGGGGAATTGATGTTGCCGTTTTGCTAGGTAATCGAGGCTCAATTTTAGACTAGGTCAGACCGGTAGGTTACCACAATTCATTTCCATTTCAGAGACTGAGCATTTGGTGCATGGTTATTTTTCCTCAACAGCTATTTCTTGAGAATTTAATCGGAAAAAAAACCCTACAAGCCTATGGCTCTCAAACCCATTCCACTTTCAGAGCTTTTGTCTCCAGTCTTCACTGGATATGAACATTAGTACTAAACACAGATTCTCAGTTAGGAATGCAATTCTTGGACCCCTGCTATTAACATTTATTACAGAACAAGTATTTATGCATTATCTACCTGCACTTGCCAGACTGTTACCAAAATTGAATGGTGGAGTTGAGGTAGTGGAAACACCGAAATTCCCAATATTAAAATTCACTGCAGGATTAGCAGTTAATCCGAAACCCCCAAAATTAAACCCACTGGCAGTGGAGTTTGTAGTTTCAAGCCCACCAAATCCTGACAAGCGGGAAGCAGAAAAAGAGCAAGGTAACATTAGTTCCAAGTAAAAGGTAGGTTCAGGAAAGAAAAGCTAAAAAATTTTTCCATCACCATGGACAAGACACGCATAGTTAAAAACAAGAGTAAGATATTAACTGGCATTAAACATTATTTATTGAACACAAGGAGGACAGTTAAAAGCTTCCTGTTTAACCCACTCTCCCCACATCACTGCTGTGAGCATCTTGTTTTTCAACTATACTGCATATAAAGCAGCTAACATTTTTCCCATCTTAGTTCAAAGTTATACATGAAAACATCCACGTGATTCAACATTCCTGTTAAGAGTAATTTTTAACTGCCTAAGACTGCTTGATACAGCTGCATCTGTATTAATGTAGCTGACAGTAGCATAATTATTTCACATGCTATCAGGAAGGCAAGAATAAACTATCTTCATGCTAATACCATACCCACATATGAGCAGCGATAGCAGAATAAACACAAAATACACCTCCAGCAGCTGAGGCACCATGCGTGCCTCAAATACTCCAAGGCAGACTTATTCAAGTTATATTTGCAAAATCTGTCTAGTCCAGCGCTTGCTGGTAACTTACCAGATGCATCCAGTTTTTCCAGCACTAAGAAAAAAGCTAATACAGCAGCTCCCCGACTCCCTCCCCAGAAATAGCCGAGAACAGGTTCATACTAGATGGACAGACAGGCAACAGGCAGTCCTGGGGTGTGATCCCAGAATTCCCTCTCATACTGCTCTGCGAGCACAATAAACCTTCTAACAGCGTACAAGCAGTACAAGATCGTCGTTTATTTAAGATGAGGCCAGAAAGTCTCTGTCTAAACCAGCCAGAGTCAGAGTGAAAGACCACACAGTATAGTCCAGGCTAACTGCAGCGAAGGTGAGCCCTGTCCAAAGGACTTACTGTCTGCTCTGAAAGCCAACTCAGTGAGAGTAAGGAAGGCTCTGGCTTGCATTTCACCAAGACTGACAGTCCATTGACAGCAGCAAAACAGTAAGAGGGAAAAAGTCTTCCTTCCTTTACAAGTTAAGCACTATCTTTTACACTGCTCTAAAATTAACTTCCAAGAGCATCTCATCCAAACAGGAACATGACTGCAATCAAAAGCGATGATCTGAGTGACCTGGCAGTATTACACAGGCACCACCGTGCATCAACACATCAGAAGTGCCCTCAGAGCAACTGACTCTTCTTTCGCCAGCATCAAGCCCTGGACACCTCCCGACACGGACCCGCCACCACCGCGTAGGAACTGTTCACGCGGGAGAAAGACAAAAACCCAACAAAACCCGGCCGGTACGGTGGGGACAGCGTTTGACCGAAGGCGGGTGGGACAAAACTAGCGGGGGGAGCTCGCTCGCATCTCACCGGTTCCACCGAGAAAAGGCGAGACGACACGGCCACGGCCCCGTCCCCGGCCACACCCGTCCCCGCCAAAGCCCCGCCGAGGACAGCTCCGCGCGGCCGTGCCCATAGCGCTCCGCACTCAACGGAGACCGGCGGGGACCGGGCTTCCCGCCGCCGCTGAGGGGCTGCGGATGGCGCTGACAGAAAAGAGAGGGGGGCACGCGCGCCCGGCCGCCGCTGAGGGGGCCGCGGGTCTCATTGGTGGGGCGGCACGCGCCCCTGGCCGCCGCTGAGGGGGCCGCGGGTCTCATTGGTGGGGAAGGGGGGGCACGCGCGCCCAGGACCGTTGGGGCTCGGCTACCGCGCCGCGAGGAGGGAAAAAGACTCCGCCCCACCCACCCCTCCGCCCGCCCCGCCCCGGCTCCTGCCGCCGCCGCCGCCCGGTACCCTCCGCGCTCACCGGTCGGGTTGGCGGCCCCGGCGCCCGCCGTTGCCCCGAAGTTGAAAGCCATGAGCTGCTCTGTTGGCGGGGCCGGCGGGAGGCGCGTGCAGCACCCCGGGGAAGTCCGACCAGAAACAAACCGCCGCCGCTTCCGGCCGCTGCCGCCAAGCGCTTCCGGTTAACGCGGCCGTCAGGGTGTCGCCGCGGGCCGTACCACTACGCACGGCTGGGGCGGGGGGAGCTGGGACACCATCCCTGGGGGGGGGCGGGGGGGACGGGACAGTTCAAAAAAAGGGCTAAGAAACCCAAACAGATCTTCCCCTTGTATCAGGAGAAGAAAACGTCCTGCTCTTGGCTTAACAGAGATTTAAGAGAATCTGCCGGGGAACAATAGTCAGGGGGCAGAGCGGAGGGACCGCAGCGATTCAGCAAGGAAAATAAAAGCGCAGCTTAAAGCGCTGTATCGTGTGAGAGAAACATAAACAAACAGCGACGCGGAAAGGCACAAAACTTCAGAAAAAGAACAGCTCTGAAGGGCGAAGTCCCAGGGACAGGTCGGGGGGCACCACAGCCCCATTCCGAGGGAGCCGGGGTGGGCAGACACCAGAGCGAGCTCCGTCAGGAGAGCAACGCGGCTCCTTCCAGTCGAGGCCTGACGAAGAGTCGTCAACACCCAACAAAAATCGGGGTGTATGGACTCAAGAAAGAGATCCGCACGGCTCTACCGTGCTCATGGCAGCCCCCACGCAGCCCTGGGGTCGCTCCACACCTGCAGCGTCCCTGGCTGAGGAAGACCGCTTTCCTACTGGGGATCTGCCTTACAACGGAATCGGCAGTTTTTCCCTTGTCCCCTTCCTGTCACCGTTAATTTGGGGCCAGGCTGTCCCCGCCGTAGGAAAGAAAATCCACTCGACTTTCCCTACGTGACAGGTTCTTCCTCACAAAAGCACTGAGGCGGCTGTAACACCAACAACATAACTGGCATCCGGAACGTGGCAAGAAGAGCAGTATCTGGGTAAAAGCAGAGCAAAGAAAGTTCCCAAATTGTTTTCACAGAGTGTCACTTTCAGCCTGGCCTCCCAGAAAGCAACATTTTGGGGAGGGGGGCTGGGAGGGGGGCACGGAGAAGAGGTGACAGTTTGAGCCCACAATGTCAAACGGAGTGGTTGCTCCTTTGAGACGACTGGCTGTAGGAAGTTGTGATGAAGTTTGTAGTTCCCTGGGCGTACGGTTGCAGTTCTCAAGGCAACAGGCAGGCAAATGTCCTGCCGGCATCTTCATCCTGGGTGGAGGTTTAGGATACCAGCTCTGGCCTTCTGCTGAGGCAAACGCATGGAAGAGGCAAAGCTGCAACTGCAAGACTGCAAGGACCCGGGGCTGTGCCAGGTGCTTTTAGCTAATAAAGAATTGCAGTCACCATGAAACTTCCTGGTTGGAACTGGCTCCAGTTGAAGAAAACCGTTGCAAAAATCACCAGCTAGGAAAAATAACCCAAACCAAAACAATGCAAAAACCAATGCCTCTATTTAGAAGACAACGATACATTTTTAAAATATGTTTCGCTATCTAGATCTAATGGAAATACTTCTCAGTGAGAATATTCTTTTAATTGGGGAAAAAAATACTTCTGTGATTTTTAAAACGAGTTCCCGCTTGACAAGTAAAAAAAGTGTGATGACTTCTCAGGGCCCTATACATACCTTAACATGGAGGTGTGCTTTTATCCTAAACAGCAAATGTAACTGCCAAGTCTGCATTCACATTAAACCACACAGCTGATAACTGTGACACAAATACCAGGGGGAAAAGAACACCATTTTTGTACCCTCTACCATCAAGAACAATGTCATGTTGTGTTCTCCATTTTAAGTTGAAGGAAAAACCCCAAACCTTAAGGATAAATGCATCGCTAACATGCAACGGGATCCTGTGCAGAGTTAGAACAGTTAAGAGGTCTGTACGGAAAAGCATTTCACTCAGTGTTTTGGATTAGTTGTACAAATCAGTTTTGTGAAAGGACCAATGACATTAATAATAAACAGTCAGTGCATACTGGTAATAAGTAGCGCGCAACACTTTACAGAAAAGACAATACTAGGCCTACAGCAAAATAGTCCGTTGTTCCTGGGCGATACAGGAGTCTGCTCTCTTTCTAGAAGGGTACTTCGCAGCCCACACTCCTAAGGCCATTTGCAAGTTTTACCCGTGTCGTTTCTGTAATGAATCGGGCCATTTTATTTTCGCTGATATAGTGGTTATGATCGTCTATGGCTGTCAGTGCAGGTACAAAGAGAGTGCGGGGTTGAGAAAAGCAGGATCTCAAGCAGTTTTAAAATGTAGTTTTAAAGTTGTAACTTAGCTGGTAAGAAAAGTCTCCTCCCCTGATGACAGTGCAGATTCTCTTCCATCTCTATACCACAAAAAGTTATACTTGACACGATCGTTTCTCCACAGTGGACAACACTGGGTAGTGGTAGTTGGTATTAGGTCAGCTCTAAGAGTTTATTCTCCAAGCTCACATGTTAAAGAAAATCTACTAAGACGTCCTGATGAGTGGGGACCTTTCATCTTCGGTACTCTGAAAGAAAAAAATCGCAACACAGCAAAGTTCAGCGTGGCACATTAGAGCGCTTCCACGGTGGGGAGGCTGGATCGCCGAGACTCCAAACAGGAAAGGAAAAAGCTCTTGGCTCCTACTTCTAAGTACAGTTTCCTGCAACAGAACCAGCACTGCACCAGAAAAGCGCCAGAGGGTGGACGGTGGCTTGGCAGGGACCTCGGGCTCACCGTAGCACCTTACAGATGATGGCAGGCCATAACCACCCTGGTGGGAGGGACAATCAGAAGGAGAGCTATAACTAGCTGAATTACTTTTGTTTGCAGGAAAAGCAACAAAAGCAATGTAGAGAAAACATGGAATTTAGGTGTCCCTTTGTCGTTTTAATCCCTATGCAGTGTTCAGGAACATCGAAGAGAGCTGGTATGAAGCTATACATGTAGGGTGGGGCATGAAAGCTTGGGACAGGGGCCTCAGGCAATGGGATGGTTTTGACTCTCTAGCTGAGCCTGTCAATAACACAGGCAGGCTCAAGAGCTCAAAGCAAAAAGCACCAGTCTCTCTTGTAAAGGAGCCTGAAGTACAGTCCTGAGAGCGTCTGCTCATGAAACGCTTCCTGGGTACGCAGAGAGAAAATCAAGAATGAAGCCGAGAGCGCCAAAGATCAGCTGCTCAAAGCCACTGCTCAAGGAAAGGAGGCTGCAGACCTCACCGCCGAAGGGCCGCCACTGCTGCCACTACTGTCACACCTCTAGTCCCACCAGAGATGTGACGGTAGCGGGACCCACTGACCCAGACGGGTCCCACTGACTAAGACAAAGCATACGCACGGTGTGGCTGGGTGCTCTGGAGGTAGGTGTGAGGGCGCTTTCTCACACTGTTAGGAAGTATTTAGGAAACATCATACAAGCAAGACCACACACTAAGACCACAACAACTATAAGGAGGAAACAGCCTACTAGAGTACCCAGTCTGTTTCTCTAACCAAAGGATCCACAGCTTGTCCCACCTGAACCCAACTGCCTTGCCTATCAGGGTGAAATTTTGGCATCAGCTTTCAACATGGCTAGCAACGTTAAGGCCAGCGTGTCATTTTGTGACAGAACTTTTCATAAATAGACATAGAAACTAGTACTGTCTGGATAAAACTTCTGCATGCTGTTGTCTGTAAAATTCATCTGGTTTTGGTCATAAATATTCTGAAAAATAATCAAGTGGCACAACACAATTGTTTCTACTGAAAAAACTGTCAGATTGTCGCTGACTGAATCTGTCCATCACATATGGTGGACTTTTGCGTCTTATCCTTCAGGGTCCTCTAGACAGGCTGATTTTTTTTTTTACACTACTGTTAGCAAAGGAATTAGGCACAGAAGATACAACCTGCCTTACCGTGTTTCTTATATTAGCTCCATTCTTTTGCTTTGGTGCATTTATTCTGAGTCTATTAAAACTTCCCCTCCCTAGAAAGGTCATTTTAAACAAAAACAACATATAAAAATGTTTGTGTGCAGAAAGACACAGAACAGGTAAAAACAACGAAAAGAAAATCAAATACAGGCAGATGTACAGTAAGCAAGGTCAAATTCAAATGCTGCTTACCTCTTCACTTATTCCCCGGGACCTGCACACAAGCACAATAAAAACAATCCCAAAAACAATTCCTAGAGCCATGATTACGAAGGGGATTCCAGTTACAACACTGGCTTCCAGCAGGACGTGCTTGAGTTTGCTGGCAGATACTTCATCAATCAGAACACTCTGGAGCAGGGAGAAATGAAGAAAAAAAAAAGATTTATTTCTGTTCTTCTTTGTATTAGACCGCTTTACTTTTCTGAAGGGTAGGGAAACAACACTCCCACAACTCTCCACCTCTGCTTCATTGTTTCTCAATATACCTTTCCTCCAAGAATTCTTAGCTCTCCTTGTGTGGCCAGAGGGATAATCTAGTCTGCATTTCAAAAGAAAGTAGTGATTTTTAACTCTCAGTTTAGGAATGGAATGATATAGGCCTGGAATAATGGTGTATGTTATTTAAACTAGTCCCCTAGAGTCTTCCCTGAATCCAATTAATTCAGTGATCCAACTACAGCACAGGAATATTCACAAAAGATGACTCAAAAAAAGATGTGATCTTGTGAACTCCCGCCTTCTCATCTGAGCAGCCCTTTTCCTCACGGCCAATACCTCTGAAATTAAAAGGACTGTCTGACTGAGAGCGTTTTGCAGGGCTGAACTTCATACTATGGTCAACAAGCAGCAGGAGGATGTTAGTTAAGAAGCAGCAACAGCTTCCTACCTATCACTGTATAAAACAAAACCAGCATTTTCTTTTCTGGTTAGCTCAAAGACAGTATTTTTGCAAGCATAAACATACCACAGTGCTGCAAAGAAATAACAAAAATATTTACCTCATTTATATACATCACTGGGAAAATTAGTGTTCGGATGTTGCCTGTTTCACTGTGTAAAAAAAAAATCAATAAAAAATTATGGTTTTGCAACTTTTCAACTTGAGGGTTCTGAAGACAGATTATAATAGAACAATGAATGTGGAAACTGTCCCTAAAAAAACTCTGGGCTGTTCCTTTTTATTGTTGATTTTCACCTCCCTACTGGAGTAGAACAATCTCAATCTCCATGATGAATAATAAATTCTCTTTTGGGAGCAATGGCGTATTTTGGGACTTGGTAGAGAGAGGAAGAGAGGGATCCATAAGAGGCTCATTAATAACCGACTGAATGACAGATTTGTGCCAGTCAGCAGGAACGCTAAGCTAAGCTGATGTTGAAGGTTACTCATATTTGTAAAACACAGAAACTATTGTCCAAGCAACATGCGCACAACAGCACCCCCGACATTTGGCGCACATGAAATAACAGCTTACTCCTAAGTTCTGTTAATGTAACAGCTCCTGGGCACTAGAAAACAAGGCGGTGCTATTCTGAAGAAACATCACCGACTCTCCCAAGAGGATCAGGAAGATAAAATACTTCTTTTTTCATTATAATATATAGCAAAGCTGTGCCAATAAACGTCAGCTCAGAAGCTGAGTGGGAAGAATAGCTATCACACAGCACTGGTGACAAATAAATCAACATGTCAGAAAGACACAAGATGAAGGGAACGGTATTTCTGCACAACTGAGCTGCAGTTTGGGGACATCCCCCTCAAACTGGAAGACCCAGAAAACCAGGCAGAATCCACTTGCAACAAAGAAGAAAAGGGGCATTTTACTCACATGTTACTTGGGATGGGACACCGTTCCCATTTGTAGGCTTGTATTGACTGCCAAAGTTGCAGTACAAAGATTTCTCTTTATCATATCAATGCAGTCACAGGCAAGGTACTTCCCTCCAGCTGATCAAATGAGCCTTCCCTCCTGAGTTTTAGATAGGACTTGCCTATTGTTGTGAGACACACCACTAGATCTATTTTTTGGGCTTGTCAGGGAAAGGCATGGGCAGCCCTGTCTAGGGTCATGCCATCACACTTTGGTTTTCATGTGACCACTGCTGAGAAATGATGGTAACTCCAATATTTTCGTCTCCTAAAAGCTGTGAAGAGTAGCATGGCATGTCCTCACTGCAGTGAGTAGCCACTCTCCGAGTTCTAGCTGCACTCCACTGTGGCAGACCCTCGCTCGGAGCAAACAAACCAGTGTGATATGACTGATGCCACCACAAGCATAACATGGAACCTGTCCATAACATCTTGCTTTTCTTGAATACTGTCTTTACTCTGCAGATGGAACTGCAAAATCTACTTGACCTATGAGAAGAGAGGATACTGCCACTCGTAGTTGAGATTTGGCTGGATTCCCCTCTCCCTTTTATTGGCTCTCTCCAACCAATATTCCATCTGAACACTGCAGACAAATTCATTTTGAGAATCAAATCAGATCTGAGATATCCACCCCGCAGCAGAGAACACTTACAAAAATTCAGGTAATTTTCTGACGTGAACATTGATCTGCATCCGCTTGGCTCCTTGCAGGACAAGCCCTGTCAGCTGAGGAATAAAAGAAATCACAGTGTTAAAAAAAAAAAAAAAAAAAGAAAAAAAAAAGAAAAAAAAAGAGTAAATGTGAAATAATAGGAACTGGGAGAATACAACCTAATACTTACACTGGTGTGGACTTGACAAGACAAGACAAGACCTACTTAGGGTTATTATTTATTTCCCTTCACCAAGACACTCTTGTAACTCATGCCTACATTCCAGTCTGCCTCTTAATTAAGGCGATGTGAAGAGGTTGCAACAGAGATAAGGGTGCCATCGTGCTGTGCTGTGCAAACTTACAATTACGCTACAGAGAGATCCCCTTTATTCCAGATCCAGCTGTAGTTTTGGAAAAGGCTACCACCTACAGCTCTTTGTTCTGGTTTCTGAGTACTGTTGCAGAGACTGCAATCTCAGCCACAAGACAAGCCTTTCTTTCTAAAGGGTGAAAAACAGATACTGACGCAGTCAATCGCAGTGTACGGCCAGAGAGACAATGAGCATGAAACACTTCTCACAGTAATGCCACCACTACAGTAAGAGTTCCAGTTGGATGCATAGGAATATTTTCCTCATTCAAGCAGCAAAATTTAGTCTGGAGAGTGAGTGGGAGGAGGGAGGTGCAAAGCTCATTTTATGGTAGTACAAAAAAGGCCAGGTAAGTAGGAGCACGGTAACAGGAAGAACCTGGCACCAAACCAGATACCAAGCAGCATATGCACTAGACCTTAAGAGAGGAACTATGCAATTTCCTCCTGCTTTAGCTACACATAACAGCTTGATGAGTCAGAGTACTCTGTTTCTGTAAACTAGGCAGGTCATGGTTTTGCTCTTTCCCTGGACCTGCATTCCCTATGTGTGGATGTCGACATCAGTGTTGTACTGGTTTTAGCTGGGATAGAATTAATTTTCTTCATTGTAGCTGGTATCGGGCTATGTTTTGGAACTGTGATGAAAACAGCGTTGATAACGCAGGGATGTTTTAGTTATCGCTGAACAGCGCTTACACAGCCTCACGGCCTTTCCTGTTTCTCACACTGCCCTGCCAGTGAGTAGGTTGGGGGTGGGCAAGAAGCTGGGAGGGGACACAGACAGGACAGCTGACCCAAACCAGGCAAAGGGATATCCCATACCTTATGACATGATGCTCAGTGATGAAAAACTGGGGGGGGAAGTTTGCCAGGGCTGCTGTTGCTTGAGGACTGGCTGGTGGTGACCAACTGGCATTTTTTTGCATCACTTCTTTTTCTTGGTTTTGTTTCTCTCTCTTTTTTTTTTAACTTATTGAAGTGTCTTTATCTCAACCTGAGTTTTCTCACTTTTACCCTTCTGATTATCTCCCCGATCCTGCTTGGCGGGGAGTGAGTGAGCAGCTGTGTGGTGCTCAGCTGCCTACTGGGGTTAAACCACAAGTATAAAACCATGGACCACCAGCTGCAAGCTCCCTTTATTTCTGACATTTCACGGTGAGAATACCAACAACTCTGTAAACTTCCATGGAAGACATAATCACCACGCTTCTGCATCTCTCTGCTTGTGGCCCCATGGTATCTAAACCAAGTCCAACATTGACTGAATCTTGATTTACTCTCTTGGTCCACATACCTAGCTTCTTCAGCTTGGGGAAAACACAGCCAAGATAACACTCAAATGGTTGAGATGACAGGGTGAACAGGAAAAGTAGCCTCATCTGCTTCTAAGAAATATTTTAACTCCTTCATCTCAACATTACCAGTCTGATGGCATCTCTAATTGCACAGGTACAATGGGAAAAGAATTTTAATTCCTGCTATCCAGCAAAGTTTGGTCTATACAAGCAAACACAAATAGATCCGTTCCACATAAACTAGTACAGCCTCCTTGAGGTCAATAGGACTATGTCAATACACGCCATCCAAGAAGGTGACCTAAACCCACGAGCTTGGATTCACCTGTATAACTCTTTAAAAAAGGCTGCACTTACAGGATTGATGTCCAGAAACGTCTCATGATACTCCTTTTTTGGATGCATGCCCTCTATGTCCTCTACAAACTTTTGATCTGCTTGGTAAAAATGTGGAGCTGATAGAAATATTGGAGCACCTAGAATGTGAAAACATAGAAAGTCACCACCTAAAACAGGCAGAGCAGGACGTGAGGAAGTCTTTGAGGACCTCAAAATTCTTCCCATTGTGCTATTTACAGTGAAAGGAAAAGGCCAGTCTGGAGCTACCGAATCAACACTCTGACTCCCTGTCTTCAGAACAAGCCAAATTTTCTCTTGTGCAGCATTAGCACAGCTTCATGCCTCACGCTTGCATGCTGGTCTTTTGCACTGTTTTCATTCAACTACTCAGATGTGACAGCTACCTGGAATAGAGCAGAGGATAAATGCCCAAGCTGTTCACTGTGGATCCTGGTACTTCATTCTGATTCCTTGATTGAAATCACTGCTGGAGCAGACAGCATCTCACAGGAACATCCCCACAGATTGCTACTGCAGTTTTACAACCAACCAATCACTTGTTGGTGACCGATTTCACTGAGCACAGTCATACCCCTACAGGCCTCACCAAACTGTCCTCATATATTTCAGATAGAAAGGAGAAATATGTTCCCACTGATGTCCTTCCAGTCTGCTTCCACCGCCTGGTAACATACCTTGCTTGCAGATGCTGACGTTGAGGACACCAGTGCCAGGGCAGTTTCCTGGTGGCACACAGAATCCAGCATTGTCTGGGTTAACCGTCGTGTTGGCAAACACCATAGCAGAGGGCACAAAGCGGTAGGTTGGGATGCCTGCAACAGTTCCTGAGCTGTCATACACCAGGTAAAGAGATCTGCAAGGAAGAAAAGCCAGACCCAGATTTGTTAGTCTTTAGCACACACCGACACCTGCTGCAGATGTCTCTTTGCTGATGCCTGTGTATCAACTTATGTTTACAATAAGCTAGAGGTTTGGTTTAAGCCCATTCCAATGATCTTCTGTATTAAATTTAATAGGCTTTTGATCAGCAAATATGCATCTCGTCATTCTGCTGCTGCACAAAATAGATGATCCTGCACCAGCTGTGCTGCTCCAGGGACACTGATGCCTGCCTTCAGCATTTCAGGGTCTCACTCTGTTGCTACTGCGTGTTGTATGAGACAGTGCTGGTACATGCTACCGAGAAGGACAAGGAAAGGAACACAGTCGTGGAAAGCAGAACAATTTGGCAAGTCCTGAATTTAGTGTAACACGCATCTGTATTGATTTAGATAGAGAATTTCAGATAGGTTTTGTTCTTCACAGACAGGGAAATGGGCAAGGGAGGAGACAAGTTGGAACCTAAGGAAGGAAACACCAAGATTTCCTGCATCTTCTCGCATTTCAAACAGCATCATGTCAAGTCATGAATCTGTGAAGAGGGTAATCTGGGTTCTCTAAAAAAGCAGAGCACAGAGGAAGAGTTTGAAGGAAGGAAGCTTCAGACAAGGTTCATATAAACCCTTCCATTCCCTTCATTACTAGCCATGCAAGGCAGTCCAGTCTGTCCTTCCAGTCATCTTCCATATTTTCACTTTATCTTTATTTTGAAGTAGCACATCCTTAACTTGATACAGACTGGGTTTTTTTTGGTGTAACTCTCTCATCCTCCATACCATGAATAAATGCAGAACACTCATACTGTTAAATAAAAACATGTGAGGAAAAACACCAGCCTAATAACGTGAAACCTCAAGAAGAATGGATGTAAATGCTCTGCTTTAAAGTCTGAGCGACATTTTCTTCTCCTTACCTGCAGAAATCAGAAGAAAAGATATAAATGTTCTCATCTTTGCTAATCAGCGGGTGAAAGGATGTCCCATCTGTTCCATTGATCATGTTACACGTCTCTGTTGTCCACCAGCTCAGTGACCTGAAGAAAACGAAGCAAAGAGAGCAAGGGTTAAAAGATCTTTGAGCAGTGGTCAGGCGATGCCAGCTCATGGTCTAAGCAAACAAGAATCAGACCTGTACAGTGCTAAGTCCTCTTGCCTCAGACCCGCTAACAAAAAAGGGTACTAAAACGGGTTTAAATTGCACCTACAGTTTCTTTAAACTGGCGCCAGGCAAGCAAGAATAAGTCTGCAAGAGATCCTCCCGTATATGTAATTGCTGGCAGATGTTTTGTTTAATGGGAGAGAGATGCTTTAGGTAGTTCATCTTTGGCTTCTTTGTAACACACGCTGCTCGCTGAAGCAGTGTTAGATACCCAGGCACAGGGTGTCCCAGCCTTGGCTCGGGGTACAGAGTAGCAAGGAAGGGTGGTGTCTGGAAACACTGGCTGTTGAGATGCGGGAATAGCGTCCCCACAGGTAGCTGGGATGGGTGTCCTAGAGGAGGGACTGCACTGCCAAGGAGCAGTCAGGGGTTCAGAGGTGAGTATTCACAGCAGTCTGCTCTGTAAGGGCCGGGGCCTGTCTTCCTTTCGTAGTTACATGACACATCCCAAAATACTGGGGGGCTGGTGTGAAGCTACAGCTGCTAAGAGCCACCACCACTATCAGAATAAAAGGACTCTTTTTTTTGTAAACACTGCTTATGTTCATCCAAAATGTGAAAAGGGGCAGATTTTGACAGTCACCACGCCACACTGAAAAACTTACTCTTTTCCTTTCCATTCCACAATCCTTGAGAAGTTAAGGTAGTTCGTTTCCCCACTTAGGAAAACATATTCTCCGTCATCAGTTCCATTCATCTGCAAATAGATACATGAGTTTTTAATCACTCCATTCATTCTGTAACACCTGGTTGGTAACTACAAGGGAGTGGCAGGAGTTTAAGCTGTCATCACTTTCAAATCCACCCTAGGAGTGATGGACTCCCCCTGAGGTAAATGCAATTCATTAAACTCTACCTTGAATATAAATGAGGTGGAAGTGACTGGGCTAGATTCTTACACCTCCCAAGTGAAGGAAATATAACATCAGATTAACCTTTTTTTTCTTTTGAAATTTGCCACTGAAAAAAACAGCCCTTAGCAAAAAAATAAACCCACAGAAAATAACCTGAGCACTGCAGCTGATCTCCAGGAAACAAGGAGTCCCCACAGCCCAAAATAATGTGCAACCAGAAACACCGTGCAAGCCAGTAATGGCTCCAGCACAGAAATAACATGCAATTTCAATCAATTACTAAAGAAACTGGTCAGGAAATTTTTCTAATAGTTTGCACAACTGGACCCACAAAGCCCCTGTTATTCAAGCGAGCACAGACAATAGCGGTGTGGTTTATAGCCACATTTGGGAAGTTTATCCATACCTGATAAAGGGAAGTGAGATAAAACACTCACAGCTGTGCTACCAGCCAGTGCCTAGATACAGCAAAACTGAAGAGGGAACATCCTTTTGCTATTTCTGCAGCCTACCTCATGGCCTCAGTCCAGGCACATCCTTCTCAACTGGCTGGCGATGTCAGTCCAAACTCTGTAGCAATGACATCATTCCCCATCTAAAGCATGAGAAAGTCTTGCATACCAGTTACCTTATTAAAGAAACCAAATACTGGATCGATCTCAGGATGCAAAATATGAATGGTTGACAGGAGCCTGTCTTTGTAGCCCCACAGTAATTCATGAACGGTGCGAACTGTAAACAGGGATTCTTGGTACAGAAGCAGCAGCACCTCTGTGGCAAACTGAAGAGGGGTTGACCTGGTCCACTCCATCGCAGTCTGCCAGGGGATTGGAATAAGAGAGCAATGGTCAGGTTTACTGTAAAATAAATAATACCAGCTGCATACAAACACAGACACATTTCAGCATTGCACATGTTTCAACTGTTATTTTCAGTTTCATTATTTCCACTCGTGGCAAGTAATGTGCTGGCTAACAGGTTCTTCAGCTTTTCTCCCACAGGGACCTGCCCTTGCAGATTCCTGTACAGCCTGGCACTGGCACACAACCAGCTCAGTTCCATGCCATTAACCACCATAGTCTTTAAGAATGGATTTTAAGTGAAATGTGCAAAACGGCTTTATAAACAGCCTGAATTTCACAAGTATATTATAGCTGGAGACATGCTTTGAATTTCACCCTTAGGAAGTTATGGTTTACACTTTTAAAAGCCATTTTTAAAAAATAGCCATTTCTCCAAAATGCAAACAATACCAAAATATATTTCCTTTCAAGCTCACAAGTGATTTTACAACATGTCTTTAAAAAAGCAAAAACAAAAGAAGGGCATATTCCTTGGGCGAACCAACCTGTAGTTCTTCTAGTACTGCCTGTTACAGTACATCACAGTCAAAAATCTGAACAAGAGATAATTCTTACCACCACTCAAACGCCTGGGAGGAATTGTAAATACAGTGACTGTATTATTTGCAATTTTCAGTAAGCTGAGTCCTATCTCTTACTATAGACAGTACATTTACGTATTCATTCATAAAATCAGACAAGACATTTTTGGAAATGCTGGGGAAAAGGTAGAAATGAATGTACCCTGTAATTGAAGTCAATTAAACTACTACGGGGAGTAAAGGCTTAGTTATACAACCAACAAGTACTTTAGTACAGTCTAATTTCCTTTGGAAGGTATGACAGCTTTAGATCTGCTTGTTCTCATACTATCCCTCTGTGAGACCAAAAGTAATTGTCTGCCTCTGATCACCAAAATGAGACTTTCTTTGCAGAGTACTTTCACCTAACACAGTTTGGGGGTGCATGTTTTAACTTTAATTTTATTCTGAGAGCACCTTTTCATTCAGCTGTATCTGAAACTCCTCTGCTATAATTTATTTTTTTTTTTCAGTTTGAGACGCAGACTTGGAGGCAACTTTGACAAAAAAACCTGCAAGCATTCCAATCTTTCTCATTCAAAATCCTGTGCATTTCAACTCACTAATACCCTAGTTTCACTTACTCATGGAAACCCAACAAGCCTGATTTCTGGTCATCTCTGAAGTGTGTGTCAGCTCTCAGTGCAAGGGTGAGGTACTAATACTCCAGAGGTGTATGGCAAGGGAGGAACATAATAAAAAAAACCCACAACGGTCCAAACCAAAACTGAATAGAGTATCTGCCCCGGACATAAACTGCCTCTCTCGTTCTTCAATCACATTTATCTACCACAAAGGGAGAGACAGTAGGAAGCAACAAGCTGCTAGTTATAAAGGATGATTTCCAAGCAGAAATTAAAGAGAACTCACCACTGCAGGAATATTAACTGTTCTAATCAGGTCCACCTCAGGATCTCCAACTGACTTCTGAGGTTCAAATACATACGTCTTTGGATTCAGAGCAGACACTTTGGTACCGTTGTCCAAAAACTGAACGTGCACTCTTGGCCTGTATTCTCTGAAAAACAAAAGAGTTTGTTCTCTAAGCAAGTTAAATGAGTACACATAACATTAATTGCAATTAACTTCTGGCTATTCTACTGCTTTGAGCACATAAAGGGGGGGATTTTCAGTTCGTTGGGAGCAGATTCATTTTTGCTACTGCTGCTGTCAGCAACCGAACTGCCCTTTGTGTCAGTGTAAGCTGAATCAGACCTCACAGGGTGCTTCCAAAAATGCCACCGCACGTGTTAATTGTGCTTTATATTTTTGCCTTGTTTTTAAAAACCTCCAAGGAAAGAGAACAATTTCAGACAGTACTGAAGGATTTAGAGGCACTCTATATGGGACTGCTCTTGAAGTACAATTTAAAAATTAAACTTTTGCCTCTTTGCTGCAGGCAAAATTCACTCCCAGGCAGAACAACATGTAGGCTTCATGTAAGCCTCCTTAACCTGACCTAAGAACCTACCAGAATCTTTCTGCTGGCTTCAGAGTACTTTGCACTAGGAATTCTGGGCTTACATGTGACACAACTGCAGAACCAGCCTCATTTTAGCTCTTTTCCTTTAATTCTCAGGCAGGAATCCTGGACACGACAGAAATTCAACTGAATTTTTGCCGTGAACTACTCATGGCCTGGGAGGTTGCTTCTCTCACTGTCTAAGCACTCAGACAAGAAGAAAAAACTCAGGATTGCTGACAAACAAGTGCAACTGGCAAGAAACATCAAATGCTACCTGCTGGCCTGATGAGTATGTCAGATCTTAATTACTCTGAAACACTTGTCATAACCATAATTCAGTCTGTTGCCACTACCATTTCACAAACAAGAAACATACAGTTCTGCAAAACTGGCTGGCTCAGGCTCAAAATGAGCTCTACACGTGTCTTCGGCAAACCTGAAAAGGGAAATGGCAGGTTGCCTGCTCATGGCATGATCCTTTTGGCATACACATGAAGTGAAATGCACTGAATATTTCATAAGTCTATATTCACTCAAGAGTTTGTTGACTTTTACATTGCTTTGCTTCCTGTGTAAATTTTAAGTCCCAAGATGTGAAGGTCAATTATTCTGCAAGACTCTGTGCTATGATGTTTCTCATTCACTTCAGATCCTAGATCCTATCCTGGCTGCACTAGATCCACCAGTGCAGCTTCATGACAGGCTGTATTACTCTGGCTCAGTATTTCAAATTGAAAGCAAACTGCAAAGGCCCATGAAACTATTCTTGTCAGAACTCAAACATTTCCCACCTTCCTTATACAAATAGCTTATCTACCACTCTTCAGCATCCCCTACGACCTAGGAACATTTTGGTCTGGCAACACTTCCAGCCTGATTTGGCAAGAGTCTCTTGTACAGCAATCTACTTTATACCCTAGGACTTGAACTGAGGGGATGGAAATGGACAGTTGTGAAGTGCCTTCCCTAAAAATAGGCCAGAGTTAACCTGAGAAGCCTCTCCAACTCTAAAAGGGCCGGAGAGAAAAATAATACTCCCTGATTAGGGATATGAGTAGGAGGATCTCAGATGTTAAAGGCAAAAAGCTGTAAATGTGTGCAAGACCAGCCTATATTCAAGTGTCCTTTGGGACTCAGCAGGCTTGGGCAGATAAGTCCCTTGCACTTTATAATTAATTATTTTATATGCTGCAAATTCAACTTCAGGATTTAAAAACACAAGCACTACAATATTTTGTTACAGACTCTACGTCTGCGTTAATTGGGTTTACAATGTGTGCTGGTCAAAACTATGAATTGCAGGAAGAACATGCAGGAAGAGATTCTATTTAGCCATCGCACCTCCTCTCTCTTCCTCATTAGATTATTTTTCTCTGTTTGTCTGGGCCAGTTCACTTCCAGCCTTTCTCCCCAATACCCTGTTTTATAAAAACATTAAGCCATGCACTTCATTTCAGGGCATTTTAGGTGTTCTGCCACATGCTAAATCTAAATGGGTCTTTAATGCTTTGCTGCATGGGGCCTGTGAGACAAACTCGGTGTTTATTCCCTGGCTCGAGCATGCAGTATGTCTGCAACATCCCTCCCTTCTCTCTCTCCTCCCACATGCCTCCTCTCTTCCCCCACCCACTGCTGACAGTCTGGTACAGTCGGCAGCGATAGCTAGGCGAGGATTAAAGAATCTGCTGGAAAAGAGCACTCCACTTGCTAACTTTCCTCTTTCTTCTATCAGACAGAGCACAGCACAGTGGAATCCTGTTCAGACATGTCAAAATGAGGCTAACCAAGCAAGCCGGAAGCAACTGAAACACGCAGCGCTGGAACACGCAGCCTCCCTCCCTCGCACCGCAATAAACAATTCAGGGAGAGCCTGCATCGCCTGACCCGTTCACAGCCAGCCTGTGGTGCGTTGCAGGGGAAGGCTCTCCCAGAGAGCCACAAACCGGCAGCTCAGGCTGGGCCTCCCCTTGGGCACAGCCCAACCCAGCCAGCTACACCACCAGCCCTGTCCATCCCACTGAACTCTTCCATGGATAAGGTGCAGCTCCACAAACTGGGCTGCGCATGACGCCCAGAAGACACTCGGAGCTAAGGAAAGGGAAAAAAAGAAGATAGCAAAGGGGACTGAGTACCAGGGTGCAGAACAGCATGGGCCTATGTGGTTTCATGTAGCTTTGTTACACCCAGAGCTGGCCCTATTTATCTTCCTGACGGAGAGAATGCACTGCTGACTAATTATCAGCATTACACTACAGAGACCTGAAGACAAGCTTGGGAACTTGAAAGCTTGTGTATCTTTTCTCCAGCTCTACTGGTTTATCTAATACAAGGTATTCTGCCAAGTACCACATGTAGTTTGCCAAGGCTAAACAGACATAGTACTGAAATACAGAAGAGACAGGGGAAAAGATGGATGGCAGAGGGTGAAGCAAAGCTGAGGTGTGGGAGGAAAGAAACAGAAAGGCAAGACATACTGCAGAGACCAAGGCTACCACAAAGGCTCTCCCTTTTATTCTATAGTATTTTTTCAAGTACTAACAACCAGATTCCGATAATTTTGCAGCTTAGGTAAAGACAACGTCTTCTGGCACTGAACCAGTGCCTGGTCTGAATAAGTGTGTGTGACCAGAAGCGAGACTGATGATGAGAAATCAATGTCATAATGCCTCCTGCCACAGGACTGCTCCTGGTTTCCACTGCTGCATGCCGCAGAGCAGAATGAAGCTCTGAAGGAAAACTCATCTGTAAGGTGACTTTAAAATCTCTCCATGTGCAGCAGACTCAGACTGTTCAGTGTGGAGCCATACCATGCAGAGGGAGCATTCAGGAGGCTGGATAAGCTCCAATACTGCATGTGGCCTTAATAAGTCCAGCTGTCTGTAAAAATGGTAGATATGTCTGAACCTAAGTAGTTTTTATCGAGAGGGCTGGCTGAAGAAGATCCCTTTAGTACCACTCTCTAACTGGTTTTCTGGCCACATTTTTACCGACGTGAATTGTGCAACTTCAACTAGGAACTAATTTTTGAGTGAACACATGAATCATGCTTTTATGCAACACTCCTCTCCCCAGACTCTCAAACATCACCCAACTGTTTTTCCTCTCATAAGACAGTAGGCCAGGATGCAAACAACTTCCTCTGTGTCCAGCAGCTGAGGAACACCAGCACACAAGCAAAATCTTGCCCCAAATCTGATAGAAGTCACTGGCTTAATCTGAAACTGATTGCAGGCTCTCTGAGTGTCAGTCTAGTTGTACTGTCTGGGTGGTGTATGACCATGCTCCCTTGAATAAACTTTTACTCACACATTAACAGCTAGGTTTTCTCCTAGAATGGAATCCCAAGCATTCTGGACCCCACTTTTTTGCTTCCACACATACCACAGGTTTAGTGAGAAGTGAAAATAGTGAAATGGTCCTACCGGTACGTGTATGGCCCTATTTCCTCTACGAGAGGAGTATCACCTTGAAGCACTTCTAAAGGATTTGTCACATTAAAAAAGTAGAACTGCATGTAGACTGGTGGAGGAGGATCCTCCCAGGCTTCAAAGGTTTCCGTGCCATTTTTCAGTACTGTTCCCTGAAACAAGAGAAAGACAGATTAGCTGTTAACGATAGATGCTGCATGATGTTTATAGGAAAGAGGGGAATTCTATGCCCTCAGAACAAGCACAGGCAATAGAATTTGAGACCCCAATTCTACAAATGCTTACAGATATGTTTTACTTTGAAGCATCTCACTAAATATCAACAAGATCAGGCACATGCTACAATTACTCGCAGGCTAGGGCCATACATTTGTAAGGTTTGTTGTTCCACTTCTTCCCACAAACACTTCTGTGATCCTTTGGCATATCCTGTGTCAGCAAAACCTAACCTGGTGTAAGATACCAGGAAACATGCCAACATTACATACAAAAGTGGAACTCAACAGTGGGAGGCCACAAAGTTCTAAGAGAGACCTCTTAGGAGGAACAAGGCCAGAAAAGCAGCTTAGATTCCTTGTGTTTGTGATTTCTTTGCCTAAGAGTGTCAGATTCCAATACAGCTGTGAGATTCTGTCTCCAAAGCAATCAGACTTTGTTTTTCAGTGCCCTGTGAGAAAAACCTGCAAGTGACAGAAATTGCTTTCATGTAGGCATACTAGGATTCGTGCCGTTCTGAGGTCTCTCAATAGGGCAAAGATTCTTCGCCCTGTCTCTTTAATTACTTTCCTACAGTAATGAGAGCACGTGCATCTCCAGACCGATGGAATGCCAGTCTATTTTGTAACCAATAAAACGTGGACCTACAAAAGAAAAGCTATAAATCATTATTTTATGACGGAAGCACTTAAGTAATGAATCAGTAATTCCTTTACCTACCAGCATATACATGTTATAAGGAAAGTCACAACCGTACCTGTATGTAGCTCCATTAGAAACATATAAAATAGGTTGCAACGCCTCATTTTATTACCATTCCATTTTAGAGAAAATTCACACCAACTGTAAAAGCATCACCACCACCACCACCAAAATCAAGACTTTTCATATAGTTATAACACTGGTACTGCTACTCTGGTAGTAAAGAGAAATTTGGCTTGCAGAGTTGAATTTTCAGGAATAAGCACAAAGAAAACTGTATCTCTGAAAACCATATCACCTGTAGGCGGAAGAAGGGGAGGAGGGGAATAATTTGCAATTAAATGGGTCTCACCAACACTTGGTCTTTTTATTCTTCTCGGAAAACAAGTCAAATATTGTAAGTGCAGGCTCAAAAGCAGGGCAGACTGGACAGCTGCCATTTCTTGGTTACTGTTGATGGGGTCTTAACTTTATCAGCCACAGTTGCCTCAGGACTCATTCTTGGCCTTCCCACTTAAGGAGCTGTTTTCTCTCCATGTAGATTTTAATTTTCAATGATTAGTTAAAGAGAAGACTGTTTCAAAGAAAAACTTATTGGCAGGAGCTTGGAATGGCAGCAGTATTGCTGAATAGCAATGAAAGCCAACCCAGCTGGTAGCACTTCACAGTTGCAGTCTGCTTTCCTCTGAGAATTTCAAACGACGTATTCTGCGCTCACCACAAAAAGTAAGACATTTTAGACGTGCTTCAGGAGCTTTAAGCATTTCTTTGGAACTACCAGCACCTCGTATGTACCATTTCCTACACAGCCCAACGCTTTCGATCCTGTTTTCTTGTGATCTATGCCAAGGAGGCTCATTCCTGTATTCAGACAGAGCCCTCCTGAAGCTGGCTTGTAGGATCAGGAACAGAAAATCTCCCCAAATCAGGCATACCGTTTCCATGATGCCACCATAAAGGGCTGGCAGTGAGACAGCAATATATTTAAGACACCTACAGATGACCACGATAGTTTTTCTCCATATGCAAATAACCACATTACAAAGTCATTTATTTCAGAGGTGGTGGTGTAGTGAACTACTGATGTCTGCTCCCTTCCTAAATTGCATAAAGCTCACATCTCTCATGTGCATGAAACACAATGAGTATAAGCTTGACAAGGATGAACAGAGTAACTATTGCCTGTCTTGACCTTAACCATCCATATCTAGGAATTTGAACTGTTCCCTAACAACTACTAAGAATATTCAGGACACCCATCTATTGCTCAAATGTCTCTCATATGAGGCAACTAAAATGCGAGATTATTACTTGGTCTAAATGTGCAATGTTTAAAAGAACAAGTGCACCCTGGTCATATGCATTCCAGTTTTAGGCTCCAGTCTATCCTTTATGACAGAGGGATCAGATTTACACTGTGCAGGGAGGCCACGTCCGCTGTGCCCCTCTCCCGAGCTAGACTGAAAACAAGAAGCTCCCGAACTCAATGTAGCATCGCTAAATGTAATGTGAGTTTCTACCACACTCTCTCTATATACACATATGCATCAGATTACACGCAAAGACCATTAATAAGAAGGAAATGATGGAGCTTTTCTCTGGCAGGTTGGTTTAAATACAGGATCCTGAGATTTTGAAATTGTAAGTGATCCCCTGGGAGACGGTCTACAGAGCAAAAGGGCAGTGAAACAAGTCATCCGGCAATTTATTTCCTGGATCTGCATGACACCGTTTGGAACTCCCACAGAAATTATGTCTATTTATAGCTCTGTACAGTGACAGCCCCAGCTGTAAACTCAGATTCACAAACTTCTGAGCTGGATTCAGATAGATTCCCGTGAAACTCTCAAATAACAAAATATGGTAAGCTCTTTTCTTCTATTTTTCACCTAATGTTACATGGGATATTTGGGTCTATCACATGGTATTATACAGCCTAGACCTGAGAGAAAAATACGAGCACATATTTTTGAGCAAAACATATGTCCACATCCCTCAGCTGATGGCATTCGAGTTTAGCTCTGATGACTTTCCTCTACACCAGAGTAGGATCTGATGTTACACGACTGGGATTGCTTGTTTTTTTGTCAGAGCTTGTGTTCACTACTAGGTTGGGCAGGCTGCAAGACATTAGATCTCAGGATTGCCTTTTAATCTAAAATATGTAAAAGATACAGCTCCACTGTAGTTATTGCTGCTGTACTGTATAAGGCCAGAGAACCAGACCTTTCCTCTTCCTACATTTATATGTAAGGACAAGAGGCACAACTTCAAGTATTCAGAGACCTCCAGTCAGACACTAGTCTTGCAGGCAGCAGCCTAGAGAGGCCTCAGACTCAGAGATCCTGTCTCAGAGAGATACAAGGGTGTATCTGCTGCAAGATCACAACCTAAAACCAGTGGACAATACGATCCCCTGTCTTCACTCAGAAGCACAGCAGGGGTTCTCCTTGCCAAATGGAGTCCATACTCATTGCAAGTGTACCAAAGCATCTTTCCTACAGATTTTATTTATCATGCCAGTCCTGAATTTGCAGCTGTCTCATTTGCTGGTGTTCCCTTATCTTGACCATGCTTCACACAAAGGAAATAAAAAGTGAGCTTCCCCTCCCAAATGTAACTGTTACTGGTAGTGATGGTGGGGGTGGGAAATGGTACTGAATATTCTCGGAACCTACACAGAAAATTAAACTTCATTTTTTTTTTCCCTGGAACTGCAAAATGTTCTAGTTTCACGACGTATTTTTATGTGCTCATCTATGACAGAATTTAATTGCAACTTTTTAAGACAAGTGACGGGGTAAGCTTTCAGGCCAACATGAACAGACTTCTTTGACCCTGCATCTTTGGAACGGTCTGCTCAAAAGGAGCATCTCAACTGACCCTTTATCTAAGCCTCCACACTAAACTGCGCTGAGAGCTCTAGTATTTCACATTAAACAACAACAGCAAAAAAAGATCAATACATAAACTAAATCAAGGGACAAAATATCTTTCCTGGCCTTTTGTGTCCTAAACACTCCAGACAATCCAGCTCTAGAGACGGCTGACAAAAAAAATCCAGTGAAATTTCAAGGAGTTAGAAGACTAAGTGTTTTCTAAAATTATCAGTGTAAGGTATGCGGCATAACGAAAACACTTGAGAATTGATTGCCCAAGTTTGGAATTAGGTGCATAGATTAAAGGTTGTTATATTCATAAACTGCATGCTTATGGTGATAAAATACATAACCATATAACCAACATATTGCATAAGGCAAACACTGCTAGCAGCTAGGAAGGCCTTTCTCCTGTGGGCAGCTAATTTATTCTTGTTCATTACAGGGTTTATCGCCCTTATTTGATGGAGTTTCAGATGCTAGCCCCTGACAACGAACAGGTATTGGACAAGTTAGACATCTGATCTGGCATGGCACTCTAATTCACAAAAAGCCAGTAAGACTGGCAAATAAGACAGAGAGTAAGTTGACAAGATTTGAATGTCTTCTGGGAAAGGTGCTCCCACTGTCCTTGTCACTACACATCTGCCTGCTGATTTTCAAGGGGATGTGAAGTCTAACACCAAGCCG
This sequence comes from Buteo buteo, assembly GCF_964188355.1. Lineage (NCBI taxonomy): Eukaryota > Metazoa > Chordata > Aves > Accipitriformes > Accipitridae > Buteo > Buteo buteo. The sequence continues at coordinate 83,862,767 of NC_134171.1, read as the reverse complement.
GATTCCTCACTCTTCCCACACCCCCACTGTATCCAAGAACAGACTTCCCTTTCCCTGCCTTTGGCTGGAAAGGATGCAGCACACAAATCGCCTGCTGAAAAGCCAACCCAATCCTCAGTGGTTCACAGGTCCTGGGTTTGGACACACAGGTGCTTCAGCTGCTCCAATATGCAGTCTTCCATTTCAGCTGTAGTTGAGACTGCAAAGACAGCTCTTCACTCAAGTCAGCTCTGTTTCAGGACTGCTGGAAAGCTCTCAAAGGAACATGAACTACCCGTCGTAAAGGCAACCTCTTGCCCCTTCTGCAACTCCTCCAATGACAAGGAGGTTGAGGAGGCTAAGAAGGGCCAGAGCACAGATGACATTTCATGTCCAATGCCCCTGACTGCAGAGCAATTGGAGAGCTGAAAAAGCTCGAGTCTTGCCACATTTCAAAGGCAAATGGAGATTCGTCTATTTGTACAAGATTTTCTAAGCTGCACACACGGTTACACAAGAGACAGCAACTTTCCAGACCACACAAATGAGAAAAAGCTCACGTGGGGTACAGCACACGTGGAAAACAGCCAAATCAGCAGAGTGATTGGGAGCACCCTGCTTTGGGGCTGAAAACCGTACTTCTGCAGTTTGTGTGTGTGGCTCCTGGAGAAGGCCAGGAGGGAGTCAGCAGCTAGTGCAGGGAGCAGGACGTTTGATTCTGTGCAATCCAGATGCACGCTAGCATGAGCTGAAGAGCGGTAAGCAGGAAAAGACTGAGCTCTGGAAACTTTATCCTGCATTACTGAAAGCCCTTCTGAGTGAATACCAACTTACTCTTACATAATCAACCATTAAGGGTAAGGAGCATGTAGCTAAGAGATAATACGCATAAGGAGGATCACGCCTAATTCCTGACAGTCCTACACTCTCCCACCAAACCATTTTTTTTTTTGGTAAGAGCATGAAATAATAGACTTGAAATTAGAACTTCTGCTGTGATGCGGAGGATGACAGACTCCTTTCCAAAGAGACCTAAGATCTGGGAGATGGAACTGCACACGCCTATGCAAAGCTGTACTGATTTGGCTTGGTTTGCATACAACTTTGCATACATTAACAATCACATCACTTTACACCTGGCTTTCAGACTGCCTAGAAAAGGTAGGGGCTGACCATCAAATGACTTCAGGATAAACCATCCATTACCCATGCGATGCTCCAGCACGGCAGAGGCACGTACCCGAGAACAAACACTGTAGGAGTAGCTGCATGAGCAGTTCCTGAAGAGCAGCTGACACTGGCAGGCTGCAGGACAGCTTACCCTATGGTAGCCTTTTTTTTTTTGGCTATCCCCTGAGGTTTACAGGCACACTTCAAAGTGCCACAATTTGCTTTAAGCTGACTGCCAACCTAAAATTGCACTCGCTAAACCAAAATGATTTAAGACAATACAGCTTCTATGTTAGGAAATGCTCCCTGTCAATACCCCAAAGAAAAGAACAGTACATTGGTTAGGATATCACAGGGGATCATCAGACTTTGGTCACCAGTTGGACAATAGCACTGGCCAAATCCCTTCATTTGTTAGCACTCTTGGTTTCTGTCAGAATAACAGAGAGGATGATATTCCCCAGACTAGGTAGATAAATAATTGTTCATTTATATGCTTCACAGGTATTTTAAGGGAGTTGCTAACACTAACACAGTTGAACCTTCTCACTGGACCACTGGATAAATGCAAAGAGCCAGTATGGGAGGAACAAAAGCTTAGGCAGACCACGAACGGTGAAGGGCTCTGCATTCATAACAATGCCAGGATGGGTGTCTCCAAAGTGTGCTACAAGCAGCCTTCAGCAACCGGGTGAAACACCTCTCTGTCATCACCCAGCCTGGGGAACTACCACGTATTTCAGCCCATAGCACCCCTGGCTGTGCTTCAGAGGCAGCAGTAAATGGAGCAGCAGAACAAGCTACTGTGTGAAAGCTGTAAGAAATCTATGATAGGGATGGCAAAACAGGAGGGGTGCTTTAGGTGTCCCCTGCTCACCTCAAGTGCTCTGGAGAGGGCTCCTCACTACAGCTGCTGCCCCACAGCCAGTAAAGCTGCCTCAAGAGAACTGATTTTTACTTGTTATTTACTCATTGTGTACCCAGCCCAGGCCCAGTGCAGCCTGAGCTCCATCCTGAGCCCCAGCCTAGCCGGGTGGTGCAGGGCAGGGGGGGTACGCTACCCAGGGATGCTCCCGCCCTCGCCCAACCCCAGCTGGTGCAAGGGGGGAGCCAGACAATAACACCCGCCAGCCTCCTCCCTCCCTCCCTCTCCTCCCCGGGTTATTCTGAGAGGGAATAAGCCGGTCAGGAGCGATCGCGGTGGGAACCGGGCCGTGCTCTCACCTCCTTCACCTGCAGGTCCACCACCGTCTGGAAGACGTGCGCTACCAGCAAGGAGATGCTGGCGATGAGCAGCGTCATGGCCAGGACCCCCACGGTGACGAGGCACAGGGACTTCATGGCTGCTGCCGCCGAGGAGGGACACAAAGCTCCGCCGCCACCGCCGCCACCGCTGCCAGGCTCCGGGCCGGGCGCAGGGGGCGGGCGGCCGCCTCGCCCCGCCTGCCGACGGGCCGGGAGGAGCCGACGGAGCCGCGGGGCCGGGGCTGGGGGCGGCCCGGCGGTGGGGGGCGTCCCGGCGGTGGGGAGCCGCTGCTCCGCCGCCGGTGGAGGGGTGGGAGCGAGGGGGGGGACCGCACCTCTCCCCCGGGGTGGTGGGACCGCACCTCTCCCCCGGGGTGGTGGGGGGGTTGTGACCCAGGGCTGGCAGGTTCTGGCTCAGCGCATCAGGTCGGCCGCCGTACCTGGCTTACCAGGAGAGAGAAGAACGTGTGCGAAAATAATTTGGGTTTGTTCCTGCTTGCCAGACGAGTTCCCGCTGGAGCAGCCGAAATCTCGCCGTCTGCTGCGGAGGGACCTGGTAGGGCGCGTCTCTGGGTGCAGCAGGCGTCTTTAAAAGGATTTCTGGAAGACAAGCAGCAAACCAGCTATTCTTCAGCAAGATGGTTAGGGGAAAAAAACTTGCAGGGAACACGAACTGCCTCTAGACTGAATTAAGCTGCACAGGGATCAGATTCTACCATAATTCGATACAGTTCAGCTCCCACTAACACAGTTAAGCCACTCCGGAGAACCAAATTGATGCACCCGTTTCTCTTTCAAAAGACAGTGCGCACTCCTGCTCCAGCTTCCCACCCATGATCGCCCCCTGGTGCAGTGCTGGCAGGAGGAAAAGATGCCTGCAACAGGGGCTTGCTTTCCCAGCCATGGCTGTTGCGCTAATTGCTTTCCCTCACAGCCTTCATATTGCACAAAAGGAAGGAAAGCCTCTGCGATACAGGGCTCCTGTCCCATAACCATAATCGAGCTGCCAGCAGCGCTAGCCTTTGGAAAGTCATGAGTCAGTTCCCTCTCCTCTTGACCTGCCAAACCATGAGGCTGGCAGCTTGCCACCATCAGCCTGATCCAAATAATGCCTTCCCTCCAAGAGAGCGAGCGGACCACCAGGTGGGCTTCCTGCTAAGATACAGTGAAGCATTTTCCTTTCTAAATACGACTTCCTGTAATTGTAATGGCAGTAACAGTGTTATGTTACTATGGGCATTTTCCTTTTGCTTATGAAAGGTTATGAAGTCACATTTCACAGTTGTTTGGAAAACTAGAATTTTTGTGGTTCCACCCATGCAGTAAAAAAAAAAGAGATTGTCCTGGCAGCTTGTTTTTATTTAGATTCCCACCCCGAAGTGGTGTTCTTAGCTCTGTTTCATCATCATCTCTCCAAAAAGCAAGCAACAGAGTAAACAATTAGAATCCATTTTTGAAGGCTAATTTAACTACAGCAATACAATTCTCCTCCTGGAAAAAATCTTCCACGGGAATTCTCTCTCTGAAACCATAAACCTTCCCTTTCACCGTAAAATATTGGCCTTTGGTGGGGACCAGCTGTAGTGACCATTTTTACAAGCAGATGCCTCCTCCTGCAGCACATTAGACATATTTTCCATGGCTGCGGAAGCAATGGAATGGAGACCTCTTTCTCGTCCCACCTAAAGTAGTTCAACTGCTCTGTGACTTCTGCTTTTAGTGAGGATATCTTGATGCATGCGCTCCAATGTAAGTAAGCAGCCGACCAGGTCCATTGTCTTGAAATCAAAGATAAATACAGAAGAACAAGAATAGACAGTAATTCTCTAGTTATGCAAAGCCATTTTTATCATAACAACTTTTCACAGCCATGAAGCATTTTTTATTAATGATATTAAAGAACATGCTGTTTTGTCTGAGCACTGAAACCCTGGAAATTCAAAAGAAAGGCAGTAATATTTAAGGAATTCCAGCAATCTGAGATCATCTTAAATGGGAGATACATTTTTTTTTCAAAGGCTAAATTTGATTTCCTACGGCAACGGATACAGGATTCTTGCAGCCCATGGGACCACTGAAATTCTTTTAGCTGAACCCTGGCATGAATATTTATAGATCAAGCAATGATTTCTGCAGAATTTTAGTTTTGTTTCATTCAGTGTTTTGGCTTGTTTTTTCATAAAAATCTACCCATGTAATGCACAGAACCGCATGGCTTCTCCATACAGATTTTCTAGATTCTCAGTGTGAATTATCTTCTTTTTTGGCAAACAATTTTGCCTTTGTAAATCAAGAAACTGCTTACTAGCAGTGATATATTTAAAACATTTCTGTGGAGAGTGACTCCACCTCTGAAGTGCAGCATGGGAATGCAGTGGGTGCACTGCTGGCTCAAGGCACAATACTGTGCCATAATTACAAATCCCTGAAACAAGCAGAGGCATATCTTCCCATTGCAAAATCACGATGATATTACAAGGGAAAAGGCAGATAAGGCCCACATTCAGGAAAACATGGAAATGTGCTTACCCAAAGAAGTCTTCATGTCCTCATTCTTTTTCCCTTCTTACTCCCTTCCATTAATCTTCCCTCTCCCCAATCTTTTAACTTTTTCACTATTTAATTTGCCATTCCCAAGAATCTCTGCCACTTAAAATGACAGTATTTACAGAAGTTCACGACAGTTACTCTGCTCACGTGCTACACCATTGTCTTATCTCTATTGTAAACTCTTGGCGCAGTTTTTTTTCTTTTTCTGTTGTTGTACAGAACCCATCACAACTGGGATCCCAGCCGTGGTGGGCACTTTGCACTAACACCATAAATGTGGTGAAAATAATAGGCAGATCTTACTCTGTAAAACATACCAGGTGCCAGCTCCCATGCTGGGGCCTCACTGACAATCGCTTAGCAAAAAAACCAAAAGGCAAGTTGATACCTGAGACAGATTGTCCCTTCCCTGTTGAGTGCCATTCTTCACGCTCGATGGCAGACGCAACAGGCCTGCATGCACGATGTCGGGATCTGTAGGAGAGAAGGACATCAAAATGGATGTATGTTGCCAGCAGGATCCCTTTGGAAATGTAAAGTTGCAAGGGGTGTGGAGGGCAGGTAAATCAGAGAACATTGAGTTGTTAGGGTCTGGAGAAACCAAACTGTAGGAGAACACACCAAGCAAGCAGTCATGGAGTCTGCCACAGAAAGCTGCTGTCTCTTGTCCTGCCCCCATCACCCACATATACCGCTGGGCTACCCTAGATTTTGCAGTGTCTCATGATGAAATGGGCACGCTTCATGCTCCCAGGGGAATAGTTCAGGGCCTCTCCTGAGATTTCCGTGTGGTGAAATGATTTAAGAACCCTTTTTTAAAAAACTAAACCACGGATGAAATAGTCCTCTCCCATGCACTAGGAAAATCTTTAAGAAATATAAAAAGTCATTACTTACTGAGGTTGTCAACGTGGCTTCTTCAGTTTGTGTAACAACAGTTACTTAGCTCCTTGGGGTCTATGTAAGGAAGGAAAAGGCTTGTCAAGGAAGGAATTAGCAAATCATACAGCACAGCATCAGCCAAATCAGAACATATCCCAGAAATCCTTAATGCTGCTCCTGTGGTTTAGTAACTATTAGACCTTTTTTTAGTGAATGTCTTATGTTGGCCACAAATGAGGGGTAGGAACAGCAGGTAGGAGGGATAGCATATTTTTCATTGTCTCTTTGTGTGCATCCATGCCACTTCATGGATCTGTGGTCTTCGCCACCCAAGATAGGAATCATGCTTGTCCTTACTTCAGACTTTGGTGCTACAATCATCTGTCACTGTTGACAGACCTGTTCACACCAGGTCTAACTGGATCCAAATCTTGCATTGCTTCCTTTAGGAGCTGTGACCTGAAGGCATACAGAGACATGAAACAGCCTTTCCAGAACCAAGTATAGTTTCATCTCAACAGTGAGAATGCAATTGTAACTAGAAAAGTGTTTTACTTAAATACACCTCCAGTTTCTGTCTTACCTAAAATTTTGGTAGACTTGTCCACTCATCTCCTTCTGCTGCATGATGTTTGCAGTCTGGCTTCATCTGCGTATCTGTGGTGCTCTGTTTACTTCCGTCTCCATCACCATGTTTCTGAATCCCACCCCTATTTTCCTCTGGAATATAGAGCAGAAGAAATTCAGACGTAAATATTACAGGGACTGACATCTTCTATTTATCATGAATGGTGCTTTTACGAAGGTAGGGCATCCCTCTCTTTTGCATACTGTCAGGAATTAACCCCTGGCTGCCATTTAACTCAGCCCAGCTCATCAACAGAACATAAAACATATGACAGGTAACTTGCAGGTCCTTAACATTTCAAGTTTCCTGACAGCTCCCCACAAAGAGCCTCTGCTGGCTGGATGTTTCACAGCATGGGCCAAGGAGCACAGCAGAAGAAGCTTTACATGCCAGTACACTTCTAGTCTTAGAGGAGCAGCTCTTGGGAAACACCCAAGTGCATCAGTAGCATACAAGGAAGATGTTTTCCGAGACTTTGCTCTTCTGCTTTTCATGCGCAGCTAATACACATACTTGTCATCAATGAATTTACACATACTATGTATGTTTCTAGTACTGTGTTTGTAATTGATAAAATAATAATCTAATTATAAGATACTGATTTCAGCTGAGAGTTAGAAATTTCTGAAAGGTTTGTAAGTGGGTAGCGATTGAATTTCACTGTGCTCAAGCTTTAATTTATTCTTCCCACACAGAACAAATTAACTGCTGGCAGGAAAGTAGTTCACTTTAGAGCAGAGCTACCCTGCAATTACTAGGTTCAACAGCAATCTCGGGAAGGTCTGTGAACGAAGCTGCTGCTTGTGTAACAGCAGCCTTTGCTCTTGGTTTAGCTGCATAGGGATGCACACGAAATAAGTGCATTGGACAGGCCAGGCTGGGATTTGCATTCAGAACACTGTTTGACTTCGAGGTTTGGGACAGTGACTTTCTAGGAGATGAGAGATTTGTCTACAGCACTTGTTTTTGCTTCTGAGGAAATTAATTAATTTTAATTGTCATGAGAACACCAGCAAAAATTTTCTTCCTTCTGAAATTTGGTCCTGCTTGAGTCTCATGTTTTTGACACTCTCCAGCTAAATAACCACAGTCTTCATGAATTGTGGCCACACATACACACACATACCTCTACATTCATGTCGTAATTGTGATATAGATCACATAGTACATTTCAAAATTACACATGCACAACCATATTCCTCATAATCTGAGCTATACCAAAATTAGCAAGTGCAGCAACTCACACCCATCAGCTACTGCTGGTTTGGTTTGCTGCTTCCCTGACTCATCAGCTGCTTCTGCATATAGAGCCTCATGACTCAGAGGTGGCGAACGGTGCCACCTTCGTAGGAGGACAGAGCATTGCTTCAGGCCACCTTTTCCTTACTGTTCTTTTCACCCAGATTTCTCTCCTCACTCAACTCCACTCTCTTCCAGACTTCACCTTGAACCTAATCAGCCCCCATTCTCTTCTCCCCACTGCATCAACCACTGACCCACACTATGTCCTCTTCGCTCAGTTGCACATCTCATTTTCACCACTGCCACAGAGCAACAGTAGAGCCCTCAATGCTGAGCTATGGCAGTCTCAAGCTGCACGTGGCCAAGGAAACATGCTAGGGGATGGCGGATAGATGAAATATGTTGTGGGGTGGGAGAACGCCACCAGTGGCTGTGTAAGACAGGCTATGACTTGCACTAAGCTGTGAAATGGAGATTTTGCTAGGAAATGAAGGAGAGGAAGCTGCAGGGTATGCACTGGGATATATGGGAGACTCTGGCAAGTGGCACTGTCTGGTTAACCTAAACAGTGTAACAAGTTTTCTGAGGACCTGGCTTGCAGTGCCAAGCCCATCTAATCAGTAAATCTCCTACTGTCAAAGTTTACTACCTTAAATCAAGTTATAGCTGCTAGACTGCGTATTCCTCCAATGCAGACTGCATCAGTCAAGAACACTATCTTTTCAACCGGTTGATCTTATACTCTTGTGCATTAAGTCCTACCCTCCACCTGGTTTCTTCCCTGAGAACGCCTCAGGTCATGGGAGGAGCCATTATGGGTTAGACAGCTAGAGCGCAAGCAGACTGAGAGAACTTCTCCAAGCCCTCAGTTTTCTATACAGTCCTGAAGCAGCTCCAGGACCAACTAGGTTTGCTTGTTCTGTTGCTGGTGAGCACTGCAAACAGCCTTGGACACCTGGGAACACCCTCTGCACGCCAAGAGACGAGCACAAGTGCAGAAGCACCCAGGCAGGAACCAAGAGCACACCTGAGATATGCCCATGCTGTTCACAGCAGTAGAGCAAAGGAGAACCTGGCTGTGTTGACACAGGAAGAGGCCAGCCATAATTCAGCTCAGCTTTCTTAGCTGCAACAGCAGTGAAGGCAATGTGTCACCTGGCATGGCTCCTGGCAGACCTGGCAAGCATGGGCACAGGCAAGAGGAGCGTGTGGGGCACGTGTCCCAAGGACAGAGCAGAGAAAACAGAGAGGGCCTGGGGATGAGTTACGTGACCGAGAGCCTCTCTTGGCCCTGCAGGCAGTTCTGGATGCAGTCTCCTAGTGACATGGAGTCTACAATTTCAGCCTTTCTGCAGCAGGCAGCCAGGGCCTCATGGAGTAGAGCTGTCATGATGAGTGCAGCTCCGTGGTGAGTGGGAGCAAGGGACCCAGGGAGGTCTGGTGAGGACCTTGCGCTCCTTTGTTCATCTGCCTCTCTTTCTGGCATGTTCACTCTTCCCTCCTGAAGCTCCAGCTGAAGTAGACCCACACCCATCAGAGTTAGCAGGGTCTGGACCTGAATTTTTCCCTCTTAAATGTGTAGTGGAAAAACAGGCAAAACAAGCAAAACACTTTTCTCAGCCTCTGGCTTTTAACCTAGTTCCTCGCCTGGCTTCTGAATGTCAGCATCTAGCACAGCTCCTTTCTCGCACCCTGAGACCGTGGTGCCTGAGTGGTCCTGCATGTTTGGTCCTCAGCTTTGACACCAACCTGTGAACTCCCCTGCTGTGTGCCAGTTTCACACAGGGCAAACAGTGGAGGTAAACTGTCACAGCACAGGCCAGATGGGGTGAGCCTTTTATTCCTGCTTTCTTAATACAAGCAAAGTAAGTCTTAAAACACACTTACTCATAAAGCCAGTATTTCCTGCACTAACTAGAGTTTTTTTGTTTCAGGTACAAGTCAAAACTGTCATCAAGATGCTTGCCAGCACGCAGCACCAGAGGTTCTCAGATTCGCTTAATGGCCAGTGCTGGCGACTCTTAAAAAGCGGTCTGGATGATTTCAGAAATGGCTTCCCTCTTCCGTGTGATAACATTATCATCCGTAGCCCAAAGGGGCTCTCTCCCATCCTGCTACAGAATAGATCCCACCTGGCTCAACGAAAGGCATGGAAAACATCTGCTAAACCCAACTGCAAGCTCAGGTCAAAGCAAGAAGCCAGGAAGGATTTCATGAAGGAGACGGACCACCACCTAGGCCACCACCCTCAGTTATTTCACTCTCATTTGAAAGACAGCAGCTTTCCAGAGGTAAAGATATATAGTTGTTGTTATTCTTCCTTGAAGTGACTATCCATCCACCACTTGAAATGCAAAACCAGTCCAGGATTGTGTTCCCCCTTGCCTTATAAATGCCCTGCCCCTCATTATTACTTACAAACAGGAAGCCAACAAAGCCTGAATCACCATAAAAATAAATCTCTGATCTTATTATAGGGGAAGCTATAAGGAGCTGGCAGTTTCTGAGACACCTTGCTAACATGGTCAGATTAGCCACACAGGTCAGTTACTGAACCAGTGCCACACTTTCCCATCAATATAAGACACTGGAGAGCAGTGGCTTTACTCTCCAGTCTTGAAAACATCTCGTGATAACCCTGAACATGCCAGAAATAGTAAAGAATCTCTCATTCAAACAGAATAAATGGTGATCATATACTTTTTCCTATATTATGACACAGATGCCTCCTAAGAAAGTGATGATTATAGTATACAACTGTCAGTGGGACTTCAGGGCCGAAATCCCATAGCAGTGGATGAAAACACTGGCCCCTGACCCAAGCCCTCTGATTTGACAGGAGGATTGTAGACAGAAAGTGCCAAAGTGCAAAGCAAATCACAAGTCGATTTATTCTGTAGTGCTGCCAAGTGCATCTGTTTACTTCGGCATGTGCTGGCATGAAGGGAGGGGAGGGCAAGAGAGACCTATTACGTTTATTTGCCTCATTTTGGATTCAGCCTGACTGAGCAAAGTTTCAACAATCCATACCTAATTTGAAGTGAACTGTACTACAGAGGGCACATTTAAAATTAGCAAACCAATGGCACAGGTCTCCCTGACCTGTGAGTCATGTTCCACATGAATGCCGCTCCAGTGTTACAAAAGTGAAGGATGCTCCACTGGAATATGATAGGACAGACTCTGGAAAGCATATTTGAAATGTGTTGCTGCTACATCCATGCTCAGCGCTCCACATTATTCTTCTTTCCAAGTCAAACTTCCTATATACTTCTGAGGGACCAGGTGACTCAGTACTTCTGAAAATCCCACTGCAATGCTCCAGGAGTCTCTGGTTTTTTCTTTTGTTAGAAAAAAACATTTTGTTTTTTCTTTTGTGCTCAACTTCTTATTGATCTGAAAGAATTCAAGAGCAGATTCTGGAGCTTAAAATGTATGCTGCTGCATTAAAACCTTGATGCACACTACCTCTACATACTATTTTATTGAGGAAAAGTGGAGGTCTTGCATAGTAAGCAAGGGATTTTTACAGTCTCTGCTAACTGCAGTTGACTGTGCCTGTGCATTTGAGCGAGACCGCAGACTTACAATCAGCGTCTGCTTTGTTTTGAGCCTGTCTTATGTCACAGGCTGATATCTTCCCTTGTTCCTGAAATAAAAATAGGTATCGAAGGCTGCAATTAGATGATTTTGCTAGCCTGCGTTACATTATTATTTACTCAGGCGATCAACTAACTCTAATTAAAATTCTGAAATGTAAGTATCTTTTAGCAGGCGGTATCACTGGAACGAGAGCAGCACAGCTGAGCTCTCTGGAGTCTTACCATGCACAATCCTGCAGTCTCAGTCCTTAAGTGCACCAAACTTACCGGCACAGATTAGGAAAGAGACCAAAATGGCTCACATTGGGAGTCTCTTCCTGATTCCCAGTGCCTGTTGCACTTAAATGCACAGTTGGTATGCCCAGAAAGAAGGCCAGAATGAGTCATTCTTATTCCCTAGCCCTACTCCCGGCTAGTCAGTGGCAGCCGTTAGTAAACAAATGCTTTATATGTCAGGCTTGATACAAATAGCTCGTGTCTACCAGCTTATACAATGAGGCTCTGTGTGTGATAGCCCTCGGCTCCTGTCCCGAGGCAGGGCAACACTAGCTAAAGGCACGATAGGCACTAGCTTCCCTGGAAACGTGCCAGACGGTGAAGGTCTTAAGTGATCAATGTAGAAGGACGGAGGAAACGATGTTCAAAGAGCCCAGACCAGGGAGTTAAAGAAATGGGAGGGCTCCTAGGGGCCTAACCCTGATAAGAAGCCTATGGCATCTCCTTCCTTAGGATCTGTGCACATGCACAGATCTGGAAGGATCTGTTCCCTTCATTAATGTAATCCATTTCCCAGCCCCACTTGAGGAGGTGCAGAGACATGCTGCAGAAGGTCAGTGGCTCAGAATCACTGCCCCTCAGTCCGCCTGCTGAATGCAAAGCTTTGACACCACGATGTGACGAGCACCCAGGCTTAGCAGGACTTTTTTCAAGTACAGTAAACAAAGTTCACCAACTGTTTGGAAGGGCAGGTCGCCAGCCTCCCTCTAAGGGTACAACTGTTCACAGCTGTTGAAGGCAATGCTATGTTCAGTTATTAGCACCATTTTTTCAGCACAAAAGTGGCACTGAGAAAAAATTATTGTGGGGGAAGGGGAGGGTGAATGCTGCCCAAGAACCTGCTGCACTGCCTGTCCACCTCCACCTTCCTCAGGGAGGCAAACAACCCAGCACCCTTTTGCTGTTTCTAGGTCCGTGCATCTTGCAGAATCTAGCTCATCTGTCCCCATTCCTTGTCAGACCCTGGGCACCAGCCCCAGTGCAACGTTGCACTTTGTTGTGCCTGCCAGCCTAAACTTTGAGTATTTAGTACCTTGTGTCCAAAAGCAATACTGGTCCCTAGGATGGGAACCTTTAAGCTAGACATTCAGCACAGTCTGCAGTACCTTGTGTAGGTTAGCTGTATCCCTTGACATTGCAGTCAGGGCAAAGCAGGGAATACTTTGGGAAAGCAAAAAAAAAAATCACACCCGTGGTTGGTTCTAGCATGTGACCTGGGTCTCAGGATGGAGTCACTGTATCAAGTGTTGCTGGCTTGTTAAGCACAAATTTCTGACTCATGTCTTGCCTTTTCCTCTAACATAGTCATGTTAGAGGAAAAGGGTGGGAAAAGACTTTATGCTTTCTCCTGTCATCAGACCAAAGCAGCACATGACTAAGTGACTGATGACATCCTCCTCCAAACATTTTACTTAGGAAAGAGGAACTTGAGGGAACAGGTTCAGAATAGATGTCAGCAAAGCTGTTATTTCAAGGCACATGAAAGATTCCTGTTGCTGCCTTATTTATATCCCCAAAACCTTCATTTCACAGTAAAGAAACATCACAGCTAAGCTCAGAGAATACACATGGGATGCTCCAGCTGGAAAAGACATTTGCCTGTAAAGCTTGCTGACACGGGTAACATGCTGTAAGAAAGAGTGTAAAATTGATACCACGCTCCACACCAGCTCTTTGCTGAGTGTCCTCTCTGAAGCTGTTCTTTCCCAGGAGCTAAAAACACATTTCTGGTATTTTCTCAGAATCAACTGCTTTCTATCTCCATCTTAGAAAATTATACCTGTCAGCTACAAACACAGATGTCCTATTTATTTTTTTTTAAATCACAAAAGTCAAGCTTGTATTTGTTTTCTCAGTGCTCTTCAGACTTTGGACTTTGATAAATTTTTGTGCTGCATTTTTCTATGGGCCTGACAACATAAAGAATCTACAAGGAAGTCAAAGCATAATGCCTCTAGGATGTTAGACAACCATGAGAGTCCATCAGCACGAATTTGGTGGAACATTTTATTTATGATTCGATTTCTAAGAGCTACTGGGTACCACAACTTCAGTGAACCCTCAGACGAGCTTGAGACACCTGACATTTCACAGAATTTAGCCAAATATATTATACTCTGTTTTAGGCTTTCGGGTCTCTGCTGCTCCCCGTCACTGGCAAAATAACAGAACAATGTCGTCTTACTGTTTCAGTCTATTCCTGTACGGTATACTGACCCTGCCACTCTGCTGCATGGAGAACTTTCACTGAAGAACAGAGGCATTTGGGGGGAGGGAGGGTATCTTATTATGTCTCTAAAGAGTCCAGAGATTAAAATACTGTGCACAGGGAGATATACTTAATTGAGCAAGGTGTATAGATCTGCAACTTTGAACCCTTTCTACTGGGCTCCAGGAGGAGATTTTCACCGGTTCAGTGTTTCTTTTTCTCTGCCTTGCAGTGTCTTGTATTTTCTCCCTCCTCCTTCAAATCCTTAGAAGGGATTTGATTCTAACTTGGGAGGAGGTAGAAAGCATCAGGCACCAATCATGAAATGGCGCATGAAATGCAACTGTACCAGCCAGGGAAAAGGAGAACAGAGAACAACAAAACAGAAAGCATGACTTGCAAAGAGAGTGATTAATAAACTGAAAAAGCTGGCAAATAATGGCTCATGGGAAACAAATCTATGAGGAAAAGGGACTTAGGGAAAGTTGTCATTCCTTGATATTACTGGCACAGTACACAAGTTCAGAGAAAGCACAGGAAATGCAGGAAGAGACTGGCCCTTGTAAGCAGTAAGCTCTACCTCAAACCCAAGAAGGAATTCCAAGTCAGATTACGACAGGTAAGTACGAAAGAATGGCACTAGACCTGTTAGATGTTCTAAGTCAGCTAAGCAAGGATTAAATGCATTATAATATGGAAAAATAGTGGAACAAACTCAGAATCACAAGCTGTTTCCTTGAAAATTCATGGAAAACCGGTGTACTTCCAAAGAATCTATCCAATTTGCAGATGACACCCAGTCAGAAAATACTACAAAGATGCTGACAGGCTTCAAATGGATTCAAAATGATCCTGACATGTTGGACAAAACCTGGAAAATAAGGGAGTGCAAAAACAGGGCTGAATGACTTCTCCTAATCAGAACTCAGCTGCGCAAAGACCAAATGAGGAACAAATGGCTAGGCAGGAGTTCGGCAAGGGAAGGATACAGGGATTTTAGTAGATAGTAAATGTCAGCAACGTCCTGGTTGTGCAAAAAAAGGAAGCATCCTATCTTGAGAACAAAGATGAACATGAGTGTGGAATGATTGCTGGAAGTGACTTATCGATATGACACCACCCCCACCCCAAGGGAAGGTGAACCTCCAGGGTGGAATACAGTGGACATGTAAAGAATCGGTTCCATGGTAGTTCGCTAAGCAACATAACCTGCAACTTTAGATGTTAGCAACACCAGGGGAGCTTGGCATGCTGAGTCTGAAAAGTAACACAGAGGGTGGAGCGGAGCAGAGACACCACGGCCAGACTCCGATCACAGGGATAGGGAACCGGAACGATAGGAACGAGAACGGTTGGTCCCTGCATTGAATCCACTGAAGCAAGGAGGTAAAATAATGGGGGTTTTGTCAACCTAATGCCCTACTTTTGATTTATATCACACGTGCCCAGTAGTGGGGTACTGACATGTAACCTCATGTCCTTTGGGTGTGCTTTACTCATTATTATACCAAAACACACCTCCATCCCAAAAGCTACCCACCTCCAAGGTGCAACCACCCCCCCCCAGAGCATGATCTCTGAATTTTTTCTAGCATACATCTTTAAAAGCAAAGCGAGAGAACTTTATACCAATCAAAGTAAAGGTATGTATGACTAAAGTCACTCAAGCTCCACCTAAAAAGAAAAATAGTATAAAAAGGCCCCAAAAGAGGAAGACTGTTAGGGACGATATCATCATAGACAAGTCGGGAGGACATCGCTGACTTCTGGGACCAGTCGACGGGCTGAGCCTTTCTTCCCTCCCATAGGGACGCCTATTGGGTGAGATTTGAACACTCAGCTGTACCTAGTGCTTCCCCGGGAAACTTAGAAATCTCTCTATATAGAGTCACTTTCTTTTTTTGATTTCGCGTGGTGTATTCAATATTTGCACGTACTTTGCAGACAGTGTATTTATCACTGGCAATCCAAAAGAACCTGTACTCTTGCTTTAATAAACTGCGCTGCTCATTAATCTAGTCATGATAGTTCGTTAATGCAACCAAACTCCCTGAGTCTGGTAATTCTCATGCATTGAATGCAGCTAAGCTGAGAGCGCACTGTGCTGTACGTGCATCTGTCATCGTCATGATAGTTACATGACTGGACTTAGAGCGCTTAATTGGACATTACTCAGAAACTAAACCTAGCCACCCCCAGCTCCCCTGACATCTGAGGATAACCTGGAACGCAAGGGGGGTTATTTTCTGCCAAATTCCTTTACCCTTTAAAGCAACACATGAGATAACCCTCTGTACTTCTCAGCCTGGGTAAGACCACCTCTGGGTGGTCTGTGTCCCAGGTTTGGTTACTTTTCTTTAAGAAGGACGTAAACAAATTAAAAAAAAAAACGGGGAGAGCCACAGGAATGATTGCACACCTATGACCAACATGCCAGGATGGAGCAAACTGAGTTTCTAATACACATCAGATAAAACTGAGGTCATGCATAAGAAGCTCCAATTAAGTACAAGGGTGATAAAAAGAAACTGGAAATACTTTGCTTCCCATGTTGCTTTGGGACAGGGTAAGTGAGCAGAGGGGGAGTGGACAGATTTAGGTTAAAAACCAGCAATGCTTTTCTAACAGAAAGGACAGTTAAATAATGAAATACATCATCCTGACGGCTCTGGTTTATCCCTCTTTTAAGATCAGCTTACATAAGCATCAGCAGGTTGACGTTGTCTTGTGGCAGAAAGGTGAAACAGACCAGCACTTCTTAATTGTTAAGATAAAAAAAGAGTTTTTGAAGAAAATCTACGTACCTTCTTGTATTTTACAATTATTTTGGTGGCTATGAAGAACCAAGCCCTTAAGATATAGTTCAGCTTTACTGTCTTAAAATACTTTGATTTTACTGTTAGAATTATAAATGTTCGAATTTGTAACTGGCAGTAGTTGGCAACCTGTGCCTGCTGACAGGCAGAAACATATTTGCCATCCATGTGCGTGTTGGAGGGGAGGAGGTGAAAAATTAATACCTTTATGGATGACCTCCAGGCCACCAGCAGCCTGCAGACACCAGCCCTAAACTGGACTCCTGAGGTGCCTTTCAGCGTATTGCCTTTGATTCTTGGACACAAGGAAAGGCTCTGATGGTGCCTGGCTTTCCTTCACCATGACTGTAAACCATACAGACACACATGCTGATTCATTATGAGAAACAGCTTTTTCTCCCTCTTCACTGGCTGCCTTCCAGGTTTTAACAGCTGATAATGTAAAGCAGGTCTGGATCTGGAGTATCCTCATTACTAACCACTCTGAAGGCCAGTTCTGAGGACGGCACTCCCACCAGTTCTCATCTGCCTGTTTCTCTGCTCTCCCTACATTCTTCAGTGTCTTACTGTAGAAAGCAACTTTTTGGTCAGCAATCTAGGACAGAAGGTATGGAAAACACCGCTCTCGAAAAGCTAACAGCAACTGAGAGAAACCATCTCTTCCCAGTGTGGAAACGAAGAGCTTTCACTGTCAGACATACTCCTCATGTGCCACCTGCTGGCTACTGGGAAATGTTGCACAGAGAAGAGCGTCCAGTGTTCATAGCCGAGATACTCGCAATTAATACGGGAAAAGGATGGTACAGAAACACAGTCAGGGTTACAGTTTCTTCCCGGAGTGTGATGCAGACCCAAAGTATATGAATACTTTGCCCTTCCCATTTTTCTACCTGATTGGGTGGGGACCCAATGCAGAAAGTGTCAAGCAACTGCCAAGAAAACCTCCATGGCAGCAGAGTCTTGAATGTTAGATTTTAACCTGGCTTCTAGGGAAAGCTACTTTAGACGAAGCTTTGTGAGCTATGGTTAAGATATCTATGAAATGATGTTGTTCCTTTTCCCATCTCCTTTTAGCTCTGCCTTTGGGCACATCTTCTCACTGGGGACAGGCAGAAGAGATGAATAGGATACCTTACTTCTGTACTTGCTTCCACAGTTCCATCTGTGCTTCTCTCTTCTCACTATATCCCTACTTGCCTTCCTCCACTCTACTGTGCCTTCTCTTTTACTACAGAGGTATATTCCCAAGCGAATCCGACCACTTCCAGCTAAACTGTCTACTCCTTTGGCTGGAAAGAAAAAACAACTCACTAGCTAATGGCTGGGTTAGAAAACAAGAATAGCAGACAGCACATGTCTAGTATTCTTCACTCTGAAAGAGTCAATGGTGCTGAACATGATTATACAGCTACTGCAAGGGGTAACTACCGAAGCACACTTACGCAGCACTAGTACTTGGTATCTGCTCTATCAATAGGAAACATGATTAAGAGAGTTACTACACATTATTCTATATTTTTTAGGAATCACGCCAGCCCGAAGTTGTTAAGAGTAGATATGGCACCCTGGTACCGTGACCCTAAAACGTGGAAAAAGCAAAATGTGGGCAAACCTTTAATGAATCCGAAAGAAACAGGCAATGGTGTTCACAATTTTACGACACCACCCGTTAAGAAGGTACCATAAGCACTTTGTACCACTGACACTGAGCCCAGCAGAGTTAATGACTTACAGGGCGTGTAGGTTATGGGAACATGCCTGTGCCGCACTTGCAGCAAGAGTAAGAGGCATAATATCTCTTACTATTCACCTGATTGGTGACAATGACTGCTTGGTTTTTCCCTGTGACAGTGAGAATCCACAGTGTAAAGCCTGGCAATGAGCAAACTCTGACAGCTCTTATTATCAGAAAGCTGCTACCTGCTTCCAACCTCACCTGTGACCTGTTCTCCTTTCCCTCCTCAACAGAGCTCCATAAAAGCACCACTGGGTTTTTCACACATGCTGTCCTTGTGCTCAGAAAGAGCTCTCTGCAAACCTCCATAAAGTTTCCCCTGCCAAACTCCCATTATGGAGTTGTCTGTGGAACTTCCAGATGCCCCAATAGTACAGCCACAGGGAATAAGAGGGCTCCTTAATTTGTATTTCTTTTGTACTTGTTCATGTTTCCATTTTGTTCTAGCGTAAAACTGGAAGAAGTACTGTACATGCACAAGGCTTGTTTAAGAGCAGTACTCTCCAACATCCTTAATACAGCAACTGTGGATACCACGGGATCAGACACTGGCCAGGCTCAAAAGCACTCCCGAAATAGCATCCCCTTAACTGCCACCATCAGAGCCAGCATAGTGGGATAGATGCACCACGGGTCTGATCCAGCTGGCCATTTCTCACTCGCTCCGAAGCTACAGCTGAGATTCCCTGTCACCACACTAGATGGCAGAGCTTACAGAATAAAATTCAGAAAGTTCATTTGAGACAGTGCACGTGGGCCACAACTTCCTAACAGCTACGGCTGTAGAGTTGTTTATAGAATTGGAATAGTAAATATCCGGCCTACTGTTTTGGTTTTGAAATGAGAAAAGGTGGCAGGTTAGAGGGTCCTGATCTTAGGGCAGTCAGCTGGCTGGTAATTCTGCAGAGTCACACGTAGCTTTCCAAGATACGGTCCAGCAACTGCTATCACATTTACTGAATAAACAATGGTGCAATGAAGCCTCAATGTTCACAGAACACTAACTTCCAAACTAATGCCACATCAGAAATGACCGCATGAACAAACTAAAATCTTGAATAAATTTGAAACAGAATTGTGTCCCTGAGACTTTGAGAAACTGTCTCCTTGCCCCTTTTTTGTACTGTCGCTCTGTTTGGTTCCAATTAAAGTTTTAAAAAAATACAACGTTACATTTTGGAGCTTTTCTGTTAATCTGCTTAGGAAATTCTCTTAGGAGGCAGAGGTCTCCACGTTCTACAGGATGTGAGCATTTCAAGAATTCCTGGAGAGGAAGGGCTACCAAAACCCAGGGGTAAGTTACCGTCTGCAACGATCTGTGTATTTGCTTCAGAACAGGAACCTCAGTCCTCAGCATCCTGTGAGCTCTTGGGCTATGACTCTTCTCTTCTGTCTAGCATCTCTGCTTCTAACACTCAGTAAGTGATCAGTGACTCAGGAATTTCAGCCTTAGTATTCGCCAAGAACCTTGTTTTAAAAAAAGGAAATAGAAAATAAATTAGAGACATCCTAAGAGAAGTTCCAAAGCACAAACTCGCTGCTACTGGGACAGGGTATCATTGTTACAGCCATGACTGAACCACCTAAAACTAGTTATATCCAGCATAACATCCACCCATGTTTTCTCCCCTCTGTTGGCCCAAGTATTTGCGTAGATGAAAAGAAACATTTTTTTAATTTTCTGTGTTAACTTTCAGCTGGATCAGTTACCTGATCTGACCCACTTCAATGGTCACATGAAAGCAAAGGCCTGCACAAAACAGGCAGTGAGGACAGGAGAGCCGAAAGGTCAGATAAGTCTCTTCTGCAACAGTGTGGACTTATGCTGGACTCTAGTACAATCCTACCAGGAGGTTTGCAAATTATGAAGCTCTTTCATGTCCTGCCACCCACTGCAGCCTCTGCAAACAAGTAATCATAGGTAAAGCTGAAGCCCTTGCTCACAAAAACCTCCCTCACCTCTGAACTGTGGCTGCTCCACAGCAGATTACAAGGATGGCCCTGGTCTAGGAGACCACAGCACTCAAAGTGCATTTGCATCACTGGATGCTGATGGCACCTGGAATCGACTGGGCAAAAATAGCATGTGCCCTCTGGGGACTACGTAGGACTTGCGTGGGAAACTGGGATCTGGATTACAGAACTGTCCTTCCCTGCCTGGCTGTGTGGCAAGCTTGTCTCTGGTGGCACCTAGGTCCTTTGCGACTCCCTCTTTTTAATATCATTCAAATGCATTACTAGTAACAACAATTACTCTCTGAGTACTCAAAGCAATCTGTGTGCTTTGCTTTAGTTTCTTCTGCAGGTGCTGGGTGAAAAAGAGTCTGGCAACAGAAGAGACTTGTATGAGCATGGAAGATGAACAGAACCAGAGGAGACCTTTGCTCTTTTCTTGCTCATTAAAGCAGCACCCTGCCTTTCATCATGCACATTTTCGTGCCTTCAAAATAAATTGTTCCTTAAGGATTTCTGTAATAGTCACTTCTAAGCCGTGTTACTTTGGTGTCTCTTCCTTCCTAAGCTGTTTTATCAAATATATTTAAGAAAAAAAATACTGGGGTTAGCAGCTCTAAACACTACCTCTTCATCTGTGCTGAGGGCTGGCAGAAGGATGCTCTTTTAGTGTAATGATACAGTAAATAATGATTTTTGCCTGCTCTGCTTCAAGGAGATGACTAGGAATTTTAAATTGCAGTACATGCATACTAACAGTAGTATGTAGGTGCCCTAACTGATAATCCCAGCTGAGCAAGGTGGTGTACAAATACAGAGCATAGACTGTCTGTTTTGAAGGCTAGAAAAAAGGAATATAAGTAAACTGCGAATATATGTACTAAGCAAAGAGTGTCAGTAGTTAACACAACTCATTACTGTCAAGTGTCTCTTTTAAGTAGCAAGGCTAAGGTGCACCTTGAAGTATCAACAGCGGTAAAAGAGAGTGCACCCAAACCCACATTCAATGAGAAAATGCCCAGGCAGGTCCTAGCTTCTCAGCTCTTTTCTCTCACTGTATCATTGAGCAGAAGATCTGAGCAGTGCCTCTGAGTTTAGCACATGCCCGAACGCATCCCACACATCAAAGTACCAAAATAGATATTTTTACTTAAGCACCAGGTCAGCACTTTGTTGGGGAAGGGCTTCAGAGAAAGTGTCTTGGCTACTGTGGTAAGGAAAGAAAGGAAAAATACTTAGACCATGAATTTTGTGTATTCACACAGGCCACCATATGCCATATCAGCCAGGAAACTTCACTGCAAAGCCTGCACACTTGTGCTTCTATAAATTCGAATGACATTTACTGTCCTGTTAAGCTGAGGCAGTACTGCTCTAAATGACACTGAAAGATTAAGAAGTTCACACACTGGAAATAGACTTATTGGGACATCCACTTAGCCATTCTCTTTTCTAATGAGATAGCGGATAAAATCTCATCAGTGGGCTTTAGAAATCAAGTAATGGCAACACCTTTGTTCAGACGAAGAGAATGGATCTAAAAAAGGCAGCAGTCAAATCTGAATGGAACTGCCTCCCTTAACTCCTTCTCTGGTGTTAATCTTTGGTGTCAATAGTCTACACTGATAAACATTTTTACAGTGTGTCACTCCAGAATTACCAATTCAAAATACAAAGTCATAAGCTGCATTTACTAACTTCCTTGGGTTCCTAGTAAGATTTATCTGTATAACCTTTTAATTTTGAAATAAAATTTGACATCATCACTTCAAGAGGAAAATTGGGTAGTAAAATGAAGGTAAATTAAAATAAACATCAAATATCCTCTGCACTGATGGACTCTGAAGTCCCGGTAGTCCAAAAAAGCTTCCTGAGCATTATATGGAAGACAGGAGAGCAGGACAATGTTAAGAAATCCTATTGTAGTCATTAGAGTATGATGCAGAAGTTACAAAATGAGCAGTGAATTCATCTCACTTCTCAGGGATACAAGAGAAAGCCTGGATTTTCATCAGTACAAGCACTAAAAGTACAAGCCAGTACCCTCAGCACACCCCTGCTAGAGCATATCAATCTAAGGCCCCCAATACTGCTAGAATTAAACCTCATAAACTTCTGCAGTTACTATAGCTCCAACGCTTGCTTTCCTACTAAAATAGGAAGGAAACTCAAGCATTCAGTCCTCAACTCTGGTTTTGTTGCCGTGTCATCTCCTTTCAGTTTTGCATTATCTGTCGTTTAAAACCCCTGCAGCATGGCTACCTTGTGTTATAGAGACAAAATGAGGAAAGAGAAGGGGGGGGGGGGGTGGAGAATAAAGGGAGAGATGGTGGAAAAGGGTCGGGGAGGGAGGAAGAGAAAGCAAGCTTTTCAACTTTTTCTCACCTAACTTCGGACTTCCTTTTTTTATTTATTCTGACCTCCCTTTTCCCTCCCTCCAGCCGCCCCCGCCCGCCGCAGGGGGCGGCCCGACGGCCCCGCCAGACGCCGAGGGGAGCCACCTCCCGCCCCGGGGGCGGCTCCTCCCCGGGGCCGGTGCCCGGGCTTAAAGCGGCGCCGGGGGTGGGGGCGGCCGCCGTCCCGCTGCCAGCGTCCGGCCATGGCCCGCGACCGCGGTCCGCCCGTCCTGCGGCCGCCCGCCGCCTCCGCCGCCTCCGCCGCCGCTCTCCCCGCCGAGGCCCGCGGCTGGGGCTGGCTGGGAGCGGGGCTGTGGCCGGCGCTGGTGGTGGGGCTGCTGGCCGCCCTCGTCGCTTGGCTCTGGTACGGCAGCGGTGACGGGCGAAGCGAGGAAAGCGGCGAGGCGGCGGCCGGGACGGCCCCGCTGCGGGGAGGCGGCGAGGGGCGCCCGCAGGACAGGGCCGAGGCGGCGGCGGGCACAGGTACCGGGCGGCGGGGAGGGGAGAGGGGGCGGCGGGGAGGGGAGAGGGGGCGGCGGGGAGGGGAGAGACGATGCTCCGGGGTCCGGTCTGCCCCAGCCTGCCAGCGAGGAGGTGGGTTTGCCGCCGCGAAGCTCAACTGCGTTGCTTAAACCGTGCCTGTTCTAATGAAATGTCATTTTTAGCGGGTCTTCTGGCGAGCGGTGAGCAAGTGCTGCTGGAGGCCAAGGCTGCTGCCGCGTCCAGCCCTCGGATGCCGGGAGAGGACCTGGCGGCTGTACCGAGGAAGGAGCTTAATCACGTTCAAAGTGGCGGAGTTTCAGGCGGACCTCTGCAGATGGAGCAGCTGCTCCCGAAGCAGGGTGCCGCCGACTCCGGGGAGCAGCCAGCTGATGTGCGCGGCAGCCAGGCAGGAGAATTGAGACCCGAGATGGGACAGGCAAGCGACGGATGGTGCGTGATGAACTTGGCAGGAGCCTCTGATGATGCCTGTAAGGACAGAATCGAGCAGCAGCCGGGTCAGCCAGCCGAGAGCAAGGACTGGGACCATGAAGAGTGGGAAGTTGTTTCGGAGCACCTGGCCTGGGGGGAGGCTGGCAAGAACGGCAGCACGGAAGATGCCGACAGCAAGGAATGGGAGCAAGGGGACTGCCCCGATGGGGACTTGAAAGCGAAGAGAGTTGCAGCTGTGCCCCCCATGTTTCAAAATATCCATGTGACTTTCCGTGTGCACTACATCACGCACTCTGATGCTCAGCTCCTCGGTGTTACTGGTGACCACGAGTGTCTTGGCCAGTGGCACAGCTACGTTCCCCTCAGGTACGACAAGGATGGCTTCTGGTCTGAATCTGTTAGTCTGCCGGTAGACACCAAAGTAGAGTGGAAATTTATCTTGGTGGAGAATGGGAAGGTCCGACGTTGGGAAGAATGCGGGAATAGGACCCTAGTGACTGAACATGAAGATCAAATTGTTCATCAGTGGTGGGGATACCATTAATGAGATTTTGGAAGCTGCTTACCTAATGGCAAACCTGCTTAGATTAATCACAGGGCCCCTAAACTTCACCCCTTCTTCAGTAGGAGACCTTCTCAAGTGCAGAGCTCTGTAAGTCCCGTATCAAACCTGGTTAAACCATGTGAGCAGCAGATCTTTGCCATCCTCTCTAGGAAATCCATTTGGCAACCTGAGAAATCAACTTCAAATGCGTTCTGAAGATGTGCAAGGTAGGCTACAAAGGCATGAGCAGCATTCCAAGCAGCTGCCTGTCCAGGTAAATCTGGACCCTGGACTTGAGTTTGTGTTGCTTAGAGTGGGGCTAAGGATGCATCTTTGTACCGACTGCTTAGGGCTTTTGAAGCATACTAGGAAGTGTGGTTACCTACACCGTAATAGGAACTTAAGTGTTTTAACTTATGTAATGTATTAAGTAAACAATAAACACTTTCAGACTGACAGTCCGTTACAACTCGACCAGTGAACTGACTCATTTTAATAACTTCGATCGAAGTGAGTTACTTGACCTGAAGTCTTAGTGCTAAAAAATTCCTGCCAAGTGGCTGGCGCTCTTTGGAGTAACAAAGGTTTAACCCCAAAGTACTTCATTCTCTAGTCCCTACTCTCCAGGAAGCACCTCAGCTCAAACAAAGGCTTGGCAGATAGGTCCCTTTTAGTCAGATCATCCTGCTGAGAGGAGAGCAAAGGTCAGAAAGGACTGTCTGGGCTTAATGAATTACTTTGTCAGGGTGGGAGCAGGCTTTAAAAAAAAAAAGAACAAACCAAAAAAAACCCTGGACTGCTGTGATGGCAAGGGAATAGGATTCTCACTGAAATAGAGATAAGGTGGCATATTCCATCTACCTAGGAACAATACCACAGTATTGTTAGCGACTACTTAGCTTAAGTTCAGGTTTGTTGTTGTTTTCTTTTCAAGACTAGGCTTTTCAACACAAATTTCTTTTAAGTTGTGGCCCTCTAGTAAGCCAGATAAAGTAGAATGCTTCCAGCTTCAACCAGTTGGTATTTTTTTACATGACAGAAGCAGAAAGCTGCTCTGCTTGCCTGCTTTTTGTATTTTTGGCTACGAATACATGATGCTACTTCAGCAAGCTCTTTCCATAATGAAGAACCTAGCTCTAGCTTGCAAATATCCCTTCCCTAGAGTGAACTTGGTCTGAAGAGCATAGCTTTGTAGGAGTTTCTGAAGTACGTTAATTAGCACTTAGGTTTGGAACATCTGCTTCAAAAGCACACTGCTCATCTAATTGCCTCTGCTAATTCTTTCCTGCTTTGCATGGTGGAGCAGTCTGAGTATGTGAAATGGAATGGGTTTTGGTGATAGACTGGAAGATGAGTTTCAGAGGCTTACCTCCTGCATCTAATGGTTAATGGATGTGCAGTTGGTGGGACAATAGTTGAGCTACTGTGAAGAACAAGTGTCTGAAATGTTGCTACTCCGACTTCAGTACCAGATGTTTCATGAAACAAATCGATTGAGAGTGGGCTGGGCTGCCTGCTCATGCAGGCACAGCCACAAAATAGCTGAAGAAAATCTTGGGGTGGTGTTGAGGGGAGGGTGAAGAGGGAGAAAGACTAAGGCAAATGAACAACTGCATTGGCAAGCTGGAGTTCTCATGTTCTCATGTAGAACAAGCCCCCCCCCCCCCCCCCTCCCCCCCAGCAGCTGCTATGTGGCAGAGCAACTTGTTCTGTGGATCAGTTGCTTCTACAGACACTAGCTTTGGTCTCTGGTTGTCTCAAGCAACCTGAAGATTCAGATAAATCAATTTAATTCCTTCAACAGACCTTTTACAGAAAAGAAAAAGGGAGGAAATGTGGGTGGGACCTAAACTCAAGACTGACTGTAAGCTTTTTGTTAACTGCTTGTCCAGGATGAAAAGTACCCCTGTAACTACTTCTGCATGAGAAGTACTGCAGGTCTGGAAGGAATGTGGTATCATTTCTGGCAAGTGACTCAAAAGGGAAAGGATGGAGCTGATAATTCAGCAGATGGTTGATGCTGCTTCAGTGATCTTAGACCCATGTGCATGTCCACACACTAGTTCTCAACCCTCTTCAAGAGGAAACTAATATGGGACTTATGTTACTTACTACATGAGCTTAAAAGGAAAATAGGACATAGTATGCCCAGGGTTGAAAAAGAAATACTAACATGAAGCTCATTTCATTTTAGGGGCTACCACTTCACTGTAACAAATATTTCTATTGTTTGACTATGATTACTGTGTACAAACAGAAAGGTCTTAATTTCTGTTCACCTGCACCAACAGTGAGTACACAAAACACTTATATGGATTTCAGTCAGTAACTTACAGCTTTAACTGAATATCGCACTGGAACTAGTGGCTTGGTACCTTAATTGCATTTTTTTGCACTTAGCTTTTCTAACAAATTTAAGTGAACAAAAACCCTAATATACAGAGGTACAGTTGAAATAGAAGTTGATCTTCAGAAATCACTGAAGTCAAAGCAAAACATGTTATTACAAGCTGTTTACAACTATTTTTTCACATTAATGCAAGCTCTTCATATAGTCACATATTGTCAACATAAAAAGCACTTGTCCAACAGCCACTGCCATTTGAGTGTATTTATACATACATTGGAGGCTTGTCTGAGAAGATTAACTGTGGTATTAGATTAAGATATTCACTAGAAAGCCACTTAACCTACACTAGAATAGATTCTCTAATGCAATGATGAACATGTTTCAAACAGACTAATCCCGAGAAGTCTCTCAAATTAAGAATAATTTTTTTTTTAATTAAACACCCTGTGCTTTGATCCCACAGACAATGCATACAGTCCTCATGATTGCATCATCTTGCTGAATGATCAAGCAAGGTTTTTACAAAGACCTGCAATGCACTTTTGCTATAACCTCTGAATTATTGTGCCATTCACATCACTGCTTGCCCAGCAGGGCCTATGCTATGTAAATTAAATGTTATTTGTATGGTGAAAGAAGGAACTTTCTATTATTGGAGGAGCCAATTAGTATTTTCTCTAAGTTTACAGAGGTGATTCCTCATTATGGAACAATCTATTCACTCAAGCGTGAAGGTAGACTTAAAAGTTGCCCTGCTGCGTAAGGATCATTATGCTAGAACAGGCTGATACCTGACTAGTACAATGTCCTGGCTGTGAGACTAGTGAAGCTACATGGGAGAAACAAGTTCTTGTTGACATTCCTATGTGGATACAACAGCCTAGCAGCCTGCGGCTCAGGATATCTAAAAGCAAATAATAAACCATCTCTCTCACAGCCTGGCAAAGCCAGGAAGACTGCAACCAAAGATCTACTTTTTAAGTTCCCTGGCTCATACTGCTGACAACAAACTTCTGACAAATCTGACAATTTGATTACTTACAGCTGAAATGCAATTTACTCTTATTTGTGAAGTAGTTTGGTGTACAAATGCTAAATGTTGCACCTGGATGGCAAGCTGAACGGACAGCCTAAGGCTGGAATGGACACTGGGCATAAACCAGTTTAAAGTCACATACGGGAACTCGCACTGCAACTTGTTTGCTTCCTATTCGCTTTGCAGGTGCCTTTGTAAAAACCATGCCCAGCCCACATGCTCTCTGGGAGTTAAACTTACTGTTTGGAGCCTCTCCACATGATCCATTCAAAAATATTACACTGGTATTAGGTTTTCTCTTTAGGGGGTTGGTTGCCATCTGTGGTGTCCTGCTGTGGTCAAGATTTGCCTAACAGTCCTCCTGTCATCCACCTGTATGACACGGAATAACAAAGTGCTATTCATGCTGCAAAGTCCAGGATGTATAGAGCTGCTCTGGGGCCCACAAGTCTATGAACCTTTTGCTTCCCCAGGCCCATTCTTTGCCTTCTGCTGGTGGCAGGGAGGAAGCCCAGACCTGTTGCCAACTCCGCTGGATTCCAGCACAAGGATGTTAAGCTGCCTTTTTGCTTGGCAGATCTCCCTCCCTTCTCTCTGGCTACTTGTACCTCTCCACCTGCTCCCTTCTGTTCACAGGGCTGCAGTCTCTTGAAACTCTTCTTAGCTTGGCTCTTTGAATGCAACTGAGAGTGCACTTTTCACTGACCTTTTCAAACCTGCTGGGCTATGGAGTGAATACGTGCTCTCATTCTCTAGATCTCACCCTTTTCTTATGAAAACTTTGGTAGATCTATCAAATATGTATAACGAGTCCAGACTGCGATACACAAGCCATCTGAAATGATCCTTTCATTTTCAATGAAACCAATTCCTAGGAAAGGGGAGACGCCTTTATTAACATTTTGACTAAGCCTGCAACACTGTTGCCAAAAATGACAAAATCAGTGGAAAAAAATTATTAGGAAATACAGAAAATTACCTAGATTAAATCAAAATACTGTTGACAATAACTGAGGACACCTTAGGAACAACTCGCTAACCTCTTATCACACAACAAGACCTCAAACTAAAAAAATCTCAGATTTGATCTACTCTGAATATAGTCCTGTAGCTTCAAAGTCAAGAAAACCAAGCTTGTATCTGCATGGCTTGTGCTCATGAAGCTACTTTTGCTGAGCCGTAGCTACAAATCATTTGCTTTGGACAAAGTCACTGGGTAAGCCCCTTGAATTCAAGCGCAGCCTTCCATGCTGCTACAAATCCAAGGCCATAATTGCGTTTCAGAAAGCAGATAATGAGGAAAACCACTAATGCTAGTGAAGCTGCCCCACTGGCACCTCCTGCTGACCCTGGGGATGGTCTACTTTTCGGTGCTCAGGTACCAATTTATTGCACAGGGACATCTTGCCCCTTGTTTTGTCAGTACTGTTTATAGCAAGGACTCCCCTCCTACCAGGCCAGCAGCTTCCATGACCAGCTTCTCAGACAGCCTTGCTAGACTCTGAAGGGGCAGCACTATTAACCTGCGCTTCACGAACAGTCCCCAGATAACGATCAAATGGCAAATTCTGGAAAAGTACTCAATTTGGGATGTGCACAAACTTCTTCCTCCCATCTTTTTTCTCCAACAACTATCTTGTTCCCTTAGATATTGTCAAACACTAATAAGGCTTTAAACATCAATCTGATACTTTGGTGATCCTGTTCATCTTACTACTTTGGAATTGTTTTTAGTATTGGATAGTCTTTTAACTCTTCTAAGTGCACAGTCATTTGCCCTCTGCTGCAAAACCCTCAAATGTCAGAACACACAGGAGGTTTTAAAATAAATTCAGGTGTGCTCAACATGTCTTCCTGTTCACTACTAATCTTACACCAGAAATGGCCTTTGAAAATATTATTCTTAGGCACTTGTATTATGGGAAAGTTGTCTGTATTGGTGACTCAACTGAAGAGCATTTTGGAGACCAACTGAAAGTAATACACCCAGCTATTTTAACAAACTCCCTAAATAGCAGGCTCCACCACCCATATTAAGTCATACTAGACTGTTAAAAGGAAAACAGTCAGTATAGAGTCAAAATGCATTTTTTTCTGCCTAAACTTCACCTATTCTAGTTTTTATAGAGGGACACAGATTGAAGAAGGACAAGAAGTCCCAAACTAGGCACATACACATCCCTCAGCTGCAAGCCTAAATGCAAGTGTTATGCTTACAAAGCTAATCCCAGTGAAGACTGTGGACTCTCCCCTTGTACTATGAATCAAGCCAAATAACCCAACAAGCAGTGAAAATGACATAAAAAATACTACTTGATGAGTCCATTCTGCCTAAAGGAATCATGGTATAGGATGCAATCTGTGCAGTCTTGCAGTTGTAGGTATGTGGTTCAACACTTTATCTCAACATTAACAGGAGCCATGGGCAGGTTTCCTGCTTTTACTGGAAATACTTGGCAGTGCTGGGACATCCAGATGAATTGGAATCTCCTGAATTAGTAACATGAAGTATGGAGGGAAGGGCAACCAATTTATTTTAAAAAGGAAAAAAAAAAAAAAGCCCAACAAACCATTGCAAAACTTTGTAAAAAAACAGGACCTGAAATTGTGTGCAAGATCAAGAACACGTGGAAGAAACGCTGGAACTTGAAGCAGCCAGCAGTGCCCTGTGGCCAGTATCACTCACAGCACACAGCTATTGAAAATGTGTGTCAGTGAAAAGAGTCTGTATTTAGATGTATTTCTACTCCCCCGTACTTCCCACTCATTTAAAAGTAAAAACTGTAAAAAGTGTCATGGTTCCAGGCAAGAACTACAAAACTGTCAGAACTTTTATTATTAATCTTTAAAAATATAACGTATTTTAAACACAATGTACATACGTGAAAGTAATCACTAATTTATACGGCGTCTTCACTTTGATAGCTTTTCCTCCTTTTCCTTTGCTTTTTCTATCTTCATTTCCTGAGTTCTGATCACTGATGACGTGGCTGAAAATAGCAGCAAGAACGGATTACCTGACCACCACCTTATGTTAAAATGATTGAGGTCTCAGATGCAGACATCTAAAGCTTTGTAATATCCTCCTGCATGTTACACTGTATGTATCAAGCCCTTATAAATGCAACTTTAGTTTGCAACTCTTTATACGCAGGACCTTAACAGAAAAGATAAAGCTAGTTATAAACAGGCACCACCTCATCTGCTTTGTGAAGCCAAAGCACAAAATGCTGGAGGAGTGGTGAATTGCTACTGACTTCAGAATTTCTTTTTTCGGATGGTGTGAAATTAGTACCTTTGGTCCAACGGTCATGCAAACAGGTTTACTTAGCGTGTACATAAAATGCTTCCCCCCGCCTTGTATACACTAACTCTTGATACACTGCAGATATGAATATATATTTTTATGTGGACATAGAAAACAGGCCAACTGAAGATGTTAATGGATGGCAAAGAATAAAAATGAGAACACTTACCTTACACTTTATATATACAATTTGATTAGTTTTACCTAAATCAGGTCGCTTGTATGTCCCTGACACATGTGCACTGTATCATGTAGGGAAATAATAATTTCCCAAAACTATGCAGCGAGACTTAACAGGGAAAAGGGGAAGCAACTGGAATGTGAAGTAAGAAAAAGTGCAGATAAAAGAAATTCTATCTCACTTGGCATCCCACCATCACAGGAGTTCATGTGCATTTTACCAGCAACTTCAAAGGGAGCAAGAAGAGAACCTGAAAAGTTCTCCATCGTCACTGTGGTCATCTCAGATTTTAAAAAAAAGTTGAGCAGGAAAGGCTATGCTTCTGAGGCCACTGCTGTCAGAATGTATTTGAGTTTCCATGAAAGAGTCATCAGCTTGTTAAAAATTTCATTTAATTGGACATGACAGCACCCTTCGCCAGCTGCCATGTTTGAAATGTTAAGGATCTTGAAGCTTATTAGAGTTAAGGGGCTGAACAACAGTGCATTGTGGAGTTAATCTAATTACTCTCCTAGGAGCAGGATAACGTAGAAGTGGGTACTGCTAGTAAAACAGTCACATCTAAACTGACCTCATGCAGAAACACAGGTAGTGCTTTGGCAGGTAACAAGAACAGTTTCTGGAGACTGTGGGTATTTTAAATAAAATAGGAATATTTTTTGTAAATTCTGGCACCTTTGTTTTTTATCTGCAATGATTCCACTGGGTTTTGCAGGCTTTCCTTCTTGTTCTGTAGCCTCCCAGATGTATTCTGACTAGTTTCCATGGGCTGAGAAGCTAGTGAGAAAATTATTCATCAGTATGTTATCACAGATTTTTTTTTTTATAAAAAAGGTCATTACAAATTATTTAAACATTCCATCTAAAGTAAAGTTCTTAGAAAATAAAATTTCAAACAATAAAACTTCCAGTAGCAAAGAAAATGAGTAAGACGACAAGGTTATTGACAGAAATTTATACTTAGCGGTACTTCTCTTTAAGCGAAAATACAACCACATTTCTATTTTGCCTATAAATTTCCCCATTTGGGGAACAGAGAAAAAGTGCTTAATGTACTAAAATAGTGTTTATGCCCACAACTTCTAAAGTCCCTCTTTGCCAGTAAAACTGCAAGGGTTGTACAAAAGAAAGCAATAGCATCACTTGCATTTTACAGATGCAAAACTAAGGTACAGAAAGATGTAACTTACTCAAGCCAGGAATAAAACCAAAAATTCCAAGTCTTTTAGATCCAGACCAGTGCAGAATTCAACTGGCATTGTGCCTGTCTGACTGAACACTAACACCCACAGACTGACATGGTCACGCCAGTACTTTACGAACAACTATGGTCTCGCACCCTGGAGCTTCTTCTGACCAGAACTTGGACTGTTTCCTTTTTGTTACAGTCATCAATTCTCAAAAAGAGGCAAAAAAAAGAAAAGGAGCCGGAGATGGAGATAACTGGCTGACCGGATTAACAAACAAAGCAAAAAAACCAAAACACAACAAAAAAAGTGATGCCACTTATCTTTCTCTTTGAACTAAGCAATGACTGGCGACTGGCTGAAGGTTACAGTTGTGACCTGCTAGATTTCCTGTGGCCTACACGGAAACAATTTGGGGTTTATGTCCAATTGCAGAGATGTTCACACTCCACCAAGCCTGCGTGTTTCCTAAAAGAGGTGCAATCCAGAACCAAGGCTCGCAAATTGCAGGGACAGTTGTCTTGCTCTACAGGTACAGAAATTTCTCTGTACTCACTCACATAGCCAGTTCAGCACTTTGATGGGGAAATGCCATGCACATTTACGCTCTGCTTACGAACAGGCATTTCTTAGTTGTTAAACATGCATAAAACCACAGATTAGCTAACAAATATGCACTTCATCTTTGCACAGCCAGACAGCCAGAGGAAGCAAAGGTCAATGAACAACAATGTTCATGTTCTAGTCAGGATGACTGCTCAGCCCAGCTGTTTTAGGTGCCACTCTGCATAAAGAGAAGATCCTGATGTTTCTAAAACGCAAAAGATAAGTGACTGAGGAGAAGTCTGCGTTAACAAAGTAACAATACAATAAAGACATGCTAACTTTAGGTTGAAACTACAAAAAAATCCCACCTGAGAAGCAGAAAACATTAGTCCTTTTGAACTCCTTGGAGCTATGGTTAGATTTTTGCCTGTACCAGAACTAGCTTCAAGCTAGGTGTTCAGCATCTCTATTACACTCCTACCTGCAGTGCTTATGTGCCCTCTAAGAGAAATGATGTTTTCAGACCTTGCAAAATAGAGAAATGTAATGTTTAAAAATGGTTTTCAGTAAGTATTACTTGAAAATTTAGTTCCTTCCCTGTTTTTCCTATTGCGTACTCATTTTGGGGTCTTTCTGCCACTTAAATGTAATAAAGCAGTCCTGCCAGCCTGGCTCGCTGGCACATAATTAATAGACTACCTTGAAAATGTTAACCATCCTCACACGTATTTTGTGATGCAGGAAAGCTTATTTGTATCGCTTAAGAGCTACACAGATGCAGCCTTACATCAAATATTTTCAGTAAACCCCAGAACTTTTCTACACGTGTTACAGGAACCACAACAACTATAACAAATATTAGTATTAGGCAACTGTGTTGCCTGTTACTGCAAATATTGATGTTAAGCATCCCTACAGTCTATTTACTTGAATAAAGCAATTTACCAGTTTTTAAATTTAGTGGTGTATGGAATTCATCTTCTCTTTGTATAATACATTAATTAGCTGCTACATTTTACTCAATTCATTTTTCACAGAAAAAACCTTCTACTTCAACAGAATTGTGACAGGACAAAGGCAGTCTGATGTAAGCAAGAACAAGTCACTTGTAGTTAAGTGTGCCAGAACCATTAATGCAGTCCTTTGCAATAACCATCAGTAAATAATGTTTCAATAAATTTGCATACTATAACTGCACTTTTTGGAACCACAAATGGAAGATCAATCCTGTGTCAGCCCTGTACGTTTGAGAATTGCTGGCATTTATGTTCAGCAGCATGAATGGATTCCATAAGCGACATATTACAAAGGTACATAAAAAATAAATGCAGTATGAAGTACAGGTACCACAATCATAGACTGGAAAAGACTGTATCAGTGAATGGTGGTGGGACTCCAGTGGTTTCTAGAGAATTGCTGAATGGCTGAATTAAACCTACAGTTTGTAACTCACTCGCTGTACTGGCTGAGAAGAGACCCAGCCAGGCCCTTTGGATCAGTAAATGGGACCGGGCTTACTTATCTGGAGGGCTGCGGCTGCACCCTCTGGAGAGCCAACCTTCCTTGTGGACAGTCTATGCTTTGGTGAAGCGCTGGGGCCAGCTGCAAGGTCATCGGGTGCAGCGGTTAATAGCAAGTGCACTGGAGACCTTTCTCTGTATCTATCCTCCCGGAAGACCTTCTTGGGGGAGGATATATAACGAGGAGCTGCTGAGAAAATGGATGCATCTCCTAGGAGATATCCAAGCGAAGATCAGTGAGCACATACCTGAAAAGAAACCCCCACAGCAGCTTTGACATTATTTGTTTTAACAGTTACAGGGTTGGGTTCCCTTCATTGCACTCTTTTGTACTTTCCATTCCTCACTAGTAGCCAAAGTAGCAGGAGAGTATAGCCTCTTTGCAAAACATGCTTATTTCTGTTAAAGTGATTGTCATGTGAAAAATGGCCAGTAAGCCTGCCTAGCATAAAGTAGGGCCTGCTTTTTTCTGCTGACTACTCGCTTCATGTTTACTTCCAAAACAGCCTGATGGTAGTATCATAGCTGCTAACAACCCAAGACTCCCCGTACGTTACTGGTGACTTGGATCTCATTACTTCATTATAAGAAGCAGAAAAAAACAATGTTGCTTACACAGGTCTGCCATTTCCCTCCTTTCCAATAACTGATTGATATGCCTTGAATTCCTGGCAGAAAGAGAGTCATAAGGAAAAGAGACAAGATATGCATAGAAATATGCAATCAACAGATTACGTAACATGTTTTCGTATGTATGGCACACAGTGTGCGTGTGTAAAAAGGAAAAAAAAATAAAAAGGTTGTATGCAACTA
Organism: Buteo buteo; assembly: GCF_964188355.1. Taxonomy (NCBI): domain Eukaryota; kingdom Metazoa; phylum Chordata; class Aves; order Accipitriformes; family Accipitridae; genus Buteo; species Buteo buteo. Next base: position 83,827,667 of record NC_134171.1, on the reverse strand, counting down.
ACGAGGGGAAGATTTACTACAATTCTCTTGTTCTTCCCACAGTCTGTTTTCTTACTCCTAACACCCCTCCTGGGACATCTTGAAAATAGTTCCGGGGTTTCTAACAAACTCCTCTTCTTCAACTACTTCTCAAGTCTTCTATGTAAAAAACGCTACTTGCAGCTATTTTGAAAGCTAGGAAAAATCCCTGGATGTTGCAGTAGGTTTGCTAGAAGGCTGACAGTAACTACCCATGAGATTTTCTTTAATACTCAGATATATAGAAAGAGGATCCATAGTAGTTACTCCTCAGGACAAACAGAGGAGTTCTAGCCTATCTCTGAAGCACAGTGGCTTAAATACTAATAGAGAACAATTAAATATATCAGTGTCTGCAGGCAATTTTCACAGAAAAGTCACAGAATGGATAATCTATGGGCAAGAAAACAGAAGGCAGCTAAGACTAGTACCTTCAAACCCTGATGCTCAAAGCCATATCCTTTTATTTCTGTTTAGGTTACTAAATTCATGTCACCACATCTTAAAAGGTACTGACCACCCAGTACTTGGAAGGAAATCAACAAAACTTGCAATGACCTGATTCCTCTCAAAAGCACATCCATATTTAGATACCTGAACACAGAATTCAAGAGCCTAAATTTAGGCACCAAAAATATGACAATATTATCCATGCTAATTAGACAAGACTATCACTATTGATGAATAACTGTCACAGAAGATAGCCATTTTAGGTGTGCTGGTATCAGTCTCCGTGGAGCTGGTTTGCAACAATATACAGGTTTTGCATAAGTGCAATAGAGACTTTGCAACAGCACCTGCTAAGAGGTATTTGAGTAAATGACCCAAGAAAATATACTGTATTTGGACTATATTTTTTGTAATATTCTGTAATGTTCCAGTTTGACATCAATATGGCATGTTCACCCTCAAATGCAGCCAATGAAAACTTACCAAGGGATGTAACGCCTTGGGGCTGACGATCCGCAGCGTGTAAGCATGAAGGATCCCTGCAAGCAAAACGATGGCAAAACTTGCATTCTGCAAGTATTATGCTAAGTTTTGGTAATGCTAGCTAGCCTCCACAGTGAGAATCTGAAGCTCTCATATGTAATCGCCAGATCTTATACATGTAAATTAAAAGCAAACAATGTAAATAAGTTCAACAGCTCACTCTTAGAAGGATGAAAGTAACATCACAGCTTTGTTTTTTAATTCCCAGGAAGCTTTCAGCATTATGAATAAAACAATACTAAGAAGGTCAGGACTGATGCTGTATTAAAAGCCTTAGAAACTGAATCTCAAATGAGTACTTCAATAAGCAGGTTACTCAGCTAAGTGAAAGCACTTCTCACCATCCGAAAGTATCCTTTTCCACAATGCTTTCAGTAGCAGAGTCTCTAGCTGCAGTCTCCCTGCATGGAAAAACATATCGCCGTCAAAATCACAGCAAAAGCCATGCCAGTAGGATTGGGACGTTTCACATTTTTAGAAGCTAAGCTTGTTTTTCAAGCAGAGTGCAATGGCAGCCACATTCTAATAGTGAAGCAAAGGCATCGTAAAATTGTTATGTGAGTTCACTAAAAGAAGTCTCTTAGAGCTGGAGTGAATTTAGACTACTGAAGTAATGGGTATCTTTGGGAAATAACTAGATTCATTATGAATACTGGGTATTTATAAAGATGGAAAAAAGACAATAAACTTCTGCTTTAGACAACTAATGCCATTGCAATCTTCCTTCTGGTTACTCACACAACAGTGCTTCTATTTAACTTCTTGAGACCATCTTCCGGTTATGAGGTGCTTTTTAGCCCATACTCCACCTAATAGCATCAGATGACTACCGTAACGTAAGTTCTTGCCTTTTCCAGGTTTGGATCTATGTCTTTTCTCAGGCACTGTAAATTCTTCAAGTACAGTGGTATTTGACGAGACAATGGAAATGGATCATTGATTAATTTCCAAAAAACAGCTGGAGTCATTTTAAGTATGAGCATCGAGAGACACTCGGAAGTGTTCCAGAAAAGTAAAATCTTGCTGAATTTTATGCTGACCTTTTGTAGAAATGCTCCATTTCCACCAGCAGCTCTGCTATTCCATCTGAATCTACACAAACCCCCCCTGCTAAACATGCCTGAAGCATAAAAAGTGCTACCTTTATCATACAAAACCTTCTTGCTCTATGTCAGGCTTTCTGTGACAACCTCAGCTTTAGAACAGACAAAAAAAATCAAGTAAGACTTTATAGCAAATGGCGCTTGCCATTTGGCATCTTATATTTTGATATGGTAACCCTGGATATAGCACAACTTTTAACTAAGGTACTGGGAACAAAAGAAAAATAAATAATAATAATAAAGCTTCATCTCAGTTTTCACAGGAAACAATCAACAAAATCTACCTAGCAGCACCTTATTCCAGCTCTCCATATACCACTTCTGTATCTTTTGGTAAAGGTCCTCTATTTAATTAATAAAGTATCTATTTAAAAGGAAATTCATTAACTTCTAAGGACTTCAGCAATGTCCTGTCGATGTCATTACCACATTTCTCTTTACAGAAAATGCCAAGGTGATGAACGCCTTTTGGTAATCTTTCTCACTTGTTTAACACCAATTCTGTGGTACACAGAAACACAAGCTTTGGAGATTAAAGACACAAACCTGGTTAATGAATCTTATACATCACTACTTCATTGAGCTATCTCAGAATTGTGACCTACAAGGAACTTCTAGTCTTTACTAGAACATAAACCATTATTTTCTTCCCAATTTTTAAATACATTTTGTACAACAACTCTCTTTTTATTTCTCACAATATTGGCTATATTGTCCTATTGTATTCACTCGAAAAACATCTATATCTCTGTTATTCGTGACCTTCTCAGAAAAGTGATTTCTCACCTCTTGCAAGGATCTGATCGTAGGCTGAAGACAGCAGCACATCCTCTACTTGTACCGTCTCTGTGTAGAAGGATGTAGAAAGACAACATCAGAACTAGCACTACCAAGAGCACTGAGATAGTCATGTACTTTGACAGTTTTGTATATTGAGAATTGATTAGGTGTAGGATTCCCCCATCCTCATTTCAGCTCTGCAAGAGAACACCGTTGCAAGGGAGAAAATTTCTCGTAAAATCCACACGGTCTGAACCATAAATGCTCGTACCCATATGTAGAAAAGAACAATTTCTCCCACTGCCACTGTAACCAGAGAACATAGGCAATAATCATATAGTACAGGCTGGCAAAGCACACGGTTGACTGTCATGCCTCCAAAGGACTCTATCTATGATAGGGAAAGTCAAGGTAGGAAGAGGCAATACAGTCACTGCTTAAAAAATATCAGACAGACAGACCAACTTCTGTGCATGAACTCTTTTTCCATTTGTGAAATAGAAGATTCTCTATTTAAGCAGTCAAAAAATTTGCATGTTGATAACAGGCAGATCTTTTTTTCAATAAAAAGACCTCAGAAAAGCAGAAAAACCCAGAATACATAGGATACTGGGACTGATGTTATTTTTTTCCACCAGTATGTATTATGGGAGAAGCGTCACAGTTCAAATAAATTTGATCCTAATCAAAGTCCATGAATTATATTTTCCTTTATGAAGTATCCTGATGTTCTGGATTAGAAACATCAGGATTTGTGCTGTATTGATTTTTCAACTTCATGGCCACTGTCATTATCATTTGTTTGGTAAAAAAAAATTGCCTGCTTCAACAATGAGTGAAGAGATATTTATATAAGGCAGAAAAAGAAGAAAGGAGTTCTAAATTCAAATAAAAGCAGAAACACCAAGAAGCAAGCAGTAAAGGCAAATGGTGCAGTCACCTTCTATTTCCCCACTACCTAAAGCATCCAAGGAACCTGGAAAACAACAGAAGCTTTGGAAGCTTTCAGATTATCTTGAGCTTACTCGTACACACCCAACTTTCTTGCAAAAATGCATCCTATACTGCTCCTGAAACACCCGACTAGCCAGATCCTAGCTTTAGAAGGCTACAGAAGTACACAGCACACAACAGAAATAACTGTATTACTCTTCCACTGTATTCCTCATGGTTGCTAAAGGCGATTTTCTCCCACCATTGCTGTCATTGTTGCGAAGATCCATAGAGGGAATGTCATTGTCTGACCTTGTTAATTCCTGAAGAATCCTCTTTAGATCCTGCAGTGGTTCTTCCTTCAAAATGCCTGGCTTAGAAAGCATCTGAAATAAAATCATTCCATTACAAAGTATTTATAAAAAGCACTCTCTTCTTCAATTCTTACCTATACTCATCCAAAGTCACATGTTTTTCCTCCCTCTACTCTTGTTTTACCAGTTAGAAACAGGGAAGATTTTTTTTGTGATTTTAGTTAAGAAGTGTTGGAGGCTAGATGATGATAACTTGAAGACTGTCAGAATAGTCTCTGAATATGACTGCACTCTCATCTGGAAAGTTATCTGACAGAAACGCATAAAGCAACTAAATGTGATCAAGGGAGAACATGGCTAACATCTGTGTTTTGGATAAATGTTGTAAAAAGGTTATGACTACTGTTTCAAGGTCAAAAACATTAAAATAAGCCTTTAATTATGAAAGCTTCCCCCCACCCAATACAACCATTACCTTTTTCAATACTCAGAACCATTAATCTTTGCTTATGTGACAACTCTGTTTTCTCCTTTTTAACCTGTGTTCCCAGGTATTACTGTACAGTACACAAACACAACTCTGAAGACAGAAATACGAGTACATCAGGGTGTTTTCTAGGTACTCATTTCTGTAACAGCTGAGTTGTCTGCAAATATAAACCACTTTATTGCCACAGCCATCCTCTGAGCTGAAGTGCAATATTATTCTCATTTTACTGATCAGGACTTGAGGCAAAAGCCTGGTTCAAAGAATCCTTTCTTTCTGTGACGAACTGGATTTTGCAGACTACTCAGCACTTCACAGGTTCAAAGCACTGCTCCCACTGACTTATGCAAGAAACATTTTGCTGACACGTTTTCATTGAAAAAAAGTTCATTTCCAATGGGAACACACTAGTTTCAGCAGAGCTTATATGGAGAACAAATTCCTCAGCTTCATATTGGGTCAATGTGATACTGAGGCAGATCAAATCCTTCTTTCCCACATTCTGGCTAAGAAACCAGGCTACCGACCAGGTAGGGTCTTCCGTCTCAAGTGTTGGAGCTGCTTCATTTTGTACAATAACTAATTGTACAGGAACCAAGAAGATTCAAGCAGACCTTGAATCAAGTTCTCCTACGAGCTGTTAAGTCCTCACCATGGTACTACATTAAAAAAAATTGGTCCTTTTTCCTTCTTTATCCTCAGAATTATAAACTGATTAACTCAAAGAAAAGAGAATGGGAGTGCCTGATGCTGCAGGGATTTCAAAGAATTAACTATCCTTTGTTCCTTGATGTAAATGTTTGTCACCACATCAGAAAGTAAAACAGAAAATACTACTGAAAAATATCTGTGTTAACTTGCAGTCTACAGATTTTGAGGTAAAAATTAATGAAAAGACCTCTATCAATTTCTGCGAGAGATACATCAGGTCCCTTTTGGAGAATTATATAAAATCTAAACAGAAAATACCAGAAGTTGTGGGTTTTTTTGCATGAGGTTGGAGTTGAAGTTTTCTGTAATGAAAAATCAGAACAACACTAGCATTTAATTTAAGTAATCTAAATGTAGATGTACAAAAACAAAAGGAAGGACAATGATGTGTCTTTTAGGATAAAATTGGTCAAAATCAGTGAAAGCCAGCTTGGAGGACAATGTAAGTATTAAAAGCTACTACAGGTCAATCAGAAGATGACATTTATCAGGAACTATGTACAAGACTATTTTCACTGCCAAATATAAGTGATTTACAGCAAGTAAAGTACTAGGAAAAAAAAAAGTGAAAACCAAACTGCTTACAGATCAGTACCTTCTATTTTAATAGTTTATAAATGTTATTGGTGATAGAGGTAAGTTAAACTCCTATTACAATCTACAGAATTTTTGCACTGTCCAGTTGGTTTTTACATGTATTTCGCAAACGGAAAAAAAGATCTTCTGAAAGGCCGTAACGTACAAGAAGCTACAGAAAATGGTTTTACCTTTGTTGTTAAGAATTTACTCTTGGACACTCCTACCAGATGCTCTCCAATTCAGAAATTCCATGTTATTTTTACCCTTTGGAACATCCCTGTTTCCCATGCAGTTTCCCATTTTGAGGCAGGTACTCACAGGAGGGGCACAGCTGGCCAAGTTCAGGGAAGGTGACATGACAGCAGAGTGCAGGTGGGAAAGAGGCACTATGTGCCGCAGCTTGCCTGAAGCAGAAGCTGATGAATAGCCCGGACCCTGCAGCTCCTGCAGAAAAACATTAGCCAAGCAGAACAATCAAGTATAGCTAAGCAGAATAAATGGGTTTAGACAGCATGCCCTCTCTAACAGGGCATCTCTTTTAGTCAAATCTTTTATAATATGTAGCACTCAATTCTCAAAACACTTCCTGGTATTTATTAGCTGTGCTCAGACTCTCAATTCTCAAAACACTTCCTGGTATTTATTAGCTGTGCTCAGACACAAACCTTTTAGTGACTGAACTGGGTGCCAAGAGTGGCAGTTTCATTTATATTCAGAATTGTAACATATGCTCTGGAATCATTCAAGTGGAGGACATCTCAGGGCCACCACAAAATTAAAAGTGTCCCACAGTTCTTGTACCTTTTTTCCCCCACTTGGGTGAGAATTTCTTTCACTGGAATATGAGATTCTCCACCTTTGCCACTGTTCATATGAAGTACTTTTGTATCACTTAAGTAGATTTGTATTTTGAATATAGTATTTCATTTCTCACTCAAAACTAACAACTGGGGTGGGTGACTAAAATTAATAATTTCTTATGCCAAAATTACTGTTCCAAGTGTACTGTTCATTTATAGCAGTAGTTTCAATGCAGCCTTAATAGTCTATGGTTATAAATAAGGCAAAGTTAAATAATATTCTCTATTAAACTCATTAGTAAAGATAGAGATTAGGCTAAATCTATTGGGCAATAAAAATTCTGGGCTCTATAATAGAGATACTGGCTTTACATTACTGCATGATTTTCCCTCAACCCTATCTTTCACTAATGCTGTATAGCTCAACTGATGTCAATTACGTGTCTTCCTCTCTCTGTCCCAGATGCCTCATGACCATATTTCCTTTCCCCTTGCTAACAACTCTTTGCTTTTTAAAAATGATTTTTCTTTTGTGTGCTGCCTAACTAATTAGCATAATCAAATTAAACTCAGAGCCCTTGTTTGCAGCCTGTATGTAGCTTTAAGGTTGCTAGTTTTATTTCAGGCCTCAAGAAGGATGTGGGTGCCCAAAAGCTTGTTAGTGCTTTCTATCTCTAACACTTACACTAGTAAAAGGCAACCCTACAGACCTCGTTCTCTCAATTTATTTTTCATAATAATGCCATGAACATTTCTAGCTTTTATTTATCTAGGGCCACAAAAAAATGCTTAAGTGTCATTGAAACCAAAGCTTAACAGCTGAAGCATGTGGTCCCATATTCCTGTAACTGTTTAACTTTTTGTTGTCCTTACTGTAAATAGCACTTCAAAGTAACTGAAATTATGGACATGACTTGTGCAACAATGAGGTACTCCATGTAAAAAAAGGTTTCAGAACACAAACTTTTTAGAGTACTTTGCAATAAATAGGGTTAAACGTAACGTTAAAACACAAAATAAATGCATCTAACTTTATACCATGCTTCTCAGTAACGTACTTACTTTCACATCTAGAGTATGCTGCAGTCTGAAGCGCATAGCTTCTTGTTCCTGACACTGGATTATGCACTGACATTCTGCAAATTGCATGGATGCCTGTAAGAGAGGATAGAAGAGGCATAAATTAATTTTGCTGATTTTCTGTGGATTACACTCTTTCCCATTTTCTTTCTGATGAACAAGGTACACATACAGATGCTGTATTTATCTACTGCTATTAGCATAATAATACTGCAATATGACCAGATGCCTTTCTTGATAGGCTTACAAAAGCAACTGACTGGTTATATGATCCTAGTAGCTACAATATGCACATCGTAATATCACAGAAGGGAGCTAATCCTGTCAGGGACAGTCCTAGACCTACTGAACACCTTTGGGATTAGAAAATTCAACTGTGCTAATAGTGTAAAACTATACTCAAGGTTTTAAAATGGATGTCCGATAACTTTGTTGACCTGTCTTGGTTGTTACACACTCTTTCTTCTTTAAAAAGTTTACTCTGAAAAGGTGTGAGAAGATCTAAGCCAAACCACAAAAAGAGAGAGACTGATCTTCATGAAGCAGACTGCTTTTATCACTCTAGCAGAGTTCCCTCTTCGGTTTTAAAATAAAAATAGCTACATTATTAGAAACTGACTCTCTTTCTGTGCTTCTTTATGACTGTCACCGAGGCATGGGCAGGTCCCCTGAGGCACTATGCATGTATCATTACAAGCAGCAGCTTTTTGAACATTTAACTTTGAATCATTAATGACTAGCAAGAGGGCCAATTACACAGTACAACCTGTACTAATTTCTAAGAATTGTTACTCGGTCTACCTTATACGCCAGTTTTCAGTGAGCACTTGCCCCTACTGTCTTGGCTCCTTTGTCAATTGCCTGGTACTGTGCACAATGATAGATACTACAATGAAAGTTAAGTTTCTAGTGTCAAGCATTTTAAGTGAGAAATACCACACTTGGGAGGAGGTATCACAATTACTTTTTTTTTTTTTTTTTTTTAGTAATAAAGCTATTTCAGAGTGACACCTTAGATGAAATTTACTTCTGAGGAGCTGAAAAGGACTCTTCCTTCTGGAAGAGCAGCAGCATACCTGTAGGGCACCTGGGATTTATGTGCTAGTCAGACCAAAATCTAGAACCTGGCCTTAAGAGTCAGGTATGTCAGTAACAGAAACCTCAACTAAAAAAGGCAAATGAAACAATACAATGTCCTTAAAAATGTCCCTCACCCAGCCACAGCTGGCTGACTAAGGCCCCAGAAAGGGCTGAACATGGACAACTGTGTTGAGTCAGCATGTGTCAATGCTCAGTTCCAGTGGAGCCCCTGTTACATGGAACAGTAGCCTCTCTCACCAGAGAAAGAAGCTGTGCCAAGAGCCAGCGGAAGGTCTGGAAGGTCAATCTGCTTTAAATTCCCTGCAGTTCATACTTCCCTGAACTAGTAAGGAGTAAATCAAGAATTCTCTTAATGAAAATAGAAGCCTTTTCCAATGAAAAAAACAGAAGACAGTCTTAACTGTAGACATCTCTTCAGGTTAGTATCTTACAGTACATGTGAATAGGACGTATTAAATACAACCTAGGTAAGAGGTCAGACATTTTCTCTTCCCAACTGTCTGTTGAGGAAAGCACTCAGTAGTCTCAGTGAACTGAAAGCTACCTTAAATTACCTTATCAAGGGCTGTCTCCATCTTAGGTATTTTTTCTTTCAGATGTTTGCTTTGTGATCTCAGGATCTCCAGTTCCCCAGCAATCTTGGTATTTTCTGCTGTAATATAGCTCAATTCTTGACTTAGTTTACTATTTTCTTCTCTGAGGTAATGTTTTTCCTGAATTTAAGATGAGGTCAACAATGTACGAGTCAAAAATTTATAACTACCTACATTATACATACTTGTTTTCTGCAATTTTTTTTTTCTTTGAAAGATCTGAATTAACCCTTTCTGCATCTTGCAGAAAGGTGAGGTTTTGCAACAAGAACATAGGTCTTATAAAGAAAAGCACAACTGGACTGGTCCTGATGAAGTAGTATCCCAGATTTTAGACCCATTTTGAAACTGCAATTTTCAGCTTCAGGATCCAAAGCCAGTAAAGAAGGACAGGTTATAGCGAACAGATATAAATGATCATTCAGTAAACTCCAGCTATTGGTAACTGAATGATTTGTCACAGAAAATGTTAGAAAGACCTCAATATGCTAGACAGACCCTGACATAGAGAGTTTACAACCAGAACTGCAAAGAACCGCCTCAGAAAAGAAAGAGGGGAAGCACTGTGGGCCAAATTCAGAATGAATTAGTTGACATTTTTAAAAATAACTGATATGTAAGAGCCTGATTCTCACTGAAACTAGTACTGTTCTTTCACAGAGAACAAATATGAATTAAAATCTGTCTACAGAGAATGCTAATTTCTGTGGTGGAGATATTCCCAGATATGTGCTAGCCGGACAACAAGGAAGGTGCACATTACATCAAATAAAATTCTCTTCGGCCCTTCGTGGGCCAATTGCGCTTTTGGCCGTACATTTCTCCAAAGAAAAATTTCTCTAAATACAGTTAAATACTTTTACAGGGAGCTCTTGTGACCTTAGCTGCATTTGTCATTGCCTCTTCCAAGAATTTAATCTTGCTCTGTAAAGCATCTATCTGTCCCCTCTTGGCTGTGATCTGCTTCTGCATTCCCACTGCAACTTTCATAGCTGTAAAAGACGAGGTTAATTCTCAATTAATAACATTGATTATGCATTCTGAGTTCTGACCAAAGACTCTGGAAGCCAGTTATCAGCAATATGTTAGAATAAGTAAGTTGAACCAGGATCCCACAGTCACTTATGTGTGCAAACCACCCACTAGAATCAGCTGGAGTTTTGTCCAAGGTAGTGGCACCAGACCCATCACACACACAAGACAAGACGACAGCATTCCCTGGAAATATGCATAAAGATCACCTAAGAAAAATCAACTCATGGTTTAAGTTTTACAGTATGTAGTAAATGATAAAAAAAAACATGCTGTCATCTGCAATACTGTTCATTTATTACACAAAATATCTGGAATATTATTATAGCAACTATTGAAGGATCAATACTTAAAAGAACCCTCTTGTTAAAAAGACAAATGTGTGTGATTTTGGGGAAGTTCAATCCATAATTACCATTGCCATCAGATCCCTCCATAGTCTTTAGAGCAGTCCTGGTCTGTTCCAGTTCAGCTTGGGCAGATTTCAACTGCATTTTCAGTTGGTTTGCAGTACTTTTCATCTCCTCAATTTTACCCTGGTAATCCCTCTTCAAATCTTCAAATCCCTCTGGTGAGAGTAAGTAAAGATTGAAATTATAGTGACAAAAAAGTTATCATTCTTGTAGACTAAGATTACTGATTGGTTGCCTACTCTCTTTAAAGGAGTATTAGATATGCAGAGAGCTAAGACATAAAGCAAATAACATCCAGTGCTACCAAATGCACAACTAGTAGTTCATTGTCTTGCATGTCAGCAAAAGCTTCAGTTTCACCAGAAACAAACGTGTTCTTCAGTTGCGTACCAACGCAACAGTTCCAAGAAAGTGATATAAATCCACATTTCTGAGTTCCTGCTGCTAGAACCAACTGCATATTGTGGAAGTTAAGGGTCTTGGTGAGAGACAGCATTTTGCCCTGATCATTCTTCTCTCCAGCCACACTTATAACCAGACTTAGGTCTGAACTGATCTAATTTGTCAAGCATTTCCCCGCAACTCTGCTTCTCTTATATCTCTCTTCAACTCCTCTTATGTCACCCATACCACTACAAGCCAGCCAGCTGTGTGCTCAGACTCTTTATCAACAGCTTGGTCCTCATTCCTCTGTGGTCATTCACTCCGATAAGCCCTCCCTAAAGCTCATTCACCCCAATAGTACTATAGAAACCTAAAGCAGACCTTCCATGTAAAATCACAGTATCTGTTTAATTCTTACAAAACTTAATGAGTTTAGTAGTATAGCTGAGCTGTGAAGAAATAAATTTTACCAATGTGTATTTTATAAGAGTACAGGGGTGCATAGAGAGCAAAGCAAGTGAACACTATCATCTGGCTGGCTGCAGTGCAAATTTAACAGAGGATCTCCCTCACTTTTGGTGGTTGCCTTGGGTCCAGCCCCTATATATATATATATATATTTCAATATTATCTCAACTGCCTTCTCAAACATTAGTTGTGAAAACAGTGGATTTAGAACATGAACTTTTAAATAACATTGTAGCAGAACTAGAACAAACACAAACCAAGTTCTACTGTAATTTGACCATAGATGGTTAATGGGATCCACTAGTGTTCTTAAGTAACACTCAGGAAAAAGTGCTCAAGTTTCTATTCTGTGATTTACTAGATCTGCTTCTTTGGTCTCCAGAGTCAGGTGGTTTAAGTATTTTCGCTCAGGGTAGTGAGTGAGTGCCATAAGGATTGTATTCCCATCATTCTGTGCCAGAATTCCAAACTATGACATAGCTCTCTGAAGCAATCTGACCATCCTGTGCTGGCAGGGAACCTCCTGCTGTACCAGCAGCCATATTTGGATTCAGCAAGCAAGCTGCTCTTATTTTTAATGTCAGCCCAGTTTAGCAGCTATCAGAGCTGAGCTAAGTTGAGCCTCCCTACCTGCAAGGCCAGCCAGCTCACTCCGACTGGCTTGAAGTTCATTCATTAGCTGGTCTTTCTCTAGTTTCGTATCATTAAGTGCACGGAGCCTCTCAGTGCATGTGTTAACCAGTTTAACCTTCTCCAGTTCCAGCTCGCTCAGTCTGGCCTCCAGTTCATGTATTCTAGCTTCTTTCTCATCCTTTGCAACCTACTTAAATAGAAAACAATAGTAACTATGTGTAATACACATCATTATACAAAATAACCATAAAGACATGCAGACATCATCATTACTTAAAATCTCGGTTGTCAGAGAACAGTTTGGGGCAAGAAAGAAAAACAGAGTAAAACAGACAAATTACCTTTGAGAACATTGCTAATCCAAGCAAAAAGGGTACAACAGAATCCAATCTGATGGCTTTACAGCATGTTTAATCTTACCACGTGCATGATATGAAAATGATTTCCATTCTCTTGTAGTTATACCTCCATACTCACTCCTAATACTCAACGGTGTTCTCAGAGAAGAGGATGAAATTCCCTATGTGGAGTGAATTTTTTCTGAACATGCTGACCTGCATAAGACTACCATATCCTGTAATTCTTGTCTGAGAAATAACCACTCATAAACAGTGTCCTCCATTTGGAATTCTGAGCGCTCACTGCCTTGTTACTTCTCAATAACACTTTGTATTTCTGGTTCTGCTACTGGTGTGGACAATTGTGTTACCGAGGTCAGCATGTTACATTCCAGCTTTCATAAGCCTTCTGGCAACTGCTTTTCACCAGTGAATTATTCCTTTTTGGTGGTAATGTGATAATATTCTTCTCTGCCCACTAACTCTTTTAGTGCTGTTAGGATTCAAAGTGCATTGCTGGACCTTCTTTAAAACCACTGTATTAGCACATTAAGATATAGATTTAAAAACAGAAAATATTTACTGTCTTACAGAGACATAAATACAGCATCATTTGCACACCTTAAGTTCTTCTACTTTGAGTTTCCAGTCATTTATTTCTTTTATAAACTGAGATTTCTCAACTTCCATTGCTCCAGCAGTTCGACTAGACTGGCCCACAATCTGGGTCATGTTATCAATTTGCTTTTGGAAGACCTCAATAATCCTTTCCTTCTCTAACACCTGCAGTTTCAGTGTTTCACACTCTGACTGCACGTTATGTAAACGGTCCTCTTCATTCTTCAGATGCTGGAGTTCCTGCATCCTACTGCCAAGTTGTGAATGTAGCTTCTTGATTTCCTTACTGGTAACCTCAAGGGCTCTCTCTTTCTCCTGCAAACAGGCTGTCAGAGTTGACAATGTTTTCTCAGCAGTCTCCAAATTGATCTGTTTGGCTGTAAGATCTTCTTTAACTTTACAGAGTGTTTCCTTGGTTGACTCCAGTTGGACAGTCAAAGAGGAGATTCTTCCAATGCTTTCTTTTTTTTCCTTAACTGCAGCCATCTGAATAATAGCAATAGAAGGATCAACCAAGAGAAATGTTTATTTCTACCTTTAGAATTCCCTTTCACATTTCTGGTTTTCTATAGTTCATCTTAAACATCTGAGTTTTACAAGAAAATTAGGTCAGCATGGTCTGATCTACAATGACTGTGATCCTTCTGGTTTTCTTTCCTCTTTCTCCATTTTAATAAATGAAGTATTGCTTAGAATATTGGGTCTTTAATCACAGAAAACTAAAGATGTTAAACCGATGTAAAAAAAAAAAAAAAAAAAAAAATCAACCGGAAATGTTAGTACAAAATTTAGAGTGGTTGAGGCTAAAGAACTTTTAAGTGTTAAAACTTGACTGACTGCACTATAAGTTGGGAAAAAAAAAGTATGTACATGAATAACTTATTACTGATTTTATTCCTGCAGGCAGCAATGGGCACCATTTAAAGCACAAAGTACTGTGACTCAGGAACTCCTAATAGAACAAAACAGAAACAGAAGAAAAGAATTAACTTCCTGGTGGGAGAATGTTAAAGGAAAAATAATGGATTGAGAAAATGTAGAACAATGTGTGCAGTAGCACAAGCCTGCGGTTCGGTAGAAAACAAAGGAATTAACTTGATCTTTACTCATAATGCGAAGTGGGTTACCTAACTACAGCTCATTTTTGAGGGTCTGAAGTCTTGAAGAAAGTAGAATGTACTACAAGTCAGTGTCTAGGAATCTACTTTGTCAGAAGTAATTCTTTCTGACATAGCACTGCATTTCAGCTTAGGGTTATAAACCCAAACTTCATTACGTCTTCATTAAGCACTACATAAAGTAAGGCATTATGAAGGCCTTTAATTTGCTAATTATTCTTACAGAAGGGCTCACTACCAAAAACACTACCTTCAATAGTTTGTTTGTTATGTCTGGCAGCATCAAACTTTCTGGAAATTTAAAAAATGTTGTTTTGGATGTTTGCAGTCAAAATCAAACACATTATCAGCAGAACATTCATTTTCACCTAAGGCTTGTACATCAAAAATCCAAGAATAAAAATAACGCTTCTAATTCCTCAACAGTGTTGTGGTTTAACCCCAGCCAGCAACTAAGCACCACACAGCCTCTCACTCACTTCCCACCCACCCCCCCCCCAGTGGGATGGGGGAGAAAATTGGGAAAAGAAGTAAAACTCGTGGGTTGAGATAAGAACGGTTTAATAGAACAGAAAAGAAGAAACTAATAATGATAATGATAACACTAACAAAATGACAACAGTAATGATAAAAGGATTGGAATGTACAAATGATGCACACTGCAATTGCTCACCACCCACCGATCGACCCCCAGTTAGTCTCCGAGCGGCGATTCCCACCACCCCCACTCCCCCCACTTTATATACTGATGTGACGTCACATGATATGGAATACCCCGTTGGCCACTTTGGGTCAGGTGCCCTGGCTGTGTCCTGCGCCAACTTCTTGTGCCTCTCCAGCTTTCTCGCTGGCTGGGCTTGAGAAGCTGAAAAATGTTGACTTTAGACTAAACACTACTTAGCAACAACTGAAACCATCAGCATTATCAACATTCTTTGCATACTGAACTCAAAATATAGAACTGTACCAGCTACTAGGAAGACAATTAACTCTATCCCAGCTGAAACCAGGACAAACAGTAAAGAGAGATGAAGGTCAGATTAATAGGAAAAAAATGCAAATTCTGACTGTCATGTATTTGCCTCTTTGGAAGGAAAATTTTGGCACATGAACTCCAGAGACCTCCCAACCATGGTAACCAGAGTCACAGTATTTCTATCTGAAGTACAGCCCCCAGTCAGTGCACTGTCTGTCCTAAACACTATCACGCTGCAGTTGCTCACCAACCTGGCGCTCCATTTGTCTGCAACATTCAGTCCTCATTTCCTTCACTCTGTTTTCCATGCACTGCAACTGTATGTTTTTGTTGTCTATTTGCTTCCTTAGATGGTCAATGGTGATGCTGTTGTCTATGTTTCGATCCCAAAATCGCTTGTTCTGCTCTTTTTCTAGGCTTAACTCTATGTCTTTTTTATGAAGTTCAGTCTACAAGAGATTAAAGTCATCTCCCTTCTTGAATCACATTTAGGATTTTTTTTGTTCCTTCTCTTAACATTAGCAACATTCAATTACACAATTATATATCTGAAAAGGGACTATTGCGTGCATTTATACTTAGCAGAAGACAGGAATATTGGCTGAACTAGTCTGGCACCTCCCATATGTTTTCTTCCAACAAAGCAGTAACTTTCAACTTTATATACTGCTGCTGTAATTATTCTGAACCATTAACACCTCAACGCTGACGTCTTTCATGTCATTTATATCTATCCCAAAATAAGTATAAGCTACAAAATGAAAAAAGATTATATTGTGTCAACATCAAATGAAAAACAATGAAGCACTACATTACATGCCAAGGAAGGCTGCTCTTGATATTACCACTAATAAGAATTGTTCATTGCTTGTTTCATTCCATGCAGTAATTTGTCACATGTTCTCCAGAGCTTAAATCTTTTGCACCTCAGACATAATCCCAACAGTACATAATTGAAATTATAAATGATAATTTAAAATGTAAATAATATTAAAAATACTGACATACACATTTCAGAGCTACTAATTTCCAAAATATGAATTTAAAATATGCTCAAACTGAATTATCAATAGACATTTCTGCCAATCATAACTTTTGCTATTGTTAGCTATCTGCATATTGTTAAAGCTGAAGTAAAGAACTAAGTAGGAAGCTCAGAGAATGGCAGAATGAAAACATGAACTGAAGACACAGAAACAAAAGGAATCCTAAAATTAGATTCCTAACCTTCAATTATGCAATGATTATTCTGACTCCAGTCTTCTCTATAGGTATGTACAATCTGTACGAAAACATTTACACTAACATATTCTTGAATAGGAGAACACCATATGGAATGAAATAATGTCAACACCTCCTTCAGAAGCACTGTGACACTAACTGGGCAAACCAACCTAATGAAACCACACAACTAATATCCCAACATTCAGTCATTAAGGAATTACCTCATGTAATAAAAAAGCAAGGCCAGTTATAGTACATGAAGCCAGTTGTGATGAAACCAACCCTATGTGACAAAATTTTTTTATACTGTCTGTTGAACTTGGGTATATTCTCAACCAGTTACAAAGGAATGTTTAGTACTGTTAGGAAGACCCTGGATATGTCTTCCAAAATATATGTTAAGGGACCAAGGTTCCTTAACAGAGGGATCTAAACTGTGAGGTTAAAGTGAAGGTGGCTCAGAACCTTTAATATGGTTTGCATAGGATTCAAGGATTTTGAATTTATGACAAAATTAACCTTAATTCTGAATGTCCTGTATTGCTAATGGCAAAGGCCTTTGGAAAACTTTCTTCACACCTAATTCAAATTTCTAGTAAAAAATAATCCTCAAACTTATTTATAAGGGGGCTGCTGCCCTTCGGAAACAAGCAACATGCAAATCTAAACACAAAGCAGTAAGGAGAGGCTTTTAGAAAGCAAAATTTTTTTCAATACTATCACTTGTTTTTACCAACAATTGATGAATCTGGTCATTCAGATTTCCAGATTCTTGGCTGCATTGATCCTGTTGTGTCTGAGCTTCTGCTATTTCATACTGAGCTAGGTGCAACTGCTTCTCAAGATCTTCAACCTAGAATAAAGACAAATGTTCATTAAGAACTATCTTAATGTATTCTATTTTAAACAGTACATCAGATTTCTTCCTAGTTTTCTTCTAAGTTCTACTTGAAAGAAGTCCAAATGTCATCTTTTGGCTCAGCAGTTACTCCCTAGCTGTATTCAGAATTGTGTTATCTTCTTTGAGTGATTAAGCTCAATTTCATTGCAGAGTTAACTAAGGTTCCTGAGAATGAACTGGCTTCCATCCTGCTCCACAGCTCTTCAAAAAATTCTTTACCTATGCCATAAACATTGAATGGAATGGGAAAAGAGCCACTTCAGGAAAAAAATGTTCAAGCTCCTTACTTGATTTACAGTACTACTAGTCAGAAAAGCCAATATAATGCAAGTGTAAGTAAAACACAATTTATATGGAATCATTCAATGAGAAAATACATGAAACCTCCTACAGTGCTCTTCTAATAAACACTTTAGGATCTGCAACCTCTCTTTTGACTAACACCAAAATCTGGGCATTTCCCTTCTACTTCCTTAAAAAAAACATGTCTTCAGCTTGTGACAAAAGCAATAATCTCTTCCCTTCCTCTTCTGCCCCCCACCCCCTCTTTCATGCATTTGATTACAATGATCACATAATTCTTTTCAATTAGGAATGGACCATTTACGCAGGGCTAGTCTCAAAACCTCATATCCTTCACCAAATGGGGGCTGGGGAGATCAGGATGATATGACAGGATGTTGCCAAGAAAAGTTCTTTAGATCTTCTTAGGATGTTTTCCTTCCCCAAAATCAGAAGTCTTCTCTTCCCAGAGCTCCAATGCCTAAGCAGCAGAAGGGACATTATGAGGGCTTTTTCCTCCTGTAATTGCTCAACGTCCTTTTTCAAAAGGGTGTCTCTCATCTTGTGGAGCCCTCCATCAGAAGCAGAAATCTCCCAAAGTCCTAGATGAGTTCCCCCTGAAACTCTCTTTACACAACTACTCCATATTCCCACACAAAATCCAAGCCTGAAGTACACACTCAACGGAGTTCAACAACAGTGTACAACATTATCAATAAGGCTTTCACAGTAACAGAAAGAGCTATCCTCACACGGGACCTTTCCTGTACAATTAAGTTAATTTAGGGAGAATTTGGTCCCAAGCATATATTCAGCCATATTCACTTTGTTTTTAATGATACAGTAACATTCTTCAGACACACCTAGGCCTAACAGCAGGTTTTATGTAGCTAAGGCAGGGAGGTATATTTCTTCACTATGAATACATTACAAAATCTACAGGCAAATATGTTTTGCTCCCAGTGGTAGTCACTTTCTCTGAAAGGATGCAACTTCTGGCAGTGTATGAGATGATGGACCAGTCTACAACACTTTTTAATTATTAACATAGGCATATCCAAACAGAACACTTATATATTTACATTTATATCCACTAAGTAAAGTACCGTATTTTCTGACTGCTGAAACCATCTGGTATCAACAACTTACAGTGGCTTTAGTTTTCACCTATTCCCTTGAAAATTTTAGTTGCTAAGGTGTTTAACTACCAGAGAAGCTGCAGAGAAATGCTCGTTGCAAAAGACAGACATACAGTTGTAAAACCTTTATTTAGATTCTCTCTCACACCTTCCCAGGAATGACTCCACATAAAAGCCTAAGACCAAACGATCTCCAGCTATCAATTTGTCTCTCACTAAAGTCTATGTTAGCAATTCAGTGTATTACACTTCCTATTCAAAAACAATTTTTATTGGACCAAGTAGTATATTATTTTATAGATATACAAACCCAACATTTTCTAGAGTTGGTAGACTGTGAAAATTCACCTTAAATTGACTCCCAGTTTCCAATTTTACATCTGAGGTAAACATCATGAAAGGGAACACACCTAAGGAATATACAGTGCAGTTACAGCTATTTATGTGATATGACATTATGCTGCACACTGCATGATTTAAATCAAAGTATTTCAGGTAAATAGACCTAACATGAAAAGCATACTATATATTATACTCTTCCTTGAGGATGAAATACAGTAATGGAGATTAATTTAATTTACAAATTCTTCATAGTTCAGTTACAATGCTGTGAAAAGTCACTTTTGGTACTGACTAGTGTGAGTTTTGATACATGTGAACCAGTGGAATTGATAAAACCAGAAACCTACAGAAATGATGAAACACAAAGTCCTTCCTGCTCTGCTTTACAGTGCAAGTACACGTACACCATGGCTCCACAGGCTTGACCTGCACATCCCTGCCATTCCACTCTCAGACCTTTTTGGATCAGAGACTATCAGCTCTGCCAAACTTCACAGCACTCCTGTGACGTGAACTTTCCAATAGTATGTAGAAGGATACCTGAATCCTCATGACTTGTAATCTAAGCTGGATGTGGATCCACCAAACATTTCTGCATGGGTCACTTCCACTAATTTTTCAAGAGAGTGGAGAGCAACTGTTTTCAGGTCATTTTCTAAGGAAAACATGAATTATCTTTCAACAAAAATAAGGAAAAATTTAAAAGATATTAAAATTGTTTATAAAACTGGAATCCAAAGCAGTGAAATAAGTGAAAGACGCAGCAGGCGTGGTATAGGAACAGGATATAAAATACTGCAGTTAGTGATATGGCAGAGATTCTGTGGTGGGACTGTAAGCAGTTCTCTCCATTTGTCTGCAGTTAATTCCCTGCTGTACTAACTGGAAAAAAGTTGCTCTTCGGGCACAAGCGTATTCAAAAAAAGTTTGTCAAGACTAATGTTTTCTAATGGGATTAAGAAAAAGTTTGAATACAGAGGTGGTGGCCAGCCTCTCTTTCTTGCCTGTACTATATCCTGCCGATAAGAAGCCTTCAGATTTCAATAAATGATCCAAGATTCTTAAGTCATAGTGGGGCATCTCTGAGCACCGGAATGCTTCTCAAGCACAGCTGTAATGTCAAATGTTCTCCCATCCTTGCACTTACCATGACAAAGTTCCCAAAGAATTTTTCTGGGCAGTCCAACTTAAATAAAAAGCTATTTTTACTGCCTGTTTTATGCTGACATATTCTCTAATGCTATAGTGAAACAATGTTCTTGTCCTGCCTGTGCAAACGATGCTGGCAGTGCAGAATCATTTTATGTATTTCCAGAAAGCATAATTTATGGTACGCTCTCAATACATTCAGCAAAACTATTTTGTGTTCAGTAGGTTTTGCAAAGCTATTTTGTGTTAAGAGAAAGATAACTTGTTCTTAAAAATAACAGGAACAAATAGAGTTAAGGATAATGTAATTTATCTTGCTGTCCACACAGTCCTTCTGAAGCAATCCCTTATCAAAAGACTTTCCTTTCATATCTAAACATTTCAGATATCCAGTTTCAATGGCACTAATGCTAACACACAAATCCATATACACACCTTGTCTTCATACATCCTCTTAGCTTCTCTTAATTCAGAACGCAGCTGAGAAACTGTAGATTCCAGGTGACTACCTTGTTGTGCAAGCACTGAATTTTGGTTTCTTGTTTGTTCTCTAAGAAAAGTTTTAGGTGGAAAAATTAGAAACTGTAAGAACCATGAAAGCATGAAACATTTGTGGTTGTTTTCACTGCAATGAGTATGACCACTGAAACTTACTGCTTTGAAGTATGATTACCATTCACAGTGAGATCACATAAAAGTTACACCTTCCTACTGGTTAGATTTTCTCTCTGATACTTACCTCACATAAAATTACATAAACTGAAATCTTGATGGTTTTTATTCCTGGTAACTCATTGATTCTCAAGCAAGTTCTAAGAAAGCTATGTCTGCTTTCAAATGCACCCCCCAAATATTCTACAAGCAGAAATGAGAAACTTTTTGCTATCAGCTACTCAATCTCAACTATGCAAATCAGATATTAGTGCATACTAATATTTAAATCTCATCTTAAGTTTGCAACACTGCATGACATGTCCTCATTTTTTTAACTGATATATTGAGCACCGATTTCTGAGTCATCAAGTGGCCAGTGGCAATTAGTGTCTTTTTATTCTCACTCTACGGTTACCGAAGTCAACAGTACCAACATAGTTATTTATCCCAAATGAAAATTACCTTTTCTGTAAAATTACTGTTAATTACCATCTGTACATGTATGCAAACAACCCAACTGTTTACCCATTCTTCTTTGTGATTCAACTGATAATGCTGCTGGAAATTAATGTTTGTATCCGAATCCACAGAACATTTAGAAGGCAAAGGTCATGCTATAATGCAGCCATCTAAAACTGCACCCAGCCACACCTCTTAGCTTACGTACTCTTCCATCCCTTAACTTTAGCCATGTACTCCGCAGAAACTGTTCAAAACTCAGATAACAGAGATTCATCACTCCAAAAGCTGGTGGCAAGAACAGAGCTGACAGCTCGAGCCAGTTTGAGCTTCCGCTGACTTTGCTGGCCTTACTCGTCTTCTGAACCGCAGCAGTCTAAGAGAACCAGCCCGAGTCTCCCGATTCTCACTCTGCCTAATGCGTGACTATTTTGCCTCTCCTCTGTATAGCACAGTTTCATGGTTTTTTTCTTCTTTCCCTTTTTTTCTTCATTCCATAATTTATGCAAGGACTGCTTAACTCTTTAAACAAAAACACTAAGAAACCAAACACATACGGCCGACAGTATACTAGCAGCATAACCCTTCTCTCAAATTAAGGTTACTCTTAACAATTTTCTGTACTCGACTCAAAAAACATACTGAACGATCTCCACCTGGCTTTTATACTATCTACATAGCAGCGTGCACTGCCAGCTTTATCGGTTAGTGCTGCCACCTGCTGTTCATACTCACTTATTAGCTGCTTAATCCTGTTTCAAGAAGAAAGTAATTTTAGCCTTGGAAAATAGTAACTTCTCTGCTGAAGAAGTAACAGTATTTTTCAGGAGTCAAAAATGTAATATTTTTATGTTCTACTGTGAATGAAATATTATGTATTGAGTTATTGACCTTTTTATTTTGAACAGGTTACTGTATAATTCAGGTGAATAGCTGGGGAAATGAGGACTTCTTGAACAGGGAAAGAGAAAGCTCTCAGTGAAATTAGTAAGAAAAAGCTGATGTAACCACCAAAGTGATAACTTTCAATCTTTTCTTTTAACGGTAGCACTAGTCTCCCAACAAATTCTAGATGTCCACCTAAGTAACCAATCACACTTATAAAAATAAGGTGTACAGATTCTTCCAAAATGCTATTTTTTTAAGGCAGTGAATAAAACAGGAAATTGTAAGCATGGAAGGAAAAAGCAGCAGAAAGTCAAGAGCAAATAAACATCTGCAATGGAACAATTATTAAGTCCTCAAAAATACTGCCTGCTGTGCCCCAGTCACTCCCCTCACCCCGTATCATCATCACCACAAAAGAATGATCTGTGGAACATGTGAAAAAAATCTATTTATGTCTTACGAATAAATAAATGGAGAACGGGTACCTATTTTGATGCTGCTGAAGCAGAAGTTGCTTTTGGGTCTGCGAATCTTTTTTCAATGACTCAAGTTTTTCTTCCACCTATTGTAAACAGATGACAATGCTAAACCCTAAGGAAAACACCAGCTAAACAGTGGTTTTCAAAGTGTAATTTCCTTTCCTTTGCTTCCACCTTGAACTGTGAAAATATGCACAATACAGGTTAAATTCCAGCAATAAACCCAATCTCAAGTGGGGACAGTGTAAAAGGCTGGCATACCAGCACCTGCCACCTTTAACTGCAAAGTAGCATTTGTACTTCTTTGGGCCATAACCATTTCCTTAGGCCAGTTTAGATGGGAGCTCAGGGAGTTTTCAAAAGTATTTTCTAAAAAACAAACACAGAGCATTGGAAGGATAAGTAGCGCTTTCTTCACATACCAGGACAACCTTTTCTTTGAGGTATGACACCTCTGAGTCTAAATCTCGCAGGATGTCAGCAAATGCTGTGCTCAGGCTTTGGATGTGTAGGCTAGTAATATTCTCATGCTCATAGAGTTTCTCGCCTGTGCTGTCTTCGTAGTCCATTAGGATGCCATGTAGTTCCAGAAGTACTTCCTTGTGGCTGTGGACCATCTTTTTCAGATGCTCAGTTTGGCTGTCAGCCTCCCTCAGCATCTCCTCCTGCAGCTGGTTGGCAGCTTCCAGCTCTTGAACAGTATTTTTTAGCTGTATTTTTGCATTCTCTTGGCAGTGGGATTCCTTTTGTCTGAATTTGGAAACCAAAGAAATAATTTAGATAACAGGATTCACAATATGGATTTTTATCCTGACTAATACGTTTAATACTTATGTTGATTAACTGCTGGTTTTTACAACTACATAATAAGCCATTTTCTAAACCAATGTGCCACAGTCTCATTGTCTTCACTCCTGAGTGCAAGTTTCTCACTTAGGAGAACTGGTGCGGCTTTCAAAGCCCAGATATACACTCTCCATAATACATCTGTCTTGGCCTTCATACCTGGTATCCTGAAGTGCATCTCTTTCCAATTGCACTTCCATCAGTTTGGTCTGCAAATCAGTAATGATCAGTCTTAAATGGATTTTCTGTTGCTCACATAGCTCAGTGGTCTAAAGGAGAAAAAAAAAACAAACAAAAAAACAACCCACCATGCTAAACCAATCAAAATACTGAATACATAACCTAAAAAAATGAGGCTGAGCGCAGCACAGGTATGAGAATTAAAAGGGTTTTTTTCTTTTTTTTTTTTTTCATTATTTCTTAACCAGCAAGTCACACTGTGCTGCGGTGCACTGACTATGCATGGAATACCGTTACAAGGATCATGCCAACAACATTACTATCCACTGCCTATTTCTGTCTGTCAAATGGCATGTGGGAATCGTGACAGCCAAGTACAATTTACAGCAGCCAAGAGGCTGCTCAAAATAGCGCTGGCGGAACTGTCCAGACTCAGCAATGACAAAAACAACAAAAGCTCATCTATACTTAAGAAGCTGCCCCAAATTTGCCACTCACTTCATTCAGCTTCTGCACATCTCTACCCTTCTGCGAGTATTCTTCCAGAATGTTTTCCGTGTGTTCTTTGCCAGCACCATTCACGGTTTTTTTCTTAGAATCCGTATGTATTTCATACTTGGAACAGAAGACGCTATTGGGTGGGCTGCTACCAGTACTAGAAGAGGCTGAGTTTTCCATCACAGTGCTGAGAATGGAAGAAGCTAAAACATTCTGGTTGTTGAGAAATGGACTAGCAGTACCTGAAAGGCAGATAAATTTAAGTGTTGAAACAGGAGTCATTACACGAGAATAAACTGTCATCTGTACAAATTGGGCATTAGTGCCTCTCAGGGCCTATCTGTTGATAGTCAAACCTAGGCATTGTCTTTTCTAAGGACAACAAATCCAGCCGATTCTAGGGTTGCACACTGGGTGGCGAATGCCACAATCTTCAGAGGAGTACATTTCAAACCTGCTCTGCCTTTACCTTGGGCTTGTGTCAATAAGAGCTGTTCAAGACACAGGGCCTAAAGAGGATTCAAGTTGAAATATGAAACAAACTTAGGAGCATCCTTCTAACTCACGTAATAGTCTGCAACGTTCATAGTGATTTACTCCCAAGTCTTGTTCTGAAATCTGTTTAATACTTGCCCACGCTAGGCATACTGCCACTTGGTAAAGATTCCTCAGGATTCAAAGAACATATCACCGATTCCACTGGGAATTTGGTGGTTTCTTCAGGGAGTTTCAGAGCCTCTTTTGTTTGTCTTTCCAGCGCCTCCCTGCAGAATAGCACATAGAAACATTTGCTGAAAAGGCAGGACTGAATACAGAAGAGTATCCAACTGCACTGTGTCACAAATGCAACCTGAAATGAGTAACTGAAAAGTGAAACCAAAGAATTTATTTGGTAACGCTGTTGTATTTTCCCGGTTTGCACTTACATTGGGCAACACAGTGCCACATCTTCAACTGGTGCAGCTCCACTGTAATCAACTGAACTACCGTGTTTTGCCACTAGCAGGCATAATGTATAAAAGTCCAAACAAGTAAAATAACAGTTCATCGAACAAACAGAACTAAATTGGTTGATCTTCTGAAAAGTGTTTTGCTTTTATTTCCACATTTTTTTCTCCTAGCTGGCCAGTAAAACGCTACCTTACGGACACGAAACTAACTGTATGGTCAATCAAACCCACAGAAATCTGTTAAATACTTCATTTGCAGGCATAATAGGAAACATCTCAGAAAATTTGCAGAAACAGAGTAGCGTTTGGTTATATAAAACCTCGAGCACAGAGGAAAGGAAACCTGTGCTGATTCACACCATCTTATTTTATTGCAATTGATCAGGCAACAGATGATTCGCTACGTTCCCAGGGGGAGGGAGGAATGTGTGTGTGCAAAGAAAGTAGACAGACCGGGGCGGGGGGGGCAAAGTGAATTTTTCTGACCAAAAGAGAAAGAAATCCAGTCTAAGTGAGAGTAATAGGCAAGTTTTGGCAGTTCACCTATAAGCTGTAACTAGGAGAAAGCTAAGAGGAAACATGAACTAAAAATAGTTGAGGGACAAAGAGGAATCTCAGATTATGGAAAAGTATTTTAAGTGGCAAGTCTACAGGTAAGGGAGGAATACGAGATCAGCAAGGAGAGCAGCTCCCTGTCATTTAGCATCAGTACTGTTTTGTGTACATAGCAGGACTGTGACATTCACAAGTGACCCAATTACAACACGCACAGTTGATTTCTGTCCACGCAGCACTTTTTTCACAATGCAACAAGTCCCTGTCTCTGTGCACTGCACTTGTTATGCTGCCTCTCTGCATTTGTATTAACACATCCTGATAAACCTGGATTTTAATTCGATAACATTCCTGATAAAAAAGATTAGAGGACACAGTTGCAAGCAAAGCTGCAGAGCATGGGGAAAAGCATCCTGAGGAGTCTGCTACCCTGAAAGTGGGAAGCTGTGGCATCAGCTACAGGCAAGGGAGGAGGTGCTATCAACACTGCCCTGTTATTGTGGAGCATAACCTAAATGCATAAACAGGTTAAAAGAATGACTAGACAAATCCCCAGGACTAATAAATTTGACAGTTGGGACAGACATTCAGATTCAGTAAGTCTTTACATTCTAATTCCCTGGACACTGAGATAGTGAGGTATACCAAGCAAAAATATCACTTTTTCCTGACCATTTTTCTATGCGTCTGCCACTACATACTCTTGCAATAAGCACAGTGGTCAGGTGACACTTCAGTTTGATCCATCAGAGTCTGAGTGAATCAGCAAATCAAAGCTTCAGAAAGAAAAATACCATCCCGATTCTTCTCAGTTCATCATGGATTTTCAAACTCGTTAATGATTCTAGTTCGTCGTGGATTTTCAAACTCGTTAATGATTCTTCTTTGGGAGAAACTTTCAAATATTAGATACACAACTGTATATAAAAATCACTAAATCCAAGCACTACCTTCTGGGGAAAAAAAATAATAATAAAAAATCATCCAAAACAATGAAGTCACTGAATTTCACAAGCATCACTTTCCCAATGCTGAATGATTCTGAATCTAATAGTAGGCAAAATCCTGGACCCCTGAAAATTCATTATCAAAGGGCAGTACTATATCCTGCTATTTGTGCAGATATCCCATAGCTAGCAGGAATAACTCATTCCACTGTGAATATAAATTAAGCTATTATCCTGGCACACAAATTACAATGATCAGCATAATTCATCCTTCACTGTAGAGTGTCTTGGGCGCCCATATCCTTAAATTTTGTGTTCACATCTTTCCTGCCACATTAGTATAACAGGCTACACCTTAGGAATCTGTTGGCTTCCATTTTCAGCGAGTGTGCTGTCTACTGTAATGACAGATAGCAGGTACAGGTTTTCTCTAAAAACAAACAAAAACTGTGTACTACCTCAATTCCTGCATATTCTTGCTCATTGTAACAGCACCTGTGAAGAAAAAATGTCTTTATTTACTAATATATTAAGAATCAACTTTATGTAATAAAAAATGAATTTTGCCCATCTAATACTGCAGGGGGAATTAAAGGATATTGAGGGAGATAGCTTATCTCCT
Source organism: Buteo buteo (assembly GCF_964188355.1). Lineage (NCBI taxonomy): Eukaryota > Metazoa > Chordata > Aves > Accipitriformes > Accipitridae > Buteo > Buteo buteo. The sequence goes on along the minus strand of NC_134171.1, from coordinate 83,800,080 downwards.
TTTTAAAGTCTTTTGCTTTATCAGGATGAACACAGATGCAGGCTTTTGTAAGTACTTATTACTATTGCCTGTAAAGTTTTGCAACAACAACAAAGTATCAAATCATATACACTACCACTTTCCTATGATGTTTCCAGATACTGTATTATTCTACAAAAACCACTGAAGACAAGATTTATATAAATGTCTGCCTTGATCATCTACAAATGTTGTCTATCCCAGTCTGTGTGATTAAAGCCAAATGGACTTCTTCCTCCCGAAAGTGCTTTTAGAAGTATGCCCCCCAAAAAAGAAAAACTAAAGTCTGGAGCGAACCCAAGGTGGGCATGTCTAGACTTGTACATCTTTTGAGTTTTGGAAGCATGATTGCTATTAATAGCCCTTGGGGGACAAGCCTGTGAACCTCTTCCTCGGGGCGGGGGGTGGGACAAGGATGGGGAAAGTAAATGAAAAAAATTTATTAATCATGCGTAGCTTTGAGCTGGATGGTATTTGATAGGGCTTTATTTGCATTATTTGGATTTCCCTGGGTGACTGCTCCTCTGGAAGACATGGGACTACACTGTAAGTCAAGAGTAGCTGCCATAGCAGTTTCCATACCATGGATAATTTCACACCTTCAATACACCCATTTGACTAAAAAAGACCACCGTGGGTGCTTCCTAAGGGCACCCAATAGAGATAAGTGGAGCCCTTTATCCCAGACCCCAATCCGAAGTACCAGAAACACTTCCTTAATGTGAACCTATTGCCTCCAACCCTCACATAACAGCCCCAGAAAGTTCAACCGCACCACGACGACAGGACCCTTTTTCCTAAACCGCGACAGACCCTGTCACTCCCCGCACCGCCGCCCGCGTTTTCCGTGCGGCGAAGGAGAGCCAGGCCGGCGCCGACAGATCTCTCCGACGGCGATAGTGGCGCCGGCCCGGCCGAGCGCCGACAAAATGGCCGCCACATACGGCCACCTGCCTTTCCGCGGCGGGAAACGAGGGAGCCCCTGAGCGCCCCGACCAGCCTCTCCCGCCTGCGCAGGTCTGTGCCGAAGTCCTCTAGCCTCTATAAACCCTCCACATCTCGGCTCCGAGGGACTTTTTACCTCATGAGGGCGCGCACCCGCTAGTGCCTCCCCAGAGAGGCTGCTCCCTCACAGTGAGGACAACCGTCTCACCCCTTCTCCAGCCTCCATGGCGGGAAGGGGCCCTCCCACGGCTGCGACCCGATCCTCTGGAAGCCGCCCGCTTCCTCTCAGCACAGCCTGGGGGAAGCTGGGGTGTGGAAGCCAGCGGCCGGGCAGCTCCGTCCCCACTCCATTCCCACGCCGGCGCTCAGCCCCCTCAGCCTCAAAATGGCCGCTCACGTGTGCCCCCCTCAGGCCGTGGGCACAGGAGTCAAGGCGCCCTCACGGGCGCTGGGTTGTGAAGGCAGGTGAATTAATGAAGCCGTGCTTAAGACTGAAAATAAAAATCCTGTCATACGGGGGTAGGGGAGGGCCTGGGTCATATTCCTCATGGTATTTAGCCAGCAAGGTAGCATGTTTGGGTGGTGGTGGTGGGGTGACCATGCGCTGACTGAAGGCAGAAGGGGGGGTGAGGAAGCTTCCTCCGGCCAGAGAAAAGACCAGAGGACTAAAAGCATCTTCCCAAAAATCCAATTCAGAAATAAAAATTAAAATATTCTGATTTTTACAGCAGTGTCTTCAGAGATGAAATGATTTTGAATTCCCAAAGGTGATGGTCAGGCAATGCCTGACTGGTATTTTCAATTCTCGGTGAGAGAGTGGGTGCAAAGTCAAGACATGATCAGTTTGCTTCAGCAAAGAAAATGATCTGACTGACTGTCCCGTTTTGGATCTCTATTTCAGGAGTGAACATGCATATGTCAACAGGCTGTTCCTCTTTTCAAGCTACTCAAAATAACAGTCAACAGCTTATACCAGACACCCTGTTACAGGTTTCCAGGAACAGATGTGTATGAACTGGGCCCAAAACAAAACCATCAGAGAGCTGGAGAACTTAAGCCAGAGCAAACTCAGGAGATAGACATATATGTTTATATATTTAAATACCTGACTAAGAAGAAACACACATAACCATCCCTCAACAGAGAACACACCATTTTAATTTACAAAGAAAGAAAACTATTCATCTAGTGCTAAAAAACAAACCTAAAGACAAAGGAAGAAAAGTGGTTTTACATGGACTACTTCAGACTGAGCGCAGAAAAGTAAGAATTAACCAGCTGAAAATAAACCTCTGGTCTCCACTCTCCCAGCTGCACCACACTCCAGACTTGTCAGTACATGAGCAGCAAAAAAAACACACACAGAGGATGGAAACCAGCTCGAGGAAGGGAAGACTTTCTATTGTGCCACCTGGAAAAAGAGGCAGCACCAAAAAGAGATAGTTTTCTTCTATCCACAGAGCAAAGAGACAAAGGAGTTTATAGGTAAATATGCTACACAATATCCTGAAACCAGATTTTAATGCTCAAACGGGCTCAGGTGTTAACAAAGCATAAAAACCAGGAGGTAGCCTGCACCTACCTTTGACAAGCACTAGTGAGGTTTGTTTCTCCTATATTTTTGGACGGTGCACTGAGGTTTTGTTCCTTGCTATGGGGCTGGGAAAGGAGGGAGGCATTGATCAACTCGCATTCACTCCTGTTTTTGCCGTGCTGTGGGCTGTGCATCCAGCTCCCAAACACCTCCTGAGCCGCCGCAACGGTTGGGAGCCACCTGCCCCTTTTACCAGCCCCTTTGCCCAACTCGGTAGCCTTGGGAACAAACCCCTCCTCTGGAGCTGATCATGTGCATGAGAGGGAGCCAATAAACGCCGTATCCAGTGTTTGATTTCTCCACAAAGTGTCATTCAAAGTCCAGCTTCAGCGGGAAACTTGATAGCTTTTCCCCAACAGGGCCCTGGCGGGGTGCTTTCTGCGGAGCATTACCTCTCCTGGCAGCAGGTGCCTTTTTTGTCTAGTGTTTCGTGGGAGTCCAGGTCTTGAGCACCCCAGCCTCTTTGTTGTTCCCCCTATCACACCTGAAACAGCAGTTACAACGTGGGGACAGAATAACTCTTACAGGATGTAATTCCTGAATAACCTTTCTCCTATTTTGGGAATATCTCTGAGAAGAAATATCTAAGAATCATCACAGGTTTGCCAGAAAGATGCAAATATAAACTTCTTGTGTTTAAAATAATCCATTCCTCCCACAGAGAGGACTGTAAGCTGTGCAGGGGGAGATATAGCTTCAGAGGAAGGTAATGGAGTAATTTATGCTGGCAGAGGCTCTGCTTCTAAAATACATGGGCCATACCCACCAGCAGTTTCAGATTTGGTTAAAGGCATTAATAATGGCTTTAACTGTTAAATAATTATCCTGTTTGGGGGGTTGGCGGGAAGGCCCCCCCCCCCATTAATTTGTCCGAACCTGCTGTGTTTCTTCATATGCCATATATCAAACATAAAGATGTATAGAATTTGTCCTGCTCTTTACAGTAGGAGCTCAGACACAGGGCTGCATCTTCACAGCTTGCTTAAAGGCCTTAAAACAAGAGCATCTGGCCATGGTGCCTCAGGTGACTTCAGCTGTACTCCATCTTGCAAGAAACAATTGCAAGAAATATCTCAGCAGATGGGTATTATCTAGAAGCTGTCCAGTTGTGTACACAGCCTGTTAAGATAGAGATAAATACTACACAACTGTTCAATTAAATGAGGTGATGGCTGCCCTGAGCATTTTGTGCTTGTCTCTTTTTTTAAAGTGTGTATCTGAGTTTCAACAAGTGAAACCCCTTTAGCATAATAATACTGGATAATTCCATGTAATCATGGAATATTTTATTAATTTAGTGTTAGAATGAGGACTTATCTTTGATGTCGCTGCTTTTGTGCATGTTGTTAGGTTAGTTGGTTCAGAGGGCAAAATGGCCTGTTTTTCTGGAAGGGCTCACAGTAATATATAGAAAATCAGGGACTGTTATTGTTGAAGTGGCCTCAATGTTGTTACAGTTATAATGCTTGTATAACAACAACAACCTATATGTTGTAAGGTTTTGGTGTTATAGTGTGATGACTCTTTTTTGACTCCAGGTTTCTGATTCAAACTCTTGTGATTCTCTGTGCATTACATCAGGTAGATGAAAATTCAGATGCAGAGAGAAAATCTGCAATTCTGAATTCAGATACCCTGAATTAACCTCCTTCAGTTGTGACAGCACTTGTCCTCTCCTTAGAGGGACGGATCTGTTCCTCACCTTGGCTTGTTGCTTTGCAGTTTGCTTTGAGTAATTGAGGGACCCAAAGCTATTTTGTGCCAGAGGCAATATTATATGGAGAGACTTTTTTATGTTCACCAAAGAAAATTCTTTCTTTTCAGACTTCAAAGACAAGTGCCTTTTCCAACACCAAAAGGATGCAGATTCATGGATTTTGCAGCTTGCTTCTTTTTCTCAGCTTTGTTCTTTCCTTTCACTCTCAGATCTCTGTCTTTCCCTTTCTCTGTCTGACTTTTCACATTTTACCTCAGGCCTGTCCAGAAAAGCAGGCTTGTTCTGTGGCCTGCAAGGAAGATGAACTCAAATCCAACCTGGAATCTGAGCAGAGCTTCCCTGTATAGCCCTGGGAATGTCCTTCTAGAAACAAACTTTGCACATTGCTAGTTGATTGCAATCCCTTTGAGGCTATACAGAGTCTTAACATGTGTTCCTTCCTGTAATATCTTCTTTTAGATGCAAGACTGACATTTTACAGAGTTGAGTGGATGGATGTGTTGCAGTCAGCTCAAACTGACTGGAGGTAAGTACAGAAAAGCCATTATTTTCTATTTACTTGTTTCTAATTTTTTTATATAATAAACCTTCAGGGGAGTTGTTGCCCCAAGAAGGAATGATTCACTTCTTAAGGGATCCTGGGTTGATTCAAGAGGGTTGTGTCTTTTGACACTTGTGTTTTGTTCCATCCTACTGCAGATTTAGGTGAATGGCTTCAGGACTCAGGGGGAGAGGAAGAAGCTGGGACCACTGGTGCTTGAAGGCTGTCTATTATTATTTAAAATTCCTAAAGCTTTTCAGCTTATACAGAGTCCTGTCTGGAAGAAAAAGGAAAGTTGTTCTGTGATAAAACCAGTGAGCTAGGAAAAAGAAGCACTACTTTAATTTTTCAGCCTTTTCATGCTTCATGTATGACCATGAGCAAGTCACCTGTTGCCTCTCTATCTGTGAAAGGTACAAAGACCTGCATTTCTATCCCCTTTTGTCCACTAAAATATAAATTCTCTCCAACAGGGCTGTTGCAAGCCTTTTCCTTGCTTAGAAGCAGTTTGTGCACAACTAGAAATACAAAACACCATGAAAGCTGGAGCAAATAAGAGGTGACCAGTGTCCCCGTCCTCATCCTATACTTTTTGTTGACTTGCTTGTAATGACAATTTTCTGCCAGACATGACATAGTGGGTAATCAGTTACACTTCTGCTCTTCTGATGTCCAACTCTGAGACATTTTGGCACGTTACTCCTCCTCGGTACAGATGAGGGCAGCTTTATTTTATAAAACTTCTCTTTAGAGATAAGTTGTAAATTTTCTTCCTCTGAACTTACAGGATATAATTAAACAGCAGGTAGATTTGAACTAAGCATAATGTTTAATTCCCCAGCCAAAAAGGCAGTTACAAATGTGTACAATATTTAGGAGCTGAATTTCCTTTCTTTGATTTCTAGGTTTACCTTTAATCTGACTTAGTGATTTGCCAGCTCAGGGACCCAGGTAAGATCAAAAACACCACTCTGAATACTTAGTAAAGATTCTGTTTCCTTTCTGAAACGGAAAAGCATAGCAAATGCCTGTTAACTAAACTGTGGAATGTTTGCACTTCGATCAACTTAAACTGTGACAACTGATACTGCTAGCAGACGGGGGCAGTATTGCTCTGACGAACTTCATTTGCAAAAGAAACCTGGAATAGTTGAAGGAATTTAGGAAAAGTCAGAGCAGCTGCCAGCAAGGAGGCAGTGCCTTTATTGCTAATAAATGCAGGGTTTGATTGTGAACTCTGAAAAGTGAAATCGATGGTAATTTCTCCTGCTTTAGCAGTGTAGTACTTGGCAATTGAGGGACTCTATTCCAAATTTCTTTTCTCTGAAACTGTGCAAAATTTTAATTCAAATATATTATTCCGTGTGGACAGCACTTTTCTTAACGCAGGTTTCTTCTATTGCATCCCAACAGAGAGTAGCTTAGCTCTGTCCTGACAGGAAGTCCTCACAGAAGAATTCCTTTCTTGTAGAAAACAGTGCTAAGATACATGTGCTAGTTGAGGTTCTGGCCAGAGGCAAGATGAGAAAAAAAGATTTGTATTTAATACTTTGAAATGTTTATATGTAGGTGAATGGTGAATATTGCTTTAATTGTATTCAGCACTGAAATCTTGGAAGTTCTCGGGAGAATGTTTTCAGCTAAAGCACAGCAATGCTCATCTCCATGCTGTTAGTCCTGCTTTTTCATCAATTGTTGCTGTATGTTATTAAGTTGTCTTGCACTAGTTTTGTTTGTGTTGCACCTGGCAGGAAGTTAAATCCCACATGTGTGGGCTGGAGTTGCTGCTATCTCTAGTGTTCCAAAAATCCTTCGGTTTCTTGGAGCATAACCAAGAGGTTAGCATTGTGCGGGTGGTCCAGACAGTTTTCTCGATGAGAAATGTATGAGTAACATAGATGGGAACTGGGTTCTATGAGCACCTGACAGATTTTTAACTCCTGTGTGGAATAAGAGCCTGCAGAGAAAGCATTACAGTATCTGGCAGCCCTTTTTGGGTGATTGATCAAACCTTTTTCCTTAGCTGGTCATGGGTCTCTGATATATGCAAGCATCTGTATGTGTCCTTTTTAGAGCTGGATTAGCAATATAAAGGACGAGCAAATCTGGACGTAGTAGTGGGAGAAAACTATGTGCTTGCAATGGTGACAAATTTGATGGGAGTTATTAGCAAAAATGATGTTGGAGTCAGCACCTGAAATGAATTGCAGTGCTGGAATAGAAGAAAAACTGTACCTCAGAAATTATGTTGGTAACTGTTACTTATCAGCCACTGTAGGCACTGTGAGAAATACAGCTCCTATTGAAATTCTGGTGTCTGCAGACATTAGGTGTAGTGACTAATGTTTTGTATTGGAAATGGATATAATCCGATGAAATACCTTGGCTTGTTAACAGGCTGACATGTTCTTAAACAGTCTTACATAGTCCTGATGGCTACGGATAGGAAGATGTATGGCCCCAAGAGACAGCTCCCGGAGCCTTAGCCTGTCTCTAGAAGGCCTGTGGAGGGACAGAAATGAATTGCTCTTTGTGGTGACTTGGAATGAGGGTTTTTACAGTGAAACACTAGGAGTGTAAAACTAGAGAAATCTGATTTGAGTCAGGCTAAAGGGTGAGTTCTGGATAAAAGCAATCCATGAGCCTGACCAGGATGTGAAGCTAATGAAAACTCAGGTCCTGGGAAGGAAGCAGAGGGGACAAAGCTCAATATAAGCAAGGATTGAGGATCATCTACCATGAAAAATAAAGGGAGGGGCCTCTTTTCTGCATTCCTCTTCGTGGCTGTTGGGAATGAGAGCTGGGACACATGGGGCAACTAGAAGGCTCTGGGGAAACTGTAACATCTTAAAGAGCATGGGAATGGTGTGGCGTGAAGGGCATGAACAAATGCAAAGATTTCTGGTTTTAGAGTCGCAGTTCCGAAGCTTTTCCCCCACAGTTCATTATGAGTTTGTTAACACAAGATCTTCATAGCTTTCAAAGCCCCAAGGAGAAATAATGCACATCCCAGGCACTACAAGATCAAAAGCATGGGCACTTTAGAGGCGTAGGCACTAATATTTGTTTACTCAGCTATCCCAGCAGGAAAGGTAGTGGCCTGTGGGCTACCGTCTCTATCATTCTGTTCAAAGGCCGATAAAAACCAAAACACTTTCTCAACACCTTCAGTGATATATGCTGTCAACACTTGTTTAAGTGATCAGTCAAATGCCTAAGCTTACATGCATATATGCAAGAACAGATGGACCCACATCTATAAGTTCTACGGTAGACATTGGTGACTGCCTACGTTAATAAAAGTATCCTAAGTTCTTAGTGTTATTTCTTATTCCATATATTGGGAAGGCATCGACCTTTTATGACAATGTAAGTGGGGAAAAGAAATATGTCCAGGGAAGTTGGTAGGCTCTGTGCGGAGGAAAAGCACTTTATGAGAGCAGAATTATTAGCAGTGCTCCACTGTGCTGATTTGGAACAGGTCCATTGTATTTTCAGCAACTGGCAGTTTGGATTGTTACAATTCCTTGGCAAGTACAATAGAAAGATGGTGGTTTCCGGGGGCATAATAAAAGGGTGAGCCCCAGCTTTTGCACACTGCATTTTGTAATTGCATGCTTGATGTGCACAATTGGGCAGCACTGCCTTACTTGCCTTAATCCATCTCTCTCTCTCTCTCTCTCACTCACTTCCTCACTCTCCCTCATAGCAGCAGTAGCTGCTGCAGCTTTGGCAGATCATCGGGGAGAGCACAGAAAATGAAAAGGGCTCAGCTATCGTCTTAACATTTTTCCCAAGGATTAATTTCACCTGCTTCTCCAGTTTTCCTGATAGACTTTTTTGCACTTTTAATCCAATAAGTAGGGAGTTATTTCACATTTTAAACCCCTCTAAATAGTTTTAGGAGTGGACGTTCTCTCTTCTCCTCCCCCAGCCTTTTTTTTTTTTTTTTTTTTTTCCTGACAAGTCAGAAATTGTGAAGTGGACAGAGTAACTGAGAGCCGAGAGGGAGAAGACGCTTCCATTCTTTTAGTGCAGTGGGCTGAGGCAAAAAGGCCATTGTAATGGTAAATCGCATGCAGAAAGGAAGAAAAGACCGATAATCAATCACAAATGAAGCATTCGTTTGGATTTTGGCAATTTGCTGGCCAGGGGCTTTTAAATCTATAAACATTTTTTTTTCTTTTTTTGCTCCTATCTTTAAAAGCACAAGTTTGATATACTGAAGACAGGAGGAGAAATCTTTACAAAGCTATCATGCCCAGAATACCTGGGAATGGGGAAAGCACAGTGTTGAAACACCACTAAAACTACGCAATTCTGAAGGAGAAACAGCATGCTGAAACGTTGTTCGGAAATGTTTTTAACCCATCACCTTGGGCTCCAGTGCTGAAGAAAAATTTTCTGTCTCAGCCTTTTCTTATTTCATGTATTCAGGGATGACTTGTGGTGGACTTCTGGAGTTTAATTTCCAACTTCACTGTTCTGTGATTGACTGAGTGGGTTTTATATTTGACTGAGTATGCGATAGGACAGCTGAGGATGTTAGACAATATTAACACCAGCATATCTTCTTCAGAGTCCAGCATTACCCATAAAGGAAGATATATCTACCTGGAGGCATTGCTTCAAGGAGGCGCTCCATGGGGATTCACACTGAAAGGCGGACTGGAGCATGGGGAGCCATTAATCATCTCAAAGGTATTTTTCTTATTTTAAATGAAATGCAAACAAGTTAGGAGCGGTGCCCGACTTAAAGGGCAAGAGTTGTAAAGTAACACTGAAATGTTATATTTGACACTGTATTTGGCTTGGTTTTGAAAGCTGTTGAGTACCTACTCAAATTAGCAGGTTTGCTCAGGAGCTACATATTTGAGAAACACATGAGAGCTCTCGCCACTGTTTAACTATCGAAGTGCAGATTTTGTCCCACAGGAAGTATCTTGGCTTGCAGAAATTGGCTCTATTTATTTCACTACTATGAAAGGGAGTGAGTAGGGGACTCTCGTGAGGTGATCTTGTGTCACAAAGTCATAGCATATCTGAGCATGTTCAGTAACCCATCACCACGTCTTCTGAAGAGAAAAGAAAGTAAGTGCTTTAAGTCACATGATATGATGTTGGCTAAACAGAAGTGTGTGTGTGTAAAGAGAATGATAAATACTTGTACCTATTTGGTGTGTGTACATATTATGCTATATTAGCGGTTTTCTCACCCTACGTACTGTCTGCTTACTAAATAGCTAGTAAGTGTGGTATGCCTTCAAGAATTTTATTATTTTAATTATTCATGATTGAATATTGTCAACAGGCAACAAGTAGTATAGCTTGCAAGGATATTTTGAGGGAAAGAAAATGGGAGAAAGAGTTCCTCATTCTCATCAGAACTGGGCTATTAAAAGTACCCAGGTATCAAAGATGCAGATACTGAAGACAAGGGATTTTCAAAAGCATCAAATTGAATCTATGAATATCTAAAATATGTTTGACCTATGGCCCTAAAACTGTTTTGAAAATAGGATTTAGGTAATTCTGCAATTTTACCTGCAGTGGCTGTTAACTCTATTTCTTTTCTGTGTCACCTGTCTGGTACATTCTGCCTGTTAGAGTATGCGTTTATATAGCAAGCTGCTAGGTGCATGTATGTACTTAGGAATAATCTTACTCCCTCCCGTAAACTGGGACGTGTGTGGGAAATTCAAAGGATCAGAACCAATGTCGGCTAAATGAAAATGCTGATAAGCAGAATCAATGTTACTCAAATCCTGCAACTCACTGTGTGAACACATTCACATGAAGACTGTCAAGTCACTTGAATAGTTCATCTGAAATAAATTATTGGTAATTGGCATCTACATGTTGAAAGGAGAAAAGGGGAATTCCATAAAGGTTCTTTCATCATAAAGGGATTTTAGAAATTTCACATAATCACCTTTCTTGCAGGACCTTCTTGGAGATAATTTGGCATAGCCACATAAAGCAAAACTAGCCTCACTGAAATGGTGTTATATTTTTTCATTTTATAAACATGAGGCACTAACACTTCAGTCACGTTGTTCAGTTTTATTGGTAGTGTTCTGCATTTGTGAGGAAAAAGTTTCTTTTTGCTTTGACATTCTTCTGTGATGTAAAAAGTGCTACCTTTTTTTTTAATTGGGGGCAGGGAAGCAGAGAGGAAGAGAGATGGCTCTGGCTGCTGAACATTAATTAATCTATGGGATTTGGTTTCCACAACAACCAGGCCCCTTAATGTCAAACATGCCTGGAGTGTGCAAAGTGCCACTGGGAGCTGTATGACTTGTGCCTGCCTTCTGTGAAACAACACTGCAAAAATGTGGTGGTTTTTTTGGTTGGATTTTTTTTTTTTTTTAACTTGTAGCTATTGCTTGGTTTGTGCTATCACTGTTAGCATTTCGTTGTTTTGCTCGTGCATCGGTGATGCAAAGCTGGAGAATGGCTTGCATGTGAAAGCTGTGCTTTCTGGAATTCATGCAGCACCTATAGCTGTTTCCTCGTTTCCAGTTTCAGCTGAGAAATTCTTGTGTTTGAATTCACTATGTGCTCTTCAGAATTAATTGCATATTAGTCATTTAGCTAATTCAGTATTCTTCTGATTATACTGTGAAGTAATGAAGAACTGTGGAGAAATGATAAACTGAATCACGTTACAGGTTAAATTCTGTACTTGCACAAGAGTACTTAATTGAATCATAGAATGGTTTGGGTTGGAAGGGACCATAAAAGATCACACTACTCATGCAGGTACGCACTAGGAATGATCCAATAACAGTTCTAAATAATATTACCTATAAATATCAGAAAATATGGATGTCATTTTTTCATTTTTGATTATTCATAATTAAGGTAGGAGTTTTATTTCTGTTTTGGCTCCCTATTCTGTTTTGGCAAATACATTATATTTATGTCCACTTAACTGTCTGTTTGCGTTGACAGAGTGGTGTTAAATGGCCTTAGTGTAAATAAAAATGTAGATTTCAGCAAATATTTAAGCTGCTACCCATGAAAGCTTGCAACATGACTTAAAACAATCAAAGTAACATTGATGTATTGTTACAGAATACTAGACAGACAGCAAATCTGTTTGAATGCAATAGTTCTTTCTAGCCATCAGGAACTGATGCTCATGTGGGACCCACAAGTATTGGCCTGTCTCAGCTTTAGACCAAAGGCCGTGATAGAAATTAAAAACAACATGAGTGGATTTACAAAAGGCCCAGATGCACGAAAACTGGTTCTCACAGCCCTGTGCAGTTCTTTGAAAAGACAGATTTTTCCACCAATAATATGCCAAGAAATGACCCAAAAGCAGTGGGAGCAACAGCTGGGAGTGTAAGTTGCAAAAAATAGACCTATATTCTCCGCTGGTAGAAAGTGCTGTTTTAGAGATCTGATTATCACCTTCACAATAAGAACAAGTTATCTACCGCCTCTCAGTAAAAGTCACCTTGCTATATAGATGTATTGCTGTGCTTCTGTGCAACAAGGCAGGCTGATTTCTCAGTGTGTGTGTGGCTGAGTGCACAGATAGGCAAACTTATGGTTAAACACACTAGTAAATGCTTTGCTGAATCAGCCATGATGCTCAGCACATCATGCAACCAAGTCTAAATCAACTTGTCAGAAATGTGGGTTGTGCAGCTAACATGAATTTAGGTAGTTAAAACAGATGACCTTTTTATGCTAACGCTGTTCTTTTTTCCCTGTGGAAAGACAAACCTATACTGAAGCAGTTTATGACAGCTAATTCAAAGTCCTCAACACAGGTCTCTTAGTAATGTATTTTGCTGGAGGTGAGGGCAGACAATAAACAAATTTATTACATCTGACCCACATTTTCCCCTCTCCACATAGGAAGTTGCTTTGACGTTCCCTCTAGTGAAATTTTTTCTATCTTGTTTCTGGACTGACTGTATATAACTGATCACATGAAGGCTGTAGAATTGTAACATGTTATGATTCTGGCTGTATAAGACATTTAAAAGAACATACTGATTTTCAATGAAAAGAAATTTGGAAATGCTAACAGTGTGTCAGCAAAATGAAAACTCAGGATGTTGACTGTCCTAGAGCAGCACTTATCAGTCTTGGGAACATAAGGAAGTTCCCTTTGTCTTCTGGAGCTGCCTGTTGGGCCACAGCACTTTAGTATTGTGCGTAGTATTCCTGGTCTACCTCCTAAGCACAAACTTGTGATGGATCGTCAGAAATAAGCCTTATGGAATCTTCCCAGCACTAGCTTTTGTTGTACCAGAAGGAACGGAATGGAAGAATGGTCAAAAAGTAGTCAGTTGCACGTTCCTTTTCCGCTGCACCTCAAGGGAACATCCAAAAATCTGTACCTAAATTAGCACCAGAATGTCACTGGTTAGCAGTGGGACAGTGTCCAAAAAGATGAATCATAGGCTGCAAATTAACAAAATGTATTTTCCCTTTTGTATTGATCCTGTGATATGAAACATGTTGTCAATGAAATGTGTAGGTGAGAGTTTGAAGGGAGCTAGAGTCTTAACATTCTTCCTGGGGAAGAATTTCTCATTTATATGAGCTTAGAGAATGGCTGTCAATCAAATTCCTTACCTGAAACTGTTCACAGTTTCTCCCTGTGTTTTCAAATAAATATATGTCTTGCAGAGGTGAAGAGGAAAAAGAGGTTGGTGACAGAGGTAAAGTGCCTCTCTAGAATGAGCGTGTTATGCTAGTTTTTCCCAGCTGAGAGAGCTTTGCAAGTTTGTAGACCTGAAAGAATCCAGACTCCATCTCCAGAAAATGTGCTACTCATGGTTATCAAATACTCCTTTGGCAAGAAGGTTCTCAAGCTTTTAATTACTTTCTTTTTTTAAAACATTACAGTTTTCTTCTTCTGTCCATTAGTGTTTAAAAGGTAACTTGGTATCATAAATGTGCCACTAATACTTCAGAAACAGTGGAAATCAAATCCCCTGTAGTGATCTCCACTTCTCTGTTTTCAGATCTTGGGTCATATAGTTCAACTTCCGTTTTTTTATTATACCTGTTTAGTAATTTAGAATGATGTAATTTTGGCCCATATTTGGGGAGATTTACTCACAGTGGAAATCTCATTAAACAAGTGGTTTCTTCACCTGGAACTAGAAATTTCATGAGAAATGCAAAAGTGATTGCAGGTGATACTGAACGTTTAATTGGATTCTGATTTCCTTTGGTCTCAAAACCATGATAATACCCAGAAGCAAACCCAGATTTCCATTTCCATATTAATTTTTTGGCTCATCCTGAGCTGTAAGATCAATATTGCAACAATGAAAGCCCTGGCTGTTCTAGGCAGTAAAGGCAAACTGGTAACAGAAGAGTTCATTCCCTCTCAATTTCCTGCAAGAATTTTTAATTTAAGGTAATTAATGTTAATCAGTCTCAACCATTTTGGTGCCAGGCAATCTATTTCTGCAGTCTGTTTCTCATTGCTACACACAAACACTTGGAATAGTTTTAGCTGTTGTAGGCCTCTGAAATGCTCTTTTATTTTCAGCTCCATGTTGATGATACTAACAAAAGAGTTGTTTCTCTTGCCTAGGAATTAAAGCATCTAAAGCGTTCTTTCTCAGATAGTGGCTATGTGGGAACACTTTTCACATGCTGTGCTGCAGTTCATTGGTTCCCTTGACTCAAAAGGGTAGGTCATTTACAGGGACCTCATGCCAGAAGCATGACACAAACTCTGAGGTTTACCTCTCAGCAGGGATGTAGGAAGCAATAAAAGTTTAATAATAATAGGAATAGCTTGGGACAGAGCCTGAGAAATAATCTTGAATTCTTGTAAGGTGTTTAAACCTTGTTAGGAGCCTGATCCAACTTCTGATGAAATGAATAACCCCTTAGCAGTCGGTGCTTCCAGGAGCTGGATCAGACTGTTTTCCATGAGGCTCCCATGCCTGTGCTACTTCTCTAATATTTTTGGTTATGATGCCTTGTTCACCTCACTTGAATGAGCTCATAGAGCAGTTAGTGACATGTAATGAGAATCGTTCCACTGTTCTTGACAAAACGAAACCCAACAAGCCGTTCTGGACCCCAACTGGCCCACAGACAGCTATCCTTGTCTCTGCCACTGATCAAAACACTCAGAATCAGTGTTCTTCCGTTAGGTCAGTACCAGGAGCCCATTGCTTTCCCCACTCAAATGCCCAGAGACCCCATAAACAAAGTTAAATTATCTTATGCACTGACAAGCAAAGTTTCTTTGCATCCATTCCCCATATTCCTGTGTGTGACAAATGTCAATTTAGAAACCGTTAACCTTTTTGCAGGGCTGCAAGCACAAAGAAGGCAGCCAGTGCTCGCGTTAGAGAGGCTTGTCTGAAGTTGGCAGAGTCACGATAGGCTTATTGGCCTGGGCATGAGGACGTGAAACTGAGCTAGTGGCATGGTGACTTGTGCTGTGATTATTATTTTTTTATTATTATTTTTTCTTTGAAAGTTTCCACAGTTGTTCTTGTCTGGTTGGATATGGACTTTATTTTTCTCCTCACTGCTGAAGAATTACTTGGGGCCTCTGTGTTGTTAACATTTAAAAAAAATACCCCTTTTCATGACTTATCTTCCAATGTACTGCGAATGGGCCGATGAAGGTTTCCATTTCAAAGCCATTGTTACACTCATGCCTTCTTGCAGAGCATTGTCTGCACTGGATATGCCTTTAAGGCCATAGATATGGATGTTGTGTATAATATGGCAGGTCCTTAGAAATGTATTTCTTCCTGTGTAAGAACAGAACAAGAATGGTATATAAGAATCGCCTGAGTGCTGATCTCTTACTATTTAACTACATCAGCTTACAGGGCATGAAGGGTTGGCATATTCATTATTCCTTCACTTCTTGTATTCACTGGGGAAAGCAGTAAGTGAACAGTAAGTGGGCAGTAATTTGTCTAGGACTAAACCCTAATGTAATTGCTTGTGCTTGGTCTCACTCCAAAGGCAGGTGAAAAGGTGCTCCTGTGAGCAAAAAGAAGTACAGACCTGCACTGACTGGCATCTTGTCTGGGTTGTAGTAAAAAGATCAAGGTCCATACCAGCCTGGTCAACAGAAATTATTTCTTCCTCGTTCCCCTCTCCCCGCCCTCCAGTACTTTTAGGTTTGGCACTGGAGAAAGGTGTGCTCTGTTTGCTGATGAGCTAATGGGTTCATTGTGCAAAATCATCTGCCTGCACATCTGACTCTTGTTGCTGGACTGTGGCAACACAAGGCAGATGCCTGATCCCAGACATCAAGCAAATCTGGATGATGCAGACCTTTGCTTTCAGAGAAGCAGAAAGGAACTGTTGCTGTGATTGTTTCAGAAGGCGGAGGGGCAGTTCCTCACCACTCTTCGTTGTTTCTCAGGGCTCAGATTAGGGTCTCAGGAAGGACTGTTGATGCCAGCACAAGGGACAGGATCGTCTACCTTTTCTTAAAGCTAGGGAGCTGCTTGATGAAAAGGCTTCTATTGTCAGCCCCCTCCATTAGGCTGCAGATCGTTCTCTAGCACAAAAAGACTTCTGTTCACTTCCACAGCACTGAATTAGCAATTGCAGACAAACAGACTGACTGACGTGAACAGTGGCTTGCTGGGCATTGCTGCTGCACCAGCAAAGTCAGTAGGAGCTTTTCAGACTGCAGATAGGCTGTCTGAACGGGTAGTGCCAGTTGGTCTGTGATGCATCACAATGAGCCCATCTACCGGGAATACCTTGGTTGTCCTTATTGACAAAGATCAATACAGATGAATCCTAAGGTGCACAGAAAACTCAGTGATGTGACTTTTATGAATGTGCATGTGGAAGGAAGTTACTCTTGAAAAAAGTCATACCTTTATGCTGACAAGGGCTGGGCACAATGACTGACAGGTGTCTGCCTCCAGTTGACCAGTCATGCTTTAGAGTTGCTCTCTTACCAGAGATCAACCCAAGCTGTGAAGTTTTGGTCTAAATGCACAGAGATAGCTAGTCTGAAGGATCAGGTCTCCACCACATGAGTTACAGAGGACCATATGCAGTTTAATGTCCTTCAGATTCACAAAAAGGAGTAAAGGAAGAAGTATTTTCTTCTCAGGTTCTTGGACAGAGAGGGATGCTATGTGATTAAACACAACGTGTAATCCTTAGTGTCCATAAATGGAGCCTTCGTAAATCCTGCCCTGGCTTTAGCTTACACGAAAGAGATTAGGCAGAAAAATGCCATGTATCCTTGTCCGCTTGGCTGCAGCAGGTATAACCAGAGTTAAGATGTACACTGATCCTAGAATGAGAACCAGAGAACGCACTCTTTAAATCACTGTTTGTGCAAAATAGATTCTACTACGTTCAACTTTTCCCATGCTTCTTGGGAGCCCAAGGCATAGGAATGAAAACCCTCATCGATAATAGAGCTGGAGCTGAGCTAATCTCGTCTCAAATGTCATTAGTATTTGCCTTCAGGATCTTCTGATGAAGCTCAAAACTGTGGAGCACGAATCCAGCATGGATCTATTGTGCGTGAACTACTCAGACTCTGGTAGGGATCTTTGAAGGTGAAAATGCAATGAACTGTAATTTGCTTGTCAACAAACATTGGTAGTCAAAGAAAAAATGTCCAGAGGCCTTTAAAAATAGACTGCTAAACCAAAACCCCTTTGTCACTTACTTGTGTATTTCCAAAGCCCTGAGTGGATCACCATCTGGTGGCAGCAGAGAGCATCCCAGAGCAGTGTTAGAAAACCTGAAATGTGTTGGTATCCATCATCTCCCTAGCTTGAGATTTGAGAGAGTAGACTTTGCCTTTGAGCCTGAACAACAGAAACAGGTAGGCGTTCTGCCACCATTCTGGAGTCTTCAGGCTGCATTTCTGATCCTGCATAGGAGAGGCTTTCTTTTCCTGCACTGATGCTTGGAACAGGAATAATAGGAAAATAAAATTCAGCATCAGGACTAGCTTGTCTGCAGGAAGATTTGGCATCCTCTGGCTGCCTAGCACCCAGCCACATCAACCTCACATCTTGGATTTCTTTCTGTGAAGTCAACAGTTTGGTCTGCATTATGAATGCCTGCCGGCGTGGGTGCTGAACAGGACCAAGCTTGCTTTGTACAGGTGAGATGTGGAAATCAGACCGTGGGGTAGCCTCGACTATCACACACCAGTGATGGAGCAAGGGTTGCTAGATATTTGGAGGTTCCCTGAAAACTTGCCTTGGCTGGAGCAGGGTATTGGTCATTGCTGTGTGTCAGATGAGTATTATTTAGGAAGTGTAGATTTTAAGTGCACTAAATATGTTTCTCCTTTTCTTTATAATCTCATCTTACATAGGCTGCCATATCTGTGTTTGTCTCACCCAAAGGATTCCTGCCTTCTTTGTAGGTCCACTTACTTAAAACCCTCAGCTTTGGCTCACTTACTAGATCCTTGTTTCTGAGGGAGGTCTGGACTGTATACTTCAGATGGACTTGCCAGAACCCTAGGTCTTTAAAGAGATTCAGGTCAGAAGTTGTTAAATGCCTGGAAGCATCTTTCCCCTGTGGAAATACAGTCTGTGTCTCTGCATCACACTTAGCACTCCGAGCGAAAAAACATCTTCCTAAATGTCCTAAGTTTGCTTTAAGTAAGACAAGGCTTGTGTAGATTCATTCACATGGCTGAGCTGGAAATAGAGTTCTGGTCTTCCCATTTTCAGCCAGACACTGCCTGAATCTATTTCCACAACTCTTGTTACTTTGCCATGAACTTCAGAAAACTCAAACAAATAAATGATTCCAGGTTTCTTGGTCAATTGAAATTACGAAAAGGACAACAGGAACAGACAAGACCAGCTTATCCAGGACACAGCTTGTTAACATCCTAACTGGTATTCAAGCATAATATTAATTTTTCACACTTGCATTAAAAAATCCCAGCAAAAAAAAAATTCAACCCCCAGTGAAGAATGATTCCTGCTGATAAGAAAATCACTGTGATTAAATTCATTAATAGAATAGGCTGTGGGATACATTTCAAAGCACAGGGTGAGAAATAAGCTCCCAAATCCCATTAAGAAATAACAGGATTTATGTGCATTCCTCCCATATATTAACTTTCCCCTCTGGAAACGTCTTGTGCTGAGTTGGTGCCATTTTTCAGGCAGGTGCAATGTTTTGCAGTTCCCACAGACCTCTCCAGATAATCTGCCTGCCTGAAAGCCATTCCCTATTCTCACTCAAGAATGGGGATTTTCTGACGCACAGATGAATGACGAGTTTGGCTGACGAATGTCATAGCTCCATGTTCTACTGGGATTCAGTCACACATTCTGCAATGATGCTGTAAGCAGTTTTGTCCTGTCCATATCAGCAGTTAAAATGTTTTAAACACCAGCCAACAGAGATAGAAGAGATACTGGTTTTATCAGTGGTGGGTCATTTTCTCAACATGACTTGACACACAGAGGTACAATTTGTGATGCTGAAGTCTTTGGGGAATTGGTTTGTATTGTCAGTGGGGTCTGTTTTTGTTAGCACTGTTAGAGGTTTTTCACCTTTTTATTGAAGGCAAGTTCTTGAAAATATGCCAGATCTTCACATTTGCCATTACTTGTAAGAGTTGTCATTACTTTTTTCCTTTTAAAGGCATGGATAAACGTCAAATGTTAATTCACATAAAAATGGAGATAAAAGTATTATGGAAATATTTGCCAAAGAAATGAGCGACAGAGCCATTTCAAAAAGTGGTAACAGTTTCATGGGGCAGAAGGAGGCCAGAAGGGTCTCTGGGATCTCTGAAGAAGATACATGTTGTGGCAAGAGGTGTTTATTTCAGAATTGTGAGAGCATACAGTCCACAATATGTTGCAGAAACTTCCTAACGCCTATAGAGAACTACTGACTTCCTGATAAACACCATTAACTGTAGTCATACAGAAGTATTTTTCTTGGTTTTCTGTTTAGCTTGTAATCAGTATTTATTTTTTCTATCATGGTGGTGCCAGCATATCACAGTTGAAAACTATGACCCTTTTATGCTGTTTATGAGTGTAATAAAAAAACTGCTTCTGAGCATTCGGAATTTATAGTTATGATACCGTCAGAAGATGTAAATATAAAACCCCAAATATGGCAATGGGTGAAGAGTGAAGCAAGAGTGAGCTTGCAAATGCAGTGGTGAATTTACTACCTCATATAAGAATGATGTTGCTTGGTGTTTATGCGTTATTTAATGTTGGATTTTAAGATCTTTACTATGGCACATAATCGCTACAATAATCATGTCCTTGAAAACTTGCAGTAGTGCTGGATCCATTATTGCTATTTTTTTATTTTTCTGTAAAAATATGCATTATTTAAATGAATGCTTCATTTAGAAGAGTGGTTTGGTCTCTAATGTCAGACCTCATGTTTTTATACATTGATTGATGACCAATCTTGCCAGTGGCCTGAGAGAGATCCACATTTCTCAAATGCAGTCTCATAGAAACTGGGAAATGAGCTGATGGAATTTGGACCAAAGATCTGGCTGCTTTCCAGGAGCAAATACATGGCAAGACGCATTTCCAGTTTCAAGAGAGAGGCTTGAGATGGAGAAAGAAATGCAAAACATTTAGACAGAGAGGGGTGGGGTCGTGGGGGGAATCTTCATTTTATCAATGATCACATTCCCCTCCCTCCTGCCTTGCTCTACTTCATGTTTGCTTAAAAGCAGTTGCCAGTGTTTGTTGAATAGTGTCAGCACAGAAGGGATGCAGCCACTGACCTGACTATAAGGCAACAGCAAAAGGTTAGTAGAATTAGTCTTGTACTGCAGACTTGTATTAATAGTTGTATTGTGGTGTTGTTGGCACAAACTCTGCAATTAAATAAGTTGTTGGCACTCTTCCCTAGGTTAAATTACTACTGCTGTTCCCCCTGCTTGCAAGTCAATGAATACAACACTTTTGGGGAGGCAAGTTCAAACATTTTTGTTCTTTTGGGATTCTGCACATTTCTGATTTCAAGCTAAGAGGTTTCTGCTGGCTTTCCAAGTAGACCTCTGTTGTTGTTCTCTCTCTGCAAACAGCCTGTGCAAACTAATGCTGGAATAACCAAGCAGGGAAGGAGGTGGGTGAGGGGGAAAGACATGACAAAAGACTGATGTAGAAACAAATGCCCTTAGAAGGGGTCCCTGCGTTCTCTCATGCCCGGACCCATGGATGCTTCTTAGCACTGGGCTATTGTTGTAGAGGATTAGGTTTCCATCACAGCTTCATCAGGGGCAACTTACCCTTTTTATCAGCCCAAAAAGACAGCCACAGGCACTGGGGGAGATGGGTATCCACGCCTATCCTTGCCCAAAAGTGCAAAGCAGCCACTTTTTCCAGCTCAAGGCCCTCTCCCACTCCTGCTTTAGTTGATGGCAATTGGGTTTGGCCCAGGGACCCGTGCACCCCTCTGTGCTGTTCTGCAGGGGCCACTCACAGTGATACACCTCCCCAGTCCTGCTTGCCAGAAAACTTTGTATTTCCAATTTATTAACAGTTCCTTCTACTTTGGGAAAAGCAGTCCTTGCGCTTCTTCCCAAGTCTGTCTCTAATTTAGCAACAGATGTTGGCCTACAAGACAGCACCTATGTCTTCACCTGTTCGCTAAGGGGTAGATCTAAAAATCACTCTTCCCTCTTCCCTGGCATATCATAACTTCGTTTTTCTACAGTGTTTTCAGTAAAGCTAGGGAGTCAACTGCAGTCTGACTTCTCTTCATGACCTACATTAAGACTAGGACTAAGATGCAGCCCAGTCCTTTGCAGTAGCAAACTGGAAACATCAGACGCAGGAACTAGAGGTGCTTCAGTCTCATATTTCCCTGTGGCCAGTGTTGAAATGCAGCAAGACTGTAGGGGGACTGTGCTACTTACTGTATGAGTTGAGAAACTTGTACATATAATGGTTTTCTTAGAAACTGGTGGTATACAGAAAAAATGTCTAGGGATAACCTTAATCTGTGCTTTCCTTAAGACTGGCTGTTATTTAATCAGTCATCAGATGTTAATAATGAATTGCATTGAGAGGTTTCCCTGTCTACCAGTGACATGATCTTTCTATAGCTTATATCAATGTTTAATGGAGATTGATAGAGAGTGAGCCACTAGCGCATCAATAGAAGTTGGAGGTTAGGAGAAAGGAATAAGCAGAAACAAAAGTAAGTGCGCTTGAGTTACCCTGTGTCTCTACAACTACTTGTGTATCTCATCAGCTGCTAAAACAAAAAGTTCCTCTGCTGGTTGGAGCTGAAGAGAACCAGGGTGAGCATCTATTGTTCTATATGTTTTATTATTCTCGTGCTGTGATCTTGTCAGCTCTCGTTAGCTTAACAGGTTGGACTGTGTCACTCCTTGGATGGGAGACTTTGAAACGCAATGAGAAATGACACAAAGTGGTTCAGTCCGTAGCCCTGCTCACTCTGAGTCAGTGCTGAATCACTGACCCATCAGAGTTTGAGGTGGAGAGGGTGTGATAGCGCTGCTCTGGCAGCCAGTTCTGGCTTTGGTGATGAGATATTATAGAAGGTCAGTCAGTGGCATATTTTGCTAGAAAAAAAATGTGATCCCATGAGCCAAATTCTATTTGGGATAAATTGCATACCAACACCAGTACCATCATCTTAATTTTTTTTTTGCTCTAGAGGAGCTAAGGGTTGCGGGTAGCTGTTGTGAGATGCTTTGGTAGCAGATGGCAGTGCCTGCACTGAAAAGGTTGTATTTATATACATACATATATATGTGTATATATATGTGTGTGTGTATGTCAGCTGAGGGTGCCTATAGTTTGTAATCCCATAAAGTACCAGGATGAAAAAAATTCATGCTTTTGAGTTGAGTCAGAATATATGCTGGAATATAGAACTGAAAGGTAATACATAACTGGATTTGGAGAGGTCCCTGAACACCAATTGCATACTCTTCTCTTGGGTTAAATCAGTGGTTTATAGACATTGAGAGAGAACTAGCCATTAGCACAGAACATAGAGATGTGAGAGTTAGGGGGAAGGGAGTAAATACAAAAATTCAATGCTTGTATAATACGCTTACGACATTTTGATGGTGACAACATACAGCTGGTGCATCCAGCCATCTCAGTTTTAAGCCCTCTTTATAATTCCCAGGGGGTTGTAGTCTGCCCTTGTACTTTTGGTGACCAGTTGTAGACCAAGCAGAATACTCAGTCAAATGTCTTTGGTTAGTTCCTGAGTCTTCAGCACTCAAGAGAGAGTCTGCTTTTCTTTAGGGTCGTTTGTAAATGGTGGTAGTATCCTGCCATTTCCACTAAAAGCATTATCTTTCATCATGCCTGTGGCCGTGGCATTCGCAAATGACCTAAAAGCCACAAATGACTCCAGCGGCAATGGAATCTGAGTGCCAGTGTTGGAAGGCTCCTTGCAGCTGTCGGATATCATTGGCCGTCTTCAGTAGCGATACCTAGAAATCTGAAAGGCAAGTTTATTGTACCAGAGTAGGGGTTTGAAGTATTTCCTAAGGAAGTATTTCAAGGTATGAATGAATACATATTCTAAAAGCTGGTAATGTGGGAGCTAGGTAAGGAAGCCAAAGTTAGAAAGAAACCTCTCTGCACATGAGAGACTGTGCCTTCTGTGCCTTTCCAAACTCTGCGTATATCCCTGCAAACTCTCTAGCCACAAAAAAAAAAAAAAAAAAAAAAAAAAAGGAAAGAAAAGGGAAAAAAAGAAGATGGACAAAAGGAAAGTGTGGTTGTCTCATAGCTGCTCAACAGGCAACTCTGAGATCCTTCTGGCAAAATCAACTGAAGCTGAATTTGTCATTGTTTGGCTTGTGTCACCCAGCTGGTCGGGTCAGAGAGCTTCTCTGACCTGAGTCCACAAGTGATGGACAGGTCTGTAGAGGGCATTATCACAACATAATCACATGGAATGAAAGGAAAACTGTGTGTGCCTTTCTTAACTTTTCCCCCCCCTGTTCTCCAAATCTTTAGGATAATACATCTTTTCTTATTTTACTCTGAATCTGTTAATGCTTCTGTTATGTAATAAGGTTTTCACAGCAAAATATGGCCTGGAGAGTAGTAAATGGAGCTCTTCCAAGGATCCACAAAGATCTGCAAAGATTCTGTTGCACTGCTAAAGGAAGCATTAATCATGGTCAGAAATATTTCCTGCTGGGTTGTAGTGTGCTCGCTGGTTTCCTCTGTCCCTCAGGCACTAGTGAAAATTCCAACTGGCAAGGAGGTGTGGGGTTTGGGTGGTTTTTTTCTGCTTTAAGTTAGCTAAATTGGTTTTGGAATAGAACAGAGGGTCTGTAAGTTCTTAGTGGTACTACTGCTCTTGCCAAAACCAACAGAAGCCAGGAGGAAAAATGCTAGAAACCCAAAGACCCTGATTGGGAGAGACCAGAGGAAGAATTCTATTGGCCTGGGGACTTTGAAATTCTTTTTATCTTTTTGTATATCGGTATATATGCATGTTGCTGGGTTGGGGGGAGCGTAGGAGGAGGTGTACATTTGGAACAAGCGGTGTCAGGAGTTTGGTTGTTTACTTGGATTTACAGGTTTTATTTAGCTGCAGCATATTGACCACGATGTGAAAACTAATTTTTAATACATGGAAAGCTTGACGAACCCAGAACTATGAAATATTCTTGGATTGGTGACCTGTGTAAAGAGACTAGTTCTTGTGGACCCTAAACCAACATTGCGGCAAGACAAAAAGAATAGAAAAAAATTAGGGATTTGTGTTGAACTGAAACATTTTGTTCAAGCCTGTAAAATAAATGCAGATGAACTTTGAAATGAAAATAATAACTGAAAACAAAACAGAAATATTGTGCTTTAAAAATGTTGAAGTTAAAAGTTTCAACCCTTTTAAATTGTTCTTCCTGCCCTGCCTTTTAGGAATCAACACCATTTACTGCATTTAACCTGCATGTGGAAGCAGCCTTGTTCTTGCCACTCAGAATCACACTATAGCTAATTAACGATGCCCCACTCTTGTCAAAATATGTCTTACAAAATAAAGCTCTGCTTGAACGTGGAGCAATTTAGACTTCATACAACATATGAATGACATTCCTTATTATCTTTGTGGCTTATTTTGACCTTTTGCCTTCTGGTGAAATGGAGCTGAAACTTGCCAGAATCCTCCTTTAAGACCTTTTCCTATTAGTACAAGGGATATATTAAGCTCCTAGGAGAATTTAGGTAGTGAGGTAGAATTTTCATGAAGGAATGGATGTGGTAATATCCTTGGATATTATTCCTGTGCATTTCATATTTCTAATGCAATTGTGATGCTTCAAAATGCATCTTTTATAGGGGTATAAAAAGATATCCACCAATTTGCGCTGTTACTCTTTTTCCTCTTGTGTGTAGGAGCAATAAGGATGGATCAGAATCACCCTGTGCTGTATAGTCTGAGCAGTAGTAGTTGCCGAGACAGGAACTAGAGGAAGCATGTCTCAGATCAGCAGTTCTCAAACACAGTCATAAACGCATCAAGAGCTGGCACAGTGCATGAGCACGTGACGGTATTCTGCTCTTTTTACAG
Organism: Buteo buteo; assembly: GCF_964188355.1. Lineage (NCBI taxonomy): Eukaryota > Metazoa > Chordata > Aves > Accipitriformes > Accipitridae > Buteo > Buteo buteo. Next base: position 83,774,739 of record NC_134171.1, on the reverse strand, counting down.
CTCTCCATATCTCCTCTGAGCATGGCATTGCAGTGAGGCCATAATAAGCACTCAGATACTGGCTGGCAACGAGACACAAGGCCTGTGGCTAAAGGCTGTGTAAAATTACTAATAGAAGAGGGAGCGGCAGTTGGGAAAAGCAATACTGCAAAAATGCGGCGTTGCTAGTGTTGTTCTAGCGTGAGAGATGTCAGCAGAAGAATCCCAAAACACAGAGTCGTTCAGAACTGCAGGTTACTTTCATACAAACTGCTATTTTTTTTTCTCTAAGAGCTTCCTATTTCTGCTTGCAAGAAATACCGATTCATTTCATCCTTGGCTACTGACACAGTTTTACAATGGATAACAACAAATGTTTTATGGGCCCTTTGATCCGCTGCAGCCTATGGAGTAATATGAATCAAGCAAGTGTTGGTCAGCAGGGCAGGGATGCAGGTGAATGAATCCTTTGTTATTCTTGCACTTGTGAAGTTGAGGTACCACTCACATTACGGACAAACTAACTTTTAATATTTTTCAATTACCAGTGATTCTGAAAAAGGCAGTCTGAGCTCTTATGCGTGGCATGTTGTTTAAAAGAAAAGACATCTCCACATGAGTACTGGCCTCATGATCCGATATTACTCGTAAATAATAATATTCACAGGATAAATATTTAGTGATTTACATTTGGGCTGTATATGCTGTGTGCTGTTTAGAAAAACATTCTACACCACCAGCCATTATCCTCTCTGGTTGATGTACACATTGCAAGCCAAGGACTGGAAATGGCTTGTTTGATGCCAAACAGTCAGTGTCACCTTCTCTAATCCTTAGACATGTTTGCAATTGAATACCTCCTGACAGAGATCCATGCACCAAACCCTTGTTTAGAGACTCAGCATTTAATGCAGGAGATATTTATTTTTGTCTTTTACCAAGCAGCAGTAGCTTGCAATTTTCCCTTCAAGTGTACCCAGGAAAACATCTCTGAAAATAACACTGAGCAATGGCACAAATGAGTACATGCATTTTTGGATACTGTGACAGTCTCTAATGGAGAGGAGTGCCATAGGTAGGGGGATGTACAAAATGATGTTACACATCCCAAAAGTGCATTGTCACCTAAATACAGGATTGATGTGCTTTCAGTCTTCGTGTGTTGGCATTTTTGTCTGCTTGGTGAGTTGAATAGAGTTGATGTTATTGTATAACCTCTTTTTCTGATCCAAACTGATGAGTCTAGTCAAGTTTCTATGGGATTTCTTATGTTTCTTACTGGCATAGTATCTATTGTGTGAAGTCTTAGATGAAGCACAGGTGTGGAAAAAGGAAGATTACTTATGAAAATAAATTTTCCATGTTCTCTCATCTATTTGAAGTCAACACTGATTTTGATGCTGCGTGGGGAAATAAACACTAGCAAAGGCCTACACTACAGTCTTCATACCTTAGTGTTATCACACCGAAAGGTGGTTGCCTTTTACATTTCTGACTCCCCAGAGTGCATCTCCTGGGCACATACTGGAGCAAAGATATGTGTGTCTTGTTCTCTTTTCTTCCTATATCCTGAGTGAGGAAGATAAAGATAGACTATCTTATACCCAGCTATCTATATCTTTTGACTGTAAACAGCATGGCATTGTCAAGACATGCTTGGGAAAGATCAAGCAAACACAAGACTGCAAAACAACTGTGCTCTTATTCTGCTTCCTTCTGTATGAAAGGCATTTTTAGCAGCCCTTCTCTATCTGATACACGTCCACACACGTCCAAAATTATTTCTGTAGCATAGTCATCTGAGGCTCTCCTTGGCTGGCTGTAAAACGCTGGCCAGATGTAACACCTATCCTGTCTCGATATTGCATTGTGAGTAAATAGTGCTGCCAAAAATCTGCAGGGAAGATAGGGGAGAAAGATACTTCTCTTTCTTTATTATTATTGGTAACTGGAGCTGAGTGAAAAATGGATTTTCAGGTCACTGGATGTTAAAAAAATACTTGCACTTGATCCAGATGGTTTGTTTCAGTAACAGTTTTAGATTTGACAATTCCCAGAAATAACTTCAACTACTAAAATCAGATAATGAAATTTTAATTTAAACTGAAAAACTGAACCTTTCTGTTTTAAAAATAGTGAACTTCAGGCTGTTTTATTTTTAATGAATATCTTATCAGAATCAGTATGTGTTTGGAAAATGTTCCCACTACTTACATGTCACAAATTGGACTTAATCACCTAAGTCACATAGGCATTAGAAAAGTAGATGAGCAGTCTTTAAAGCAAAGTAGATGAGAACTGGATTTGGAGGAACACTTAGTGTCCAGGGAGGTTTCCCTGGTCATTAGTTGTAGGCCTCTTAAATTAAAAATCTTTCTCACTCAAGTTCCCTGTTGGCTACTGCTGTTATTTATTAATACTCCGAAGCTCTCACACATGCTGTCTTTCCACCCAGAGGGGACACTCTGGCCCTTTGCCCATGAATACTGCAGTGGAGAGAGGCAGGGAAAAAGAGTACTGTGAGGTTACTCTGCTGTGATGACCATCATTCCCAGGACTGGTGACGGGACCTCCATGGGAGAACAGATGTTTCCACTGCCTGAGCTAGAAAGCTCGGCTCTAAGCAGAAGGTTGTGAAGAACTGGATAAGGCCAAGAAGGAGATACTGTGCACTCGACATTAGTGCTTAAACTCTCCCCACAACCCCAGCTGCCAAAACCTTGTTACTTCAACTATTCTAAATAACTTATCAGATTTGTCTCTAAATCTAGGGGTAGCACTAATCCAGGGAGAGAGGTTTTGGTAGTGTAAGGCCTTGTCAGTAGAGCAGCTTGCAAGAGTGAAGCAGCTTTTCTTAAAGCTGGTGTATATACACCAGCCTAGTACTTCTGTGCCAGTGTAAGCTGTTGAGTTTGTGCTAGGTTTACTCGTGTAGGCTCCATTTGCATTGGCGCCATATGCATGTGTTAGAGTGACGCAGACATCCCTAGCCCAAACAGGCCTGTAGCTCTCCCATTGCAGAGACCGAAGGTTAGACAACTGACACTTTTTCAGGTGTTTTTGCCATTCTTTGCTCAGTTTTGCATGACCCACACCTCAGCGACATAGCTCTGTCTCTGGCTGCACTGTGCACTTTGTGTTTGGCATCTAACTACATGTTGCTGGTTTTTATCAGCCTGGTGGAGCATGCTATGGGAGTGGGAGCTACCTGGGTGCAGGTGCTCATCATAACCCTCTAGCAGCCCACATCAATGTCAGCTGGAAGGTCATCAGACTTGGTGTTTCTGCTCAACCTTGTCCTCAGTTAAATACCGAGGTGGCTGTAATTCCTGGCACATGAGTTATTGCCCTCAAGGGCTGCCTAACTCCCCAGGGTTTGCCTTGGCTGAGGAATCATGGAGTTTCACTGACTTGGCCAGCTCTAAGGTTAACTGAGGACAGCTGTTGTATGCAGGATGCTGGCTTGCGCCGCACCGGCCTCATGCGTCTCCTCCCCACGTGAAACATGGGAACAGTCAGGACGGTATTTGAGAGGAGGATGGGAGCGCAAGCCAGACCTCTCTGGGATCTGTGTGTATGTGTGCTAATGAGGCCCAGAGGTGATGCCAGCCAGCTATCTCAGTGTAGTTTGCACATGAGTGCACCAAGAATGCACCAGCTATTCAACGATAATAAGTTTTTATAAGCACACGTTTCTGACCATGTCAAATTTTGTACCCATTCAGCTGCTAAAATCCATGGAATTTGACACTGGGGAAACAATCACATTTGAGAAGAGCTTGTACAAAGGGGAACTCACATTGCTTCCCAGCTAGAGCCTGAGCAGTTGATTGGCTTTTCTAACACAATATCACACATTTATTCCTTAAGCAAGATTAAAACTTTAGAAGAAGAAAGATTAGTCAGCAAGATTAGAATAGAAAACATTCTTAGAGAGTTATATTAACCATAAAGAACCATCTGCTCTCCACAACTGCAAAAGTAAAAGGAGATTTTTCTTGCACAGTTTTGGATGGTAGAGTTCTATAAACACACAAATGCGGCATAGTCTGTTCTCAGCTCAGAAATCCCATTATTTTCTCTAATGTTGCTTATGCGGGTAAAGTAGAACGTGCTTAAGGGTGTTAATAAGACGAGCAAACAGAAAAGAATCATGTTCCTAGAGATCCTAGAGATCTTGGTGTCCAAATACCCAGACAACACCAGAAGATGCTGATGTGCCCAAGAGGTGCTCACACTGAAATGAGAGGAATGCAATATCTTTTCCATTAGAAAAAAATGCTGGAATCTAAATAATTCCTGCTATAGAAAATCACTGGTGAGAGAGACTCAGTAAGCATCAAGGAGGAAAAATTGAAAGAAATGAGGCCTGGGAATGAAGAGAGAATAGGGATCAGGATGATGCTAAAAAAAGAAGATAAAACAAAAAGCAAAACTGCTCAGACTTCCATCCCACTCAGGTGGGATGAACAGGCTGTGTCACGTTTGAGCTGGTGTCAATCAGTATCATTGCACTGATGTCAGGAGGCTCACTCTCAAGTACATCACCTCTTCCTACTTTTTAAGACCATCTTACAACTCACATTGCCTCTCAGTAATGTCCATTCCTTAGTTTAAACAGAAATGCTTCTGGGATTGAGTAGTTCCCTGATTCTGGGAACCTCATCATTGTACTTGCAACAAGGTGTCATCCTTCTTAAAGAGAAAAAAGCTCTTAGATAGATTGACTCTTTTTTGTCCACATTGCCTTCTTGAATGAAGTATTGAAGTACAGGAGATGAATGCACTGAAATCTCATTTCCCACACTGCTAGTTTGATGCCAGTTTACCACAATAACCACTCTCTGGAAAAATAAACATTAGCTCAGGAGAAGGCAAACTACAAAATACAAAGAGATGAAATATTAAGGAAATTGTGAGCAGTCACTTGAGCTTGTACAGTAGCACTTAACTTTCTCACCCCAAGGGCTCAAGTGAGTTGAACGGAGTTGCTGAAACTCATTAACCATGAATCCATTGTTCATTTTAAGCTTTTTGTATGGGGTGATCGATACTTCAAAAACTGCGTGGGAACTGAACGGAGATTAGGAACAAATAATAAAAATAAAACCACATTACAGGCCTGATCCTTTCTCCACTGTGGTTTTGTGCAGTTTAATTCCTGGGCAGTGAGGAAAGCAGTATGGTTCAAGAGAGGGGGCCCTGCGGGAGGACCAAGGAGCTTCTGCTTACAATCTGGTTCCACCTCTGGTCCCCACTCACACCATCTTTTGTCTCACTTTTGTTTTGAGGCCGGAAGAGACTCAGGAGGCTGTTGAGGGTGAAATAAATTTTGAACTCTGCCATGATAAACTTTCTGTCTTTAACAATGGCTTTGTACAGTGCCTGCAGCAGTGAAGTGTGGTTTTTCAATGACCTGTGGTTTAGAGAGAGTAATTTTTTGTGATGCAAAACACTGCTGAACCCTCCCAAAATATTACACCACCAGAGCAACCTGCTGTGGGACAGCACACAGTTTTCCAGCGGAGGATTTGGATCACCAACTTGTATGTTACCAGTTCAAGACAAAAATGCAGTAGGAAAATACTCATGCTTGAGCAATACCCACTGACACATAGGAGATGCATGACAAGAGCAGACACTCAGTAATCGTTGTAGGTGATGAGCCATGACACTAAAATGGACGCAGAGGGCTTTTTGAAGTGTTGCGCAACAAGGGCTTTAAAAGTAAGACTGCTGGGTGCATCTGTGAGGGGCACGATGAACCCTCAGGATGGAAATCTGCTCTTGAAATTGTCCTGTGGTAAACCTGGAAAGAGTCAGTGAAACGTCAGTAGTATTTCTTCTGCTGTGCACTGACGTAACTGAAGCAGAATTTGGTTCTAGCTATTTAAGTGTGATGGATGAGCATTATTAGCTGCCTGGAGAAACTGAGAGATGACGCCAAAGTCATCCAAGGACAGCCCTTGGGAGTTGGCCAATATCCCAAATCTGCACTATGGCATCAAATGACAGCATTTTCTCATCTGAGCTGCTTCTCTCCCAGCAGCAGGGGAAATAACCTCTTTCCTGTCTGATACACCTTCGCTTCATGCCTCCCCTATCTTTTCCAGGCCACAGCTGGACTTTGAATTAGCTGTTGATGGGAGAAAGAGAAGTGGGAGCTATGCCTGAGCTATGAAGAGGTGACCTTTCATAGAATAGAGAGGCCAGACCTTGGCAAAAGGTCTGTCTGACTCTGGGGTGGGATTTAAATGGCCCTACTCCCTCTTTGAGTTAAAAGGAGCTGGTTTGAGCTTATTTCAGCATGCTGAGACTTCTCTTTCCCCACGTGAAGACAATGACTGAGCCCCGAATAGGCAGATAGGAACTGGAGCAATGCCATTAGGGCTGGAAACAGGGAAAATTATGGAGTGCCGCTGTCAGCTGCTTCACAGCCAGTAAAAGGGCATGCTCACAGCATCATCCTGTCTGGGGAAAAAATAAAAAAAAAGAGGGAAGAATTGTGTGAATAAAGTAGAATTCATTACTGCTACAGAAATAAAATATGATGGCCTTTTCCTCTGAGTTCTGAAGAAAAATGCATATGATGCCAAATAGCCATGTGACCGTTTTCTTAGATCCTGGGTCAATTTTGCCTCCTCCATCACTCCCACAAAAGCTACCCGATTCATCAAATTCATCAAATATAATGCATGTAGGAATGATTTCCAGAGGCCAGTGCTTTAGCTGATGTAAATCAACACATTGATCCTACTGGAATGACACCAGGTTCTCAGCTGAGAAATTGGCCTGTTTTTCTTTCACCCTTTCTTTCACTGGAACGAATAATGTGTCCCTAAGGTACAAAACTAATTACTGTAGGCATATTGCTCTCTCACAAAAGAAAGACTCAGGTAGGCAGTGTTAGGCATAAAGCTTAGGCACATCGTTTAGCAAAATTTTGAGAGAAAATAATTTTCCAGCTGTCTTTCAGACTAGGTCTTTTGGAAAATTCAGTTGCAACAGTTGCAGTGGGATTTTTGTGCCTTGCCCTGCTCTTTGAGGAAGGGTGCCAGCAAGACCAGAGTAGGGTGCCCTATTATATTTGTTCTTAGAAAGCTGGCTTTTGGATAGAAATTCAGCAGAAGGAAAACAGAAGTGACACCATCTTGTAACAGAATTTCATGTACTGCTTCAGCAGTACATTCAACCTCTGAACTGACATTTCAAGGAGGAGGAGACAGGAAAAAAACACAGGGAAACTTAATAAATGCATCAGGTCATTCAGCTGAGTGAGTTCTTTTGCTACTCAAATAAAGAGCCACACTAGTTTTGTTCGGAGAGGAGTCTTTCCTTTGAAAAGGCCCGTTTGGCAAGGAGCACTTCTCATCGTCGTCCCAAGTGAGAAAGAAGAAATATCTGTTGGCTGACATTTGCTTAAAGATCAGCCACTTCCATGTTTGCTTGTGAGATTGGAAGGGATCACAAAAGAATTTGATTAAGCAACAGCGTGGATACTTACAATGTTGGAAAAATGGTTCCAAAACTGAAAGTATCTTAGACTGTACTATAGATGAGGTATCTATACAATACAAAAAGCTGCTGTAATGAGCAGTATTAGACAAGAATATTTTGTAAGGTGCAGTGCTATCAAATGGGCTGAGATTCTGGTGTGTATAATGAAATGTGATAATTAAACTAAAGTCACTCTTTGTGGTTTTCAGCTCTTGCTGTTTCATGCCCTTTTAATTCTTAACATTCAGGGTAGAAAAAAATAGATTACGTATTTCACCTCTGTCTTCTTTTCTGCTGTATTGATTCTGAATGCCTAGATTATTTATAGGGATTCTCAGCCTCTCACTTCTGCTTGCATCTGATTCATTCTTAACTAAGGACAATTTGACCATATAAATCTCATATTTGTGTATGCTTGTGTTTCTTAAGTCATTCCTCTCAGGGTTTGTGTATATGTAGACTTGCAGGATGCTTAATAGAGTGTTTGAAACCCAATTGTAATAACTGCTCATAGTCTCTTCTGATTCTTTCTTTTCCTTGTGAGAAGGTGAACAAGTGTCAAGTATCAATGTTACCATTTATCGTATCTACTGTACATCTTAGCCTGACACTTTAGACAAAAAGATGGAACTGCCAAATGTATCAGCCTTCTCCCAAGGCCTTTAAGCACCGGAAGGGCAGCTGGTGGAGACGTGCAGAGAGCGGATAGTCAGGCATGAGGGTGAGTGTGCGGGTCAAATGGCAGTCACAGGATGTTCCTTAGTACTTCCTCTTTGTCCTTGAGCATTTCTGAAAGCTCCTGAGTAAATACCATCTGGGAGAATCAGAACCTGGGCTCCACAAAAGGTGTTTGTAAGTTGTGATCTTGTGGTGCGCGGAGAATAACAGTGGAAGAATGAAGCCAGCGGGAGCTTGTGCTTTCTCAAGAGAAGGAGGTGGTTTGCTGGGTAACTAAGATCACTGGAACTGGCAGGTTCTCTTTTGGTTCCTTTTGTTAGCTTTGTGCCAACTTGGCTGGTATTGAATTTCATCTTTGCTGATCGCAAGCTACCGAGGGTGTAAAATGCTGTTGTGATGTTTGCTGTTCTGGCGTAGTCTTCTCTCTCTGTGTGCATGGAAAAACCCAATCTGCTGAAAGTACTTGTGGTTTCTTTTTATGTATGAGGCTCAAACACACCAAGAAAAGGAGCTGTGTGGTCATATACAGATACATTTCTGGCCTAAGGGAACCAGAATAACTCCAATGCCTTCGAAGTCCTGTTAACTTGGGGACCTCAACTCTATATGCTACATGGCTTTAGTTCCCTGAACCCAGTGAACCATCTGAACACAGTGAATCCTATGGCCAACTTCTAAACCTTCTGCTGAGGTAATGGAGCTAGACGGTGTGAGAACCACTAGATTTTAAAATGTGGTCTATGTTTTTGGACTGATAAGGAAAATGTTGTGTTAACTGGTTTTAATGCATTTTCCTATCACATTAGGTGATCTGGATGCATTTATTTCTTCCTTATCAATTAGGCAGTGAAATTCTCATTTTAGAAATGTGTTCTGTTCTCATAGTACTTTAAAATCTGCAAGGAATTACATATACATGTAGTATTTTGGTGCCTAACTCCATACTGATTTCACCTGTGTGCGTTTAGGGACTTGGGCCTTTATTCTGCTCTGCATTTATTTCTTCTCTGTACTTCCAGAATTAAAGAAGCATTTATGAGACTATGAGAATATGAGATACTAGAGTATCTCAAAAGGCAGCAGACACCTAAACATGTTGTGAGCATTTGGGCAAAAGCCATTGTTTCAAACAATAGTTTTTAAACCAAAGCAGTAGGGTTGCAGATTTGCCAGAGTCTTAATTCTTTATTGGGCCAGGGAAAAACCATATTTGAAATTGTAATAAACCTGCAGGTTATCTGGCAGTATTTCAGTGTGCCATATCAGTCAAACCGGCATTTGTCTTCCAGTTCCAGAAATGTTATTGTGATGATGATGTGTGAAATGGAAACAAGACAATTAGTGTTTCAGACACGCCAAGCTGGCACTCAAACCAACTTACTCTAACTCAAAGGGAACAAATCTGACATGGAGACCATTCAGTGTAAATAGCAGCTACAAAAGAGCAGTATGCCTTTATTTTCTGATCACGGTAGGTTAACAACTGCTTGTTAGTCCCAAGGTGTTCTCTCCTTCCCCAAGTCCATTACTTTGGAAAAGAAATGGGCTTTTCCCTTATTACTCAAATTAAGGGTTTTGGTAATGAATCTCAGTAAGTGATGAAGCATGTATTACGAGCTATTACAACTTTACTGGCAAGTGCCTGGGCAAAATTGTATAGGGACTGTGAGCACAGGAATGGATGATAAGAGCCTTTTCATTTATTAGTCACTTCAGTTCACATCTGAAACTCAGCCAGCTGAAAAATAACCAGCTCTGGAGAATGGGCACATAGAGCAGGACACGGTCAGCTCATAGCTCGGTCATGACATCTGCATTTTACTACTTGTACTTTAGGAGGATATGCCAGGTTTAATGACTCCGGACAATGCTGGGAAAACATTCATTATATGCAGAAGTTTATTAGATTAACTGACTAGGAGACATTTTTTGGAGAAGTTCAGTGAGACACTGCCAATCCTGATACTTCACATTTTAAATTGCATATTAAGTGTTTTCAGTTTAACTACAAAAAATACATCACCAGTGGTTGGATGCTGAAGCTAAAAGATGATTAGAAACAAGGGGTAGCTTTTTATTTGTGAAGGGCCATTTATCAGTGGAACAATTTACCAAGCATCTACAACAGCAGCTTCTTAATCCTTGGAAATTTTAAACTGAAGGTGGGATTTTAACACACCCCCCCCAATGTTTCAGATTGGTTTATGCAGGAATTAATTAATCATGAACCTGTGTTACTATGCTGAATGTTCGCAACTGCTTTTTCTGGCAGCATCACCTAGAAATTTATCTCTTGGGGCTTATGGGGTTTACAAACTTGACTAACAAACTGCAGGAAAATTGTAGGAGTCATTTATGTTCTTGCAGAAGTTGTTACAAGCTCACAAAGCAAATGGGATAAGCCTATGACCACTTTCTCAGAGTCACAGAAGTTAAAATCTTAGAAAGGTGGTACTTCAAAGACTTTCTGTGGATATATTTTCAAGTGATTTGCACTCACAAGTGGTTTGTGCTTGCAAGATTTTCTAAGAGTTGCTCAGCACCCACCTTACTAGTACTTCTGGGCAGGCAAGTGGTTAGCTGTGAGAACTCAGCACCAGGATTCAGTGTTGAGTGCTGCCAGGTAAGGTTGGACTTTTTCTGACAAAACCTGTTGTAAAGTATTTGTTCATAGAAACTGAATAAGATTCTTTTCTGGCTTCCTACCATACCTCTAGCTATCTTGGGATTGATAATGTCTGCTCTCAGTATCTTGCAGAGAAGGGAAGGTAAGATCAGGAATCAAACTGTTAATCTGTTTGAGAGGTGAAATCAGAAACGTTTAAAAAAATTCTTATTGTACACTCACATTTAATTTATAAAACTATCTGTGCAGTGGCAAGGTGGCTGTATTTAGTGCTATGACTGTTACTGCTAAGAGAGCGTTTGCTCGCAGGAGAGCAGACGGGAGCATGATTTGCTCTCAGGAGCATCTTGCTCTAGGCAAAACCAAAGCACACAGCAAGAGACAATCCTGATCACAAAGAATATGTCACTTAACTGAAGGGATGGAAGAGAAAGCAGACACAGGAAGTAATGCTCTTTGGTTTGTAACAGAGCTCATTTGATACCAATTCCATCGTGTTAGCCTCTAGATGGTTCCGTTTCTTACAAAAAGTGTGTGTATTCAGGGATTTGGGCTAGACAAAGTTGCTGAAGGTTTTAACAGCTGGACTGTACTCTGGGTTTGCTGATATCTGAGACTTATTTATTTGTTTGAGGGCCAACAGAAATAGCTATGATTGCTTTTAACACCTTTTTAGCTGTCAGACCCTATCCGAGTTCTAGAAGTCTTCAAGACTTAAATCCCCTGTAGCCCATGGAAGTGGAGGAGGCAATATATATCTTCGATAGACTGATGGACTGGATAGTTGATGCTGTGAAGCATGTAAACTCCCACAGCCTGATAAGAGGAATATGTTCCTGTGGGGAGAGGAGTGCATTTGCAATCACATCCAAGAAAGCAGTTGGCAGATACTGATCAGCCACACAGCTGTCCTTGTACCAAGGTTACCCTTGCTGCTACTTGGAGTGGAGTGAGAAGGAGAGGATTTAAAACATTTTTGTTCATTAAAGTATGACAAAAGACCTTATTCTGCCCAGGCGTACAGCCCACAAAGCTGTTTAGGGACTGAAAGAATCAATTGAGGCGATCCAGCAGTAGCAGAACAAAAGATCTCGGCCAGTGTAATTAGCTAAGTACTACATGCTGTTCCTTCAGTCCCTACTTAGTTAATCAATCAGGACACTGAGTGATGATACGTATTTCAGGCAGACAGCTGAGTGAAAAACATCTCTTCTTCTCATAGGCAGGCTGAGATCGTTACTCTGGCCGGGATCACCTGGGCTCCTCTGAAAGCCACATCTGGGTTGTGGTGTTCATATGCATACATTTTATCAACAATTGCAACCAGCTTCCCAATAGCTGGACATCCAAAATGAAGGCAGTTCTCATGACAAATGGTGGCAACACAAGTGGCAAGTGTAGAGGACCGGTTTTGTAAGAGCTCTGTAGGCAGGGGATGTCCTGTGAAGTGAGGGGTGTCTCACTGGTTTATGCCAGCCGAGGTGCTGCCTGGGGGAGACTGATGGCAGCATGCTCTGTGCTGAAATGTAGTCACTTAAAAGGACCCTTTCTAAAAGGAGTGGGGAAAAAGGAACTGTTTCCTAAAAGGTGAGTTGGAGTGAGCTACCAGGAACAGATTTGGTCCTTCGGGGTGCAGCAGAAGCACTCAAAAACGTGGACTCCTTCAGTACTTAGATAGCAGAAAGCTGAGCGCTGTGGCACACATTGTCACGTGCCTCTGTTAGGCATTCAGGTAAACGTCACTGTGCAGCTGCACCAGCTATCCCATTGCAGCAGTCGTGAGCTAATGGCAGTGGAGAGCACAAGCATTATAAGAATCTTAATTCCTTGTCCTCAGAGCTGCTAGCTAAGCCAGGCAGACTCTGGTGCAATAAGGCCTATTAAAAGGCATCTCTTTGTCTTACAGATTTGGGGAGGAATTCTAGTAAGGAAGAGAGGAGGGCAATTTTATTATATCCAGCTTCTGATTCACCAAGACTGGGCTTCCTGAGTGAATTTCTAAGGCAAAGAAAAGATAAGCAAAAGGGCAGCCTGGAAGCTAAACCTGGAAGCTGAACATTGGGCTAGGACTGAGGAATGTCTCGGTTCAGTTTTGGGGTCAGTTGCAGGCTGTTCTGTGCAGTCAGCAAATCCCTCAATCTGCCCACACTTTCACCTGCGAAATGGACAGCATAGCACTCCATCCCTGTCTATGCTTTGCATGTTTTTTAGCTCTGTGAAGACATATACAAGCGTACTGTTGCAGCTGTGATTTTGGTAGGAATCTCTAGGACCCACTATTGTGCCAACAGTAAGTCAAGAGGTTACCACTGTCACTGTGCTGTTTTCATACATAGTGAGAAACTCCATATTTTGGCTATCCATGTGATTCAGGCATTAATCCTTGCCCTAGAAAGGGCCAAAATGCAGGAAAGAATCAAACTGCTAAGCCTCTGTTCCAATCTGGGGGTCTGTCTTGTCAGCAAAAGGGAGATTCAACAAGAAGAGGGTCAGATGGCTCTGGCCCTAATTCATCTTGAGGAACAGATGCTGGGATTTTTGCTGTAACCGTTGCTCTGTGCAGCTTTAAAAGGGCCAGCACTGTACATTTTTAGTTATTATGTTGGCAAGGGTGAGAGCAAACAGCAGCAGTTCAATAACAGTGTTCACAAAAGTCTCTGCTGGAACAGCTGGAAAGTCAGACTTGCAGCCCTAAGGTTTGTTGTCCCATTTCCCTGTGGTTTTGCTCTTCTCCTGCCAGGCCCTTTGAATGTGATCTGAAGCCTTTAAAGCTCATCCAAGCTTTTCACATGTTCAACACAGTCTGCTTTGATACTGACCTTACAGGGCCTGTTTTTAACTTACTAGGTTAAACGCATTCCCTCTGAGAGAGGATATCTTTAAAATTATTCCCACCACGAGATACCCTGCCATTGACCTAGTGGATGTGGGTCCAGGGTCACGTCACAGGCCTTGCTGCTCTCACTATGTAGTACCTTGCTCTCTGGGTAGTGCTGGTGGAGAAACATTGAAGGGCTGTGGTGGTGCTTGGTATGAAGAAAGCTGGGAAAAACCTTACCCAAGATTTAGATCATGATTTAGGTTCTGGAGGTTAATGCATAGGGTCATTGGCACAGCTGACAGCAGTAGTTAGTCTTGTGAATCACTGCTCACTGCTTCTTGGATTAAGCCCGGCCTAGCACGGACAGGGCTTGTTTTCTGAGGTAGTGGATCAGGCTGTTATAGAGACGGTGCTGCAAACATCGGGGTTCAAAGTGTGGATTTGCTTTAGATTTGGAAGCCTTGAGGAAGGGTTGCTTCTGGCCATCTTCAGTCACAGCAGAGTGAAATACCCATTTCAAGCCCTCTTACAGTGGAAGGGCTTTTCTTCTGAAAAATACTTCTGTATAGGCTTCATCCAAACCCTATTAAATGGAAAAGACATATACTGAATTTAGCAATGCTTGGTCAAGTCCCCAGAAGGATGTTAGTTAAACTAATTCCAAACAGCCTGAGCAGTGTCTGCCACAATATTTCTGCCCTGAGGTTTTGAGTGTACTTTTTGTTCTTTCCTCTTAGAACTTTTATGCAATCTTAAGTTTTCTGCAGCTTGTTTGACTCAAAGCTGTTGTTGTAAATTTGTTTGCCAGAAGGGACATTTTCATCATTCACAGGACCTATTTTTAAATTCCGCAAAGATTCCTTAAGTGAGAATGATATCCCAGAGAACTGTACAGGATGCTGTGGGTACAGCGGCTGATCTCCGGGACGCTGTGGAGCAACCTGGAGCTGAAACAATTGACCATATTCATTGAAGTGATGGTGAGACCGTAGGGAAATGTAATGTAGTTACCTTCACTGGAATTTGGCCAGTGTCCCAGCTACCACTAATGCCTCTGCTCTTACAGGAATGCCCTGGGATTTTCATTAATGTATGATTCAGCTTATAAAAACATGTGCCTGCTGCCTTAGCCCCTGGAGCTATGGCAATTAAAGAAATGCTATTTAGCCAATGTGTAACAACTGGCTTTAGCAGGCACATTCCCTTCCTTTCTAGTTATTTCTGCTCCCCTCCCCTTCTTTCTCCTCCCCATCCCCAAGATGCAAGAGTAAAGTTTCCAATGCATTGCATAAACAGCATGTGCAGTGAGCCCCTGTGCCCCATTCAGGTAGCATTCTGAGCGTACGGTCTTCACATAGCTGCATGGTCACAACAGCATGCTCTGTAAAATCAGTTGAATGAGTATCGGAGGGGAGCCATCTCTGAGAAGGCCTGAACCTGGCTGTCAGACTGACTTGCCTTCTGCCAGGGAATGAGGGCCCCGTGGATGCTCTTGACTGCTCCCATCGTGTGTGAAGCAGGAATACGATTTTTTGGTGCTTAAGACTGAAGCTAAGGAAATGGAAAAGGTTGTGCAATATATGGATATAAAGTGCTCCTTGTACCCCATCCAGCTAAGCCTATACGCATTCATACATCACCTTCTGTCTTTAATGCTGATACCTCCAGGACCCAGCACTACATCCAAGAAGAGAGAAGACCAGCAAATCAAATGGGCCTTCTCATGATGCAGGAGTTAGGTCACTTTTTGTGTGCTGCCCTAGTTTATGTATAAAACTGGAGTAAGCCTAGCAGTACTCATGGAAAACATGCCTTTGTAATCCAATTCTTTCCTGAGATCAAGGGCCTCTCACTGCTGATAGCCAAACAGGTCATTTCATATTGCCCTTGTTAGTGGGAATCTCGTAGTTGTTTGTCCTATCAGTTTATTTTCAATGACATTTTTGAAAACAGAAGAGCAGCAGAAAAAATGGGAGAACTGTGAGAAACCAGGAAATCGTACCAAGTGGAGGAGAAGGCAGGAAGGGAATACATGTTTTCAGCTTGTATTTGAGACACTTGTGGTGGACTTTTCCCTGGCACGTATGGCAGAATGAGAATTTGAAACCCTTACTCTAGAAAGGCATTTACGTGTCATACTGGTGGGTGTAAGCCCTGCATTTTAGATGCAGGGCAAGATGTAAATATAAGCATCCACAAAGTTAGCCGCCATCTGGACTGAATATTGAGGTTTGTGTTCACACAAAAAAAGTTTCAAAAGACAAGCTTAAGAGCAAGAGTTCTCTGGCATGCAGGAAGGAGGAAGGCAGTGGGCAGTGTGCCTACTGTTTTTACAGGTATGTTTACCTCATCCATCTCTACGGCACCTGACAGCAGCACTGGCTCTGAAAACTTGGACCTGCCTCAACCTGAACTGCAGCTAAATTCGTTTAGGTGTCCACTGCAGCTAAAAATAGTTTTGCCAAAAAGGGTTTGGCTTGATAAATGAATAAGCTTGGAAACACAGCAATAAATCCCCTTCCCTAAAAGAAGGCCTTGATAAAGTAGTTCCAGGAAAGATGTGGCTACTTCAGAGGATTCAGGCAGGGAGAGGCTAGGTGCTGTGCATATAAGTTAATGAACTTGAGTGCTGCTAGTACTGCTGGGACAAGGCAAAAGAAAGCAGAGCCTTACTGCCTGAGCTGTTAACTTGATTTTCTGGGGCATGATCTGGAATCTGAACTCCATGCTCAGCTCTGCTGCTGGTGATCCTGAACTAGCTAACTGCAAAGTCACCCCTGCACATCCATATGATCTGCAGCGGTTTGGGAAGCTTGTGTCTGCTGAGAGATCTGTTGAGCAGGGGAAAAGCTGCTGCCCTCTTGAGAGGATAAAGGCTGGACTTTAGGAAAACAGACAGTATACTTTATAAGGACTAGGAGCTCTTCCGATGCATCGTCTGTCGGGATACCTGTAAAAGAAACACAGAGAGCTGGCACTAGCATCTTTGCTTTTACTGTTGTGAGAGTGGCTTTAAGGAGTACCCTTCCCTGTCACCCACATCTGAAGGGATTTTTTTAAGGTAGAAGAGAACAAATGCACTTCCTCACACAGCCTAGCATTTTTTGCATTATTAGAGTCCACATCTGAAGTGTAAAATTAACAAGAAAGTTCCTGGATTGCTATGAAGTGCCTTGCTAATCACTGGCTAAGCCTGCTCTTACCATCTTACTTTCAAAATTGCTCCAGCATTTTCTTGAGCTGGTGGAAAAAACCCCTGCCTGTGCAGGTTGGAGACATTTAGGCTGACACATGGGCAGGGAACTCGGGGGTGCACTTGGCCTCTTGGACAGTAGTTAAAGAATTGACACAGAGCACAAAATGAATTCAGTGCTTATTAACATGAATGTTATCCAATGTTTAGTAGCCTAAGGTGCTTTCAGGACAAACTGATAGGGAACATACTCTGAGCCACAAGGTTAAGGGTACTATCAGCAAAAATGTTAGAGAGCTGCAGAGCAAAGACACCATGGAGATCATGGCTGGTGGAGCGGGAAGGATTGAAAGATGTCAGCCAGACAGGCTGAAGAGGTCAGGACCCGTTTTCTCTCATTTTGTAATTAGGCAGAGGATTGCAGCGTTCCCTGGTGAGTCTGACTGGGTTTTCAGTATCTAAATTAAGAAATAAGGTAAATGCCACTGTTTAACAGTTTATTCTTGCTTTTCCACACCATAAAATTTATTCATGCATCTGCCTTTGAACCTTTGGGATATTCACTCTGGCTTAAGTGCAGCAACTGCTCTACTTTCACAACAGTAATAAATGAATGGCCTTTCAAATTAATTTGCCGCTTGTGCCTAACTCACGTTACTGAAAACAGAACTACCCATAGGTTTGAAGGGTGAAATTCAGACTTAGGATTGAGCTAACAGGGTTTCATTCCTTTTCTCATTAACACTACATGAGCTGCTCTTTTAGCCCATCGTTAGAAAAGAATCCCTCACGGTTTGAGTTCCACCAGCTACAAACGACTTAGCAGCGCAGAGAAAAGCAGTTGTGCCTTGAATTTCGAACCGCCGCATGGTGGCAGCAGGGGACAAGGATAGTGACTGCAGGGTGAGGGATTTGAACAAACCGACCAAAGTTGTGTATCTCCCTCGTAGTTTATTGCTCCTTCTCCCAGCTGCTCCCAGTAAGACCACGAAGCCCTGCAAAACATCCACAAGGCCTGAGCAAGGACAGGCTTTTCAGTTCCCGTGCTCTCTTCCATTTGTATACCCTGGTAGAACCCTGTTTAGGAAAATGTTCGTGCACAGCTAAGACCGCACACTTTCACACGGGTTCGTGGTGTGTAGGTTCTCAAATGCTCAGCCAGCCTGTCCTGGCACAAAGTCATGCGATCATGTGCGTGTGCAAGTAGATCTGCACAGCAGTAGGTGGATGGTGGTCAGAAGTACACGGACACTTTGATCTTTAAGATATTTATTCTTCCTGTATGAAATCGAAACTGATTGCTCCACTCCCTCCTGTTTTTTCGATCATTTCTGCATATTTGATTGTGATTCTTTACTATTTGGGGTGTCAGAGAAAATACTGCCAGGGAATTCTTTTCATGGGTCGATATGAGGTGAGAAGACTCTCATAGATGATGCTGTGAAGTGCTCTTCACATGAACACCGGTCCTGCAGATGGCCATGCCTTTGTACGATGTGCTCCCATGCTCCAGTGCATGGGGGACCAGAAGCAATACATTCTGCTGCACAAATGTGCATTTTTTCAAAATAGCTGCTGCACTTGGATGTGTGGAGCTGACCATCTCAGAAGCAGCACTGAGGATCTCAGAGAAATAGTCTTCCTTTTATCTCCAAGAGGCTCTTTCTTCAAGAAAGTGCTAAAACACCCTGGAGGTGCACTGGGTAGAAGGGGGCAGGGAGGAAGGGTGACAAGCTGATCTGTAGGCAAGGAAAATTAATCTCCAGGGCTGTGAGCCTGGCATCTTTCAGGGGCACTAAATTCACTTGAGAAGACTTTTTAATAATTATAGAAGGCTGGGGGAATAAAGAAAGGGTTTGCCAAGTGTGATGTGATGACAATGGCTTGGACCATGAAATTCCTCTTTTGTACTGGCACCGTCACTCTAAGCTGCGCGCTGTTGCCATTATCTGGTCCGAGGAGAGTTCTTGCTGCGTTATTGTGGAGTGTGTGTGACCTGGCAGAGAGTCAAAATGCATCGAGCCGCCGTGCTGTGATGAACCAGCCCAGCGACTTCTGGAAAGTCCGTTAGCATTTCCTTCTCATTACCTAGGGACGCCAGCAGCACTGTCTTGCCCTAAAGGACACATCTCTTGATGTTGAGCTGTGTTTTAATTGCTGTTGGCTGCTCTAAGCTTCGATCTTCAAAGAGTCCCTAAAAATGTTGATGTCTGATTCTCATTAAAATGAGCGAGAAGTAAATATCTAAATCCCTTAGGCAGCTGTTGAATGCCTGGCAAAAGCTCCAGTCAGTTCATCAAGCATGGCTCTGCTGCATCACCTGTTTTTTTTCCTCTCAGATATAGACCATTTAGTGATTATAAGTTTGTATTAGTAGGCTCAGGGAGGAAGGAGGATCATGATGAAGACGGGAATATAGGACAAAAGAAAGAAAGGGAAATGGTAGCACAACGAGGGAGAGGACAACCACAGCAAATAGAGAAGAATGAAAACTATAGAGACAAGTGGGGAATGAGAAATAGAGATGGAAGGGCATCCAGTAGCAGTTCCTCTTGATTGTAGAAAAGGGAAAATCACCGTGAGAGAAAATGGTTTAATGCTGGGGACATGGTAGAAATATTAAAGGGGGGAGTCTCGTTTGGCATCAGTACAGCGTGACCTGGCAGTCAGAGTAGAGAGTGCAACTCCAGTGCTAATGTGTGATTCTTTCTGTGACCCTGGAAAAGTTACATAAACATTGCTTCTGTTTTTATTCCTCTCTAATTTAGGAACAATACTTCCTGCTGTCTTCCCATGGTGTTGAAAGGTCAAATTAACTAATGGAAAGAAAGTTCCTGGGGATCGTTACTACTGTTGTCATTACTATTATTATTGCTATTTATAACAGGTGTAATGGAATTGTTGCTATTGGGGAAGGGAAATATGGGAAAGAGAAGTGGCAAACCTCAAAAGCAGTAACGGGCCATGCTGAAGCCAAAGATCTGTCTCCAGGAGAGATAAGTGCTACCTGTTCCAGTAGCCAGAAAAAATCCAATAGTTTTAGGTTTACCTAATTTATGGAATTACCTGATTGCAGGGCAGGTTCTCTTGACATTTCTGTTTTGAATTCATGTGAGCAATGTGCCAAGACAGGAAGTTCACTGTCTAATCATGTGGTGAAAAAAAACCTCAACAACTGTATTTTGAGAGCCTGCTGGTTGTCTCCTTTCTTCTTCGAACTGATTACAGGTGCATACATCTCAGCTGTATTTTCTTACGTGGAAATATTTTTCACTTACCCCAAAAAGACACAATGCAAAGAAGGTCTCATGGCAGTTGATCACCCTGTCAAGCTACAACCTCTAGGTTATAAGTCATAACAGCAAGTATAGAAAAGTAATACAAAAGTCAGGGAAGACATGTAAAGCATCCTGTAAAAAAGGGCACAAGGCAGTGCTATGTAACAAGGGTTGAAAGGCAAGTTCCAAATGTCATTTGCTCCTTGTTTTTAGAACAGATGGAAGGGAGATTAAAGAAATAACTAGATTTCCTGCTATGGCAGTTCCTGTGATGCTAGGTTTGGCTTTCCCCAGGCTTGAAAAATTGTCCTTGGAGTAGGTCACAAATATAATTTTGCACATGCATCTCCAACTGGTTTGTTTTCCTAGATGGCAGTGACAGGAGGAGGGAGGGTACGTAAGGTCATGCTGAGAGAAGAGAGCATGCAAAGCAAAAGAAACTGCCAACAGCAAAAAAATAATAACATGTTCCTATGCCTATCCATCTGCACTCAGTGCAAAAGGTGACATTTCTTGAGGTGGGCCAGTCCTTGCACATTTTACATTGTGGTTTGTGAGCAAGCGTTGGTCCCTGACATCCCACGATTTGAAGGATACACTGCAACCACCAAGCAGGGCTGTTTGGAGATGGTATGGGGGGTCTGTACAGGTGCCTGTGGAAAGGATTAGGGAGCAGCTGATGTCATTGACTGAAAATCCTAGGGTTTGTAGGGTTCAGGCAGTCCCTTAACAGTACCTTACCTCAGTTTTATTAATTACAGCTGTTACCACAGGCCCATCTCCAGCTTTTTCTGGGGCATGGCACTGGGTGAGAAACATTAAACGCTAGGCTCAGTTCATCTCTGTGGGTAGGTAAAGCTGGTGCATGCTGCATTGGCTGCTGCCACAATGATCAGGATAGAGACAGTGAGGAGGATGATGAGTAGCACCCTGCACACCAGGAACACCATACGAAGAGGAGTGGCTGGGGAATGGGAGTGTGTGAGGAGACGTGGGTTTGCAAGTGATCTTCAATTGCTGTGCTCTTCCAAGCTGCCCTACTGCGATGGACTCAGTAGCCGTGCAGTAGCTTTGAGGCAGTGCTGTCTCGTGTGTTGGGTGGCCACATGTTTGATAGCCCCCTGCCTAGACTGTAATGGGCTCACTGTCTAAAAGTCATAGGAACTGTGTTTTTAATTATTGAAACCTTGTAAGAAATGTGAGAAAGGACTGTGAAGTCAGGGACAAGATGGCAAAGCAGCGTGAAAAGAGGAGTCCTGAGTGCGGAAACCTTGGGTGTGTTTTGGGCAGAGCAGAAGACCTTTCCAGCAGACTCTTTGACAAACAGCTATTTTTAACTCTTACATTGCAAAGCAAATATTAACTCTCAGACATGTGCAGTCACCGACTTTGTGTGCTCTGGAGAGGGGCGAGCTGTATCAGATACAACAGAGTAACAGGGAATGAGTTCTTGTAGCCCCTTGAGCTGATATAGCCCTGATAATCGCTGCAGACCAAAAGGTATCAAGTTAACGTCCTCCAGGCCCCAGTGTTTGTATCACCTGGTGATATACCCTCTGTGGCATTCATGGAATGGATTGTTTGCAAAAACCAAACAGCGAACAAAGAAGTAAGGCTCTCCGATTCCCACGTGTGCAGGTAGGGTGTATTCTGCAGGCAAGACTGCTGGGTTAAAAGCTGGCCTCATGCAGGAAACAGAGAAAGAGGAGGAGAAAGCAATCCCTCAAGTTTTAATGCTGCAAAAGGGTGAGCATTACGCTGCACCTGCACAGGCATCTCTTTTCTGTAGTTGCTCTGTCTGTGACTCAGGTGCACACTGATGCTTTTTTTCCTTGCCTTGCCCTGTTGCTGTGTGCTGTGAACAACAGGAGGGAAGGTAGGAAGAAGCATTAATGACATTTGAGATACTGGCTCCCCAGACACCTTGACATGGGACAGCAGGCAGCTGAGTGCTGGGAGAGCCAGGAAAGAAGCCATCTCCTGTCCTCTAACCACCTTTTTCCTGTCTCTCTGGGCTAGCAGGAGAAGGACTGTTTGCTGCCACTGTAAAGCATGTCAGAATGCTGTTTTGCAGTCGGTCCCCGGGCACATCACAGCTGGTTTTCTGCTGACTGAAAACGAGCTGATTTTTCCCGTCCTGCAGGTGCTCTTGCTTCTCCTTGCCTCTAGGTTCAGTCCGTATGTTGCAAATGTCACCATGTAGCTGAGAGCGGGCTTCGCTGCTGTCTTTCTGCTTGCTGTTGTCACAGCTTTTCCACACCTCTGTTTCCTGTCCCTCTGTTTGTCTAACCTGTCCATTTATACTGTAAGGCTTGGGGCAGCAACTGTCCGTGATAATGTGTTTGTACCATGCCTCTAAAAGAGGGACCTGATAAGGCTCTAGGCGTTACCGTAGAGCAAACACATGTTAGTTCCTTGTCTTGTATATGGTGGAGAGGGTGGAGAAAATTTATTGTTAGGTTTGCCTCTTGTTACAGAAAAGATCCTGAAGGCTTCTTGAAGGTCTGAATCAAAGCTGTAGCATCGGTCCATCTTTGTGCATTAGTTGAAAGAAGACTTGATTTCCCCTGCCCCTTCCACTTTTAAATGTAAAAATCTCTGTGGGAGCCTAACAGTTCTGTGCTTAAGAAGGTGGAAAATTATCTTAAGAGCTAAGCTGCCTTTCCTCCGCTGGCTTAGGAATTTAGAGTCACCAAGAGGAGTCAGATGCAAACTCATCCAAGTATGTCTTCTTATCTCTTGTAGCTGAAGCCAGCAATCTGTTTTCCATTCACTTCTTGCCACTTTTTGCTGAGGGGCTGACTGCTGAGATTAACCTTACTCCCAGGACAGGAAACAATCACGCAGGAAATGGAGAAGTGTGGAAGTGTTGGAGCCTGCAGGGTAGTCCTAGAAATGACCTTGAATCCTCACCACTTGTCAGTAACTTGTATCCACCCTGCATGGATCACAGTGGCATTTCTGCAGCTGGATTGCTGCTTCGGTGCCCACAGCCACTTCGCTTTGGTGTCTGCCCTCGGTAAATCCTACTGGAAAAGATCTTGACCCTTCAGGGAGCCTCTGTCTGCGCTGGCGCAGGAGCGCTCCAGTATATTGCCTGCACTCCCAGTTTCCAGATCATCCAGGTTTGGAGGCTGCGGGAAAGCAATCTGGCTACTCCTTTGCTCCTGGGCTGGGTTTTCCCCTGAAGTGGGAACAGCCAGGTGTGCAGCCAAGGCACCGTAAATGGCACAGGGTCAGTGATGCTCCCTGCTGTCCTGTGGTAGTGCAAGTGCAGGCAGGGAGAGAAGGGGCTCTAGAGAAGGGGTGGTGCTCAGTCATCAAGGGGTAGCAGGCTTCCATCTGGATCCGTAGCACTTGGCAGGGAAGAGGCAACACTTTGCTGCTGCTGCATGTGCTTCATTTTGGCTTTTGGGAATACCTGTAAAAGGTGAGGTCCTGGTCCCCTTTGTTATCAGAGGCTCTGTACCATTTTCGCTCAGCATCCTGTACAGATTCCAGTTTGGATAAATACAACTCGCTTGCCTGAAATCCTTCCTCTGAAAAAAACATGAGCAGTTCCTGCTCATTTCAGCTTTCATCAGCTCCAGCCTTAGGCACAGACAAAATAAGGATTGCCTCAGGCAGCAGAGCAGGGGAGCAGGAGAGGAATAAAGCCACGGGGACTAGGAGTGATTTCTCCAGACGTGTCTTGAAGGAAGCTCCTCTGCCCCGCTGAGGGATGGATGGCCTTTCTCACTGAGCAGCACCTACCTTTGGCCACCTGGATGTGGGGAAAGCAGCTTTGACAGCAGAAGTGTACCCTGGCAGTGGGGAGGGGAGAGGTAAGGGCCTGGGAGCTGGCTGTGCTCCTTGGTACCCCACTTTCCTTGGGGCTAGCTGTACCACTTCATCTGAAGCCAAGTGTACCTGGTGCTGGCAAAAGAGCT
The DNA here is from genome assembly GCF_964188355.1 of Buteo buteo. Classification (NCBI taxonomy): domain Eukaryota; kingdom Metazoa; phylum Chordata; class Aves; order Accipitriformes; family Accipitridae; genus Buteo; species Buteo buteo. Next base: position 83,750,738 of record NC_134171.1, on the reverse strand, counting down.
GAGAGAGGATGCCAAGCTCTTGTGCTTGTCTTGGCCTCCTCAACTACCTGGGGAGGGCACAGCACTGGGGAATGCTCTCTGCCACAGCCTTGACATTGAATTTTGCCACTTCTGAGAATCAAGGCAGCGTATTATATATATATCCTTAGAGGATGAGCTGATTGATACAGTGGAGGGGCAGGTGAGCTGATTTTGTCCTCACAGGTAGCAAATAAATGAATCTGTCCCCAGAGACACATACACGTGCGCACACACACACGGTGCAAAGAAGCCCTGAGCTGTCTGTGACAGTGGTGCAGCCCTGAGCTCGTGACTCTTCTCTGTATGGGGTCAAATACTGCTGAGTTTCTCTGATGTCGGCTACAATGCTAAAATCAGTGCTGGTGACTGTCACTGCTAACATGGTGAGTAGATGTCCCTCTAGACTTACAGTGGTGCCTCTCTGCTGTAGTATCTGGAAAATAAGCCTGGGGATGGCAGAAGTGTTAGAGTCGTGAATGGTAGGGGCTGGAGTTCTTGCTAGGTGTCTTGCTCCAAGCCAGGTAAGTGTATTCATTAACATGGTTCAGGCTGAGTGTGGGAGAAAATATGTTGTTTTGCCTGTGTTAAATAACAGATATTTTTTTTTGTACCAGAAAGATTTCTTAGCACTGCTAACCCTTCAAAACTGTGTAGTTTAACTTGTTCTACTGAATAAAGTTCAGCCTCTCAAGGCAAATTCATTCCATGTGAAGCTTCTATGACCACCTGGAATAAATTAGTCTCTCCACTACTATGCTTTGAACTTGGGAGCAGAAATGTTACTGTGGAACAATCCCGACCACTATGAGAAAAAAAATCTCTTCTTTGCTTCCCTGAAGAATAAAACAATAACTAATTTGGAAACACTTTCTTTGGCTTGGAGTAAATGTCAATAGCTAAATTCTCATGAGATGCATGTCTGCATCAGGGATGGGGAAATCCAGCAGAGACATGGCTCCATGGGGAGACCTTTGACTTAACTATTTTTTGATTGAATTGTCTTAACTGCTATGTCATGCTGGCACAGAGATTGGGGACAATGGAGAAGAATTTCTCTCTGCTGCATGGGAAACACTCGCTGCCCCCAAGTTGTGACATGGCATTAAGTCTGAATGAGGGGAGCACATATTCTCTGGAGTCATTCAGCAGCTCTGCAACTTTGTTTTTAGGCTTGAGAACCATCTCTGAACTCCACAGGGGCTTAAAAATCTCACATCTCCAACACGAAGCCTAAATCAATCAGCTGCTCAATGAGTTTACTGAGCAAGCCAAATTTGGTCCAGTGGGCCTCTGCATGCACTGTTTTGTACTGGGTGCAATATGTGACTGGTCTGGTGTGGCTCTATTAGGCCTAATAGTGGACAGGTAAATGAAAGACCCCAGTCTTACCTGTTCAGTGTTCCAGTCTGGGCACTGAGAATTGATTAAAACCTTGACTGTTGAATTTGGAAACAGATACAGTCAGTTTTCCTCTGTTTTCTCTCAAATGTGCAGCTGGCTTAACCCTTTCCCCCAAGTTGCACCAGTGCTAATGACCTCATGAGGGATAAGTAAGAGATGAACCCCAGTTTCACTGGAAATGGATTGTTCCACTGGAAAGAATGAAAATGGTTCCAGTAAAATATTTGAAAATGAGGTCTAAAGCAGAGAACATTTTTCTGTAATGCTCCTCCTGGACAAGTCACGAACTCCTTGCAGCAGAGAAAGCTACCTCTCTCAATTCCTTCGTGGAGCAAAATTCGTTCCTCTCTCACCCTGTCAGTTCCTGTAAAATCTTTTTCAGCAGCTCAGGAATTCTGGACAGCCATCTCCAGCAGTTCATTTGTGATGCTTCCCTTCCCATCATTATAATATCTGACACGAAAAGGGCAGTAGTTTGTCATTTCAATTGCTGCTGCTTCTATTAACACCCAGCTATGCTGACTTACTTTTTTTTCCAGAGCATCTCCCAGTGTCACCCAGCAGTCGTACTAACCTGCTGTGTGGCACAGCTCTCACTTGTGTAACTGCATACAGTGTGCATACATATTTGCTTGCTTGCTTTTATTTTATTGAGAAACTTCAGCAACTAAGTTTACAGTTTAGGAATCACATGTACCATTAATAATATAAAGGACACAAAGATAGAATAATCCATCTTAAAAGCTACAGAGAATTTGTTGTTACAAAAGCTCCTCAAAGAAAGGGAAGAGAAAAGAGGAATAAATAATGAAAACTTCTTTAAAATAATCAAGAAAGGATCTCAGTTAGACAGCATTCTCTGAACCTACAGTAACCATAGCGAACCAAACAAAAGACAGTAGTAATAAGTCTTATGTATCCTTGGTGATCTGCTTAAGCAACTTCTTGCTTTTACAGTAAGCCAAAAAAAGGGAGAACAGATGGGTTCAAAGTCTGCTGCAGGATCTATTGAATGACAAGAAGCCTCCTCTACTGCAAGAAAACGGACTGGAGTGTTAATGCAAAGCAGGACCAGGGGTGGCCTTTGGGATTTTCAGGAAGGGGCAGTGGGCATGGAAAGCTTTACTGCAGGAAAGACAACTGAAGGGACTTGAGTTTGCGTCAGCAAGAGTAGACTACTGAGGCATTTTGAAGTGGGTGTATTTGTATTTGTATTTGTATTGACCTATGCTAGGTTCTGTAGCTCACAGCAATTACATTTTTGGCGCAAGTGACTGTTGAGGGTGATTTGACAATGCTGTGGCTGCCCAAACTACTCCAGCACAACTTGCACACTTAAAACAACAGACTGTATTGCTGGCTCTGCCCTTGCTGACTGACAGCACTTAGAACGACTTGAGATTTAGGGAACAGTTGAAAACTTGCCTTCTCATTTCCTCTCGCTTGGGACCTGGTCCACAGAGTGAGACAGGTTGTTCAGAGAAGGTAACCACACGCAGTAGTGGCCTGCCTTCATATTATTTGCCTGCTGTGGTGCACGTAGATTTGCAAGCATCTTCCATCCTTAACTGCTCAGTGCATCACAGATGCAGCAGAGACCCATCGTTGACTTCGTTCAGCCTCGTCCAGTGAAGCAGGTGTTCATTTAAATAGGTTACATGTACGCTGAGGTTTGTTTGCTTTGCTGATAATTATTACACTGGGTAGAGATAGAACTTTGTGTTTATAGTGCAGCTTGTTTTGTTTGAATCATTCAGTCCTTTTCTTGAAATATCACCACTCCTTAAACACAAATATTTTCAGAGGCATTCAGAGAGAAGAAATGAACGTGGAGCATCTGAACCTTGCTTTGGGAGATAGTGCCTTGTTTCTGGACTTCTGGTGGAAACTTGGCAGTCTTTTTGCCTCTTTTGACTCTCTGAGTGGTAGTGCCATGTCACAGGCCTGTTGTGAATGTTTTCCTCCACGAATTTTAAGGAATTTGCATCCAGGGAGTCCCAACTGAATGGATGGCACAACTGTACCTAAGCAATACACAGATAAGGAGGCTAACAGATTATTAATACATGAGATAACTATGTAAACAAAAGATCAATCCATATTTCCATTTATATTCTCTCTAGGTACGTGAGTAATATGGTTTTGATGATGCCATCAAAAGCTTCTAATCACAAAAAGTAGGTCTTGTTTTAGGTCTTGCTTGTGGATAGTTTAAGTACACGGGAGCAAAGCAGATCATTCTCAGCCTCTGGAATTACTTGCAGATGACTTTGTACTCATGCTAGCAAACTTTCCTTAAAGGCGTTCTTTACTGTGGTACTGTGGCTGGCTACATGGCCTTACAAGCTGCAGTTTAAGAGCCTTTGGCATAGGCATAAGCTGGAACACATCAAGGTTTGAAGAAAGATTTCTTTAAGAGTTGTTCATAATGTTAGCAACCTTATTGGAAGTATTGTGGGGTTTAGTGTTTCTTTAAGGTCTTTGATTTCACATTATTTATAGAGGTGATTATGGAAGAATCCAAATTTCCATTTTCACTAAAAAGGAGGAGAAGAAGAAATGTCTAGCCCATGTGGTTGCAAAGAGAACCTTAAAACAGTGATCCTGTGGAGTGAAAAAACTAGGATACATAAATACAATTTAGATTATTAGAGGATGAAGGATATTTTTCCAAGAATGCCTTTTCTCCATTGTATGTGATCTAATGTAACAAACCAAAACCAAACAAAATCCTTTCTCTTGACTATATCACAAGTTTATCTAACCATAGTATCCCACTCTATTGTATTTCATTGAAATGACACCCACCTGTTTTCCTTTACAGCAGCAACAAACTGGAGCAATACTGCACTTTTAGTTTGTCATTTATTTATGCTGGAAGCAAGGTCTAATGTTTCATCTCTCACCCTTCCTGGTAATTGTGATACAAGGCTCTTTATATGAAGTCTCATTCCTGTGGTTTTTACCCATTCTTAAGAAGAAAAGAAAAAACTCATTCATCAGTGGAATGACTTCCTGGTAGGATGAATGACAATGATTTTTACCTACCTTTGTAGGGGGTTCAGAGCATTTATTAGCTAATGTTTGTGGAAGTCAGATTTTAAGGTTTAGAAGGTACATGAGCTGCAATACTATTTTTCAGAAGAACAGATCAGCTTTGCCTTTGAGAAATCACCATTCAACACTGAAACTAATGTTCTGGTAACAATCTGGGTAATACATCTATATGTGCTGAGTTACATGTCTGGGTTATGGCTCAATTACACTTTGCCTGGCATGACTTGAAATAAAAGTAACTTCCAGAAGTGTTTGTGCAATTTCACTGCTTAGAAAATGGTACTCCTGCAAATAGCAGCCCTTCCCCTGGCTGGATCAGAATCTTAATCCAATTCAGACACATTTATTTGTCTCAGTATGATGTCTGGGAAGGTGAAGGCCTGAAGGAAGAGGTTATACTTCTAATGTGCCATGAGATGTTATACTTAAGTGTGGGTTGCATGACAGTTGCTAACACAGGTCACAACTTCTGTTGAACAGGGACTGCCAGGTGCTTTGAATATCAGATTTTGTGGTGGTAAGTTTTGTAATAAAAGCTGTTATCAGTTGCAGTCTGAACCAGTGGCACTCCTGAGTCTCCAGAAACTAAGGATTTGCAGTGCATTAACCCGTATATAACCTGGCCCTCTGCTATGCTAGTATGCCTTTGCAGAGAGGTAGTGCATTAGTGTACAAGGCTGAGATTCAGAGATTCTGGGCCAAATTTTCTTGTCCTCTGCCTTGTCACTTATTTTTTTTGCAGACTTGGTGTATTTCTGCTGGCACACTGATGGAGAATCAATGTGCATGAAAAACTACACAGTGTATGTGATGGACCATGCAAAACAGAGGAAAGTGCCCTAGGATTCTCCTTCTAGCTTTGCCACTACATAGCCTTCACCAGGCTGCTTACTTTTTCATAAAATTAAAATAGTTGTCTACTTGCTTTAAATCCCTAGCTGAAAAACCCCACAGAGGTGCTGCATGTCATTAACTACATACACCTATGTGCATCTGCTTTGTTGCTGGCCAGTAAGCAAGAAGCTGTTGTTAATCAGCCAGCTGGATCACAAAGAGGAGCTTGAACAAAAAAATCACATCCAAGCTCTTCTAATCCCAGCTTTGCCCTTGGGCTTGTGCCTGGGTACTCTTATCAGGAGGCGTTCCATGGCTCTTTTGCTGGCTTTTACTGCTTCCAAATACCAAAGACTTTTCAGGCTTATTCAAAACAATGCTTCTTGGCAGAATTAATTTGGCTGCCAATCCCCAGCTTCCATCTATATGAAATGTAGGGGAGGCAAGCACAGACCTTTGAGGAAGCTGGCTGGCAAAGGGAGACAATGTTTCTTAGTCAGAGAGCTCAGGTTTGGGGCTGGTAGACCTAATTCCTTCAACAGAAATGCATGCTTAGCTCTGCATGTGATAGCCAAGCTGTGGCAAGCATGCCTCACCATTTCTTTCTCCTCTCTTTCCTGTGCAGATCGAGGAGGGAGGTAAAGCAGACTCCCTGCCTTCCAAGCTGCAGGCTGGTGACGAAGTGGTGAACATCAACGAGGTGGAACTGAGCAGCTCCAGGAGAGAGGCCATCTCCCTGGTTAAAGGGTCCTACAAGAAACTGAAGCTAGTCGTCCGCAGGTAGGCAAGATCCAACACTCCTTCCCTCCCTCTCTCCTGCCCTGCAGGGTGTCGCACCCATTCCCCTCACATCTCTGGCTGAAAGCCTATGACTTGGCCTGATCTTGGCAAAAGCCTTGTTTTAAGCACACAGGCATGAGCCCAAGGGCAAATGTTTGTTCTTTTCAGCCAACATTTCTATGACTTCTTTGTCACTGATAGGCCCAACCAAGCATGTGAAATACTTATCCAAATCTCTTCCACTGCTCCCCTGCCACATGACAATCCAGGATTCCTGTTCAGTGATTTACAAGCAGTCCCGTCTTCCTTCAAAGTGCTTGGGGCTCCCTGTGAAAGGGTGGCAGTTCTGTACGTAGCTCTTGCCTCATTTGCTGCATGTTATCACTGTTGCTGTGACAGCAGAAAGATTTCCACTGGCCTCAGCAAGATTTGGAGCTGTTTTGTGTTCTGCAGGTAAGCTATGGTGTGGCTGTGCTGACTATGAGCAGTCTTACCAATATTGTACCCAGGATGTGATCTAGGGGGAAGAGCAGCCACCTCATCTGCATCTATTAAGCCACAGCCTCTGTGCTATCACTGAATGAGTGCTCTCTCACATGTTCTGTGTCGCCTGTTTCCCTGGCTGTCAAAGGCCTTGTAAATGGTAATGAGTAGCGATGCCAGCGTGCTGGGTTTGATGGTGTGCTGAGCGTAACTCAGCTGACCAAATTGTGCCGATCCTCTTTGGTGACATGAATAACAAGTATGTTTGTCTTGGGGTGAGGACACAGAACTTGAATCTTGATGTGCATTTTGAATCAGAGGTGTTTGGATCTGGAATTGGGGGTGGGGTGTGTTTAAGACCTTAATAGAGACGCTTCCTGTATGTTTTTTTACTGTGGGCATGTGCAAACATTTTTTTCTGTGCCGGTTAGGTGGTAGCTGGTATCACTTTATGGAGTGCTCTGTCCTGAATTTCCACACTTAGCCAGAAAGGAATCTGGGGCAAGATCAGCATAGCAGAGGAGCTGTCATTAGCCAAACAAAAGGTGTCACCTTGGGTCGCTAAGTTGGAACAACTGACTGACATCTGAGCGGTGATGTCCGAGTAGGGCAGGTATGGACAGCTGACACCGTCCTGCTCCCTGCAGTATGTTTCGTGCTTTTGCTGGCTATATTCTGTTGTTTACTTAAAGCACCTTTAGGTACTGACAATGACTTTATGACAAACTCTGAATATTCATATACAGAACTGTTAGGTGGTTTGTGTAGCCATTGGGAGGATATTTGCAAAAGTAGTTCATTGCAATTTGAGTGTTTACCAAAAGTAAATGGCTTTTATTTAAGGCCTATGTAGATTGTAGTCCAACTGTATTGACTGAATAAAATGTTTAATTCAAACTAACTTAGCAAAATTGTGAGAAGAGAACCCTTCTGTCGCAGTTTAATTTCATTTTGCCGAGATGAACTATTAAAATAACTGGTTCTGTTTGGTGTAAATTGAGAATTGTTTCTGGTGTTTGATCTGTCCACCTAAGAGGTAAAAAGAAAAGGAAAGAAGAAAGGGTAGACAAGCAAAGCCTGGAGTCCCATTGCAGTTCTTTCATCACAGACTTTTTCCTCTCCACTTCACTTAGATATTTTCATTAGCAACATTTCTCTGGTGGAGACTAAAACCTGCTCATGTTGTGAAAAGCCCTTTTGCAGCCTACAAACTGGAAAAAGTACATTGGGAAGATCAATTCCTGTGTGTCTCAAACTGGACACCAGGATTGAATAAGCACTCTCTGCCTGGATACGTATGCGCACACACATACACACACGTGCACACATGCACATATATGTATGCATGAATATATGTCTTTATACACAGAGAAGTGATGTACTCAAGGTCAGCAGTGTCATAGCCAAGGCAAAATGCAGCAGTTCCTAATATTTCCTTGGGAGGTGCCTGACTCATGGGACCACATCTCTTAGAAAGCTTTGAGGCCTCTTTCTTCAAGCTAAAAGAGAAAATGAGCAACTTTTAAATTTCCTTGACTAGTTTTTCACAGACAGTAGGAATCATGAGAGGCAGAGCAATCCCAATGGGCCTCAATCACATGGTTCTCATTACGGTTGATGAGTTATTGAAAGAGGAGGTGATCCACCTCTGAAAAAATTGACAATCAGAC